>NC_092719.1:64104410-64704410 GCF_047496885.1 Scyliorhinus torazame
GCTATAAAACACTGAGGAAGACCTAAAGATAGAGTTTTAGATCATTTTTTAAAAGTGTTGAATGTATGATAAAAGTTTTTCGAAAAGCCTTACCAATATATTTGGTTCAGCAATCATGATGTTCCACAGTAGCTTTACCAGTGTCATTTTGTTACGAATCCCATTAATGTCACATTTCCAACAGCAGAGCTGTGGAAATGGAAAGGTTATTCAGATTTATCTGAGCAGCTACGTTTGCGGAGGAACCGTAAACATGTCAGAGGATGGTTTCAGGTACATGTAAGGTTATGCATAATCTTTGCAATTATCTTTTAGATTTGTGGATTATAGTAAGATGGAACATAAAAGTGCATGTTTGGATCATTCTCCATTGTGGACAAAGGGTTTCTCACTTCTCCTGATGCATTACAGAAAACTTAACAAACCTGTTCTCAATGTCTCAGACGTTAAGTCTGGCCCACAAAATCTACTGATAGCAGAGTTGCTTGGTCAGTTCAAATGCTAAGAATTTCAATTCCATCCGACAGAAATATTCTTCCATGTTTTCTGGATTTGGACAGTAACTACTTGCAAAGGGGGAATTATGTTTTTCATTCTTTTCATAATATCAGAAAGGTTGGGAAATTGCCAACCATGCTCGCACAGGCCTCTATTTCATTGATACCGGAAAAGGATAAAGACCCGACAGAGTGTGAGTCTCCCTGTTAAATACAGATGTGAAGATCTTGGCCAAGATACTAGCAAGACGTTTAGAAGGGTTTGTGCTGCAGGTGGTCTCGGAGGACCAGACTGAGTTCATTAAGGGACGGCAACTGGCCAGTAATATTAGGTGGTTGTTAAATATTGTAATGACTCCGTCAAAGGGGAGAGAGCCAGAGGTTTTGATTTGATTTGATTTATTATTGTCACATGTATTAGTATACAATGAAAAGTATTGTTTCTTGCATGCTGTACAAACACTGCATACCGTACATAGGGAACGAAGGAGAGACTGCAGAATATAATGTTACGGTTATAGCAAGGTGTAGAGAAAAGACCAACTTAATACGAGGTAGGTCCATTCAAAAGTCTGATGGCAGTAGGGAAGAAGCTGTTCTTGAGTTGGTTGGTACATGACCTCAAACTTTGGTATCTTTTTCCTGACAGAAGAAGGTGGAAGAGAGTATGTCCGGGGTGCGTGGGGTCCTTAATTATGCTGGCTGCCTTTCTGAGACAACGGGAATTATAGATAGAGTCAATGGATGGGAGGCTGGTTTGCGTGATGGACTGGGCTACACTCACAACCTTTTGTAGTTTCCTGCAGTCTTGGGCAGAACAGGCTCCATACCAAGCTGTGATACAACCAGAAAGACTGCTTTCTATGGTGCATCTGTAGAAGTTGTTGAGGGTCGTAGCTGACATGCCAAATTTCCTTAGTCTTCTGAGAAGGTAGAGTTGTTGGTGGGCTTTCTTAACTATAATGACGGCATGGGGGGACCAGGACAGGCTGTTGGTGATCTGTATGCCTAAAAACTTGAAGCTCTTGACCCTTTCTACTTCGTTCCCATTGATGTAGACAAGGGCATGTTCTCCACTACGCTTACTGAAGTCAATGACAATCTCCTTCGTTTTGTTGACATTACATAAGAACTAGGAACAGGAGTAGGCCATCTGGCCCCTCGAGCCTGCTCCGCCATTTAATGAGATCATGGTTGATCTTTGTGGACTCAGCTCCACTCTCCGGCCCGTACACCATATCCCCGAATCCCTTTATTCTTTAGAAAGGCATCTATCTTTTTCT
Organism: Scyliorhinus torazame; assembly: GCF_047496885.1. Taxonomy (NCBI): domain Eukaryota; kingdom Metazoa; phylum Chordata; class Chondrichthyes; order Carcharhiniformes; family Scyliorhinidae; genus Scyliorhinus; species Scyliorhinus torazame. Next base: position 64,106,191 of record NC_092719.1, read on the forward strand.
TAAAAACGTTTAAAGAAGGAGCCTCAACTGCTTCACTGGGCAAGGAATTCCAGAGATTCACAACCCTTTGGGTGAAGAATTCCTCCTACACTCCGTCCTAAATCTACCTCCCCTTATCTTGAGGCTATGCCCCCTAGTTCTGCTTTCCCCAACCAGTGGAAACAACCTGCCCGCATCTATCCTATCTATTCCCTTCATAATTTTATATGTCTCAATAAGATCCCCCCCGCATCCTTCTAAAGTCCAATGAGTACAGTCCCAGTCTACTCAACCTCTCGTCATAATCTAATCCCCTCAACTCTGGGATCAGCCCTGGGAGGGAGAGATTATTGTCGTCGCACCAGTTCACCAGATTCTCTATCACATTCCTGTACTCTGCCTCGTCATTGTTTGAAATCCGACCCACTACGGTGGTGTCATCAGCAAATTTGAAAATCGAGTTGGAGGGGAATTTGGCCACACATTCATAGGTGTATAAGGAGTATAGTAGGAGGCTGAGGACACAGCCTTGTGGGGCTCTGGTGTTGAGGATGATCGTGGAGGAGGTGTTGTTGCCTATCTTTACTGATTGTGGCCTGTGGGTTAGAAAGTTCAGGATCCAGTCGCAGAGGGAGGAACCGAGGCCAAGGCCACAGAGTTTGGAGATGAGTTTCGTAGGAATGATGGTGTTGAAGGCTGAGCTGTAGTCGATAAATAGGAGTCTGACATGGGTGTCTTTGTTATCTAGGTGTTCCAGGGTAGAGTGCAGGGCCATGGAGATGCCGTCTGCTGTGAACCTGTTGCAGCGGTAGGCGTACTGTAGTGGATCAAGGCAATCCAGGAGGCTGGAGTTGATTCGTGCCATGACTAACCTTTCGAAGCACTTCATGATGATGGATGTCAGAGCCACTGGACGATAGTTATTAAGACATGCTGCTTGACCTTTTTTGGTACAGGGATGATGGTCGTCTTCTTGAAGCAGATAGGGACCTCAGATTGTTGTAAAGAGAGGTTGAAGATGTCTGCGAATACCCCCGCCAGATGATCTGCGCAAGACCTGAGTGCTCGTCCGGGTACCCCATCCGGGCCAGTGGCTTTCCGTGGTTGACCTTCGAGAAGGCTGCTCTGACGTCTGCAGTGGTGATCTCAGATACAAGTTCATCCGCGGCTTCTGGGGTGGAGGGCTCACTCTCGCTGACCTCTTGCTCAAAGCGGGCATAGAATGCGTTGAGTTCATCAGGGAGGGGTGGGTTGGAGCCGACGATTTTACATGCCTTCATCTTGTAGCCCGTTATGTCTTGCAGACCTTGCCATAGACGGCGGGGGTCTGTGTGGCTAGCCTGGGACTCGAGCTTGGTCGGGTACTGTCTTTTGGCATCTTTGATAGATTTCTTTAGATCATATCTGGCTTTCCTGTAGAGGTCAGGGTCACCTGACTTGAATGCCTCAGACCTAGACTTCAGCAAGCAATGGACATCTCTGTTCATCCAGGGTTTCCGGTTGGGAAACATGCGGATTTGCTTCTTTGGCTCACAGTCTTCTACACACTTACTAATGAAGTCAGTTACTGTCGTGGCGTACTCGTTCAGGCTGGTCGCAGAGTTTTTAAATACTGACCAGTCCACTGATTTTAAGCCGTCCCGTAGGAGATCATCCGATTCCTCAGACCAACAATACACGACTTTCTTTGATGGATTCTCCCGCTTTAGTTTTGCTTATAAGCCGGGAGCAGGAGCACAGCCTTGTGGTCAGATTTGCCAAAGTGTGGGCGAGCAATAGAGCGGTAGACATGTTTGATATTTGTGTAGCAGTGGTCCAGGATGTTTGGGCCTCTGGTGGATCAGGTGACGTGTTGGTGGTAACTTGGTCGTACGCTCTTGAGCTTGGCCTTGGAGGTTATTATATCGATGGATGCAGAGGAGGCCTTCGACCGGATAGAATGGAGATACCTATTTGAGACATGAGGAGATTTGGGTTTGGACCATTGTTTATAGCATGGATACGGTTATGATATACTGCATCCACAGTGACTGTCAGGACAAATGGGATGGACTCAAGGTATTTAGGTTTCCGAGGGGAACACGGGTAGGATGCTCATTGTCACCATTGTTATTTGCACTGGCGATTGAACCTCTTGCCATTGCATTGAGTGCAAAGAGTGGAGGGGTATTGTTCAGGGAGAAAGAGCATAGAATATTGCTCAATGCCGAAGACCTACTGTTATAACATATCAAACCCGCTGCAGTCTCTGAACAAAATAATCGATCTGTTAGGGAAATTTGGAAAGTTCTCGAGGAAAAACACTAAATTTGTCCAAGAGTGAGGTATTTCCGGTTAGTGCTAGGGCAAGGGACACAGATCTGGCAGTTTTACTGTTCAACTGGCCAGGACAAGATTTAGATACTTAGGTATACAAATAACATATGACTGGGGCACAATGCACAAATAGAACTTATCTAGTTTGGTTGAGGTAGTGAAGGGGGATCTTAAGAGGTGGAATTCCTCCCATTGTCCCTGGTGGGCAAGATACAGACAGTTAAGATGAGCGTACTACCGCGATTCATATTCGTCTTCCAAACTCTTCCAACATTCCCCCCCAAAGCGTTCTTTTATAGGCTAGACAGATTAATTTTGGAATTTGTGGAAAACTCCCAGGATTTGAAGGATCTTTTTGCAAAGGAGGCGGTGGAAGGTAGGAGGATTGGCACTCCCAAACCTATTAAACTACTACTGGGCAGCAAATCTAATGCATCTTCATTCAGAATATGGAACTGATTGAGGTGGCACTTCGGGCTAAGAGGCATGTCTACACTGGGCCCCATTATGTAGGAATCATCAGTTTATGCCAGGAAAGATAGATGCAATGTATGGTAGGTGGTACAGGGAAGGGGTAGAACGGTTGAGGGATCGATTAATTTATTGAAGGAAGGTTTGCAAAACTGGAGGAATTACATGGGAAATTTTAATTACCTAGGGAGAACAAATTTAGATACATTCAAGTCCGAAACTTCGCGTGAAAAGAATGACCCTCTTTTCCTCATCTGCCGGAACAGACAATACTGAAAAAGTTGTTAACATCTGGACGACCTGGGAAAGGGGAAGATTGGGGGCATTTATGGGTGGCTGCTGGAAACTGTTAAGTTGCCAATGGTAGAAATAAGGAAGAAGTGGCAGGAGAAGTTGAGAATCGAGCTTGGATGGGGGATCTGGAATGGGATAATGCACCAAATTAACTCAACTTCATCCTGTTCTAGGATGAGCCTCATCCAGTTCAAGGTAGAGCACAGGATTCACATGATGAGGGCCCAGATGAGCAAGTTTTTCCTGGAAGTAGACGATGAGTGTGAAAAGTGGGGCAAGGGTTTCGGCAAACCATTTACATATGTTCTGAGAATGCTCATAGCTAAGGGGTTTCTGGGTTGCAGAGTCTGACACAATATCAGAGATAGTGGGGGTCAAGCTGACACCCTGCCCTTTGATGGCAACCTTTGGGGTTTCAGAATTGCCGGGGCTCTTGGAGGGGATGGGGGCTGATCCCGTAGACTTTGCCTCACTGAGTGCAAGGTGCCAAATCCTATTAAGTTTGAGATCGGCGTTACCACCGGGGGTTTCAGCATGGCTGGGAGGTCCGATTGAATTCTTGAAGTTAGAGAATATGAAATATGCCCTCAGGGGTTCTTGTGAGAGGGAAGCTCGTTCTATCCCTGTTTAAAGAATTTTTTGTCGCCAAAGAATGTGGGAGTGGTGCGTTTAGGTGTAGGAGAGGGAAATAAGGCAATATTTTGGGGTGGTGGAAAGCGGGGAAAATCTTTTTCGAACTGTTTGTAAGCTGTTGCAAGTTGATTACTGTTTGTGAATGTAACTGTGTGTTTGAAACCATGGGCACGATCCAACACCACGCTGCGCCCGAACAGCAGTTTGCCACGGCACAGCATGGCCGATAGAAGCCAGGAGACCCCGCTCCCAGGATCTACCCAGCTTGAAATGCCTCGCGAGATCTAATGCAATCTCACAAGATGTTGCAATGCAAATCCTGTCCTTTGTGGCCAGTATCACTTTTTAGCAAATCTGCTTATTCGAGCAAGACAGCTAGTCTCACTTTAAAGTGCAAATTCCTGAGGTACCTGAGGCGTTGGAATCTATCGCCTTCGCCTCGGAGACCTCTGGCAAGCGCCATTCAGTACTGGTCTCTACCAAGGAGGACCAGACCGAACTACACTCTTGGGGGTCTCCCAGGGGATCAGAGGCCCCCAGGTACATGCCCTTTGGGCAGGGAGATACCCTGGCACTGCTGGTGCCATGTGTGCACCCTGGCAGTGCCACCTAGGTGCCATCCTGGTACTTCCAAGGTGCCCATGTGGCACTGACAGCTGGCAGGGACACTGCCAGGGTGCCAGGTTGGCACTGCCAAGGTGGCACTTTGTGTGCTGGCGATCGGGCTGGGGGTGCCCTGCATGGGTGTTGGGGGATATGGGCAGGGGACCCTCCCATAGTGCGTTGGGGCTTGGGGTTTCGGGGGTTGGGTCGGGGCCTTGGAGATCGGGATGCCAGTTAAAAATGGCACCGCAAACACGCTGTACTGAGGTGCTCCGGCGAGCGGAGCTTCTTGGTGTAGAAAACGGGGCGATGTGCGGCCTCAGCTGCACATTCCCCACTGAGGCCCTTTACTTAATGCATGTAACGTTTTATAGCCGTGTATTTCTCGGCGCTGTGACCACCGATAAACACACAGCTAAACACATCCAAAATATACTTGAAAGAAAAGAAAGGTTGGGAATGTTTAAAATCAAAATCCTGTGGCAATTATGACATAATGGGCTGGAAAATAAGCTCGAGGAAAATAAATAAACTTAGAGGATACGCAATAAAATTCCAAATAGGAGGTACCTGCATGCTGGAGGTAATGTTCTTAACATTATCATCTGTTAAAATATACATTCACATTTTAAAATAATTGCATGATAGTAAATATATCAAAACATGCAATGTTCAGTGCGACGGATACCTTGTCAACTTAGAATTTCTTTGGTCCGCAATCCAAATGAATCTCAGCATTCAGCCAAGATTCAAAACCTGTATTAACTTGTATGATCAAAAATAATGAGCATTCTTTCATTCCTTACACTTCGGGCGGGATTTCCAGCCCCCCCTCCCATGGCATATTTTCTGGTGGCATAGGCGGGTCTCCGATGTCAACAGCATTTTATATAGCTCGCCCACCCCGCCACGGGGAGCCATCGGCGGGACTGGAAGATCCCACCCACGGGTAGGGCCAGAAAATCCTCCCCTTATTTACAGTTGCTTTGGTGTTTATTTTGATTCTCATGATCTTGTGGTTTCAAATCAGGGATGGAAAACAAGCCAAAGTTGAGTTTCTTGATGGGAATAACCTGGGGCTATAGTTACCTAATCAGGACTTGAATAGACTGGTGAAATGTTAAGAGGTAGTTCCTTTCACTTAGGTAAAATAATTGAGCTAAACCACAACTGACAGTCACATGGTCGGAAAACCCTCAAGATGTTGATGGTTAAGGATTTGGCTCCAGTGCTGCTGTGAAAGGTCAGGACGATGGCTACGTTTTATCTTATTAAATGACCTGTCACTTGTTTGATGCAAGTGTTACTCGTCCTGCTTCAGGTGGTGAAGGCTGCTGTATTATTGGAGAGGAACGCTCAATCCTTAAAGGAATTGTGCTATCCCTGACCTTGTGAATGAGAGAATGCCCTGATGCAGCAGCTGAAGATGGTTCGGCCATGGGCTGCTCGCTAAGATTCTCCTGCTGTCGTGTCCTGAAGCTCTGGTGACTGGATTCTGACAACTGTCATCTTTTGGCAGTTATGTCTCCAGCACTGGAGGATTTTGCAGGGACTCTTCGCGACCACATCCGGCAGAATGAGGCTTCAATGTCGAGGGAAGCAACAGTCATCCCCAGAGTTTTCTATAAGTGCTAACTAAGACTTCCAGAGCAGCAGTAAAGAGAAAAGACAGATGGGACCGCCTTCAGTTCTGGAAAAAGGGACTGTGTGGTCATAAATTAGCCTGCTGTGATGTTGTTTAATTGCCGAACAACAGCAATTCAAAAGCCAATTTTGTGGCAACAGAATTTGAATTGTTTAGCATTTTGAAATAAGCAACTCTGAACCAAGAGAAATGACCAGTAACAGAAGAGTAAAGAACAAAGGAAAATGAGACACCCTGGGTAATGGCTATCTATGTTGCTGCCAATCTAGCTCCATTGCTCTCCTGAACTTCTGAAAGGACTCTCTTTATAGTAAAAAAACACATTTTGCTGGAATAAATTGTGCAAGCATTTCTTTGCTGGAGAAACTAACAATTAACTTATAATTGCTCAAGAATAAACAACTTTGGTTTGACTGTGTGTGACCATCAAGTTGGCTGTTCTTAATCAGGTAACAACAGTTGGCTTTGTACCCGTAGTGGAGGGGGTGGACGGTTGTCATGGTTTCCACTCATGGTAGCTATCCAGTGCTGTGCATTATGATTGAACCTGAGACCCCCAACATTCACTGTTGAAGACTACACACAAGGGAGTGGAAGAGAACCTGGACTGCAGTTGATACTGGTTGGCACTTCTAGAATTGTTCTCTGACAAGAATTTGGGCAAACATTTGAGAGATTACGTTCTCTGCCGGAGCTCAATTGCACCTGATTTGTGCTCCCATCCTTAACAGAGTTAAGTGCTGTCAATTTCTAGCTGTCCACTTCAAAATCATTCAAATGCTGAAGGGAGGTGATTGGAAAGCACTTAATTCTGTTTGAAGTGGTCCAGGAGCTGTCAATCAAAGTTGATGTTTGTAAACATTTTGGTTGGAGCACTTTCGAGTTACTCAACCATGAAGGAAGATGAATGGAACACTGCTGACAGCTGTGGTGTGTGGAAGATGTCAATCGCAGCCTGGTAAAATCAATATCAAAGAGAAATGAATGAATGGTCAGAGACCTGAGGGACACAGGTTGACACAAATGACTGGTTGAATCTTCCCAGGAATTGAGAGGGGATGCTTCCTCTGTCTGAGCCAACAGGTGTATTGTTCAGGTGAGTGTTAAAGCAGGGATTTTTTTCACTGCCTCTGTCTGGACTGCTCTCTGGCGTCCAGCCAGGAGTCTCTTCTCTGTGAGGGGGGGGGGGGGGGGGGGAAGAGGGGGAGGGAGCAGGTGTCCAAATTCTGGGGCAGTCTCCATATTTGATTTTTTTTTGGGGGGGGCTCCATATTTAGAGGGCCTCTGTGGGGGTCTCTTTATTTAGGGGATCTGTGGGGGGGTTTCTGTATTTAGAAAGTCTCTGGGGGATCTCCATATTTAAGGAGTCTCTGGTTGGTGGGGCAGTGGAGGGGGGCCTGGTAGGGGTGGATTGGGCAGGTCCTGCATTGTGGGGCGAGGGTGGCCCTCGGAGAGATTTTGGAGACAACTCTCTTAAAGAGTTACCCCCTTGGTCCACCACGAGGTCCACTGCGGCCAGTACACATTTTTCAGGACCTGTAATCATTTTCACCCACATGGTTCCCGGCCCAGAGGAATGGAGAAGCATGCGGGCCCTGAGAATACAGTGTCTGGCCCGTTAAGTTGATACCATTATGACCCATTTGCATCCTCCCACTGGCAGGTGTCACAAACCTCGATCCCGATGCCAGCAGGTGGCTGGAACATCGGAAACGGGTCAGTGCCCGCCGCCTATCCCTTTTTTTGTCCACTACCACTGGATTCTCCACCTCGTCGGGAACTCCACTACCGGCGGCGCCAGGGGGAGAATTTAGCGCTTTGTCTCTGCTAGGAATAGGAACAGGGGAATAAAAGCGAATTGAACTTTATTTTTTGTTTTTTGCGTTCATACAGTACTCACTCTCAATGATTTTTTGTCTGCCATTGAACACAGATAAACCTTCTGATTGTAGAGTAAGAGGACTTGTTTCACAAAGGAGATGTACGAGGCAAGTGTTTTTACACAGAGGGTAGTGGGTGCCTGGAACTCGCTGCTGGAGGAGGTGGTGGAAGCAGGGACAATAGTGACTTTTAAGGGGCATCTTGACAAATACATGAATAGGATGGGAATAGAGGGATACGGACCCCGGAAGTGGAAAATATTTTAGTTTAGACGGGCAGCATAGTCGGCACAGGGTTGGAGGGCCAAAAGGCCTGTTCCTGTGCTGTACTTTTCTTTGTTCTTTGTTCTTTATATCAGGAATAAATTGGAACAGAATAATGCTTTTATGCAATAATTTCATTTCTAAAGTTGACTGCTGTTTCGTGTGGTAATGAGAAAGAATGAGAAACATTTTATAGAAAGTGTTTGCTTTTGCAAGGGAGCCAATTTGAACACATCGCACATCAAAAATAATAATCACATCCATGTTATAATGGGCTCTGCTTATTAGGTTTATATGTAATTAGTTTAAGTCACTATTACAGGGCAACCTCCCCCCCACTTAACCCCAGCAAAATGGATTGGATTTCCTTGTCAGCAGAATGTCATGTACAGTCAAACTTAAAACTAATCCTTCTTCTTTGGATTACTTTTTGCAGACATCTGAGCTCTTTGTATCAAAATGGAAATTTTGTCCAGGAAGCCATTTGGCAAGATATATTTTTTCTAATAACAAAGGCCCACTAAATATAAAACACAAATTCAAAGTGTAAATGGCCAAGTAATATGATTACATAGTTACCAAATGCTCTACGAATGAAATAATATGCCATACAAAATGACATGAAGCTATGTAATTCAATTGTGTCAAGTGGTACTTAGAGTTTCTCGTCTTGTCCTAACATTTTCGCACCTCTCCGGTTAGAATTTGTGCTATGCCAGCTGCTGTTCTGGACCAGTGTGTTGTTATGTTTTCTCAGCACTTTTTAATATTAATGCACTTATGCAGTGGCAGTATAAAGCGATTACTGAAATGTTTTCAATTGAAATGGCAGATTAGCACAGTGCCAGGGACCCACATTTAATTCTGGCCTTGGGTTACTGTCTGCGTGGAGTTTTGTACTTTCTCCCTGTGTCTGCGTGGGTTTCCTCTGGGTGCTCTGGCTTCCACCCACAGTCTAAAGATGTACCGGTAAGTGGATTGGCCATGATAAAATTGCCCCTTAGTATCCAGGGATGTGCAGGTTCGGTGGGGTTACGGGGATAGGGCGTGGGAGTGGACCGAGATAGGGTACACTTTCAGAGGGTTGGTGAAGACTCGAAGGGCCAAATGGCCTCCTTCTGCACTGTAGGAGCTCTCTGGCTCATCATTTATCTGTGTCCCGATCTCATTGATCGGCAGATATGGGTTACCAATATTTTTAGACATCCCCTGGTATGACCTGTAGGTGAATTACCTGTTGTCTGCCGTGGCTCATGATATTGCAACATTAACAATGATGGCATACAATTGACCAGTAGCTGCACAGCTAAACTGTAATCCAGGACAATTAATTGAGGGGCAAAAATATAAAGGCTTTAGATAAAATAAAGTTTTGCAGGCTTCAGAGGAGTAAAACGTATCGTACAAAGTAAAAGATGGAACAAAAAATGCTGTGCCTGGCTATTGAGGCTGTTGAGTGGAGAAAACCTCTTCCCCTTCAGACTGCATTTTAAAAATACATTGGGTTAGTCAGCTCCAAGTATTCTTGCATGCCTCCCAGTGGTGGCCAGAAGGATGGTTTGAATGGGATCTGGGTTGCCTTCTGTGCTGCTGATGCGCTCAAAGATGGTCAGGATAAAATGTAACAACAAGGATTAAAATGATCATTTCAGAAGGAAGCCCTGCATCACTCCCGTTGCTTTGACAGAACAACAGATCTTGATACATAGGTGGTGCATTCAAATGCATTGTGCAATTGGGATTCTTCATGGCTTGAGAAATGAACTATGCAAGCAAGCAAAGAGGAATGTGGTTTGTCCTTGTGCTGCCTGCTTCTACTTGTCTCTCAATTATCTGTTAAAAATAGTATTTGAAATCCCTCAAAACAAAATGCCTGATCTCAAAGCTACGCCAACAAAGGGGAAGAATCTCAAAAAAATGGTAAAATAATGTGTGTGTAAACCTTTTAACCTTTTGAGGTTTTTATTGATTAACACCAATTTAATTTGTGTATATGGAAGAGATTTGGTTACATATACAAAGCATTTTACTTTGTTATAGAAATTCCTGTGTGTGGCAGGAACACAAATGGGTTTCTGAACTATTTTGGCAGCTTGAAACATTCAAGGCAGCAAACTCTGTACTCGGTTAAATGTTTGACATGCTTTTGTTTCTGACAAAAATAAATATATCTGCAGCACATTTAAAGTGTCAAGTAGTCAACAGCAACTTGCATTTATATTTCGCATGTTTATCGCAGGATAACATACCAAGGTACTTTACAGGAGCATTGTCAAGTCGAATTGAACACTGAACCACACAGGGACATAACAGGACAGGCGATCAAAAAAGTTAGTTTCAATGAAGGGAGAAAGAGAGGTGAAGAGGTTCATGGAGAGAAATCCAGACTTTCTGGCCTAGGCATAGCCAGCATTCATGGATGGATGAAATTCAGGGTGATTTAAGAGGCTAGCGTTTGTGCAGTGGCTTTGTGTTATCAATGCATTACTTTTAGGGGCTGCACGGTGGTGCAGTGGTTAAAACTGCTGCGTCACGGCACCAAGGGTCCGAGTTCGATCCCAGTCTCGGGTCACTGTCCATGTGGAGTTTGAACATTCTCCCCGTGTCTGCGTGGGTCTCACCCCCACAACCCAAAAGATGTGCAGAGTAGGTGGATTGGCCACGCTAAATTGCTCCTTAATTAGAAAAAAAAAGAATTGGATATTTTAAATTGAAAGAAAATCAATGCATTACTTTTGAAGCACTGTCAATCTTATATTAAAAAATGCATACAGTAGGATTTTGCAAAATCTTTGCATCAAGATTTCATAAATAAAGATTGAGTTCAGTGATCTGTCAACCTGTTTTGTTGGTTGAAAAAGGAATGAAAGCTTGGGCCTCAGGTGTATTTGCACCAGGCAAGTATCAGGCAAAGACCATCTGCAGTGAGACAGAATCTACCTACCTCCCCTTGAAGAACAATGGCATTATCACATAGTGAATTTCCCCACTATGGCTGGAGGTTGCCTTTGACCAGAAGCTGAATTGGACCAGCCATATAAATGCTGCAGCTGCAATAGCAGAATCACAGAACTGTTAGGGTGCAGGAGGAGGTCATTCAGCCCATCATGTCTACGCCATCTCTGGGGATGAGCATTATGACTTAATGTCATTCTCCTGCCTTTCCCCCATACTCTTACACATTGTTTCTGTTCCAGTAATCTTTAATGCTCTCTTGAATGCCTTGACTGAACCTGCTTCCACCACACTTCCAGGCACTGAATTCCAGACCCGAACCGTGTGAATTTTCCTTTGTCATGTCACATTTGCTTCTGTTGCAAATCACTTTTTATCTGTACCTTCTTGCTCTTGATCCTCTTATTAGCAGGCACAGTTTCTCCCTATCTCCTCTGTCCAGCCCCATCATGATTTTGAACACCTCTATCAAATTTCTTCTTTGCCTTCTTCTCTCCATGGAGAACAGTCCTAACTTCAATCTATCCTCCCTGGAACCATTCATGTAAATCTCTCCTGCGCTCTTCCCAATACGTTCATATCCTAGGTGTGGCATCCAGAACTGTCTGGAGTCAGAGGCTGGGAATTCTGCAGCAAGTAACTCGTCTCTTGACTCCCCAAAGCCTGCGTGCTACCTAAAAGGTACAAGTCAGGAGGGTGATGGAGCATTCCCCACTTGCCTGGATGAGTGCAGCTCCAACAGCACTCAAGCAGCCCAATACCATCCAGGACCAAGCAGCCAGCTTGATTGGCAGCCCATCCACCACCTTCAACATTCACACCCTCCACCACTGACGCCGAGTGGCAGCAGTGATTACCATCTACAAGATGCACTGCAGTAACTCACCAAAGCTCCTTCGACAGGATCTTCAAAATTGACCTAGAAGAACAAAGGCAGCAGGTGCATGGGACCAACACCACCTGCAAGTTTCCCTCCAAGCCACACACCATCCTGACGTGGAACAATATTGCTGCTGCTTCACTGCTGCTGGATCAAACTCCTGGAACCCGCTTCCTCACAGCACTGTGCGTTTTACTGCATGTATGACCACATGTACTGCAACGGTTCAAGAAGGCGGTGCACCACCAATTTTGCAAGGGAAATTAGGGGCTAGCAACAAATGGTGCCACCTCGCCAGCGGCACCCATATCACATAAAAAGAAAATTGAAGGAAATTCGCTATATCTTCAAATAGTGCCAAATGATAGTTATAACCAACCGTGTTGTTTAACACCTTGGCTAAAAGACAACAAATCCTTCACGTAACGTGGTACTTCCTCAGTAGCCCACTGAAGTAGCAGTCTAATTTAGAGGTATAGTTTCCACTAGGGCACAATTGGCTTTTGGGGCAAGGTGCACCCAAGGATGTTGTAGGTATGAGATGTGCCTGTTTCTTCACTCAAAGGTTTGCACTCAGACTTATTTAAATACCAGGAGCAGAAAGCCTGTCTTGAACCAGCACAATTGAGCAGCATTTTAGAATGTCATTTCTTTTTAAGTTTTTACTTTAAATAATATCCTTGCTATATTCAAGAGGGGTAACTTGGGGCGATTTTATTAAACCAGCTTAAATTGGGGCTATCGGAAAAAAACAAATCACTGATAATAATAATCACTTATTGTCACAAGTAGGCTTCAATGAAGTTACTGTGAAAAGCCCCTAGTCGCCACATTCCGGCGCCTGTTCGGGGAGCCCGTTACAGGAATTGAACCCGCGCTGCTGCCTTGTTTTGCATTACAAGGCAGCTATTTAGCCCACTGTACTAAACCAGCTAAGTCGATAACCAGTCAGTAGCCCATTGTAAACTTCAAATTATTTTAAAAGACAACCAAAAATGTTCTCCTGGAATGAAGAACTTGTCGTATGAGGAACGTTTGAGGACTCTGGGTCTGTACTCGTTGGAGTTTAGAAGGATGAGAGGGGATCTTATTGAAAAATACAAGATACTGCGAGGCCTGGATAGAGTGGACGTGGAGAGGATGTTTCCACTTGTAGGAAAAACTAGAACCAGAGGACACCATCTCAGACTAAAGGGAGGATCCTTTAAAACAGAGACGAGGATGAATTATTTCACCCAGAGGGTGGTGAATCTGTGGAACTCTTTGCCGCAGAAGGCTGTGGAGTCCAATTTACTGAGTGTCTTTAAGACAGAGATAGATAGGTTCTTGATTAATAAGGGGATCAGGGGTTATGGGGAGAAGGCAGGAGAATGGGGATGAGAAAATATCAGCCATGGTTGAATGGCAGAGCAGACTCGATGGGCCAAGTGGCCTAATTCTGATCCTTTGTCTTATGGTCTTATGACTTGCTATATTGAGGAGGAGAAACAGGGGCGGGATTCTCCGTAGGCCAACGTCGAAATCGGGAAAGGCGATTGGGCGAAAAATCGGTCATGAAGCCAAAATTGTGGCGGGCACCGGGCACACGGCAATTTTCAATTCTCCGGCGTCTCGACAGTGGCATCAATGCGTGCGACTCCGCATGTGCAGTAAATGCCATTTGCATATCATTAGCGGGCCTGACCCGGTATTCTCCGAGGCCTCCGCGATGCTCCCCCATCGCCAGGGGGAAATCCTGATGGCGAGTGTCACTTGTGTTATTAAAAATTGAAAAACAGGCTCTGTGGCTGGTGAGGGAGAGAGAGGAGGTAGGACATGCAGAGGCTGCCTGTCCTGCCCTTATCAGGGCTGGCAGGGGGCGGGCCGTGGGGTCCGAGTGACTCCCCACGGGACTGGGCTGTCCAGGCACGGACCTCCATTGCTGCGTCCTGCAAGCAGTCAATCCCGAATCCGGCAAATCAGACACAGTTTTTCATTGGAATCAGTTGTGTTCCATGTGGCGCCTCCTTTAATGGCTGGTAGATTGGTCTGGGAACAGCGCCAATTTTGCTGTCATACAACACCTCCGATTCAGTCCCAGCGTCAACGCTTAGTTTGTGCCACGGAGAATTCTGCCGCAGGTTCTTAGTAAATTAGAAAATCTATCCAAAAGCTTTTAAACTATTTCTCATGGTGTTTATTGCACCGTAAAGAAATTGGCTTAACTTTAGCAACCCTTTTTCAAACAGATGCTTTGAATGCAAATTGTCATTGGTGATTAATTTGAATAGGAGGTGTGACCAGTGTCATGGACAGGAGGGGGTCAATTTAAACTGCCTTGATTTTCCCCGTCTCTACCCAGCCGCAAACAGAAAGATGTTTTCTTAAATTCTGATTTCCCGCTTTTTAAATGGTGGTGTATTTTCCTCAACCCTTAAATTTGGAATGTCCTAATCCTTTGTTAATAACATGCGCAGCAAACTCGAAGTAAGATGAAAATAAAAGGATTGGTTTGTTTTTACGCACACATTTTGCACTCGCACAACAAATGGTAGATGAGGAAAAAGGAAGAGGGTTCAGGGCACAACCACAATAAACATAGAAATATGGGTTTCACATGTGTCCAGAATCAAGAATGAAGCCAACTGGAATGTTCCCTCCGGGGGGGGTGGTTGACGGACTGTAAAAAACCAACCTCCTTCCAGAGTGAGGTTGGCATGGCAGGAGAAGGTATGTAGAATGAGTCAGTCAAGAGGCACGAGTTCTGAGGTACCAGCCGTTGGCAGGTTTAATGAGGGTTTGAGGTCTTTTTGCTGCCGACGGCTCAAGGGTAAACACTACAGGCTCTTGCCTGGAGTTCTCTTCACTTTGGAAGTCAAAAAATAACTGCCGGAGTTAAATTCCAACAGACGTTATTGCAGTGCAGTTTGGGGGAGGTCTTGTGACATATCTCTGACGCTGGGCACAGAATGTATATTCTCAAGGCTGGAATCTAGTGTGTTTAATTGAAGTCAGGATTTTTTGTTGTTGTTGGAAACATCGGTGTTGGGTTAAGGCAGCACGGTAGCATAGTGGTTAGCACAATTGCTTCACAGCTCCAGGGTCCCAGGTTCGATTCCCGGCTTGGGTCACTGTCTGTGCGGAGTTTGCACGTTCTCCCCGTGTGTGCGTGGGTTTCCTCCGGGTGCTCCGGTTTCCTCCCACAGTCCAAAGATGTGCAGGTTAGGTGGATTGGCTATGCTAAATTGCCCTTAGTGTCCAAAATTGCCCTTTGTGTTGGATGGGGTTACTGGGTTATGAGGATAGGGTGGAGGTGTTGGCTTGGGTAGGGTGCTCTTTCCAAGAACCAGTGTAGACTCGATGGGTCGAATGGCCTCCTTCTGCACTGTAAATTCTATGAAACTAACTGTCGCTCTCTGTTGAACCAGATGTTAGGTCTGCTAACGTTTTGCCCATGAGCACCATTATGGAAAATTACATCTTGCAAAAGTTTTTCCTTTCTTCAGGAGGTAGCTGGACCAGAATCTTCATCGCCATGGCCATTGTTACCATGAAACTGCTTGAAGGCACAATGAGCCATCTGTTAGTTCAGCAATTCTCCATTTCTTTTTAAAAAGCACAGAAAAATCTTTGATAAAATTGTAGCATACGGGTCTGGCACATGTACAGTTAATGTGGGACTGAATAAAATACCACTCACACAGTGACATAACAAAACGCGTGACCAACACCAGAGTCAGTCTACTGTTGGACAATCAACAAGCATGGTGGAAGCTCCTATATTGCACCCTTTGTCACCCTTTGTCTCTATGAACTGGAGTGTATCTTTCCCTGGAAAAAGGAACCCTTGTCAATTATTCGGCTTACTGGATGCAACATAGATCATGGGCAAGATTATCCTTCCCCGCCGGCAGAGGGATTCTCCGTCCCAGCAACTGGCCAATGGGGCTTCCCATTGTGAGCACCCCCACGCCATCGGGAAATCCGCTGGCGTGAGCGCACTGCCACGAAATGGAGGATCCCGCCATCGGAGATTCCTGCCTCATTTCTTTGACTTGAGGAAGCAATGTAATGGAAATTCTATCTGACTATGGCTCAGGTTATAAAATACCAATAGGTTTAGCGATGACAGTCAAAAGTATTCATGGATTTGCAGCAATGGTATAGATTAATCCTTCTGCAGAAGGAGAATAACAAAAGCCACATTCCCTCATCATAACTGAAATGTAAAATTAGAACTAAAACTAAATCCTTTACCACAGTGCTGAGTCTGTCTTTTACAGCTACCCTTCCAAAGAGTCTCTTGTCTAATTGTTGGTTCCACTGCTGGCCCAGTAATCCAAAACCCTGAAGTAACAATCCAATGAATGTGCCTACAAATCCCACCATGACAGTTTGAGAGTTTTAATTCAGCTTATGAAGAATATGGAAATAAAAAGCTTGTTTCAGTGGAAGTGACCTCAAGCTCTTGGATTGTTATGAAAATCCAATTGGTTCATAAGCAATAGAACCATAGAATGATGCAGCATTGAAGGAAGGCCATTGGACCTATCACACATGTGTCGGCTCTTTGAAAGGCCTTTCTTATTAATCCAATTAATCTGGCATTTCCCTGGACCTGCAACTATTTCCCTCCAAGTCTTTATCCAATTCCTTTTATAAAGATATTTTTTAAGCCTCTCTCACCACCTTTTCAGGCATTACATTCCAGGTCGTAATAATTCACTGTGTAACAAATTTCTTCTCATCTCACCACTGGCTCTTCTGCTGATTCCACCAAATCTGTAACCTCCAGTTACTGGCCCTCCCTACTTACTCTGTCAAAACTCACCATGATGGTGAACATCTTGATTAAATCTCCACTTCTCTGCTTTAATATTGATTAACTTGGTTTCTCACTTGATCAGTCCCAGACCACCTTGATCATGTTTTAACTGTTCTTTGAAGTAGCAAGCCACAGTTTTAATTAAATGGCTACAAGCAGTTCAAGATTTGTGATGATATTTACATGTCATGACATGGAACACACATTCTGCACTCCTCCAATCAGAGTCAACCTGCCAATCAATCAGCACTCTCTTTTCATGTAGTAGGAATTGGTGTTCCTTTTCTGTTGGTTTATCTTATCTGGCTATCCTGATGAGTAGAAGACAAAACGTTTTGATAGCATGTTTCTTGGTTCAGCAAAATTCTAGGCTGTGGCCAAATGAAGATAAAATCCTTCTTTATATGCAACTGAAAAACATTCACTCCACAGTTCATAATACTTACATTACTTGCCGGTGCTAATCAAATGTTTACAGGTAAATATTTAATTACAATGTAATATTGTGCTTGAACACAACCATTAACCCTAATCTGTAACATGAATATTATAAAATTATACAATAAAAAAGCAATATATTCAATTCCCAGCATTTGATTAACTACCAGCAATGTTGTTGCCTTTTTATGATTGGCTACCAGCTCTCAGGGACTTCGGTGATTGACTGTTAATAGTGTTGCCACCTCTGTGATTGGTGATCAGTAGTGCATACTGACATGATGCAAAGATCTCTGAAATATAATTGGTTTCAACAGAAATGAATTAGCCCATTAACATTACCTATGACCTTCGAACCATTGCCATTAGCTTTGTGATCTCTTAGACTATGGCAATTAATGAGACCTCAGTAGAACAATAAATTACAATGCAAGTAATTAGTGCAATCATCTAATAAGGTATCCTTGCTAATTATTGCTGCTGCAGGCTTTTTCAATGTACTTTTGGAAGATTTAGATTAGGCAGTTGTACCTTGTTTGGAATTATCCTTCAACCACGTCTGCACATTGTCTGATTGCTGTGTTTCCAATATTACAATAGTGATGGACCTTCTAAACTTGTTCATGGTGGAAAGGAAATGCAGATATCATGAAATATACTCTATAAATACAATACGAAGTCTTACAACACCAGGTTAAAGTCCAACAGGTTTGTTTCGATGTCACTAGCTTTCGGAGCGCTGCTCCTTCCTCAGGTGAATGAAGAGGTCTGTTCCAGAAACACATATATAGACAAATTCAAAGATGCCAAACAATGCTTGGAATGCGAGCATTAGCAGGTGATTAAATCTTTACAGATCCAGAGATGGGGCAACCCCAGGTTAAAGAGGTGTGAATTGTACCAAGCCAGGACAGTTGGTAGGATTTCGCAGGCCAGATGGTGGGGGATGAATGTAATGCGACATGAATCCCAGGTCCCGGTTGAGGCCCCACTCATGTGTGCGGAACTTGGCTATAAGTTTCTGCTCGGCGATTCTGCGTTGTCGCGGGTCCTGAAGGCCGCCTTGGAGAACGCTTACCCGGAGATCAGAGGCTGAATGCCCTTGACTGCTGAAGTGTTCCCCGACTGGAAGGGAACATTCCTGCCTGGTGATTGTTGCGCGATGTCCGTTCATTCGTTGTCGCAGCGTCTGCATGGTCTCGCCAATGTACCATGCTTCGGGACATCCTTTCCTGCAGCGTATGAGGTAGACAACGTTGGCCGAGTCGCACGAGTATGTACCGCGTACCTGGTGGGTGGTGTTCTCACGTGTAATAGTGGTATCCATGTCGATGATCTGGCACGTCTTGCAGAGATTGCCATGACAGGGTTGTGTGGTGTCGTGGTCACTGTTCTGAAGACTGGGTAGTTTGCTGCAAACAATGGTTCGTTTGAGGTTGCGCGGTTGTTTGAAGGCAAGTAGTGGGGGTGTGGGGATGACCTTGGCAAGATGTTCATCGTCATCAATGATGTGTTGAAGGCTGTGAAGAAGATGACGTAGTTTCTCCGCTCCGGGGAAGTACTGGACGACGAAGGGTATTCTGTCGGTTGTGTCCCATGTTTGTCTTCTGAGGAGGTCGGTCCGGTTTTTCGCTGTGGCACGTTGGAACTGTCGATCGATGAGTCGAGTGCCATATCCCGTTCGTACAAGGGCATCTTTCAACGTCTGTAGATGTTTGTTACGCTCCTCCTCGTCTGAGCAGATCCTGTGTATACGGAGCGCTTGTCCATAGGGGATGGCTTCTTTAATGTGTTTAGGGTGGAAGCTGGAGAAGTGGAGCATCATGAGGTTATCCGTAGGTTTGCGGTAAAGCGAAGTGCTGAGGTGACCGTCCTTGATGGAGACGAGTGTGTCCAAGAATGCAACTGATTTTGGAGAGTAGTCCATGGTGAGTCTGATGGTTGGATGGAACTTATTAATGTCATCGTGTAGTTGTTTCAGTGATTCTTCGCCGTGGGTCCAAAGGAAAAAAATGTCATTGATGTATCTGGTGTATAACATCGGTTGAAGGTCCTGTGCGGTGAGTAGGTCCTGTTCAAACTTGTGCATGAAGATGTTGGCGTATTGGGGTGCGAATTTGGTCCCCATGGCTGTTCCGTGCGTCTGGATGAAGAACTTGTTGTCGAAGGTGAAGACGTTGTGATCCAGAATGAAGCGGATGAGTTGCAGGATTGCGTCTGGAGATTGGCAGTTGTCGGTGTTGAGTACTGAGGCTGTTGCAGCAATGCCGTCGTCATGGGGGATGCTGGTGTAGAGTGCCGAGACGTCCATTGTGACGAGGAATGTTCCTGGTCTGTTCCAGAAACACATATATAGACAAATTCAAAGATGCCAAACAATTCTGTTCCAGAAACACATATATAGACAAATTCAAAGATGCCAAACAATTTGTCTATATATGTGTTTCTGGAACAGACCTCTTCATTCGCCTGAGGAAGGAGCAGCGCTCCGAAAGCTAGTGACATCGAAACAAACCTGTTGGACTTTAACCTGGTGTTGTAAGACTTCGTACTGTGCTCACCCCAGTCCAACGCCGGCATCGCCACATCATGGCTATAAATACAAGTTCTTCCTTTGCTTTTTCACATCAACCAATTCCTTCTCATGACGATGCGAGTACAGAATAGGATTTCCTATTTTGTAGATATGCACCAGATGATTTTTTCGCCCTAAAGGTAACAGCACTCGGGCTTTGCCTCATAGACTGGCTTAGATTTTGCCACCAAATTCAAAGGAATGGTACTCACCGTTCACCTCAGAAAAACTGCCCATAAAGCTTTAGCTCGAGAGTGTGGACCCCTTCTTTTCTGATGTCAGTTTGAATTTGGGCACTTTCTCCAGAGCACATATTGCATTCAGCAACTGGGCAGACAAAGAGATAATCAGGTTGAAGAATTCAGACAGACAGCAAAGCAGGAAGTAAAATGCACAAAATATCAATCACATTTAAGTCATCACACAGAAAGCAAAATAAAGATGAGTATGTATACAAGGAATAAGGAAGAAACTTAAAAATGAAGACTTGAAACATTTTGAAAAAAATGAAATGTTTACATTGTCTTCTGAGAGAATGAAGGTCCACACTTTAAAAAAAAAATTCTACGTTGATTCCATCTGCAAAAATGACAATAGTATACCCCGTGGAATAACAGGACATCACTGACAGCAACTTTTTGTTTCCTCTAATCACACATGTGGACAATAGGAGTCTCTAATAGTTCTACTCCTTAATAACAGTGGTGTTGACCGCCTCGGTGTTAATACTACTGTTAATTTATTTCAAGTGAGCATTTGCTTGTTTTGTAATCCTAATACAAACAAGTACATGTTGATTTCCTCTTGCAATTAAAGTGATTTATGATTTAAAGACAATTGGGTCTATTCTCAGCATAGTTGATATGAATACTTGCTGGCACTTGTATGGCTTTTATATAAATATTGCATGGTAACATGAAGTAATTCATCTTCTGGCTTGACGCAATGCTGTACATAAGCCCAAAGGCAATGCTTCCTTGCATAATAGACTGAAAGAAAAACAAAACCCTTTTAAACTTTTTAAACAAATATAAAAGACCCCAACGCTTTTTTTTGAAGATTCAAACCAAAACATAATAACTAATGACAAATTTGTGCAACTACGTTTGAATGCCTCCATGTATTTCACAAAGAAACCAACAGTTTGTTGTCAAGAATGGTATCCTTAGACACACCATCAATCTTCCCTCAGGAGGCGAGTTAGGGCATGAAAAAAAGGAATGGCCTGATCTCTAATTGGGCGAAATACATGTGACCTTCATAATGAACAACTAATGATGTTTAAAATCATCCATAGAATATGTAGTTTGACATCTTGTAGAACAGAACCTGACTGCTGAGGAAGAAAGACAATTTGTCACATCTTTTTGTCGTGCGCCCATTTGAAGAAACGCAAGAACACCAATGTCAGGGAAGACAACAATTTTATTCTTGCGATTGTCATGGTGAGTGCAAGAGGAAAAGCACTGACAAAATGTATTTTTCATGCAATTCGCCATTCTGCAAAAATAATTGAACACGGCAGGGGTGGGGGCAAGGGGGGGGGATGGGGTGTGTGCAGAGAGGATGAAGCGATGGAACAATGTAATAGGGCATGATATGAATTTTGTGAGCCTGTTCACAACTGGTTTAACGAATAGTGAAAGGTCACTGCACTAACCTCTGCCACAGCTTCCTGTGTGTGTTTCTTCACTCCTTTCCCATTCACTAACCCGACCATAGACTGATGATAGCAGGTTAGAGCACAGAACTTTAACACAGAGTTCAGTGACTTGCTAAATGGAATGAGTTGCTAAAATACATGGACAGGAATTTAGTGAAAGTGAGAGTTAGGTGCAGGGGAAAGGAGGTGCTAAATGTTTTAAACCAATGGGCAAATCATCTGAATAATTATTTCAATCTGGGAAGAAAAAATTACAATTAATCAAGCAGGTGATATGAACATTAAAGGGGTCCGGTAGTGGCTTGTGGCAGTACTGTGCAAGCTTCTTATGTAACTGAATAAGGGTTGACTAATAACAAGTAAAAGGTCAACTACCACAGGCACTGAGTCGCAAAATAGATCTTCACACTCTGACTCCTGGGTCCACTCTGCCCGGGCCCCTGCTCTCAGAGCCTCGTACTTTTTCTTCATTGGTCAGTGTTTCACAAGCTCCTGCACGATAGGCCTCGAGTTGGCCACGTGAACGGCTAGGAAGCCATGCTACCACATAGCTCCCTTCCTTAGGTCCCTCAATAATATATTTACAATATGGGTTATTTTCAGGCACTCTGTAGAAGAAAAAGGTTGAGAAACACCAGGCGAGAAAGTCCATATCAGTCCTTCAAAGAGTCAATCTGTTAGGGGGTTTTCTGGGCCACGTGGACCGCCTTCCTCCCCAACTGGCTCTTCCACCTCTGAGGTAGCACCGTTGTCATCTGTGGGCTTGGTTTGTTGTCATCTCTGAGATTCAAACACTACTGCAGCGGAATTCCTCTATTCAACTCCCTCCCACGTCATCGGCGGGGCCTACATGGAACTCTTAGGTTTCCTCTATTCCAGCTCCGCCACGGGAGCACTGTTGCTGCCTGCAGGTTCTGTTCTGAAATTTGAGTTATGGTCCCCAGCTCCTTATGTGATCAACATGCTTCCCCACCATTCTGCCGTTCAAATACAACACGTACAAGATTGGACCAGACCGCAATACAACTCTTCGGGGTAGCCAGAATGGGACTGAGGCAAAGTTCCTGACGAGAACCAGATCACCCACTTGAAAGGACCTCTCTCCTTTGTGAAAAATGCATTGTTTCCACTGTGAGGCCTACCGTGCTGTCACCGTCCCGTCGAATTCGGGAAAAGCAAGTCCATTCAGGTCTGGAGGCGATGGTCCATGAGCAAATCCATCGGCGTGACCCCCATTGTGGCATGTGCGGTTCTCCATTGGTCGGTGTTCACAAGGTGGGGAGCGATGTGCGGTTGTGTTATAGGATAGAAGAAAGTTGGCCAATCTAAGGTGTCGTGGTCTGCTGGATTGTTCTTCATTGCTATTTTGAACGTCTGAACTGCTCTTTCTGCTTAACTTTTAAGAAGGGGTGATGGGGGTCTAGTATGGCAGATGTGATTTGTTCGGACAAAGTGTTGAAACCCCTTCCCAGTGAATGCAGTTCCATTGTCAGATGCTTGGGAGGCCATGGAAAGAAAAAAAACCCTACAGGGCCTCTATTGTGGCCGCCAAGGTTGTCATCCCCATCTCCTGAACATCTAACCACTGAAAGTGGGCATCAACCAGGATCAGGAACATTCTGCCCTGGAAAGGGCCTGCGAAGTCCACATGTACCCTCGTCCATGGAAGACCAGGCCAATCCATTGGGTGGAGGTTGGCTGTGGATGGAAAAGCCTGCTGGGCCATGTATATGTCGCACGTCTGTTCAACATCCTTATCTATGCTGGGCCACCGAATGTAGCTCCTCGCTAGCCTTTTCATGTTCGTTTGGCCCAGACGTGCACTGTGCAACTCCTGTAACACTGGTTCTCCTGCTGGGGGATGGTACCACCATTCGGGAACCCCAAAGCATGATTCCGTCCTCACATCTGAGTTTGTCTTTACAAGTGAGATAAAGTCTTAACTAGTCTAGTTTATCCATGGTGCCACCCGCTTAAGATCATGCACTTCACCTTGGGCAAGACTGGGTCATATTGCATCCAGTCCTTTATGTGACTTGACGATACTGGCAAAGTGTCAAGAAAGTTTAATGCCAAGATGATTTCTTGAGGCAAAGATGGTGGTGCCAAATTCTTTGGAAATGGGAGGCGACTCAGCACATTGACCTTTCAGATTTGTATACCCAGCCTATTCTGAAAGGTGCAACTGTAGGCTGCAAGCAACAACACCCATTGCTGTCCCCTGGTGAAGGTGATTGCAGGTATTGGCTTGTTTTCACGGAGGAGCCCCAACAGAGGATTGTGGTCAGTTATGTTGGTGAAGCCGCACCCGTAGATGTACTGGTGAAATTTCTTGACGCCGTAAATTACGCAAGGCCTTCTTTCTTAACCTCTGCGTATTTCCTTTCAGCATCAGAGAGTATTCTGGGGACAAAGGCAATGGGCCTCTTTGAGCGATTTTCCATTCTATGGGACAGGATTGCCCCTATTCCATATGGCAATGCATCGCAAGTTAAGCTGATTGACCTACCTAGGTCAAATTGAACCAACAAACTCGATGACTGTAAAGCCTGCTTGACATGATGGAAGACCTGCTCCTGTAGTTCCTTCCAATGCCAGATCTTGTATTTCTTTACGAACAAGTGCAGTGGTACCAACGTAGTTGCTAGATTGGGGATAAATCGAGCATAATAGTTTATCTTCCGCAGGAAGGGCATCTGTCATGTTCTTAGAATCGGGACTTCTCTTACGGCTTTCACCTTGTCCTCAAGTGTGTACAGACCTTTTGAGTCCACTTTGAACCCGAAGTAAATGACTTCATTAACCTGGAATATGCACCTCTCGTCATTTAGTCAGATTCCAGCATCTCTAAATCTTCTGAGCACCTCTTCTAGGCTCGCAAGATGCTCTCCATGTGATGTTGCTGTCACAAGAACATCATCCAGGTCGACCCGCCTTGTGATGCCCTGGAGCAGATTGTCTATTGTATGCTGGAATATTGCACAGGCAGAGGCGATTCCAAAGGTTAATCTGGTGTATTGAAACAGGCCTTTGTTCATGTTAATGGCCACATACGTCTGGGAATCCTCATCCAGTTCTAACTGCAAATAGGCATGACTGAAGGGTTTTGTGTACTTGAGGCCCCCTGCCAATGTCACTTGAAGGTCTTCAATCAATGGGATTGGATATTTCCACTGGGGCTGCCTGGATTATCGTAAATTTGTAATCCCCAAGGGGCTGGGACCCTCTCATAGTGTGTTGGGGCTTGGGGGGGAGGTTGGCGATCACCTCGAGGCCTCCAGAAATTGGGACGCCATTTTTAAATGGCATCCTGATTTCTCACTACACTGCGGATCTCCTCAGTGCACAAAACGGGGCACAAAACGGGGCGATGTGCGGCCTCGGCTGGGCGTTCCCACGTTCCCCACTGAGGCACCCTATCTACCGCGAGTGCCATTTAATAGCGCTGTGAGCGTAGGGAAACACGCGGCTAAACATACTCACTATGGAATTTGTTCCCAATTAGTGAAATCCCTCTAAATAAAGAATAATATTTTACATGTATATTATTTACAGAACAGTGTTTCCACTGTTTCCTCCAGTTTGAAAGACAATTGTGAACCCTGGTTTCATAGGCACAGTCACTGCCCACTTAAGCCCCAGGGCTCCATTTTGTATTATGTGTTATACCATCAACTGTCTTTTGAAAGTCCATGTCATTGAAGAGCTCAATCACGTTATTCAAATACCATTTGCCTTTAACAAAGCTGTGGTAATTTTATTTACAAACTCAGCTTTTTCCAAGTGACAAATAATTTTGTCCCAGATTATTATTTTAAATGTTTATATAATGGTTTGCAGTTATAAAAAGAGAAAATGCTAGAGAAATGCAGCAGGTCTGGCAGCATCTGTGGAGAGAGAAACAGAATTTGAGATTGTATGACTAATGGTCATATGGGCTCAAAACATTGGGCGGGATTCTCTGGTCCGCCAGCCACCTGTTTCTTGGAGGCACACCATTCACTGTCGATGGGATTCTATCCTCCCGTCGCTTGTCAATGGGATTTCACAGTGAAACCCATAGCAGGTGTGCGCTGCCAATGAGAACATCGAATCCCAACGACCGGAGATTTCTGGCCGTTAAATCTGCTTCTTTCTCCACAGATGCTGCCAGACCTGTTAAGTTTTTCCAGCATCTGCAGTAAATGCCATGGCATATATCAACCCTGGATTCCGCACCAAAGTTCTCAGGGTGAAGCCCATGCCTTATGCCTTACACCAAAAAGTCGAAGCCGAACTTAAATGCCTGAAAGAATTGGGGATTTTCAAATCAGGGACGGGATTCTCCGACCCCCCGCCAGGTCGGAGAATCGCTAGGGGGCGGCGTGAATCCCGCCGCCCTGCTCCAACACCAGCTGCCGAATTCTCCGGCGCCGGTTTTCGGGCGGGGACGGAGATCGCACCGCGCCGGTCAGTGGCCGTTGGCAGCGGCCCGCCTGGCACTTCTCGGGGCCTCAATTGGCCGAGCGGCTGTCCGTTTTCAGCCAGTCCTGCTGGCGTGAAATGGACATGGTCCATCCCGGCAGGTCCTGGCTTTGAGGGCGGCTTGCGGAGTCCTCGGGAGGGCGCGGGGGATCCAGCCCCGGGGGGCGCCCCCACGGTGGCCTGGCCCACGATCGCGGCCACCGATCTGTGGGCGGGCTTGTGCTGTGGGGGCACTCTTTCCCCCCGCGCCAGTCTCTGTAAGGTTCCGCCATGGCCAACACGGAGAAGAAACCCCCAGAGCATGCGCAGGAAACACGCCGGCGGTTCTGCGCATGCGCCAACTCGCGGCGGCCGGGGCGACCCTTCGGCACCGGTTGGCGCTGCGCCAACCCCTCCAGCACCGGCCTAGCCCCCAGAAGGATTCCGCAACTTCCGGGCGGCCCGACGGCGGAGTGGCTCGCGCCGCTCTTGGCGCCGGTACGGGCCGCCCCTCCAATTGCGGGAGAATCCCGCCCTAGCTGTCTCGCTTTAATATGCAGATTATCTAAAAAGTGATCCCGGGATCTACATCACAACATCTCGCGAGATCGCATTAAATCTCGCCAGCCATTGTGAGTCAGGTAGATCCAAGGAACGGGGTCTCCTAGTTTCTATCGGCCACGCTGTGCCACAGCGAGCTGCTTTTTGGGCGCAGCATGGCCATAAAATCGCGCCTATATATATATACTTTATATTTGTGACCTTGGCTTGAATGTTCAAGGCATGATTTTTTTAAGCATACAAACAAAATGAAACACAAATGTTTAGCTAGCAGTAAACAGGATGGTAGTAGACTGTCATGATATGCACTCATGCACATAATGAGATACAGACAGGCAGTGACAGACACCCAGTGCAGCTAATCAACACACAGGATAGAACACAACCAATCAGCGGGCAAAACACTAGAGGGGGGCTTCCCACTATAAAACACACAAGGCATCAGCACGCTGCCTCTTTCCACTGGTGACAACTGCAATGACAGTCAGGGTGTATATATCAGTTAGCACCTTCTACACGTGGCTCAGAGCTAGTCTGGTCTAGTTAGGTATAGTTAGCACTTAGATTCGTAGAGTGTCAACCCGCAGCAAGCTGTGTGCACTGCTCCAGAAGTTCAATAAAACGTATTGAACTAACGTGTAAGTTTGGTGTCTACTTTACAGTACAACTGCATCCAGTTGCAGTCCGTGTTACCCCAGGGTGAATAACACGACAGTAGACTACAGGAGGACATCGAAACATAGAAACTAAGTGCAGGAGTAGGCAATTCGACCCTTTCGAGCCTGCTGTATCATTCAGTGCGATCATGGCTGGTCCTCCATCTACAATGCTACATTCCAACTTTCTCCCATACCCCTTGATGCCATTAGCATTTTAAAAAGAATTATCTATCTCTTTCATGAATACATTCAGGGACTTGGCCTCCACAGCTTCCTGTGGCAGCGAATTCACCCTCTGAGTGAATCAATTTTTCTTCATTCCAAAATCACCTACCCTATACCCTAAGACTGTGTCCCCTGTATCTACATTCCCCAACCAGGGGAAACATCCTCCCTACATTCTAGTCTGTCCAGCCTGTTAGAAGTGTAGAGGTAAAAGTCTTTGAAGGTGGCGTGACGAGTTGAGAATGCTGCTAAAAAAGCAACTCTGTTCTTTGTCTTTATTAACAGAGGCATTAGATGCAGAAGCAAGGAAGTTATGCTGATCATTTATAAGATATTGCTTAGGCCCCAGTTGGAATATTGTGGCCAATTCTGAGCACTGCCCTTGAAGAAAGATGCTCAAGTCTGAAAAGAAAGGGCAGAGGAGATTAGTGGAATATTACTAAGGATGCAAGACTTGATGTGAGTGATGTGAGAAACTAGAGTTGCAATCATTCGAGTAAGGATTAAGAGGAGATTTGAGAGGGATGTTCAACATCGTGATGGATCTTGCTAGAGTAAACATGGGGGGAAAAAAACTACTTCCAGCGGCAGACAGAGGGGTCATTAACAAGAGGACACAGATTTAAGGTAATTGGTAAAAGTGCCAAAGGTGACATGAGGAAGCATTTTTCTACACAGCAAGTTGTTGTGATCAGGAATGCACTTCTTGAAATGTTGGCAGAAGCAGTTTCATCAATAACTCCCAAAAGGAAATTGGACAAATCTTTGGAGGGGAGGGCAGCGCTATGTGGAGAGAGCAGACAAGCATTACTGATTGCACCACTTTTGCAAAGAGCATAATAGTTCGAATGGTCTTTTTAAAATCAGGATACCAGAGATACCTCTCCTTCTCTAAATAGTACCATGGGAATGTTTAAACCTGTTTCAGATGGGGCCTTGGGTAACGGCTCATTATAAATCCACAGCACTCCTTTAGTGGTGCATGGAGCGAACATTTCTATCCTCCAGTCCTGGGTGGGACTTGAACCCATGACCTTCAGCCACAGAGCACAACCACCCCAGCGGCAGCTGGCACAGTTAAAAACCGGAGGAGCTTGGGAAATTTGTGTGGCCAAATGACGACCTAAGATGGTGTCCTGCATAGGATGCTGGGAGAATTGGCTACATTTAAGGACAAGCAGGCTGCAGCTCAAATAAATACTGATGAATAAACTGCAGCCCAGACTCTCCAATACTCAGGGAAAAGGCCATCTCCAAGCCATCCCAGGAACAATAGAACAGGCCTGTCAATCACACTAGTTTACTGGACACATGTTATGACCTGCCTGCTTACCACTGGCTGGGGACTAATGACAATCCCACAATCCTGTGGGAGTATGAGCTTCCCCAATGAGGGGGGCGGAGAAATCATTAGCAGACTCCCTGTATAAATAAAACTGGCCAGTTTGGAACCAGCAGGAAGGAGTAAGCAGCAAGCGAGGATTCTTCGTGGCCCTCACAAAACTGGCGATGAGGGTTAAAGTGAATAGCTGTCTACACTGCTGAAGCCACCTCCCTGGATTTTTGTTGGATACAGGTTGGAAGTTGTTTTCTATTACCCCATGCCTCTGTACGGACGTTTGGATGTTTTTCACGCTGCGCTGGAAAGCTGGAACCAGTATGCACAACGGATGCGTTACTATTTCCGGGCAAACAATATCACTGAAATCGGGCGCCAGGTGGTCATATTGCTCACCGCCTGCGGCCCGCAAATGTTTGGGGTGATTAGGAGCCTTACGTACCCAGCTGCGCCGGACACCAAAACGTTTGATCAACTTGTGAATTTAGTGGGGTAGCATTTTAACCCAAACCCATCCACAATAGTCCAACGTTACCGGTTTAATACCGCTGAGAGGACCCTAGGAGAATTCCTTGCCTACTTTCTGTCCAGGCTACGCAGGATTGTGGAGTACTGTGACTATGGTGAGACCTTGTCAGAAATGTTATTCGACCGTTTGGTTTGCGGTATTAACAATGCGGCCACCCAGAGAAAGTTGTTAGCTCTGCCAACATTGACTTTTCAACAGGCCATTCAAATAGTATTGTCCCGAGAGAGCGCAGAACGAGGAGTGCAGGAGCTACAGGGAATGGAAGTGCATGCCTTGGGGCGCAACCCCTTCCGTCCGAAAACGTCCCCCCGCACTCCTGCGGTATCTTGGGCGAGGCGATGTCCGGATCGACTCCAGTGGCCGTCGGACATTCCTCCCCGAAGGAAGCCTTCTCCAGAACTAATGGATGAGGAGCCATGCCCGTGTTAGACTTGTAGGCGCCAATCCCGTCGCGGACGCCGGTCCTGGGGGCGCCAGAGGCGCTGTCGTTCTGACCGAAACTGGTAGCAGCCCAGGGGCCGTACCTTCCATGTGGATGAACCTGCGGCGACTACCCCTGAGGACGTGGAGATGGAGGACGACTGCCTGCAGCTGCATTGTGTGGCAGCTCCCCGTGTGGCCCCCATTAAGGTGACAGTACGGGTCAATGGTCACCCGCTTGAGATGGAGTTGGACACTGGCGCAGCGGTCTCCATGATCGCGTAAAGGACATTCGGCCGCATCAAGCAGGGTATACAGACCTTACATTAACCGACATACAGGCCAGGTTGGCCACTTACACAGGGGAACCATTGGACATCGCAGGAACTACAATGACCCCTGTTGTTTATGGACGCCAGGAGGGACGTTTCCCACTTATCGTGGTGCGCTGCCATGGGCCCAGCCTGTAGGGTCGGGACTGGTTGCGCCATTTGCGCTTGCAGTGGCAGCACATCCTCCAAACAGTTTCTGGAGGGTTGACTGAGCTGCTAGGATGATAGCCAGATGTATTCCAGCCTGGTTTGGGGAAAATAAAAGGGGTCGTAGCCCGTATCCAAGTCGAACCAGGAGTCACGTCGCGCTATTTCCGGGTGCGTCCGGTGCCTCACGCCTTGCTCGAGAAGGTAGTTTGGAAACTTTGGGTATTATCAGGCCCGTCCGTTTCGCTGACTGGGCAGCACCAATTGTACCTGTAATGAAGCCAGATGCCACAGTTCGCTTGTGCGGCGACTATAAACTTACAGTGAATACGGCTTCCCGACTCGACCGATATACAATGCCTCGCATAGAGGATCTCTACGCAAAGCTTGCAGGTGGACACTCGTTCACAAAATTAGATATGAGTCACGCCTACCTACAGTTGGAGCTGGACCCAGCCGAACGACCATATGTAACGATTAATACACACCGGGGCCTGTATGAATATACATGTTTGCCCTTTGGAGTATCCTCTGCCTGCGCTATTTTTCAACGCGTTATGGAGGTCATTTCGAGAGGTTTAACGCGTGTCGCTGTCTACTTAGATGACGTTTTGATCACAGGGCCGTTGGTGCAGGAACATTTGGAAAATCTGGAGGCTGTCCTTAGATGCTTTTCGGAGGCTGGAGTCCGTTTACGTCGCACAAAGTGCGTCTTTCAGGTGAAGGAAGAAGTCTACCTGGGTTATCGGGTGGACTGCGAAGGTTTGCACCCCGTCGCAGAGAAGGTGCGTGCAATTCAACATGCCCCCGCCCCGACTGACATTTCGCATCTTTGTTCTTTTCTCAGCCTCGTAAATTATTACGGGAAGTTCCTCCCAATCTGGCAACTACGCTGGCCTCGTTGCATCTTCTGCTAAAGAAAAATCACACCAGGGTTTGGGGTCAGCCGCAAGAAACCGCTTTTCGGCGGGTAAAACAACAATTGTCGTCGTCTGGGTTACTAACCCTTTATGATCCTGGAAAGCCTTTGCTCGTCTCATGTGATGCATCCCCGTATGGTATTGGGGCCGTCCTGTCCCACAAGATGGAGAACGGCGCCGAGCGGCCGATAGCTTTCGCCTCCCGCACATTGACTGCAGCGGAACAAAAGTATGCGCAGATCGAGAAGGAGGGCCTGGCAGTGGTCTTTGCGGTGAAACGTTTCCACCAGTACGTGTATGGCCGCCACTTCACTATCGTGACTGATCATAAGCCTCTGCTGGGACTTTTCAGAGAGGATAAACCAATACCGCCCATTGCTTCCGCACGGATCCAGCGCTGGGCTCTGTTGCTCGCTGCATACAAGTATTCTCTGGAGCACAAACCAGGACGCAGATAGTGAATGCCGACGCACTGAGCCGATTGCCTTTATCGACCGGCCCAATGTCGACCCCCATGACCGGTGAGGTGGTTGCAACCCTAAATTGTCTGTACACCTTGCCTGTCATGGCATCACAGATCCGTGAGTGGACCCAGAAGGAGCCAGTCCTGTCAAAGGTTCGACACATAGTCCTGTATGGTGGGCAGCATAGTCAGCTCCCAGGCGAGTTGCGGGCATTTTCCTCCAAGCTGTCAGAATTAAGCGTGGAAGACGGCATCCTCTTGTGGGGGACGTGTGTGATTGTCCCGGAAAAAGGACAGGAGCTGATACTAAGAGACTTGCACAATGGGCATCCAGGTGTGACCAAAATGAAAATGTTGGCCCGGAGTTATGTTTGGTGGCCAGGCCTCGACGCCGACATTGAGAAGGTGGCCCAAAACTGCTCCATTTGTCAGGAGCATCAGAAGCTTCCGCTGGCCGCGCCCCTACATCACTGGGAATGACCAAGGCGGCCTTGGGCGCGCTTGCATGCGGATTTCGTCGGCCCTTTTCAAGGATACATGTTCCTTTTATTAATCGACGCCCAGTCTAAATGGCTAGAGGTGCATAAGATGCTAGGCACTATGTCCTGCGCAACAATTGAGAAGATGCGTTATGTCTTTTAGTACACATGGCCTCCCCGAGGTGCTGGTCACGGATAACGGCACTCCATTAACCAGTGAGGAGTTTGCGAGGTTCATGAAGATGAATGGCATACGCCATATCCGCACTGCCCCTTACCACCCGGCTTCAAATACACGCGCAGTGCAGACATTCAAACGAGGCCTAAAGAAGCAGTTTTCCGGGTCAATGGACACGAGACTGGCTCGCTTTTTGTTTCCGTATAGGACACCCCCCATGCGGTGACTGGGGTAGCTCCCGCAGAACTCCTAATGGGCCGGTGACTTCGTACCCGCCTTAGTATAGTTTTCCCGGACATTTGCGCAAAAGCACACCGTACACAAGAACGGCAGGGACAGGGGTTTTCTTGGCATCGGCCAATTTGGCAGTTTGCGCCCGGTGACCCAGTGTTCGTTCGTAATTTTGCTGGTGGTGCCCAGTGGGTCCCTGGCGTAATCTTTCGCCAAACGGGCCCTATATCTTACTAGGTGCAAGCCCAGGGTTGTCTCCAGCGCAAACATGTAGACCACGTTCGGTCCAGAAGACTATCCCTTCCAAAGATTCCCTGCCCCCGGAGCTCATTTCTACAGCCGCAGAGACCAGAGACAATGGAAAGTAGTCCTCACAATCTTCCTCTGGTGCCTCACTCAAAGCCTGCCAGGTCGTTACAGAACCGCGCGGAGATAGAGATGCCGAGATAACAGAGGCAGCAGACTCTGACTCCGAGATGGAGACACAGGACGCATCAGAGGGGGAATCCTCGGGCCCACGGGCCGTGGATGTACAACCGTTACGCCGTTCAACACGGAAGCACCGGTCTCCGTCTCGTTATATGCCGCCCGATCCAGCGCCTCGTGCAAATGGTGTCCGGCCTGCGGCAAAACGAGTCCGATGCACTCCTTCGTCAGGGTCTTCGGTGGATTCCTTGGACTTTGGGGGGCAGGGATGTTATAACCTGCCTGCTTACCATTGGCTGGGGACTAATGACAATCCCACAATCCTGTGGGAGTATGAGCTTCCCCAATGAGGGGGGGCGGAGAAATCATTAGCAGACACCCTTTATAAATAAAACTGGCCAGTTTGGAACCAGCAGGAAGGAGTAAGCAGCAAGCGAAGTTGCTGCTGTTGTGTATATATGTTATTGTAAATAAATGTTATTTCTTTGTATCCTTGAAACTCGTGCTGGATTCTTTGTGGCCCTCACAAAAACACAGAAGCACCTAAACTCCTTATATGGAAGGGCCTACCTTCCCCCAACACTTGCAGGCATGACCACTGTGTGCCCACCCCAAAATAGATATGGCAGCCCCTGATTGGACTTGATCAATCAGGGTGATCGAACACTGATCAATTGAGTGACAATGACCCAGAGACCGTTCACAAAGGGCATGAAATCCAAGCAGGTTATAAGGTTCTGCACCATCTGAGAATCTCTCTCTGAAGCAGCAACAGAACAATGGTGTCCTTCACCGGCCAACGCAAGAAAGACCATCACCCGGCCAACTGAAGGCAGACCAGAGCCAGGAACAGACCAGACCAAAGACTGACCATTGAGGGCTACAAGATTCCAGATACAGATAGACCCCAATAGCTGCCTGGTCCTTGCTAGTCATTCTGAAGTTAAGTTAAGGTCTCGTATGAACATACTCTGTGGTGTAATTTATGTTGAGAGTGTGATTGCGTAACAATAACATTGAATGTGTGCGAATAAATATTGACTGATTGAAGTCATTTGTCCACCATATACGAGTTAAGACACACTATGGTTTAGAAACATTTGTCATTGCGTTTAAGGAGGCATTGTAAATTATTGCATTTTTGTCTTAATTATGTGTGATGGAGGAATTGCATCTTGAAGGAAACATTCTGTTGAAATATATTTACAGACAGAAAGGGTTTGATGATTGTGCAACATAATTGGTGAGTCACAAAAGTTGAAAATAGGCAATAAGAAAGTTTGAAAACGCAGCTTTAGCCATTGAAGAAGAAGAAAATGAACCAACAAAAAATAATTGTTGCAAAATTCCCCACAATCTATTCCATTTCCATTAGCCAGAAAGCAGCTGACCAAGCAGAAAAGAAAAGTCCCAGGTTTGACCTCCAGTCTGGCTACAGAATAGGAAGGGAAAATTGGTCGGGTTCATATTCCTGATGAAAAACAAACAAAGCACTGTGGAGGAACATCTGACCCCAGAAAGAGTTTTCAACCTGCCCTGACAGACACTGACCGACATGTTGAGTGTTTCCGGCCTTTTTATTTGTCTCTTTGCAATCCAGATTGTGACACTGCCAGAATGGAGGCTAAAGGAGTACGGGATCGGCTATGCTGTGCATGCCCCCACAGTGGAATAGCCAGCTCCCCCTCCCCCCGCCCTAGCAAGGAACTGGCAGCAACATTTTAAATTAGATCAGGAATATCCACATTAAATTCACTAATACATTCTTATTTGACTTGTTTAATTGGACATGTCAGATTGTAGATTTCCAATTCAAGTGTAGAAAGGGAATGACAGGTTGTTCAACGGTAAATGATATAAATGCCTCTCTTTCAATACCACAAGCAGAAACTATTCTTCACAAGTACAGAGCCTGAAGATAAAGATCAGAGCAGACCAGCCATGCATTGAAAGGCTAAGAGACTTGATAGGGAGAGAGGGGGAAGGTATTCCCTATACATTGGTACTAAGATAGACATTGCTGAAGGCAAGGACTCAATGTACAAAGACCCGGGTGGCAGCATTTTATGAGGACAGCTGGGAACACTGATGGGGGAGCAACGAAAAGTAATACCCGTAGGAACATAACAAGGGAATTTGCTCAGTAGCAAAGGAAATAATCTGATAAAGAGAAGAGTTTATTCATCAAGGGTAACTTTTCAACTCCTGCCATTCATACGATAGGCTGCAAAAGGCATTGTTTGTCAAATGTGCATGATGAAATTGAGACCGAACCTCTGTTTCTATGAGGTTGACTGCCTGTGTAACGCTACACAGTTAGATGCAGACCAGAACACAGCGAGTAATATTGAAGGATGGTATTTGACGTTGAAGATTATTGAAGAGACAATATTCTGTTTTATTGGCCTAAATAGTCAGGCTTTAAGAGCTAATGCAGTCAAACATGCCTTAAGAGTCATCGCGAAAACAATTAGCCACATATTATTTTTTTCTTATGGTACGCTATGTATATTTATTGAATTGGGGGTGCGAGGAGAATAGGAAATCGGAAGTTAAAAGGAACACCAATAGATCACTTGCTATCTAAGGACTGCAGGGATGATATAAATGCCCAGCACTGATGGTGAAACAACCTAATTAAAATGTTTAAATCAGGGTCCTGTGACAGGCTTAGGGCCATGAATCTGATTGGAGTGAGCAGTTGAGGTTTAGAGGGGATATGAGAAGAAAACTCTTTCACCCAGAGGGTGGCGGGAATCTGGAACTTTCTGGCTGAAAGGGTGGTAGAGGGGGAACCCTCACAACATTTCAGAAATATTTTGGTGAGCACTTGAAATGCAATGGCGTACAAGGCTGTGGGCCAAATGCCGGAAGATTGGATTCGAGTAAATAGGTGCTTGATGGCCGGCCTGGAGATGATGCGCCGAAGGGTCTCTTTCCGTGCTGTAAAAACTCTATGCCTCTATGGCTGAAAGGCCAAGTGGCTCATGAATTCCACATGCTCACTACTCTCTAGGTAAAGGAGTTTCTCCTCATCGCAGCCCTAAATTGTTTACCCCGTATCCTTAGACTGTGACCCCTAGGGTGAAATTCTCCGGCATCGGCGCGATGTCTGCTGACTGGCGCCCAAAACAGCGCAAATCAGTCGGGCATCGCGCCGCCCCAACCTTAAGGGGCTAGGCCCGCGCCGGACGAATTTCCGCCCCGCTAGCTGGCGGTAAAGGCCTTTGGTGCCCCGCCAGCTGCCGCGGAAATGACATTGCCGGGCGGCGCATGCGCGGGAGCGTTAGCGGCCGCTGACGGCATTCCCGCGCATGCGCAGTGGAGGGAGTCCCTTCCGCCTCCGCCATGGTGGAGACCGTGGCGAAGGCGGAAGGGAAAGAGTGCGCCCACCGCACAGGCCTGCCTGCGGATCGGTGGGCCCCGATCGCGGGCCAGGCCACCGTGGGGGCACCCCCCGGGGCCAGATCGCCCCGCGCCCCCCCCAGGACCCCGGAGCCCGCCCGCGCCACCTTGTTCCGCCGGTAAAGTAGGTGGTTTAATCTAGCCGGCAGGACAGGCATTTTAGCGGTGGGACTTCAGCCCATCCGGGCCGGAGAATCGCGGGGGGGGCCCACCAACCGGCGCGGCGCGATTCCCGCCCCCGCCGAATATCTGGTGCCGGAGAATTCGGCAACCGGCGGGGGCGGGATTCACGCCAGCCCCCGGCGATTCTCCAACCCGGCGGGGGGTCGTAGAATCTCGCCCCTAGTTCTGGACTCCCCGCCATTGGGAACACCCTTCCTGTATCTACCCTGTGTAGTTCTGTTAAAATTTTCTAAGTTTCATGAGATTTCTCCTCATTCTTCTAAATCCACAGAATATTGTCCTAACCGACTCAATCGTCTGTCCCCGCCATCCCAGGAATCAGTATGGTAAACCTTTGCTGCACTCCCTCAATAGCAAGAACATCCTTCCTCAGATAGGGAGACCAAACTGCACACAATATTCCAGGTGTGGTATAATTGCAGTCTGACATCCTGCTCCTGTAGTCGAATCCTCTCGTTATGAAGCCAACATACCATTTTCTTCCTTTACCGCCAGTTGCACCTGCATGCTTACTTTCAGCGACTGGTGTGCGAGGACACCCAGGTCTCATTGCACATTCCCCTCTCTTAATCTATAACCATTCAGATAATAATCTGCCTCCCTGGTCGGCAAGGTTGCGCAGTTGTCAGCACTGCTGCCTCATGGCGCCGAGGGTTAGATTGCAGTCTCGGGTCACTGTCTGTGTGGACTTTGCACATTCTCCCCGTGTCTGTGTGGGTCTCATCTCCACAGCCCAAAGATGTGCAGGGTGGGTGGATTGACCATGTTGAATTGTCCCTTTATTGGAAAAAATAGGAATTGGGTTCCTTAATTGGAAAAGAAATCTGCCTTCCTGTTTTTGCTATCAAAGTGGATAACCTCACTTTCATCACATTATACTGCAACCACCATGCATTTTCCCACTTACTCAACTTGTCCAAATCATTTTTCTTTAGAAAATATTTTATTGAAGCATTTGTAATTTTCACAGTTTTAACACTTTAACATTTCTTAAGCAACCGAGCGGGCCGGCACACGCAAAAAACATTTAAAAAACATCCCTTACTACCCCGCCCTATTTCCTAATTACCTGTACACAAAGTTCCCTGTCCTTGTCTTACACTACCATGCCTCCCATTTTCCACCCACCACCTCTGCTGCTGACGTTCAATTTTCCTTGAAGAAGTCGATGAATGGCTGCCACCTCCAGGCAAACCCCTGGGTTGAACCTCTCAAGGCCAACTTAATTTCGCCCAGCCTGAGAAACCCCGCCATGTCGCTGACCCACGCTCCTGACTTTGGGGTTCCGAGTCCCTCCATCCCAGCAAAACCGTCTCCGGGCCACCAGGGAGGAGAAGGCTAGAACATAGGCAACCCTGGGCCCCCTGATCTTCCGATACCCCGAATATTGCCAATTCTGGACTAGGAGTCACCCTCCCTTCCAGGACCTCTGACATGACGTCAGCAAATCCCTGCAAGAATCCCTTCAGCTTCGGTCACGCCCAAAACATATGTATGTGATTAACTTGTCCAAATCATACTGAAGCATCTCTGCATCCTCCTCACAGCTCACCCTCCCACCCAGCTTTGTATCATGTGCAAATTTGGAGTCATTACATTTAATTCCCTCATCTAAATAGTTAATATACATTGTAAATAGCTGGGGTGCTGGCAACAATCCCTGCTTTATCATTCCATGAGTCATTGCCTGCCATTTGGAAAAAGATTTGTTTATTCCTACAATTTGTTTCCTATTTCCCAACCAGTTTTTCATTCATCTCAATACATTACCCCCACTCCCACATGCTTTAATTTTACACGCTAATCTTTTATGCGGGACTTTGCCAAAAGACCAACTAAACCACATCCACTGGCTTCTCATCATCAATTCTTTTTTTTTTTAATTTTAGAATTTTTTTTTACAATTATGGGGCAATTTAGCATGGCCAATCCACCTAACCCACGCAAACATGGGAAGAATGTGCAAACTCCATACAGACAGTGACCGAGGGCCGGGGTCGAACCTGGGACCTCGGCACCGTGAGGCTGCAGTGTTAACCCACTGCACCACCGTGCTGCCCCTCATCATCAATTCTACTAGTTACATCCTCAAAGAATTCCAGCAGATTTGCCAAGCATAATTTCCCTTACGTAAATTCATACTGACTCTATCCGGTCCTGCCACTGTTTTCCAGTGTTCTGCTATTAACTCTTTTATAATGGACTCTAGCATTTCCCCCACTATTGCATCATGCTGACTGGTCTGTAATACCCTGGGCGGGATTCTCTGATCCTGAGGCTATGTGTTGACGCCGTCGTAAACGCCCTTGCATTTCCCGACGGCGTCAACATAGCCTCAGGATCAGCAATTTTGGCCCTGCAGGGGGCCAGCACGGCACTGGAGCGGCAGCTGCTGATCCTGGTGTCAACTGGGCACCGCGGGGTCCGCGCATGCGCAGTGGCACTGGTGCCAATGCGTGCATGCACAGTGGTACCGCCACCAATGCGCGCATGTGCAGTGGCTCCCTTCTCCGCTCCGGTCCAGACAAAACATGGTGTAGGGCTAAAGGGGCCGGCGCGGAAGAAAGGAGGTCCGCAGCCCAGAGGCCGGACCGCCAATCGGTGGGCCCCGATCGCGGGCCAGGCCACAACAGAGGCCCCCCTTCGGGGTCAGAACCCCCCTCCACCCCCACAGGCCACCCCCGGACCCTTCCATGCCGAGGTCCCGCCAGCTAAGAGCAGGTTAGAACGGCGCCGGTGGGACTTGGGTTTTTTGTTATGGCCGCTCGGCCCATCCCGGGCGGAGAATCGTCAGGGGGGACCACGTAGAGCAGCCCCTGGCCGGCACCTGCAGAGAATCGCGTCCCGGCGTCGGGGCGGCGAGGTGCAATTCGCGCCTGTTGCGGCGCTTCTCTGGTCCGGCCCTGAGCTGAGAGAATCCCGGCCAACGTTTTTTATCTCCCCCTCTTTTTAAATACTGGGGTTAAATTAGCTACCCTCCAATCTGTAAGAACTGATCCAGAGCCTGTAGAACCTTGAAAGATGACCATCAATGCATCCACTATTTCTAGAGCTACTTTGTTAAGTCTACAGGGCATGTAGATTATCAGGCCCTGGGGATTTATTAAACTTCAATCCCATCAATTTCCCTAACGCCATTTCTCTACTCATGCTGATTTCCATCAGTTCCTCCCTCTCACTGAACCCTGTGTCCCCCAACATTTCTGGTATATTATTTGTGTCCTCTTTGTAAAGACAGAACCAAAGTGTGTATCTAGTTGGTCAGCCATTTCTTTGTTCCCCATTATAAATTCCCCTGTTTCTGACAGTAAGACATTTGTTTTTGTCAGTCTTTTTCTTTTCACATACCTAAAGAAGCTTTCACAGTCAATTTTTATGTTGGCTGCAAGCTTACTCTCTTGCTCTATTTTCCGCTTCTTAATCAATCCCTTTGTCCACCTTTGCTGAATTTTAAATTGCTCCCATTCCTCAGGTCTGTTGTATTTTCTGGCCAATTTGGATGCTTCTTCCTTGGATCCAATACTCTCTCTAATTTCCCTTCTAAGCCATGGGTTTGGCCATCTTTCCTGTTTTAGTTTTGCATGAGTGTAGCTGGGTGATGTTTCGAGGAGGAAATCAGAGATATTAATGATGGCATGAATGAGGTCAGAAGCTCATCTAGGGGCCCATGACATCTGACATGAAGAACATGACATGAAGGTTGTGAACAGACTGACTTAATTTCTGTTGCAGGACAGAGTCAATAGCCAGCAAGTGGAGTTTGGAGCATGGATCAAAAATGATGGCTTCAGTCTCTGCAATACCTAACTGGAGGAAATTTCTGCTCATTCAGTACTGGATGTTAGATAAGTGGTCTGATAGTTTAGTAACAGTGGTGGAATCAACTTGGCAGCGGTGAGGGTAAGCGTAGTGTTGTTAGAGTGTCATGCATTTTGGACTAAGCCAGCAAGAGGCAGCATTCAGATAAGAAAGAAGAGGGGACCAGGGAGAAATCCTTGGAGGACAGCAGAGGTAACGGTGCGGGAGCAGGAAGCCATTGCCAAGGATACTCAGGGTCTGACTAAATGGGTAAGAAAGGGACCAGATGAGAGCACGTCCCACCCAACTGGTTGACAGTGGAAAATCATTGAAGGAAGACGGTGGGGTCAACCATGTAAAAGACTGCAGAGAGCTCAGGAAGGACAGGAAGGGAAGGTTTACCTGGTCACAGGGAAGGACAAGGTGTGGCTTGCAGGTGACAGGGTGGGAAAACAGGATCAATGGGTTTTTAAAATGTACTACAAGAATTAACTGCTGGGCTCCATTTTTTCTCTGTGTAAGTCCTGATGTGTTGGGTAAGCTGGGTCTGCAAGGACTGCGTTTACTGTAGCAAAGAGAGAGACAGGCTTCCAACACTTAAAGAAATGCAACTCTATTTTATTAAACTCTTAACTATTAAACATGCTTGAACTGTGGTTGACACTATGCTGAGTTGACTGGAGACCTGAGGTTAACATGACCAGACTATCTTACGACCACATG
Organism: Scyliorhinus torazame; assembly: GCF_047496885.1. Lineage (NCBI taxonomy): Eukaryota > Metazoa > Chordata > Chondrichthyes > Carcharhiniformes > Scyliorhinidae > Scyliorhinus > Scyliorhinus torazame. The sequence continues at coordinate 64,147,052 of NC_092719.1, forward strand.
GTGGATGTTCTAGTTGTTGCTCACAGGCTCTGACTGTCTCAGAGGCTGCATCCCAAGAGCCCGGGAAAACTCGTGCCCCCTGGTTATATAGTGGCCGTGTCCTGACTGGTGATTGGCTGCTGTGTTCTGTATGTTCATTGGTCATCCTTTGTGTCACTCACTGTCTGTCTGTGCACCACCATATACTTGTGTGTATATTATGACATCTCCCCCCCCCTTTCAAAAAATGTGTGTATGTGTCAATAAATAGTGGGTGTGTGTATGAGCCTGACTATGTACAAAGCATGTGAGCAAATTTACATGAGTAGGAGCTGAACTATATACAAAATAGTATTTACATGGGAAGGTGTCCAGTGCAGATAGAGTGCATACAACAAATTCTGAAGAAACAATATGTACAGATGTGTAAACGAAGCACAAGGCAATGCACCATTCAGTCTATAAGTTCAGTCTCTGTGGCGGGCGACGAAATCTGGTTGACCGCCTCAAGGGTGGGTCAGGGGCTGCCTGCACTGGAATGGGCGGAGCTGCATCGAACATAGACGGTGGCAAAAGAAACGGCAGATCGGTGACCTCTTGGAAGGGTGTGTCCTGAGGAATCAGCAGGCGAAGCGGGACATCACGTTCAGCAAGCGTGGAAGCAGCCGCAGTGCCCGCCTATTATGGCGAAGAAAAGAGTCATCATGCATGCGAACGAGAAATGATCTGGGGGCCACTTGCTTAACCACCACAGCTGTGGCAGACCAGCCACCGTCAGGTAGCTGAACACAAACTCAGTCAGCAGGGACCAGTGCAGGGAGATCTGTGGTGTGGGCATCATACACCGACTTGCATTGGGCCTGAGCCAGTTGCATTCTTTGCAGGACTGGAAAATTGTCAAGGTCCGGGACGTGGATAGCTGGCACCGTCGTCCATAGTGTGCGGTTCATTAGCATCTGTGCTGGGGACAGGCCAGCAGACAAAGGAGTCGCCCTGTAGGCCAGCAGTGCCAGGTGAAAATCTGAACCCGAATCAGCATATTTACACAACAGTTGTTTTACAATGTGTACCCCCTTTTCTGCTTTCCCATTTGACTGGGGGTAGTGGGGGCTTGAAGTGATGTGCGTGAAATTGTACCATCGGGCAAAATCCGTCCACTCCTGACTGAAGAAGCACGGGCCATTATCTGTCATGACCGTAAGTGGAAGGCCATGACGGGCAAAGGTTTCTTTGCAAGCCCTGATGACTGTCGCTGATGTGAGGTCATGCAGTCTGACCACCTCGGGGTAATTTGAAAAATAGTTCACGAGGAGGACATAGTCCTGGCCTTAAGCGTGGAAGTGATCAATGCCAACCTTGGTCCATGGGGACGACACCAGTTCATGCGGCTGCAAAGTCTCTTTTGGCTGAGCCGACTGGAACCGTTGGCACATTGGGCAATTTAGCACAGTGTTGGCGATGTCGTCATTGATGCCAGGCCAATATACTGCCTCTCGGGCTCGCCGGTGACACTTTTCCACCCCCAGGTGACCCTCGTGGAGTTGGCCGAAGACGAGCTCTCGCATACTCTGTGGTATTACTATTCTGTCCAGTTTCATTAGTATGCCATCGATCACTGCCAGGTCGTCTTTTATATTGTAGAACTGTGGGCATTGGCCCTTCTGCCAACCATCTGTGAGATAGTGCATGACCAGTTGGAGTAAAGGATCCCTGGCCGTCTCTTGACGAATCTGCACGACCCTTTCGTCAGTGGCCGGAAAGTTAGATGCGCAGAACTCAACATGGGCGTCGATCTGGCAGACAAAGTCCGACTGCTCGCACGGCGTGGTGATGGAGCAAGAGAGTGCATCGGCCACAATGAGCTCCTTGCCCGGGGTGTAGACCAGGTCGAAATCATAGCGTCGGAGTTTGACGAGGATACGCTGTAGGCGTGGCGTCATATAGATAGATAGAATTTACAGTGCAGAAGGAGGCCATTCGGCCCATCGAGTCTCCACCGGCTCTTGGAAAGAGCACCCTACCCAAGGTCCACACCTCCACCCTATCCCCAGAACCCAGTAACCCCACCCAACACTAAGGGCAATTTTGGACAATAAGGGTAATTTATCATGGCCAATCCACCTAACCTGCACATCTTTGGACTGTGGGAGGAAACCGGAGCACCCGGAGGAAACCCATGCACACACGGGGAGGATGTACAGACTCCGCACAGACAGTGACCCAAGCTGGAATCGAACCTGGGACCCTGGAGCTGTGAAGCAATTGTGCTATCCACAATGCTACCGTGCTGCCCCCATATCGTTGAGGTCCTTCTGTATGATGTGAACCAGTGGCCTGTGATCCATTTTGACCGTAAACTTGGGGAGTTCATACACGTAATCATGGAATTTGTCAATCCCCGTGAGGAGGCCCAGGCATTCTTTCTCGATTTGAGCATATCGCTCTAGATGCATCTGCGACTCATATGGGGCCCAGGAGGAGGATTTGTCGCGCTGGAGGAGTACTGCCCCAATGCCAGCCTGGCTCGCGTTGGTGGAGATCTTCGTCTCCTTGGCAGGGTCAAAAAACACCAGAACCGGGGCCTCGGTGAGTTTCACCCTGAGCTCACGCCACTCTTGCTCATGAGCGGGGAGCCACTTGAAGTCGGTAGTTTTTTTTACAAGATTGCGGAGAGCTGTGGTGTGAGATGCGCGGTTGGGGATAAACTTCCCAAGGACGTTGACCATCCCTAGTAAGTGGAGGACCGCCTTCTTGTCCTCCGGTGTCTTCATAGCATTGATCAGCGACACCTTATCTGCGTCTGGCTGCACACCGAACTGCGAAATATGGTCGCCGAGGAACTTTAGTTTTGCTTGACCGAACGAGCACTTGGCTCTGTTGAGTCGGAGGCCGTGCTCGTGGATCCTATGGAACACTCGCTTGAGGCGATCGATGTGTTCCTGAGGAGTTGTGGGCCAGACAATGATGTCATCGACGTACACTCGCACCCCCTCCATGCCCTCCATCATTTGCTCCATTATTCGGTGGAACACCTCCGAGGCAGAGATGATGCCAAAGGGCATCCGGTTGAAACAGTAGCGAACAAATGGGGTGTTAAAAGTGCAGAGCTTTCGACTGGATGTGTCTAGCTGTATCTGCCAAAACCCCTTGGAGGCATCCAGCTTCGTAAATAACTTGGCATGAGCCATTTCGCTAGTGAGCTCTTCTTGCTCAGGGATGGGGCAGTGTTCCCTCATGATGTTACGATTCAAATCTTTGGGGCCGATGCAAATGCGAAGTTCCCCAGACGGTTTTGTGACACAAACCATGGAGCTAACCCAGTCCGTGGGTTCCGTGACCTTAGAAATGACGCCCTGGTCCTGGAGGTCTTGCAGCTGCTGCTTGAGGCGGTCCTTAAGGAGTGCCGGCACCCGACGCGGTGCATGAACCACGGGTGTGGCATTCGGTTTCAGAAGTATCTTGTATGTGTAGGGGAGTGTGCCCATACCCTCGAAGACGCTGTGATATCGTGCTATGATGTCATCTAATTTGGTTTGAAAGTTGGCATCTGGCGAGGCTGATGCCTCAGCGGGCGACATGGAGTGAACCCGCTGCACAAGATTCAGGATTTTGCAGGCCTGAGCACCGAGCAAGGAAGCTTTGTTGGACGCTACTATTTCAAAATGCAGGGTGGCTCTTGAGGAACGATGAGAAGCCACAATCTGGCATGACCCACTGGCAGCAATGGCATTGCCATTGTAGTCGATGAGCTGGCAGGCCGATGGAAGAATGCTCGGCTTGACGTGGATGGATCCAGGTCAGACATCGAAATGAGGTTCGCTGAAGCGCCGGTGTCCAGCCTGAAGCGTATGCGAGATTTGTTGACCGAAAGGGTGGCACACCACTTGTCGTCCGGATCAATGCTCAGCACTGGGAGTGGATTAGCCTTTTTTTTAGAAAGCATCGTATGCTTGGTGATGATGCCCACCCGGAATGGGGATGTGAGATCCTCGGTGTCGGGATCTGGAACCATGTCGGAGTCTGCAACGGGTTGCTGCACTGACCGGACATTCCTGCGCTGCGACGGGGATCGCTGTGTATCAGCACAGGGCTGCGTAGTGGCCAAGCTTGCCACACTGGAGACAGCGTTGAGATTTTGCGGGACATTGCTGCTTTAAGTGGGCGGAGCCACAGTTGCACGTCATGACGCTGACGTCAGGGAGTTCCGTGCGCCACCGCGCATGCACGGTGCGGTCGAAAGATGTGCGAATATGCACAGTTCAATCCTCAGCCTCGCCGTCCTCTCGGTCTTTGTGCGCATGCGCAGGAGCCCGGGTAAAGCGCGCGAAATGGCTGCCCTAAGCCAGACTCAGGCCCTGGAGCTGTTTTACGGCCTGCACCCGCTCAGCGTCGTGGGGGCCTTGCCGCGCCGTCTCTGCCGCCTTGATATGGGAGTACCGGTCATTAGCGTGCTCATGTAGGACGCAGGTTTTGATGGCGATGGTGAGGGTGAGCTGCTTAACTTTGAGGAGATGCTGGCGAAGGGGATCGGAATGGACCCCGAAAACGATCTGGTCGCGGATCATGGAGTCGGAAGTGGGGCCGTTGTTGCAGGATTGCGCGAGGATACAGAGATGGGTTAAGAAGGACTGAAAAGCTCCTTCATCCGGCGAGACTCTGGGTAACATACCAGGACAGGCACCATTACTTTGATACGCCGGATGAGGCGTGGTCGTTCATCAGGCACGAGAAGCTGGACCTGAACTCAGGGACAATTGTATGGGGGTGAAATGTGCGGGTGGGGGTGGACCGGGGGTAAGATGGCGGGTAAAGCATAAGATTATTTGCTTGTCTGCTCCAGTTTGGTTGGTGGTTTTGTTGTTTGTTTTGTTTTTCAGGGGTTTGGTTTTAGGGGGCGGGAAACGCCCGGGAAGGGTTGTCTGGCACACGGGAAGGTCCCGGTTGGCGCTTGCCCCTCTACCCTGTGGGGGAGGGGGGAGTTGGGTGGCCCGAAGGAGGCAACATGTTTAGGGTCGGCGTACAGGGGCGGGAGCGGCCGGGGTCAGCATGGGTGAGCTGACTCACGGAAGTACAGTGGGGGGGGGAAATCAGAGCTAAGCGGATGCTTGGCAGAGGGGGGGGGGGGTGGTGGTGGTTGGGGGGTTGGGGGGGGGAAAGGGTTGCTGCTGTGCTGACTGAAGGGGAGCCAGGTGAGGGGAATGGATGGAGAGTCGGGCGAGGGGGCCGCCGGGGGGAGAGCTGGAGGAGGGAGGCGGTGGCACGTGGCTGGCCGAAAAAGGGAGATGGTTAGTCGGCAGGATGGGGGGGGTGGCCAACCCCCCGACCAGGCTGATCACGTGGAACGTGAGGGGCCTGAATGGGCCGGTCAAGCGGTCCTGCGTGTTCTCGTATTTAAAGGGGTTGAAGGCGGACGTGGCCGTGTTGCAAGAGACGCACTTAGAGCTCGCGGACCAGGCGAGGCTAAGGAAAGGATGGGTGGGACAGGTATTTCACTCGGGGTTAGACTCAAAGACCAGAGGGGTGGCAATTTTGGTTAGTAAACGAGTGGCATTTGAGGCGGGGAGTATCGTGGTGGACAAGGGGGGCACTTACATAATGGTGAGTGGCAAGCTGCAGGGTGGTGTTAGTGAATGTGTATGCCCCAAACTGGGACGATGCGGACTTCATGAGGCACGTGTTGTGTAGGATCCCGGACATGGAGTCAAATAACCTGATTATGGGAGGGGACATTAATACGGTCTTGGACCCGATTTTGGACCGGTCCAAGTCCAGGTCGGGAAAGAGGCTGGCGGTGGCAGGGCCCTGTGGGAGTTCATGGGCCAGATAGGGGGTGTGGACCCATGGAGGTTTGCACGGCCAAGGCCGAAGGAGTTCTCCTTTTTCTCCCACGTCCATAAAGTCTATTCGCGGATAGACTTCTTTGTGTTGAGTAGGGCGCTGATCCCGAGGGTGGAGGGGGTTGAATACTCGGCCATTGCAGTCTCAGACCATGCCCCGCACTGGGTGGACCGGCGGCTGGGGGCGGAGCAGGGTCAGCGCCCTCTCTGGAGACTGGATGTGGGGCTGCTGGCAGACAAAGAGGTGTGCGGGCAGATAAGGAGGAGTATTGAGAATTATGCGGGAGCGAATGACACAGGAGAGGTGACGGTGGCAGTGGTTTGGGAAGCTCTGAAGGCGGTCATTCGGGGAGAGTTCATCTCCATTAGGTCCCATAGAGAGAAGAAGGAGAGGGCGGAGAGGGAGAGACTGGTGGGAGAGATACTCAGGGTGGACAGGAGGTACGCGGAGGCCCCAGAGGGGGGGCTGCTGAACGAACACCGGAAACCTCAGGCGGAGTGTGACTTGCTGACCACGGGTAAGGCGGAGGCGCAGTTAAGGAAAGTGAAAGGGGCAGTTTATGAGTATGGGGAGAAGGCGAGTAGGATGCTGGCGCAGAAGCTGCGCAAGAGGGAGGCGGCTAGAGAGATTAGGGGATTGCGGGATAAGGAGGGCAACATGGTGCTGAGCCCAGAGAGGGTCAATGAAGTCTTCAGGGAGTTCTACGTGAAGTTATACGAGTCGGAACCCCCTGGGGAGGGGGAAGGGATGAGGCAGTTTATGGACCGGTTGAGGTTCCCGAGGGTGGAAGTGGAGCGGGTGGAGGGATTGGGGGCCCCAATTGAGTTGAAGGAGGTAGTGAGGGGGCTGGCAAGCATGCAGTCGGGCAAGGCCCCGGGTCCGGACGGCTTCCCTGTAGAATTCTATAAGAAGTACTGGGAGCTACAGAGCCTGCTCCTGCTGAGAACCTTCAATGAGGCAAAGGAGAGAGGGACCCTCGCTCCGACGATGTCGCAGGCATTGATTTCGCTTATCTTGAAGAAGAAGAAGGATCCGCTTCAGTGTGGGTCCTACAGGCCGATATCGCTCCTGAATGTAGACGCCAAACTGTTGGCAAAATTTCTGGCCACCAGAATAGAGGACTGTGTCCCGGGAGTGATTGGGGGGGACCAGACGGGTTTCATTAAGGGCAGGCAGCTGAACACGAATGTGAGGAGGCTCTTGAATATTATCATGATGCCCTCGGAGGGGGGGATGCGGAAGTGGTGGCAGCAATGGACGCGGAGAAGGCCTTTGACAGGGTGAAGTGGGAGTATCTGTGGGAGGCGCTAGGCAGGTTTGGATTTGGGGAGGGATTTATAGGGTGGGTCAAGCTGCTGTATCAGGCCCCTGTAGTGATTGTGTCCACGAACCGGCGAAGGTCGGAGTATTTCCGGCTGCACCGGGGGGTGAGGCAGGGGTGTCCCCTGTCCCCGTTGCTGTTTGCTCTGGCAATTGAGCCGTTGGCCATTGCGCTCCGGACTTCAAGGGATTGAAGGGGGCTGGTGCGCGGGGGGGGAGGAGCACTGGGTCTCCCTCTACGCGGATGACCTGTTGTTGTACATTTCGGACCCGCTAGAGGGGATGGGGGAGGTTGTGCGGATCCTGAGGGACTTTGGGAGTTTCTCGGGGTATACATTGAACGTGGGGAAGAGTGAGCTGATCGTGGTCCACGCTGGGGACCAGGAGGAGAGACTGAGGGAACTCCCGCTCAAGATAGTAGAGAGGAACTTTCGGTACTTGGGGATACAAGTTGCCAGGAACTGGGATGCCCTGCACAGGCTCAACGTAACCCGGCTAGTGGAGCAGATGGAGGGAGAGTTTAAAAGGTGGGATTTGCTCCCGCTTTCCTTGGCGGGACGGGTGCAGACTGTGAAGATGACGGTTCTCCCCAGGTTCCTCTTCGTCTTTCAGTGCCTCCCCATTTTCATCCCCTAGTCCTTTTTTAAGCGGGTGAATAGGATTGTTACGGGATTTGCGTGGGCGAATAAAACCCCGCAAGTTAAAAGGGCATTCTTGGAGTGTAGCCCCGCGGGGGGGGGGGGGGGGGGCAGGGAGGCCTGGCTCTGCCGAACTTCTGCAGCTATTATTGGGCGGCCAATGTGGCCATGATTAGGAAGTGGATGATGGAGGAGGGGGCGACATGGGGGTGGCTGGAGGCGGCGTCATGCAAAGACACTAGCCTGGGGGCACTAGTCAAGGCTCTGCTGCCGTTCTCACCAGCGCTTTACACCACAAGTACAGTGATGGCGGCGGCACTGAGGATTTGGGGGCAGTGGAGGAGACACAGGCAGGAGGAGGGGGCCTCTGTGTGGACCCCGATACAGAATAATCATAGATTTGCTCCCGGTAGGATGGTTGGGGGGTTCCAAGGCTGGTATAGGGCAGGTTTTAGGAGGATGGGGGACCTGTTTATAGACGGGACTTTCCCTAGCATGCAGGTGCTGGAGGAGAAGTTCGGCCTGCCCCCGGGGAATGCGTTCAGGTACCTCCAGGTTTGGGACTTTCTTAGAAAACAGGTGGGGACATTTCCGCTGCTGCCCCCGCGTAGGATCCAGAACAGGGTGGTGTTTGACATCTGGGTAGGGGAGGGGAATGTGTCGGACATATATCAGGAGCTGCAGGAGGTGGAGGAAGCCTCAGTGGAGGAGTTGAAGGGCAAGTGGGAGGAGGAGCTGAGTGAGGAGCTGGATGGGGGCCTGTGGGCCAATTCCCTGGGCAGGGTGAACTCTTCCTCATCAAGTGCCAGTCTCCGCTTAATTCAGTTTAAGGTGGTGAATCGGGCGCATATATCGGCGGCAAGAATGAGTAAGTTGTTTGGGGTGGAGGACAGGTGCCCGAGATGTGCAGGGAGTCCGGCGAACCATGCCCATATGTTTTGGGCATGCCTGGCGCTTAAAGAATTCTGGCAGGGGTTTGCGAGGGTGATGTCTAGGATTTTGGACTCTTGGGTGAAGCGATATTTGGGGTGTCGGAGGATCCGGGAGTGCAGGAAGCGACAGAGGCCGAGGTACTGACCTTTGCCTTCCTGGTAGCCTGGAGACGGATCTTGTTAATGTGGAGGGACTCGAAACCCCCGAGTGTGGAGACCTGGGTTAGCGACATGGCGGGGTTCCTCAGCCTGGAGCGAATGAAGTTTGTCTTGAGAGGGTCCTTGTTGGGGTTCTCCCGGCGGTGGCAACCTTTCCTTGACTTTCTAGGGGAGCAGTAATTGTCAGCAGCAGCATCCTGGGGGGGGGGGGGGGGGGGGGGGGCGGGGGGGAGGGGGGGGGGTGCAGGGTAGGGGGGGGGCTCAGGCGTCGGGGGGGCGGGGAGCTGTTGATATCATGTAAGTTTTATATGAAGACAGCATCCACCTTGTTCTGTTTAATAATTTTTGTTTATTTTTATCTTTATTATTATTTGTACTTCTGTCTTTGTTATGTAAAAACGTTGGTTGGAAAAGCTTTAATAAAACATTTATTTTTTAAAAAAGGACTGAAAAGGTTCATCCTTCCCCTGAAGCCTCTGCTGGAACACATAGCGTTCAAAGCTCTCGTTGACTTCGATGTCACAGTGGCTGTCGAACTTCAGCAGGACTGTTTTGAACTTTGTCTTGTCCTCACCTTCAGCAAAGGTGAGGGAGTTAAAAATGTGGATAGCATGGTCCCCGGCTGTAGAGAGGAAGAGGGCAATCTTTCTGCTATCCGATGCGGCCCCGAGGTCGGTGGCTTCAAGATACAGCTGAAACTTCTGCTTAAAAATCTTCCAGTTCGCACCGAGGTTGCTGGCGATGTGGAGCGGCGGGGGAGGGCGGACACTGTCCATGTTACCGGATGGCTGATCGCTGGTCAAAGGCAGACTATCTCAAGGTGGGTCCCTCAAACTCAAACATAACTCACTGGTACCATGATGTGTTGGGTAAGCTGGGTCTGCGAGGACTGCGTTTACTGTAGCAGAGAGAGAGACAGGCTTCCAACACTTGAAGAAATGCAACTCTATTTTATTAAACTCTTAACTATTAAACATGCTTGAACTGTGGGTTGACACTATGCTGAGTTGACTGGAGACCTGAGGCTAACCTGACCAGACTATCTTACTACCACATGGTGGATGTTCTAGTTGTTGCTCACAGGCTCTGACTGTCTCAGAGGCTGCATCCCAAGCGAGCAGGAAAACTAGTGCCCCCTGGTTATATAGTGGCCGTGTCCTGCCTGGTGATTGGCTGCTGTGTTGTGTATGTTCATTGGTCATCCTCTGTGTCACTCACTGTCTGTGCACCACCATATACTTGTGTGTATATTATGACAAATCCCAAACCCTGATTGAAAGATAGCAAAAATTTTAAAATGCAGTAAACAGTGAACAGGATTGTTGCAGATACAAGAGGATATAATCAGATTGGTGAAATAGCCACACATGTGCCAACTGAAATTAAATGCAGATATGCTGGAATTGATGATGCATTTTGGAAGTAAGAATGAGGAAGAGGTCATATAAACAAAAAGGTACAATATTAAATCGGATACAGGACCAGAGTGACCTGAGGTTCCCATTCATAAATCTTTGAATGTGACAGAACTAGTTGACATATAAATATTTGCATAGTATACAACGGAAGGATGTTATGCTAAATCTCCCTTAAACACTGATTAGACCTCAACTGGAGTATCCCAACTCTGGGTGTCAAACTTTGGAAAGGATGCCAATAGGATTTATAGTGGGTGTACAGGAGATTCACCAGTATGATAACAGGAATGAAGGACTTGATTTATGGAGAGAGACTAAGGAAACTCAGATTGTTCTCCTCAGAATAGAGGTTAATCAGATTTTATAGAAGTGGTCAAAATTAAGAAATGTTTTGATTGAGTACGGAAGAAAATTTCTACTGCCAAGTCAGTTAGTAACCAGAGGACAGAGCCGGATCCCTCACTATTAATGTCCTGAGGATATTGACCAGAATCTGAATTGGACGAGCCATATTAATACAGTGGCTACAAGAGCAGGTCAGAGGCTAGGGATCCTGTGGCGAGTAGCTCACTTCCTGACTCCCCAAAGCCAATCCACCATCTACAAAACAGACTAATAGCAACTGGCAACTAATAGAGTTAACGAGGGGGAGCTAGTGGATGTGGTATATTTGGACTTTCAGAAGGCTTTTGACAAAGTCCCGCATATGAGATTAATGTGTAAAATTAAAACGCATGGGATTAGGCGTAATGTATGGAGATGGATAGAAAGCTGGCTGGCAGACAGGAAACAAAAAGTAGGAATTAACGGGTCTTTTTTAAATTGGCAGGCAGTGACTAGTGGGGTACCACAGGGATTGGTGCTAAGACCCAGCTATTCACAATATATGTTAATGATTTAGATGAGGGAACAAAATGTAATATCTCCAAATTTGCAGATGACACCATGTTGGGTACAGAGTGAGCTGTGAGGAGGATGCAGCCTTGATGTGATTTGGACAAGTTGAGTGAGTGAGTGGGTAAATGAATGGCAGATGCAGTATAATTTGGATAAATGCGAGGTTATCCACTTTGGTAGCAAAAGCGAGAAGGCAAACTATTATCTGAATGGCTATAAATTAGGAGAGGGGAATGTGCAATGAGACCTGGGTGCCCTCATACACCAGTCACTAAGGTAAGCATGCAGGTGCAGCAGACTGTAAATAAGGCTAATGGTATGTTGACCTTCATAGCGAGAAGATTCGAGTACAGGAGCAGGGATGTCTTGCTGCAATTATACAGGGCCTTGGTGAGGCCACACCTGGAATATTGTGTGCAGCTTGGTCTCCTTATCAGAGGAAGGATCCTCTTGCTCTAGAGCAGCAAAGGTTTACCAGACTGATTCCTGGGATGGCGGGACTGACGTATGAGGAGAGATTGAATCGGTTAGGATTTTATTTGCTGGAGTTCAGAAGAATGAGGGGGATCTCATAGAAACCTATAAAATTCTAACAGGACTGGACAGGGTTGATGTAGGAAGGATGATCCCGATGGTGAGTGTGTTCAGAACCAGGGAGCACAGTCTGAGGAGTAGACCATTTAGGACAGAGATGAGGAGAAATTTCTTCACTTATAAAGTGGTCAGCCTGTGGAATTTGTTGCCACAGGAGTTAGTTGAGACCAAAACATTGCATGTTTTCAAGAAGCAGTTACACATAGCACTTAGGGCGACGGGGATCTAAGGATATGGGGGAAAGCGGGATTAGGCTATTGAGTTTGATCATCAGCCATGATCACAATGAATGGCGGAGCAGACTCGAACAGCCAGATGGCCTCTGCCTGCTTCTATTTTCTATGTTTCTAATTCAGGAGTATGATGGAATACTCTGCACTTGCTTGGATGAGTGCAGCTCTAACAACACTCAAGAAGGTCAACATCATCTAGGACAAAGCAGCCCACTTGAATGGCACCCTTTCCACAAACATCCACTCCCTACATCACGGACGAACAGTGACAGCCATGTGTACCATCTACAAGATGAACTGCAGGAACACATCAAGGATGCTTAGACAGAACCTTCCAAGCCCATAACTGCTATCATCCAGAAGGACGAGGGCAGCAGAAACTTTGGAACACCACCACCTAGAGGTTCCCCTCCCAGTCACTCACCACCCTGACATAGAAATATATCGCCGTTCCTTCACTGTTGCTGGGTCAAAATCCTGGAACTCCCTCCCTAACAGCACCTTGGATGTACCTGCAACTCAGGGACTGCAGCGGTTCAAGAAAGCAGCTCACCACCACCTTCTGAAGGGCAACTAGGGATGGGCAATAAATGCTGGCATAGCCAGTGACGCCCACATCCCGAAAATTAATAAAAAAGCATGCAGACTACAAATAATTATTGAAAGAACCAGAGAGGAAACAAGCAGTTTTTTAAATGCAAAGTGTCATGGAATCATAGAATCGTAGAAAAGTTAGAGCACAGAAAGAGGCCATTCAGCCCATCTTGTTCATGTCAGCCCGAGAACACCCAGGTGCCCTTTCTAATCCCACCTTCCTGCACCCGGTCCAATAGAATCTTAGAAAGGTTCGAGCACAGAAGGAGGTCATTCGGCCCATCCTGTAAATATGATATACTGTGAAAGGTTGGTGGAAACAAATTCAAAGTAATTTTAAAAGGTGATTGGAGATGTACATGAAATATAAACATTTTCAGAGCTCCAGGAAAAAGGTGGGGAACCGGACCAATTAGATAGTTCTTTCAAAAGGGTGGTACGGGAGCAATGGAACAAATGGCCTCTTCCTGTGCTGTTAGATGTTATAATGATCTGGGAGTTTGGGCAGGGAAGGTTTTGGAGAAGGGAGGTGTGTTCAACCACTCCAAAAATGTTGACTTTTTCGAAATTTTAGACCTCCGCTTCTTTGAAAGAGTGAAGGATGGGTCACTTGACAGTCTTCCTGAAAAGCATGAAAGAATTTACAAGTCATGCAATGAGGTTCTGTGGTAGCTTTTATTGCCTGATTGTCTTACGGTCTACAGTTGAAGTGTACAGGATAGGTAGTCAGTGGGATTCTCCACCAGCAGGATTCTCCGTTGCGCTGGCAGCACACCCATGGGTTTTCTGGTGGCATGGGGTGGCCACAATGGGAAATCCCATTGGGAGGTGACGGGAATAGAGAATCCCGCTGCTAGCCAGGGCATGCAGCCCAGGAAAACGTGGCTGGCGGACGACAGAATCCCAGTGTTACCAAACCTTGCACTTGAATTTTCATATACCTTATCGACTTACTCTCCCATATTGAATGGGTTTTGCCTAAAACTATTTGGAAACCTATTAATTGGCCTTGAAAGCTTGCGTTTGCTCACTGAGTTATTGTAGTGATCGGCCAGCAACACATAATCTGTGCTTGGACTTCATCCTCCAGATTTGTGGTGATATTTTAACCTAATCTGTTGTGCAGAAAATGTGTATAATCAGATTGACCGCCTACTTTACACCCTATCCAATTTTACTCTAAACTGACTTCAATGGAATGGGGCTGGTGGAGCCGAACCTATTTGATTCCCATCCCACAAGTTAGCCGAGAATTACTGGCTTTATCGAAAAGGAATTTATTTTCACTTCATTTCCTTTAGTTTAATTGCTGAATTGATGTGATACTGGATGATGCAAGAATCTATTTGTAGCTTCTTGTGAAATACCTGCCAAAAGCAGTTTTAGTAGGTTCGGTGAATCCATTATCAAACATTACCTGCCCTGCTACCGCCACCCCAACAAAATCCCTCCAAAGATTTCCATTGAAGGTTTTGGCTTCAATCATGAAAGGTTCCATTTGCGCTGTTTCCTTCCTTGGGTTAACCCACCAAGATTAATTGTCCAGCTTTTCTTATCCATGTTGTGCATTAATGTTCAGGTCCTGCATAACTAAGAATAATCACTGGTTTCACTTCAATCTGTTTCTTCTTGCATTCCAAATGTGTTTTTTTACAAAAATGTCATGTCAACCCCAGGTTAAACATTTGATGAAACCAATGCTTGGTATTTGCTGACTTTCCCGTCATTTTTATTAATACGGGCAGATTTGATCTGGGCACTGGAAACAACAACAGCAAACCCAGCTCTGTCGACCCTGCAAAAAGTCCTCCTTACTAACATCTGGGGACTTGCGCCCAAATTGGCAGAGCTGTCTGCCAGACTAGTCAAGCAACAGCCTGGCATAGTCATATTGACAGAATCATAATTTACAGGTAACATCCCGGACACCACTATCACCATCACTGGGCATGTCCTGTCTCAAAGGCAAGTCAGACCCACGAGAGGTGGCGGCATAGGGGTACACAGTTAGGAGGGAGCTGCCCTGGGAGTTCTCAACATTGAATCCAGACCCCATGAAGTCTAATGGCTTCAGGTGAAACATGGGCAAGGAAACCTCCTGCTGATTACCACATACCGTCCTCCATCAGCTGCTGAATTAGTGCACCTCCATGTTGAACACCACTTGGGAGAATGAATGTTTAGTTTTGAATTATATTCAGATTTGAGGTACATAGAGACCATTGTAAATCTTTCAGCATTGTTTCTGTTTGCTTCAACTATATTTTTACAATATAACTGCTTGAACGTACACTTTTTATGATTACCTGAGAAGTACAAGCAGCTGATGTCTGTTTACCCAGATGTTAGTGTGGATGTGATTCAGGAAAATAGTCCATTGAAGAACTCATAATCTTCAAATTTATATGGGTTTGTGTGCATAGATAATATATACATTTTCCAACAATTATAATGTTTAGGCATGTAAAAACAGTCCTGTTCAGTGCAGTACTGAGGGAGAGCTGTTTTGCCGCAGGTACTAGCTCAATAGATCAGACATATAAACAGATCCCATGGTGCTATTTGGAGAGGAACAGGTGCCAAATTTGCATTCATGTAGCATCACATCTTCATGCTACTCCTACATGTTTAGTATAAATTAATCCTGACGCGGACGCACCTTTGTTATTAAGGCAAGGGAGTTGGCCCCATGTCCTGGCCAACATTTGTCCCTCAAGCAATACTGCCAGAAACGGATAATCTGGTCATTGGTCTGAATACTGCCGGTGTATAAATGCGGGACTTACTTCTGATTCCACATTAGTGAACCCACTTTAGAGAGGTCATGCAATTGGCTAGGTGAAAAATTGATACTGGTGCAGCATTGGGTGCACTTGTGAATGTGGGTCAATGAACATTGATGGGAAGAGGAGAGTCCACCGTAATACTCAACTCGACTGTTCATAATGTTCCTCCAGCATAACAAAAATAGAATGGAGTTTTCAATGCTCAAGGTCAACATGCCTCATAGGGGGCGTCATTCTCCGACCCCCCGCCGGGTCGGAGAATGGCCGTTGGCCGCCATGAATCCCGCCCCCGCCCCCGCCGAAGTCTCCGAAGGGAGAAAAGTCGGCGGGGCGTTAATGGCGCCGCTGCCGCGGAGAATGTCACGGGTCAGCGCAAGGCAGCCGATTTTCGGCCTGCCGATATTCTCCCTTCCGGATGGGCCAAAGTCCCGTCGACGTGATGACCGTTCACGTCGACGTGAATCAAACCTCCTTTTCATCGGCGTGACCCGGTGCTCCAGGCTCACGCCGACCAGCGAGGAGGTGAGTGACGGCCTGGGGGGTTGGCTCTGGGCAGGAAATGGCGTGGCCGCAGACTGATTGCGTGAGGAGAGGTGTGTCTCGGCTTGTGTGTGTGTGTGTGTGCGGCGGGGGGGGGGGGGGGGGGTGGTTAGAGTAGGCTGGGCTCCGGGGGAGTGCCGGGAGGGGGTCCGTGCCGGGGTGGAGGTTGGGGGTTGGGGGGGGGTCTGTGCTGGGGTGGAGGTTGGGGGTTGGGGGGGGTCCGTGCTGGGGTGGAGGTTGGGGGTTGGGGGGGGTCCGTGCTGGGGTGGAGGTTGGGGGTTGGGGGGGGTCCGTGCTGGGATGGAGGTTGGGGGTTGGGGAGGGGGTCCGTGCCGGGGTGGAGGTTGGGGGGCGGTCCGTGCTGGGGTGGAGGTTGGGGGTTGGGGAGGGGGTCCGTGCAGGGGTGGAGGTTGGGGGGGTGTCCGTGCTGGGGTGGAGGTTGGGGGTTGGGGGGGGGGGGGTCCGTGCCGGGGTGGAGGTTGGGGGGGGGTCCGTGCTGGGGTGGAGGTTGGGGGTTGGGGTGCGGGTCCGTGCCGGGGTGGAGGTTGGGGGGGGGTCCGTGCTGGGGTGGAGGTTGGGGGTTGGGGGGGGGTCCGTGCTGGGGTGGAGGTTGGGGGTTGGGGAGGGTGTCCGTGCCGGGGTGGAGGTTGGGGGGGGGTCCGTGCTGGGGTGGAGGTTGGGGGTTGGGGGGGGGTCCGTGCCGGGTTGGAGGTTGGGGGGGGGGTCCGTGCTGGGGTGGAGGTTGGGGGTTGGGGGGGGTCCGTGCCGGGGTGGAGGTTGGGGGGGGGGTCCGTGCTGGGGTGGAGGTTGGGGGTTGGGGGGGTCCGTGCTGGGGTGGAGGTTGGGGAGGGGGTCCGTGCCGGGGTGGGTGATGGGAGGGCAAATGAGTTGGTCCACCTGGCCAGGTGCCAGCCTCCAACAGTTGGACCCATGCGGTCCATGCCACCTGGCTGGGGGTAGGAGGGGATATGGGCAATGATGACATGTCGTCGTTCCCCTCCTCCCCACCAGGCCGTCATGTTTTCAGACCATCCAGCGATGTTGGCCGCCGTGGTGGCAGCCGCTCATGTCTATGTTGCCCTGGATGAGGAGGAGGAGGAGGAGGAGGAGGAGCGTGCCAGAGAGGCGGCGCAGGCTGCCGCAGAGGGGCAGGCGGCAGCCGCCCAGGCTGGAGGGACACCTGACCGACAGGACGAGGAGGGGGAGGAGGACGTCGCGGCCCGACGGCAACGGAGGCACCCGAGGGCGCCCCGTGTGTACCGGCCCCGGCAGTCATACCAGGACCTTACGGACCGGGAATGCAGGAGGAGACTCCGGATGAGCCGGGAAACCGTGGCACACATCTGCCACCTGCTGGCACACCTGTCACCGCGTGGCACTGGTGGGGGACACCCTCTCCCCGTGTCCGTCAAGGTTACGGTGGCCCTGAACTTTTATGCAACGGGGTCATTCCAGGCACCGAGTGGGGACCTGTCCGGCATATCGCAGACATCGGTGCATCGGTGCATCCGGGCAGTGACAGATGCCCTTTATGCCATGGCGCACCGCTACATCCGCTTCCCCGTGGACCGGGCCAGCCAAGATGCCCGGGCCGTGGGCTTCTCTGCCGTGGCCGGGTTCCCCATGGTCCAGGGCGCGATCGATGGGATGCACGTCGCCGTGCGGCCACCTGCAGAGAACAGGGCCGTGTTCACTAATAGGAAGGGGACCTATTCAATGAACGTACAGGTGGTCTGCGACCACCGCATGATGATCCTGCACGTCTGCGCCCGTCACCCAGGCAGTGTACACGACTCATTCGTGTTGTCGCGGTCATCCATCACCGGCATGTACGAGCGACGCCATCCCCGGCTGAGGGGCTGGTTGCTGGGCGACAGGGGCTACCCATTGCGATCGTGGCTGATGACGCCTATACGGAGGCCACGCAATGAGGCGGAGAACCGCTACAATGATGCCCATGTAGCGACAAGGGGAGTGATCGAGTGCTTTGGCGTGCTGAAGATGCGTTTCAGTTGCCTGGACCTCTCTGGGGGCGCCCTCCAGTATCGGTCAGATAGGGTCGGCCGCATCATTGTGGTGTGCTGCATCCTGCACAACATAGCCCAGCAGAGGGGCGATGTGCCGCAGGCAGAGGAGGGCGGAGTGGAGGAGCAGCAGGAAGAGGCCCAGTCCTCCCCAGATGAGGGGGATGGGGGCAATGGCCAGGGCAGACGGGGTAGACACAGGTGGGTGGCTGTCCACCGTTACCGGCTGGCCCAGCGGGCACGGGACAGACTGATAGACGCCTGCTTCACTGACTAGATGGGCGTGGGAATCGGGTAGTATAGCCACAGACCGCACACCATGGCAACAGCCGACCACCCACACCCCCCACCCATCCACCCACCCAGCACCCTCACCCCCCTCCCCAACCCCACACACCCCACCCGCATGCACACCACCCCCCCCCCCACCAATTGCCGATCCACCGGCGGCACAACGGGCCGGGCTCACCCAGTTGCGGGTGGACGCGTGTCTATCGCAGGCCATGGAGGATGATGACAACCCGCCTCCGATGAGCTCCTGGCTCTACATCGTTGGACTATGTCTGACCCATGGCCACCTACCACCATCCACCCGGACCATCCCTGCATGCGGCTGTGACACTGCAGCGCACGGTCCCGTCCTCTGCCCGGGGGATGTTGATGGCGGCCCAGGGGGAAGGGGACAGACTCACCTGGGGCTGAGGTAAGACCACCCGTCACACACACACTTGCGCTCAACGTACATGACACGCCCGCACACTTTGGACAGAGCACAAAGGCAGCTTCGGTAGGTGTAACATTGACTTTAATAACCAAAGGAGTTCATGCACGTGCCCTAGCCCATAAAACTCATCTGTGCCCTGCACCCGTGCCAACTTACTCAGTGTCTAATTGTTTGGCCTT
Organism: Scyliorhinus torazame; assembly: GCF_047496885.1. Classification (NCBI taxonomy): domain Eukaryota; kingdom Metazoa; phylum Chordata; class Chondrichthyes; order Carcharhiniformes; family Scyliorhinidae; genus Scyliorhinus; species Scyliorhinus torazame. Next base: position 64,165,907 of record NC_092719.1, read on the forward strand.
ACGGGCCCTTTGACTACGTCTACGTGGTTCCCCAGACGGTACAGCAGAACTGGAGGTGGACTCCTGTGATTCCTGCCCTCTGACACTGGATCCCTTTGGCGGCCGTTTCCTGGGGCGTCCTGGCCTAGATGGGCCAGGCTGCGGCCCGGGCGACTGGGATGGCGAGCTGCCAGCCTGTCCTGCCCGTTGCCCACCCGATGCACCTGGGACGGAAGGGGGGGAGTCCGAGGTGTCGCGGTGTACCGGGACCTCCCCTACAGAGGGAGCCGGGATGGACCACACCACCTCCTCCTCCCTCGGGGTGCCCGATGGCCCCCAGGCCTCTACATGGGTGGGGGATGCGAACGGACTGGCCATCCGACGCGCCCCCGACATTTGCCGCTGCCAGTCCTGGAGGCCCATGCTGGTATCGACAGGGGTCTGCAGGTTTGCAGCCATGGAGCCCAGGGGGTTGTCAAACCCTGTCTGTGACAGTGCGACGCCGGCTCGCACATGGCCACTGGCGCCGATGCCCTCAGCGATGGCCTGCTGAGACTGGGCCATGGCCTGCAGAGACTGGGCCATGGCCTGCAGAGACTGGGCCATGGCCTGCTGAGACTGGGCTATGGCGTTGAGCGCCTCTGCCATCTGGCGCTGGCACTGGCTCATGGCCTCCTGTGAGAGGGCAGCCATTTCCTGGGCCACAGACGCCGCCTGCACGGAAGGCCCCAGGCCTCGCAAACCGTTCCCCATATCTGACACCGTCGCACCCATTGCCTCCACCGAGGACGCCACCCGTGCGGTGTCAGCCTGGGTGGCACGCATGACCGGGACCACTCCCAGCTCCTGGACGCGGGTGGATTCCTCCACCTGCGACCGCAGCCGCCGCAAGCCACCCGTCACCCTATTCGCTCGTCTCCGTGTCGGTGGTTGCATCGGATCTATGTGTGGGTGTGGTAACTGCAGGAACCCGGGATCCATCTGGGCGGCAGATGTTCGCTTGGCCTGGGCTGCCCTCCGACCGCCCGGTCCCTCTGCTGCTCCTACCTCCACCTGCTGTACCGGGACGGCTGTGTTGTGCGCACCAGTGAGTGTACCAGACGCCTCATCACTAAAGTGCCCAACCGTGGTGAGTGTTTCTGCGATGGTGGAGGGTGTTGGTGACAGCAGTGGCGTTGTGTCATGCTCTTCGTCCCACTCTGACTCCATGGCACTTTGGGGTGGGGGTTCGTCTCCACCCATCCACTCTGAGTCACTGTCCGGTATTTCGTCTTCCCGGGTAGGGGTGTCCTGGGTAGTGCTGTCCCGGGTAGTGCTGTCCTGGGTAGTGCTGTCCCGGGTAGGGGTGTCCTGGGTAGTGGTGTCCCGGGTAGGGGTGTCCTGGGTAGTGGTGTCCCGGGTAGGGGTGTCCTGGATAGTGGTGTCCTGGGTAGTGGTGTCCTGGCTCGGATGTGACGGGGGCCTGTGGCTGCCCCCCTCATCGCTGGGTGGTCGCTCCCGCACGTGACGGGGGTGTCGTCTCCCTGTTGCTCCAGGTCTCTCCGTCTCCCGTGGTGTGCGAGGGGCATCCTGCGGGCATCGCATGCTGGAGGGTCCGGGTCTCTCCATCTCCCGTGGTGTGCGAGGGGCATCCTGCGGGCGTTGCATGCTGGAGGGTCCGGGTCTCTCCGTCTCCCGTGGTCTCCGAGGGGCATCCTGCGGGCGTCGCATGCTGGAGGGTCCGGGTCTCTCCGTCTCCTGTGGTCTCCGAGGGGCATCCTGCGGGCGGTGTGCATCAGCGGGGATGGGTGCCTGGACGTTTGGTCCTGCGATACACAATGAAGCATGCATGGTTAGACATCAGGCAGTGATCAGGTGATACGGGGGAGGGGGATATAGGGGAGGGGGAGATGGGGACGGGCTGTTGGTGGCTCACTTGCTCGTGGGCCCCCGACCTCTGCATCAGCAACCTCCCGGTCCTCAGGTCCGCCAGCCAGTTCCAGGGCCCTTTCCTCGTGTACGGTCAGTGGCCTCTCATCAGCGGGCCCTCCTCCAGTCCTCACATGCTCCCTATTGTTGTGTGCGCGCTTCTCCTGTGGGGGGGGGGGGGCTGGTGGCAGGGGTAAAAGGCAACAGTGTTAGGCAGGTATATGAATGCACGCCATCGGTTGCGCGTGCATTGCAGAGGTTAAGGTTAGGGCTGGATTCACTTGGGGATATGGGGGATATGGGGGAGGGGGGATATGGGGGAGGGGGGATATGGGGGAGGGGGGATATGGGGGATATGGGGGAGGGGGATATGGGGAGGGGGAGATATGGGGGAGGGGGGTATGGGGAGGGGGGATATGGGGGATATGGGGGAGGGGGGATATGGGGGATATGGGGAGGGGGGATATGGGGGAGGGGGGATATGGGGGAGGGGGATATGGGGGAGGGGGGATATGGGGAAGGGGGGATATGGGGGAGGGGGGATGTGGGGGAGGGGGGGTATGGGGGATATGGGGGAGGGGGGATATGGGGGAGGGGGGTATGGGGGAGGGGGGATATGGGGAGGGGGGATATGGGGGAGGGGGGATATGGGGGAGGGGGTGATATGGGGAGGGGGGATATGGGGGATATGGGGAGGGGGGATATGGGGGAGGGGGGATATGGGGGATATGGGGGAGGGGGGATATGGGAGGGGGGGATATGGGGGAGGGGGGGATATGGGGGATATGGGGGAGGGGGGATATGGGGGAGGGGGGATATGGGGGAGGGGGGATATGGGGGAGGGGGATATGGGGGAGGGGGGATATGGGGGAGTGGGGATATGGGGTATATGGGGGAGGGGTGATATGGGGGAGGGGGGATATGGGGGAGGGGGGGATATGGGGGAGGGGGGATATGGGGGAGGCTCACTCTGCCTGCTCTGACGAGGTCGTTCACCTTCTTGTGGCACTGGGTGCCTGTCCGTGGTGTCAGGGCCACAGCGGTGACGGCCTCTGCCACTTCCCTCCACAGACGTCGGCTGTGGCGTGGGGCAACTCTGCGGCCGTGCCCGGGATACAGGGCGTCCCTCCTCTGCTCCACCGCGTCCAGGAGCGCCTCCACATCGCGTGACTCGAACCTCGGGGCTGAGCGGCGGCCTGCCATCCAGTCGGGTGTTGCGGTCGGGTGTTCCGGTCGGGTGGGGGGGAGCTGCGTGGCCTTATGAGCCGTCACGCCGTGCAGCGCGTATGACGCTGCACGGCGTGAACCACTGCGCAAGCGCGGATCCCGTCACGTCGCTGCTAGCCCATTTCGGGCCGGAGACTATCGGCCCATTTTTATGACGTGACGCAAGTGGGATTTGCGCCGTTTTTTGCGCCGATCGGCGGACTTTCCGCCGATAACGGAGAATTTCGCCCCTTATCTCTGCTCCCAAGAATTAAATTTGGACACTTGCAAACAATCAAATATAGAATTTATTATATTCTGGGGATTATTCTCCACACAGGGAAGAATATTGGGCGGGATTCTCCGAAATGGAGGCAGAGTGTTCGCGCGTCGTGAACGCCGTCGAGGTTCATGACGGCGCGAAACGGCCTCTATCCCGACCGATTCAGGGCCCGATAATGGGCTAGGAGCGGCGCCGCGTCATTTACGCGCGCCAGGCCCTGGCGCCGCGTAAAGGTGGCGCCGCATACATGACGCGGCTGGCGCCGCATAACTGGCGTCACTCACGCATGCGTGGTTGCCGTCCTCGCCGAGTCCGCCCCGCAAGAAGATGTCTGACGGATCTTGCGGGGCTGCGGAAGAAAGGAAGTCCTCCTTCAGAGAGGCCGGCCCGACGATCCACCCCCCCCCCCCACCCCGCAGGCCGCCCCCCCCAGCGTTCCCGCACTGTTCCCGCCGGCAGCGACCAGGTGTGAATGGCGCCGGGGGGAACCCGCCGTTTTGGTCAGGCCGCTCGGCCCATCCGGCACTGAGAATCGCGGGGGTACCGGTGAATCACCATTTTGGCTGTCTCTGGCGATTCACTAGACCGCACCGCGCAAAACGCGATTGTGCCGATCTGGCCTCTTCCGTGAATCGCGGGAGGGCGTCGGACCAGCGTCGCGGGAAAATTTGGCGTCCCAGGCGATTCTCCCAAACGGCGCGGGAGCGGAGAATCGCGCCCATTAACTGGCAGGTTCATTTAGTTTTGGAATTGGTTCAAAGTGGAGAAATTGGCAGCACACCAATAAGTCAGCTCTGACCCATTGAATTCCACACTCAATTGCAATGAGTTAGGTGCCCCACCACCAATAACATTCCTGGAACTGGTCAAAGGTAGTGTGTTTCAGTGATTGATCAATTGACTAAGTTTGAACTCATATTAAGGGAATTTAAAAGTAATTAAAAATAGTTGCGGCATAGCGAGGAGAAATGGCTGAGTAAGCTTTTCTTGATTAATGTGACCGTGGGTGCCTGCTGTTCCAAAATACTGGGCATGGTATGATGAACATCACTGAATGGGAGCAATTGTAAGAAACCTGCCTTGATGATCTTTAGGCATGGTCAGTTTTAAGGTCAGGGACTGCTTCACACAACTTGACTTTTCCAACCTAAGAGATTGCAGAAACTTGAGCATTCGTGGCTATCGACTTCATAGATTATCATAGAATTTACAGTGCAGAAGGAGGCCATTCGGCCCATCGAGTCTGCACCGGCTTTGGAAAGAGCACCCTACCCAAGGTCAACACCTCCACCCTATCCCCATAACCCAGTAACCCCAACCAACACTAAGGGCAATTTTGGACACTAAGGGCAATTTATCATGGCCAATCCACCTAACCCGCACATCTTTGGACTGTGGGAGGAAACCGGAGCACCCAGAGGAAACCCACGCACACACGGGGAGGATGTGCAGACTCCGCACAGACAATGACCCAAGCCGGAATCGAACCTGGGACCCTGGAGCTGTGAAGCAATTGTGCTATCCACAATGCTACCGTGCTGCCCTGAGGTGACATTTTGTGCTATTTCAATTGAATCGGATATCTGCAGAAAGCATGAGGAAACTCCACGCAAATTATCCAATTCTACCTGTGACATTTTTACCAATATATTTTTTCCATTTTGCACCTTTTATTGGTTAACTTTCATTTTACTTTTATTGCTTCTCGATAGTACACTGTAGCTCAGCCTGTCTGAGTAGAGTGCCACATTAATTTCCGTTCATTATTGTGATATAGCAACATGCCAAGCTCTAAGCTTCAGGGCACACTAACCTGTTTATTCCTACATTTAAATACATCTGCACCATGTCAAAATATTCCTGGTCATCAAACCCCTGACTGAATGTTATTCTGGACAGAAATTGGAAAAACAGACGCTGTGTTTCGGCCCCCTGAAAAATATATGTCAGGGAGCCAGGTGCATCTTTAATTCTCTCCTAGAACCCTTTAATAGTGGGCGTGATCTCCCCGCATGGGAACAGAGACCTGTAGCGCGTGTGATTAGCTGGATGTTTCCTGGTGCTCGGAGCGGCGAGAAACACCACGCTATTGAATGACCATTCGGGTAGATTGGGAGCCTCAATGCGGAACGTACGGCCAAGGCCGAGGACGCACTTCGTCCCATGTTCCGCACTGAGGGGCTCTACTCGCCAGAACTCGCAGTGCAGGGAGAGATCTAGGCGGCATTTAAAAATGACATCCCGATCTCTCAGGCCCTTTGACACAGCCCCCAACACGCCCCCCCCCCCCCCCAGCCTCAGAACACCAATAAGTGGGTTCTCAGTCTGCCCCTCCGCCCCCCCCCCCTCCCCCCACTCCCCCGCACCAGCTCAGGGGAACCCCAGGCCCAATCTGCAGCATGAGAAAAGTATCAGCCTGCCACCCTGACTGTGCCAGCTGGGCACCTTGGCAGTGCCAGGCTGGCAGTGCCAACGTGCCCTAGTGGAACCCGCAATGCCAGGATGCCGACCTGTCCAGAGAGCAAGCACCGGGGGCCTCCAATCCCCTGGGAGACCCCCACGGGTGCTGTTCCATCTTGTCCCCATTGGTGGAGACCAGCACTGAAGAGCACTCGCCTGAGACCTCCAAGGCAAGGGAGTTAGATCCCATGCCTTGTGTAGATCGTGGCAATGAAATGAAATGAAAATGAAAATCGCTTATTGTCACAAGTAGGCTTCAAATGAAGTTACTGTGAAAAGCCCCTAGTCGCCACATTCCGGCGCCTGTTCAGGGAGGCTGTTACGGGAATTGAACCGTGCTGCTGGCCTGCCTTGGTCTGCTTTCAAAGCCAGCGATTTAGCCCTGTGCTAAACAGCCCCTGCAATGCACATTCGAGTCAGACAAGCTGTCTCACACTAATATGCAGATTTGCTAAAACGTGATTGTCATGATATGCAAACATGCAGCTAATGAACACATAGAATAGGACACAACCAATGAGCAGTCAGGACACTCAGGGGTGGTATCTCACTATAAAAGGGATGAGGCTCCTTCCTCAGGCCAACATCTACAGAGTGAGACAGGGTGTATCCTCAGCAGCACACCCCAGCACGTGGCTTAGAGCAAGGCTGGTTCAGTTAGACTGAGTTACTACATTTAGATTAGCAGAGAGTCGAACTCATTGAGAACTGTGCTAATAGTTCAATGATGCACGATCAATGACCACTAAACCGAGGTTGTAGTCCAACTGAAGGCTTTAATAAGCTAGATGTTTCCCCCAGCAGCTCAGGTACAGAATGAGGGCTGCTGGGGCGGCACGGGTTCTTATACCCCGCCTATCAGGGTGGAGCTATTATACTCTCGAGCCAATTGCAAGCATTCAGGTTGTACCAATGGTACTTTAGCCTCTCAGGTACCGTAATACCTATAATACCATATTCACCCCCTGTTAAAAAAAGTACGGCGGGGGTGGTGGCCAGAAACTACAAAACATAACATGGTATAATTAGTTATGGAGGTACCGTAATACCTCCGTACAGTGTTTAGTAACTATTTACAAGTCTGGTGGCTATGTACATTTGGTGTTTTATATTTACAGATTACAGTTAAAATGAAGCAATCAGTCGATCGGGGGCCCTGGTCGTCCTCTGTGATCGTCGGAGCCTCGGTGGTGACTCCGGTGGAGGCTCGGGCGTCTGTGACTCCAGGAACGTGGCTTCGATCTCCATGGCAGCTTCGTCACCCCTAGACGGCGCTGGTGGGGAAAACGGCTGACCTGGGAAGGGAGCGCCTGCGGGGGGCATCGGTGGGGGGGTGCCTAGACAGGGGCGGCGGAACGACCGATCCTCCTGTAAGGTGCTGCGGTGGAGGGGAGGGTGGGACTGGTGGCTGGAATGTGCGTGGAGTTCCGGCGGGCGCAAGGTCCCGTAGGGAGACCGTATCTTGTCGGCCGTCGAGGTATGTCACGTAGGCATACTGGGAGTTAGCATGGAGCAGATGGACCCTCTCGACTATCGGGTCCAACTTGTGCGCCCACAAGTGTTTTCGGAGCAGGATGGGTCCGGGTTCTGCCAGCCAGGTCAGGAGTAAGGTCCCAGAGGTGGACTTCCTAAGGAAGACAAGGAGACATTCATGAGGTGTCTGATTGGTGGTTGCACAAAGTAGTGACCGGATGGAGTGGAGGGCATGTGGGAGGACTTCTTGCCAGCGGGAGACTGGGAGGTTCCTGGACCGTAGGGCCAGTAGGATGGTCTTCCAGACAGTTCCGTTCTCCCTCTCTACCTGTCCGTTACCCCGGGCGTTGTAACTGGTCGTCCTGCTCGAGGTGATGCCCTTGCTGAGCAGGAATTGAAGCAGTTCGTCGCTCATAAAGGAGGACCCCCAATCGCTGTGTATGTAAGCGGGGAACTTGAACAGTGCAAAGATGCTATGGAGGGCCTTGATGACGGTGGAGGCGGTCATGTCGGGGCAGGGGATGGTGAATGGGAACCGGGAGTACTCGTCAATCACGTTCAGGAAGTACGTGTTGCAGTCAGTGGAGGGGAGGGGGCCTTTGAAGTCCATGCTGAGGCGTTAAAAGGGACGGGAAGCCTTTATCAGGTGCGCTCTCTCTGGCCGGTAGAAGTGCGGTTTGCACTCCCCGCGGATTTGGCAGTCCCTGGTGAAGTTCTAACCTCCTCGATGGAGTAGAGCAGGTTGCGAGTCTGGACGAAATGGAGAAAGCGAGTGACCCCCGGGTGGCAGAGGTCCTCGTGGAGGGCTCGGAGGCGGTCCACTTGTGCGGTGGCGCATGTGCCGCGTGACAGGGCGTCAGGAGGCTCATGTAGCTACCCGGGACGATAAAAGATCTCGTAGTTTGATCCTCCACCGCAAGATCTTATCGTTTTTTATTTTGCTCCGCTGTGCATTATCGAACATGAAAGCAACCGACCGTTGGTCCATGAGAAGAGTGAATCTCCTGCCGGCCAGGTAATGCCTCCAATGTCGCACAGCTTCTACTATGGCCTGGGCCTCCTTTTCGACTGAGGAGTGGCGGATTTCGGAAGCATGGAGGGTACGGGAGGAGAAGGCCACGGGTCTGCCCGCTTGGTTGAGGGTTGTCGCCAGAGCTACATCGGGCGCATCGCTCTCGACCTGGAAGGGGAGGGACCCGTCGATGGTGTGCATCGTGGCCTTTGCAATGTCTGCTTTGATGCGGCTGAAGGCCTGGTGGGCCTCTATCGACAGGGGAAAAACTGTGGATTGGATCAGGGGACGGGCCTTGTCCGCATAGTTGGGGACCCACTGGGCGTAGTAGCTAAAAAACCCTCGGCAGCGTTTTTGGGCCTTAGAGCAGTGAGGGAGGGGGAACTCCAGAAGGGAGCGCATGTGTTCAGGGTCGGGGCCTATAACTCCATTTCGCACTACGTAGCCGAGAATGGCTAGACGGTCGGTGCTAAACATGCATTTATCCTTATTGTATGTTAGGTTAAGGATTTTCGCGGTCTGGAGACATTTTCGGAGGTTGGTGTCATGGTCCTGCTGGTCGTGGCCGCAGATGGTGAGATTATCGAGATACGGGAATGTTGCCCGTAAACCGTACCGGTCAACCATTCGGTCCATCTCACGCTGGAAGACCAAGACCCCAAAGGGAACCCTTAAGAAGTGATAGAGCCGCCCGTCTGCCTCGAAGGCAGGGTATTTGCGGTCACGAGTGTGGATGGGGAGCTGGTGGTAGGCAGAAGTGAGATCCACCGTGGAGAAGACCTTATAATGCGCGATCCTGTTTACCAGGTCGGATATGCGGGGGAGAGGGTATGCGTCCAGCTGCGTAAACCTGTTGATGGTCTGACTGTAGTCGATGACCATCCGATGCTTCTCCCCGGTCTTTACCACCACTACCTGAGCTCTCCAGGGGCTGTTACTGGCTTCAATGACCACTTCCCTCAGTAGCCTTTGGACATCTGACCTAATAAAGATCCGGTCCTGGGCACTGTAGCGTCTGCTCCTGTTGGCGACGGGTTTGCAATCCAGGGTGAGGTTCGCAAACAAGGAAGGCGGGTCGACCTTAAGGATCGCGAGGTCGCAGACAGTAAGGGGGGGTATAGGGCCGCCGAATTGGAAGGTCGGACTTTGAAGGTTACAGTGGAAGTCTAAACCCAGGAGTGTAGCCGCGCAGATGTGGGGAAGGACGTAGAGACGGAAATTTTTGAACTCCCTTCCCTGGTCTGTGAGGTTTGCTACACAAAACCCCTTTATCTCCACTGAGTGGGAACCGGAGGCCAGGGAGATTTTTTGATTAACGGGGTGGATGAGGAGGGAACAGCGCCTTATCGTGTCGGGGTGTATGAAACTCTCCGTGCTCCCAGAGTCAATTAGGCAGGACGTCTCGTGCCCGTTGATGAAAACGGTCGTCGTAGCGTTGAGTGTGTTCGAGGTCGAGGCTGATCCAGAGTCACCGAGGCCAATCGTAGTAGTTGGAAATTCTGTTCAGGCATTGTGTGGTCGGCCGAGCTGGGGTCCTCGAGGTTCATCCAAGATGGCGTCTCCCATAGGTCGCACATGGCCGGGGGTGCCCAAAATGACGGCGCCCATCCCTCAAGCGTGGCGTCCATGGAATAAGATGGCGGCGCCCGGGGTCCACACGTGGCCCGAGGATATGGGGGTGGCGGCAACCGCTGGCCACACGGGGCCCGTGGAGAAGTTTGTGGTGGCGGTCCGGATTCGCCGCTGGAGACCGCGGCCACCGCTCGGGCCTGACATACCCCCACGAAATGGCCTTTTTTGCTGCATCCCTTGCAGGTGGATGCGCGAGCCGGGCAGCGCTGGTGGGGGTGCTTGGCCTGCCCGCAAAAGTAGCAGCGGGCCCCCTCGGGGTTGCCAGGCCGCCTTGCAGCGCAGGCCTACGGGGGAACGGGAGAAGTCTCGGGGTCAGCCGCTGTGGGGTTCCACGCTGCCCAGGGGGCTGCCGCGCGGTCGGGAGCGTAGGCGCGGGCGTTCCTGGAGGCCATGTCCAGGGAGCCTGCAAGGGCCCGTGCCTTCCTGAGACCCAGGGTGTCCTTCTCTAACAGGCGCTGGTGGATTTGTGATGAAAGCATACTTGCCACGAAAGCGTCCCGGACTAAGAGTTCCGTGTGTTCGCTCATCGAAACTTGCGGGCAGCCGCAGCTTCCTCCCAGCACCAGGAGTGCGCAGTAGAATTCCTCCAATGATTCCCCAGGGGTTTGCCGTCTTGTTGCAAGTAGGTGTCGAGTGTAGAACTGGTTTACCGGGCGAATATAGTGTCCTTTTAGCAGCTCGATTGCTGCATCGAAGTCTTCCGCTTCCTCGATGAGGGTGTAAATCTCTGGGCTCACCCTTGAGTGCAGGACGTGCAGTTTCTGCTCTCCCGTGGGTGTGTTTTAGGCCATCTCGAGATACCCTTTAAAACACGCCAGCCAGTACTTAAAGATTGCCGCTGAGTTCGCCGCATGGGGGCTAAGTTGCAGACACTCCGGCTTGACTCAGAGCTCCATCCTTTCTTCTTAAAAATCTAGCTTATTAAATTGATGCACGATCAATGACCACTAAAGCGAGGTTGTGGTCCAACTGAAGACTTTAATAAGCTAGATGTTTCCCCCAGCAGCTCAGGTACAGAATGAGGGCTGCTGGGGCAGCACGGGCTCTTATACCCCGCCTATCAGGGCAGAGCTTTTATACTCTCTAGCCAATAGCAAGCATACAGGTTCTACCAATGGTACTTTAGCCTCTCACGTACCATAATACCTATAATACCACATTCATTATAACACATTGAACTCACTTCAAAGTATGGAGCAACTTTTACTCAAAACTGCATCAAATGGCAGCTTGTGTTATTCCAAATCACAGAACACAACATGATACCAGGAGTCTGTTCAATCTGGTTAGTTCAACTCAGCAAGTTCCGTGACGACCAGCGAATCTATACCGGCACAACGGAAAAGATTCCGGCTCCTCACTAGCTCAGGACCTCGGGCAATCTCAGTGCCAACTGACGGACATTCAAGCAGAAATTTCAGCTCTACGTCGAAGCATCAGACCTCAATGGTGCATCTGATGCACGGAAGATGGCTATTTTCCTCACCACAGCAGTTGATCATGCCTTGGAAATATTCAACTCCTTTCACTTCGCCGAAGACCAGGACAAGCCAAAGTTTCAGACCATCTGGGCAATTTGACAGCCACTGTGAGGTGGACACCAACAAAATCTTCGAGCGCTCCATATTCAAGCAGCGATTGCAAGGTTAAGACGAATCCTTCACCTCATATTTAACTAACCTTAGATGGCTAGCGCAACCCTGCAACTTCGGTGATATCATTGACTCCATGATCATAGACCAAATCATTTTTGGAGTTCACTCTGATCCTCTGAGAGAGCAGTTACTGAAGATCAAGCATATGACCCTGCCAGTCACGATTGAAACATGCACCGTGCATGAGCACACTGGAAATCGCTATTCCCAGTACAAAACGGCAGAAAATGATAAACTAGCCTCCCACGAGGTGGAGAGTGTGCAGGCCATCTCCCGGATGCAGCGCCTCAACATTGACGAAAACGGCCATTTTGCGTGCGCTTCCTGGGGCCCAACGCATGCGCGATACAAACGGGATAACGAAGCGGCCAAAACCGCACTGTGCAGGTGCTGACGTCTGAGAACCGCACTGCGCATGTGCAACGACGCACGGAGCGTCAGGATGCCGATGTCATGACGTGTTCGAACTGTGGCACCGCCCATTTAAAGAAACACTGCCCTGCAAGAGGCAGGCGCTGTTTAAACTGCGGGAAGCCAGGCCACTATGCAGCCCTGTGCAGATCTGCACCACCAGTCAGGAGCCAACGCTCCCAATTCCGACGACGGCGCATCCGGAGTGTGTAACAACGCCTATAGGATTCTGATCCCGGCAGTGCAACGGATCCAGGTGATGAATGCCTGGACAACACCTACCGTGTGGGCATTATTACAACGTGTGAATATGCCACACCAGACTCATCGCAAGTCCAATCCATCCTAGCTGTGGATTCCGAGGACGAATGGCGAGCAGTGATGAAGTTCAACCACTGCCCCATCCAGTTCAAGTGGGACACGGGTGCCTCTGCCAACCTCCTCTCACAGGCTAGACTTCAGACACATTAGGAAGCCACCCACGGTCCTTCCAGCTGCCTGCAATCTCCTGGATTACAACGGGAATGCCATCACGGCACTGGGATCCTGCCACCTGCACATATCCAACCGACACACACAAGCATGGTTACGCTTTGAAATTGTGAAGCCGGACAGGGCACCCCTACTAGGTGCGCACGCCTGCAAGCAGCTGAACCTCATTCAACTGCTTTACACCACAACATCCTCCCATGTGGATCTTCAGGCCGGCATCAACGACATCCTCGCCCAGTATCCAGATGTGTTCAATGGGATGGGCACGCTGCCGTATCGATACAAGATTCTGCTACGACCTGATGCGAAGCCAGTGGTCCACGCACCACGACGTGTCCCTGCTCCACTGAGAGAGCGCCTGAAGACACAGCTCAAGGGTCTTCAGCAAAAAGGCATCATATCCAAGGTCACCGGACCGACTGACTGGGTCAGCTCGATGATGTGCGTAAAGAAGCCTTCGGGGGACCTGCGCATCTGCATTGATCCCAAGGATCTCAATAAGAATATCATGCGGGGACACTACCCCATCCCGAAGCGAGAGGAACTCGCGAGTGAGATGGCACACACGCGCTTCTTCACCAAATTGGATGCATCACAGGGATTTTGGCAAATCCAGCTGGAAGAGTCCAGCAGAAGGCTCTGCACCTTCAACGTGCCTTTTGGCAGATACTGCGACAATCGCATGCCATTTGGCATCATCTCGGCATCGGAGATATTCCATTGCATCATGGAGCAGATGATGGAAGGCATTGAAGGGGTTCGTGTGTACGTGGACGACATCATCATATGGTCCACGACCCCTGAAGAACATGTGTCCCGTCTCCAGAAGGTATTCTGCCATGTACATGCCAACGGCCTAAAGTTAAACAGGTCCAAATGTTGTTTTGGCACATCGATGCTCAAGTTCCTAGGCGACCAGATCTTACAGCATGGTGTGTGCCTGGACACAAACAAAATCAAGGCCATCGAGGCGATGAAGGTCCCTGAGGACAAAAAGGCAGTGCTGCGCTTCTTGGGTATGGTCAATTTTCTGGGCAAGTTCATTCCAAACATGGCCACACACACCACGGCCCTACACAACCTGGTGAAAGAGTCAACTGGCCTTGAGTGGTTGGCAGCACACCAGACAGAGTGGCTGGAGCTGAAAGCCAAGCTTCCACTGCACCAGTCCTGGCATTCTTTGACCCGGTCTGGGAGACAAAGATATCCACAGATGCGAGTCAGGATGGCATCGGTGTGGTGTTGCTTCAACGAGATGACACATCATCCTGGGCACCAGTAGCCTACGCATCAAGGACGATGACGCCAACTAAAACCAGATATGCTCAGATTGAGAAGGAGTGCTTGGGTCTTCTCACCGGCATCCTCAAATTTCATGATTATGACTCTGGCCTGCCGACATTCACTGTGGAGACGGATCATAGGCCTCTGTTCCACATCATCCACAAGGACCTGAACGACATGACGCATCGGTTGCAGAGAATCCTGCTTAAACGTAGGAGGTATGACTTCAACTTGGTGCACAAGCCCGGCCCGGCGGGGTGTCGGAGAATCCCGCCCCAGCTTGGGTCACTGTCTGCACGTTCTCGCCGTGACAGCCTGGGTTTCCTCCAGGTGTTCCAGTTTGCTCCCACAAGTCCCCCAAAGACATGCTGGTAGGTAATTTGGACATTCTGAATTCTCCCTCTATGTACCCGAACAGGCGCCGGAGCGTGGCAACTAGCGGCTTTTCACAGTAACTTCACTGCAGTGTTAATGTAAGCCTGCTTGTGACAACAAAGATTATTATTATTAGCCGGCATGATTTTGGCGGCAAAACCAATTCACCACTCATTCGATTCTGGCCTCAGTCGACGGCAGAATCCCGCTCCTTATGATTTATCAGAAAACTCCCGCCCTACTCAGTTGCCCTCACTGCTAGCAGCTGCACAATGCGGTTTTACTTATATGTTGTTATTAATAACCCTTGCTTCCTCCTTTCATCACTAAACATATTATCTGATCATTATCACTTGACGGTTTTTCGCTGTTTGCTGTCTGTATATTGTTTGCTGTGCTTCCGATCGGAGAACAGTGACTACAATTCAAAAGTGCGTCTTTGGTTGCATACCATCTTGGGATGTCCTGAAGCTACGAAAGGCAACACATTAACACAAGATTGCCTTCCTTTGATGTTGTTGTCTGATTTTTGGAATGTAATTCTTTTCTTCATTAATTTCTCCCTCATCCCTTAATATTGGCATTGTGGAATTATTGGCTTTTTCTTTTATCATAGATATACCAAGGGAGCATTTTACTATTGCTCTTTAAATAACTCCCTTTTATCACTTCACAAGACATATGCTAAGTCAAACATTCGCATCCATAATTCAAAATAGTTTAGAATTCAGTGTGATTAAGAAACTCTGACAGAACTTTCCAGTCACAGCAGTTATTGTCAGTGATCAGTTTGAAAATGTGAAAGCAAATGCTAAAAGCTGCCCAGAGGATGTTGCTCACAACTCAAGGGGTGCACCCATCAGCTACTTGGTGGAAATGAAAAGTCTCCTAATATTGCCTTTTAAACCATAAACTTCTCTCTCAGAAATGTCGAGACTTTACTTCCCAAACCAAACCTCCCGTGCTTTCTGTCAAGTGTTTCTGGACTTCAGCACATTCACTCCTCTCAGTTGACGAATTTTGCAAGACCAATTTGTAGCTCTGTATTTGCCCCATTCATCCTGCGTTCTTCAAGAATGATTTCTTCATTTGAAGTGATGTACATGATTCAGGAGAAAAGCATATGAAGTCAAATACATCTGCCCAATTCGCATTGATCTTGATAATGGCGCTGTCAGTCAGTCTACTTATTAAAGCGTTCTCCTCAATAAGAAGTTTTACAATACCAGGTTAAAGTCCAACAGGTTTGTTTCAAATCACTAGCTTTCGGAGCACTGCTTCTTCCTCATTCACCTGAGGAAGGAGCAGTGCTCCGAAAGCTAGTGATTTGAAATAAACCTGTTGGACTTTAACCTGGTGTTGTAGGACTTCTTACTGTGCTCACCCCAGTCCAACGCCGGCATCTCCACATCATCGTCTCCTCAAGGCACTAAGTTTTGATTGCACAAGAACCAACTGTTCTCCAGTATTGTGACCAGGTTGTGAATGTGCGTGGAGAGTATTTGGGTCCTATTTTTATTTAAAACATTTTTTAAAATAAATTTAAAGTACCCAATTAATTTTTTCCAATTAAGGGGCAATTTAGCGAGGCCAATTCACCTACCCTGCACATCTTTGGGTTGTGGGGGTGAAACCCACGCAAACATGGGGAAAATGTGTAAAATCCAGACGGACAGTGACCCAGATCTGGGATCAAACCTGGGACCTCGGCGCCGTGAGGCAGCAAAGCTAACCACTGCGCCACCGTGCTGCCCCGGGGTTCCTATTGTATTAAAGGCTCTAACTGGGGTGCGGGCTTTTGTTTGAGGGTGGGGCATTGATTCTGATGAACCTGTGAGAGCTGAGTGGTGGATGGGAGGGAGGGGAATGGTGATGACGAACCTGCCAGATCGGGCAGCATGGAGCGGTGCAGACGCACTGATGCATACTGTGCAAGTGTGGCATTTGAAGGTCTTAAATAAGGGAAAATAATAAAATCCCATCAACATACAATCTGCAATATGGGATAATCGCCTCAACTACGGTACATAACTAAATTCTGGGATGGTTGGCCACCCTGCACACTTGAGGCTCTGTAGGGATTCAGGAATCAATGAATCCTTCAAGGCACAATTTTACGCCAGTGGCAAGTGGGAAAATCAGTGTGGTTTCTGCTGGATGGAACATAGGAACATAGGAAATAGGAGTGGAATAGGCAATTCGGCCCCTCGAGCCTGCTCCGCCATTCAATCAGATCATGGCTGATCTCTTCCTGGTCTCAAATCCACCTCCCCACCTTTTACCCATTTTAAAAATCAGAAATGCATTTATCTCCTTCTTGAAACCATTTAATGACTCAGACTCCACCGCACTATGGGGAAGCGAGTTCCACAAATTCACCACCCTCTGCGAGAAGTAGGTCCTCCTCATCTCAGTTCTAAATCTATCGCCTCTCAACCTATATCTAGGACCTCTCGTTCTAGATTGCCCCCCAAGAGGGAAGATTTGGTCTATGTTTATTTTATCAATCCCTTTTAGTATTTTATACACCTTGGATGGCAGGACAGCTGAGTTCATACGATCTTCCATTTGTCAACACATTAATTATGTCTCAATGAACAGCTCAGCGAATCTCATGGCAGGAAGTCAAGAAGTTGCCCACCCCGCTGTTAGCTCATGGGGTGAAAGAACCTGGTGCCAAATTTAAATGGCACGCAGATATATATTCACCCCACTTCAGGCCATGCGCTCCAGAGAAGGCAAGCACCATGACACCCAAACATAGGAAACCCTCTGCTCCACATAGAGTCCAGCGAAGCCTCCCTGATGATTCTCCCCCAGGAAAGGCGGAGGCCCTTTTTTCGAGGGATGAGAGCAGGAGGCCCTCCAACCTGGCCACGATAGCCTGGGAGGAGGTTGGTGCAGGTGTTAGCACCTGTGAGGTCCAGAAAAGGACCACCCATGCATGCAGGAAACACATGAGTGATCTGCTGTTCTCCACCAGGGTAAGTGAAAGTTCTACTCACTCCAAACTCATGTTCTCAAAAGGGCAGCAGCAAATCTAAGTGTTAGAGTCCACTGGTATGTCACTGTTATGATCTGATAGGTGGTATATGCTGCCCAAACCAAATCCCAAAGGAAAACCTGGCAAGATTTTCTATTTGTCTGTTTACCTCAAGAAGATAAGTCTATTTAAGTCATAAGCCATAAATTTTAAATATTAAATTAAAATATTTATTAAGAAAGGAAAAAAAACCTTAAACACGCAAGATTACATCTGCACAGTTGAAATTATTCTGACAGAACATTCACCCCAAATTATTTCTACGTGGTTAGACTCACAAATAATCATCCCTTGAGGCAAAAATCCCATACAGGTATTTAATCTATAAAATCAAGAAAAAATACCCTCAAGGCAAAGTTACAATACTTTAAATGAGGCATGCCATATCATACATCACTCCTTTCTTCCACTTTGCAGTTGAACTTCAGACACCTGGGGCGAAATTCTCCGTTATTGGCGGAAACTCCGCCGATCGGCGCAAAAAACGGCGCAAATCCCACTTGCGTCACGTCATAAAAATGGGCCGATAGTCTGCGGCCCGAAATGGGCTAGCAGCGACGTAACGGGATCCGCGCTTGCGCAGTGGTTCACGCCGTGCAGCGTCATACGCGCTGCACGGCGTGACGGCTCATAAGGCCGCGCAGCTCCCCCCCACCCGACCGGAACACCCGACCGCAACACCCGACTTGATGGCTGGCCGTCGCTCAGCCCCGAGGTTCGAGTCACGGGATGTGGAGGCGCTCCTGGACGCGGTGGAGCAGAGGAGGGATGCCCTGTATCCCGGGCACGGCCGCAGAGTTGCCCCACGCCACAGCCGGCGTCTGTGGAGGGAGGTGGCAGAGGCCGTCACCGCTGTGGCCCTAACACCACGGACAGGCACCCAGTGCCACAAGAAGGTGAACGACCTCGTCAGAGCAGGCAGGGTGAGCCTCCCATATCCCCCATATCCCCCCCTCCCCATATCCCCATATCCCCCCCTCCCCCATATCCCTCCCTCCCCCATATCCCCCCTCCTCCATATCCCCCCTCCCCATATCCCCCCCTCCCCCATATCCCCCATATCCCCCCCTCCCCCATATCCCCCCTCCCCATATCCCCCATATCCCCCCTCCCCCATATCCCCCTCCCCCATATCCCCCCTCCCCCATATCCCCCATATCCCCCTCCTCCATATCCCCCCTCCCCCATATCCCCCATATCCCCCTCCCCCATATCCCCCATATCCCCCCTCCCCCATATCCCCCTCCCCATATCCCCCATATCCCCCCTCCCCCATATCCCCCCTCCCCCATATCCCCCATATCCCCCCTCCCCCATATCCCCCCTCCCACATATCCACCATATCCCCCCTCCACCATATCCCCCCTCCCCCATATCCCCCCTCCCCCATATCCCCCCTCTCCATATCCCCCTCCCCCATATCCCCCATATCCCCCCTCCCCCATATCCCCCATACCCCCTCCCCATATCCCCCCTCCCCCATATCCCCCATATCCCCCCTCCCCCATATCCCCCATATCCCCCCTACCCCATATCCCCCCTCCCCCATATCCCCCCTCCCCATATCCCCCCTCCCCCATATCCCCCATATCCCCCCTCCCCCATATCCCCCCTCCCCCATATCCCCCATATCCCCCTCCCCCATATCCCCCCTCCCCCATATCCCCCCTCCCCCATATCCCCCCTCCCCCATATCCCCCATACCCCCCTCCCCATATCCCCCCTCCCCATATCCCCCATATCCCCCCTCCCCCATATCCCCCCCCTCCCCCATATCCCCCCTCCCCCATATCCCCCCTCCCCATATCCCCCCTCCCCCATATCCCCCCTCCCCCATATCCCCCCTCCCCTATATCCCCCTCCCCCGTATCACCTGATCACTGCCTGATGTCTAACCATGCATGCTTCATTGTGTATCGCAGGACCAAACGTCCAGGCACCCATCCCCGCAGATGCACACCGCCCGCAGGATGCCCCTCGGAGACCACAGGAGACGGAGAGACCTGGAGCAACAGGGAGACGACACCCCCGTCACGTGCGGGAGCGACCACCCAGCGATGAGGGGGGAAGCCACAGGCCCCCGTCACATCCGAGCCAGGACAGCACTACCCAGGACACCACTATCCAGGACACCCCTACCCGGGACACCACTACCCAGGACACCCCTACCCGGGACACCACTACCCAGGACACCCCTACCCGGGACAGCACTACCTGGGACAGCACTACCCGGGACAGCACTACCCAGGACACCCCTACCCGGGAAGACGAAATACCGGACAGTGACTCAGAGTGGATGGGTGGAGACGAACCCCCACCCCAAAGTGCCATGGACTCAGAGTGGGACGAAGAGCACGACACAACGCCACTGCTGTCACCAACACCCTCCACCATCGCAGAAACACTCACCACGGTTGGGCACTTTAGTGATGAGGCGTCTGGTACACTCACTGGTGCGCACAACACAGCCGTCCCGGTACAGCAGGTGGAGATAGGAGCAGCAGAGGGACCGGGCGGTCGGAGGGCAGACCAGGCCAAGCGAACATCTGCCGCCCAGATGGATCCCGGGTTCCTGCAGTTACCACACCCACACATAGATCCGATGCAACCACCGACATGGAGACGAGCGAATAGGGTGACGGGTGGCTTGCGGCGGCTGCGGTCGCAGGTGGAGGAGTCCACCCGCGTCCAGGAGCTGGGAGTGGTCCCGGTCATGCGTGCCACCAAGGCTGACACCGCACGGGTGGCGTCCGCGGTGGAGGCAATGGGTGCGACGGTGTCAGACATGGGGAACGGTTTGCGAGGCCTGGGGCCTTCCGTGCAGGCGGCGTCTGTAGCCCAGGAAATGGCTGCCCTCTCACAGGAGGCCATGAGCCAGTGCCAGCGCCAGATGGCAGAGGCGCTCAATGCCATAGCCCAGTCTCAGCAGGCCATGGCCCAGTCTCAGCAGGCCATGGCCCAGTCTCAGCAGGCCATAGCCCAGTCTCTGCAGGCCATGGCCCAGTCTCTGCAGGCCATGGCCCAGTCTCAGCAGGTCATCGCTGAGGGCATCGGCGCCAGTGGCCATGTGCGAGCTGGCGTCGCACTGTCGCAGACAGGGTTCGACAACCCCCTGGGCTCCATGGCTGCAAACCTGCAGACCCCTGTCGACCAGCACGGGCCTCCAGGACTGGCAGCGCCAGATGTCGGGGGCGCGTCGGATGGCCAGTCCGTTCGCATCCCCCACCCATGTAGAGGCCTGGGGGCCATCGGGCACCCCGAGGGAGGAGGAGGTGGTGTGGTCCGTCCCGGCTCCCTCTGTAGGGGAGGTCCCGGTACACCGCGACACCTCGGACTCCCCCCCTTCCATCCCAGGTGCATCGGGTGGGCAACGGGCAGGACAGGCTGGCAGCTCGCCATCCCAGTCGCCCGGGCCGCAGCCTGGCCCATCTAGGCCAGGACGCCCCAGGAAACGGCCGCCAAAGGGATCCAGTGTCAGAGGGCAGGAATCACAGGAGTCCACCTCCAGTTCTGCTGTACCGTCTGGGGAACCACGTAGACGTAGTCAAAGGGCCCGTAAGGCCAAACAATTAGACACTGAGTAAGTTGGCACGGGTGCAGTGCACAGATGAGTTTTAGGCGCTAGGGCACGTGCATGAACTCCTTTGGTTATTAAAGTCAATGTTACACCTACCGAAGCTGCCTTTGTGCTCTGTCCAAAGTGTGCGGGGGTGTCATGTATGTTGAGCGCAAGTGTGTGTGTGAGGGGTGGTCTTACCTCAGCCCCAGGTGAGTCTGCCCCCTTCCCCCTGGGCCGCCATCAACATCCCCCGGGCAGAGGACGGGACCATGCGCTGCAGTGTCACAGCCGCATGCAGGGATGGTCCGGGTGGATGGTGGTACTGTGGCCATGGGTCAGACATAGTCCAACGATGTAGAGCCAGGAGCTCATCGGAGGCGGGTTGTCATCATTCTCCATGGCTTGCGATAGACACGCGTCCACCCGCAACTGGGTGAGCCCGGCCCGTTGTGCCGCCGGTGGATCGGCAATTGGGGGTGGGGGGGTGGTGTGCATGCGGGTGGGGTGTGTGGGGTTGGGGAGGGGGGTGAGGGTGCTGGGTGGGTGGATGGGTGGGGGGTGTGGGTGGTCGGCTGTTGTCATGGTGTGCGGTCTGTGGCCATACTACCCGATTCCCACGCCCATCTAGTCAGTGAAGCGGGCGTCTATCAGTCTGTCCCGTGCCCGCTGGGCCAGCCGGTAACGGTGGACAGCCACCCGCCTGTGTCTACCCCGTCTGCCCTGACCATTGCCCCCATCACCCTCATCTGGGGAGGACTGGGCCTCTTCCTGCTGCTCCTCCACTCCGCCCTCCTCTGCCTGCGGCACATCGCCCCTCTGCTGGGCTATGTTGTGCAGGACGCAGCACACCACAATGATGCGGCCGACCCTATCTGACCGATACTGGAGGGCGCCCCCAGAGAGGTCCAGGCACCTGAAACGCATCTTCAGCACGCCAAAGCACCTCTCGATCACTCCCCTTGTCGCTACATGGGCATCATTGTAGCGGTTCTCCGCCTCATTGCGTGGCCTCCGTATAGGCGTCATCAGCCACGATCGCAATGGGTAGCCCCTGTCGCCCAGCAACCAGCCCCTCAGCCGGGGATGGCGTCCCTCGTACATGCCGGGGATGGATGACCGCGACAACACGAATGAGTCGTGTACACTGTCTGGGTGACGGGCGCAGACGTGCAGGATCATCATGCGGTGGTCGCAGACCACCTGTACGTTCATTGAATAGGTCCCCTTCCTATTAGTGAACACGGCCCTGTTCTCTGCAGGTGGCCGCACGGCGACGTGCATCCCATCGATCGCGCCCTGGACCATGGGGAACCTGGCAACGGCAGAGAAGCCCACGGCCCGGGCATCTTGGCTGGCCCGGTCCACGGGGAAGCGGATGTAGCGGTGCGCCATGGCATAAAGGGCATCTGTCACTGCCCGGATGCACCGATGCACCGATGTCTGCGATATGCCGGACAGGTCCCCACTCGGTGCCTGGAATGACCCCGTTGCATAAAAGTTCAGGGCCACCGTAACCTTGACAGACACGGGGAGAGGGTGTCCCCCGCCAGTGCCACGCGGTGACAGGTGTGCCAGCAGGTGGCAGATGTGTGCCACGGTTTCCCGGCTCATCCGGAGTCTCCTCCTGCATTCCCGGTCCGTGAGGTCCTGGTATGACTGCCGGGGCCGGTACACACGGGGCGCCCTCGGGTGCCTCCGTTGCCGTGGGGCCGCGACGTCCTCCTCCCCCTCCTCGTCCTGTCGGTCAGGTGTCCCTCCAGCCTGAGCAGCTGCCGCCTGCCCCTCTGCGGCAGCCTGCGCCGCCTCTCTGGCACGCTCCTCCTCCTCCTCCTCCTCCTCCTCCTCATCCAGGGCAACATAGACATGAGCGGCTGCCACCACGGCGGCCAACATCGCTGGATGGTCTGAAAACATGACGGCCTGATGGGGGGGAGGGGAACGACGACATGTCATCATTGCCCATATCCCCTCCTCCCCCCAGCCAGGTGGCATGGACCGCATGGGTCCAACTGTTGGAGGCTGGCACCTGGCCAGGTGGACTAACTCATTTGCCCTCCCATCACCCACCCCAGCACGGACCCCCCCCCAACCCCCAACCTCCACCCCGGCACGGACCCCCTCCCCATCCTCCACCCCGGCACGGACCCCCTCCCCAACCCCCAACCTCCACCCCGGCACGGACCCCCCCCCAACCTCCACCCCGGCACAGACCCCCTCCCCAACCCCCAACCTCCACCCCGGCACGGACCCCCCCCCCAACCTCCACCCCGGCACGGACCCCCCCCCCCAACCTCCACCCCGGCACGGACCCCCTCCCCAACCTCCACCCTGGCACGGACCCCCTCCACAACCTCCACCCCAGCACGGACCCCCCCCCAACCCCCAACCTCCACCCCAGCACGGACCCCCTCCCCAACCTCCACCCCGGCACGGACCCCCTCCCCAACCTCCACCCCAGCACGGACCCCCCCCCCCAACCCCCAACCTCCACCCCGGCACGGACCCCCCCCCCAACCTCCACCCCGGCACGGACCCCCTCCCCAACCTCCACCCCGGCACGGACCCCCTCCCCAACCTCCACCCCAGCACGGACCCCCCCCAACCCCCAACCTCCACCCCGGCACGGACCCCCTCCCCAACCTCCACCCCGGCACGGACCCCCTCCCCAACCCCCAACCTCCACCCCGGCACGGACCCCCCCCAACCTCCACCCCGGCACGGACCCCCTCCCGGCACTCCCCCGGAGCCCAACCTACTCTAACCACCCCCCCCCCCCCCCCCCGCCGCACACACACACACACACAAGCCGAGACACACCTCTCCTCACGCAATCAGTCTGCGGCCACGCCATTTCCTGCCCAGAGCCAAACCCCCAGGCCGTCACTCACCTCCTCGCTGGTCGGCGTGAGCCTGGAGCACCGGGTCACGCCGATGAAAAGGAGGTTTGATTGACGTCGACGTGAACGGTCATCACGTCGACGGGACTTCGGCCCATCCGGAAGGGAGAATATCGGCAGGCCGAAAATCGGCTGCCTTGCGCAGACCCGTGACATTCTCCGCGGCAGCGGCGCCATTAACGCCCCGCCGACTTTTCTCCCTTCGGAGACTTCGGCGGGGGCGGGGGCGGGATTCACGGCGGCCAACGGCCATTCTCCGACCCGGCGGGGGGTCGGAGAATGACGCCCAGAATGTCGCCCAAAGGGGCAGCAGAATCCAATTCATATAAATCCAAATGCAACTCTGTGGGTGACCAGTTAATAATCTACTACCTTGTTTAAAATAAAAGAGCACAGGTCTATCAAATGTACACTGGCCGGGAATCTCCGGTCCGCCAGCCGTGTATTTCTTGGTGGCGCGCCGCTTGCTGGGGGCAGAATTCTATCATCCCGCCACTTGTCAATGGGCTTTTCCATTGTAACCATCCAGTGCTGAGAGGAAAGGTGCTGGCGGGGGTGCGCTGCCAGTGGGAAAAGTGAATCGCAATGACCGGAGAATTGCTATCACTGTTTCCATAAACTCTTAACATCCTGGGCGGGATTCTCCGACCCTCCGCCGGGTCGAAGAATCGCCGGGGGTTGGCGTGAATCCCGTCCCCGCCGGCCGCCGAATTCTCCGGCACCAAAAATTTGGCAGGGGCGGGGATCGCGCCGGTCGGCGGGCCGCCCCCGGCAATTCTCCGGCCCGCGATGGGCCGAAGTCCCGCTGCTGTCATGCCAGTCCCGCCGATGTGAATCAAACCACCTACCTTATCTGTGGGACTGGCGGTGCAGGCGGGCTCTGGGGTCCTGGGGGGGGGGGGGGGCACGGGGCGATCTGGCCCCAGGGAGTGCCCCCACGGTGGCCTGGCCCGCGATCGGGGCCCACCGATCCGCGGGCGAGCCTGTGCCGTGGGGGCACTCTTTTCCTTCCGCCTCGGCCACAGCCTCCGCGATGGCCGATACGGAAGTGACCCACCCCCTGCGCATGCGCGGGGATGACGTCAGCAGCCGCTGCCGCTCCCACACATGCGCGGACTTCCGCCGCCTGGCGCAGTCCCTTCGGCTCCGGCTGGTGTGGCACCAAAGGCCTTTCCTGCCGTCCAGTGGCGCGCCAACCACTCTGGCGCGGACCTAGCCCCTCAAGGTGAGGGCTTGTCCCCTAAAGGTGCGGAGGAATCCGCACCTTTGGGGCGGCCCAACGCTGGAGTGGTTCCCGCCACTCCATCACACTAGGACCCCCCGCCCTGCCGGGTAGGGGAGAATCCCGGCCCCTGGCTTTTATCAGTTGACTGAATCTTAACTGTTGTGATCAGGGGTGGGATTCTCCGACCCCCCCGCCGGGTCGCGGAGAATCCCACCCAAGTTGTCTGGTAATTTTGCAATGTGGGGAAACAGAAAGTGAAGTGGCTAAAATTCTTTAACAGGAAGTAGTATCTATGTGGATGTAAATAATTTAAGATACAAACTTACCTTCATTTATTGGAGCCAATTTTCATTTTCATAATTCCCCGGCTGAGTGATTGCAATAAAAACAGAAAATGTTGGATAAACTCAGCACATCTGGCAGCATCTGCGGAGAGAGTAACAGTTAACGTTTCGGATCTAAATGATATTTCTGCAGAAGAACATTGTGTATCGATAGATGATTGCAATGGCTGAAGAAGCCAGAGGCCCAGGCCATCTAGAGTATCATTGTCAAGCTGTCTGCACTGAACAAGCACTAGTTGACAGCTTGTTATTGAAGGGAAAGGGGTCAAATCTGTCTGGCCCTTCACCAAGCTGGCATGAGGTGGGGTAATTGAGGATGGTGGGCTTTATCGAGGTGACGGGTAATGCAATTTATGTGTGTGGAGTGGGAGTGGGTAGGAGCACTGGAGAAAGATATCTCATGATGAATTGAGCTGCATGCAGTAGTCACTTTACAGTTCACTGGCTTAACTGCTTGGTGCTCAGTTCCACTGGGTTGCATGTGCATTATCCTCCTGCATAAGACACCAATTGAAATATTTCAACAGGACTTTGTATTTGGAAGCGCTGTCACCTATTTCCACCTGGCCTGAAATAAGCCAACGAGTGAGCGTTAAATGTGCTTGTTGATCGTTGTCTGCCTCCTGCATTATTCGTGCTGAACAGTGGGGCAGTCAGCAGAAACAAGCAGAGCCTAGGACCTTTCTGCTTCTCTCCCCACAGATGCTACCAGACATGCTGATTATTTGCAAAACATTCTGTTTTCATTTTGAGTATCTGCCACACTTCACTTTTGGACATCCATAAACTCCAATAAATGAAACATTTTTGGAGAAAGTCACATACTTCCAGGTCGAGCATATAATTCCTCTGTTAGCATTTTGACATCCCTCCAAATGCAATTTAAAATGAAGATTGAAATCTGGATAGCTTAATTTCTGTACGTCATATTATAGCTAAATCTGCAACAGAGGTTTTTTGCAGCATGTGCTGATTTGGCTAGACTCTGAGCTGAGCAGGGTATAAATTGCTTTCAGCAATGTCATGATTTGACCCTAGCAATACTTGGAGTACATTTCCTTCCTTGCTATTTTAACAAAGGTGTTAACTCATTTGCAGTACTTTAATTGCAGGCCTAATGATGGCTCGGGCTTATTCCACACGGCAGAGTATTCAATCCCCACTCAATTTGCTTCACTCAAGAGACCCTTTAATTTCCTTTCCCACTAACTATTAACAGCAGCATTCGAGGGATGCTCAAATCAGCCAGATTGTTGCCCTCCCTCGAGAACTGGGTGGGATTATTGATTCCATCATGGCCATCTTAATGACCACTCTAAATGCTGAAGTAAGTGGAATATGGATCTATTCCACCACCATGGACAGCGTTTTATTGTCCCATCACGGTTGGGGTGGCATTGGAAAATGTGGCGATCCGTTCAAACCTCCATTGACTGTGGTGGGACTGGAAAATCCTGACGGCTGAAGGGGCCGTAATATTCCGCCCCATGTATCAGGTTTTGAACTGCCAACACTGTCTTATGTTGGCCAATCTTACTTCCCAGATAAAAAGAGGAACTCCCAAATCTACAATCCTATTGTAGTCCAAGCTTGGATGGCCAGATCAAGGCAGGTCCAGATTCCTATTGATCTGTGTCGGGAACTACATTTTCTTTTTAAAAAAAATATACTTTATTAAAGTTTTCAAACACAATTTTTCCCCCTTACAAATCAACAAAAGTGGTAACATGATAACTGATAGATAACATTGTTTAAATAAAATAGTGAACTAACAAAATAACACAAAATAGTGCACCCCCCCACCCCTTCACCCCATCTAGAACACAAACAATTTACCCCTCCCCCCCTTCCCTCTCCCCCCCCACCCCCCCCCCCCTCTCTGGGCTGCTGCTGCTGGCTATCTATTTTCCCCCTAACGTTCCACTAGATAGTCGAGGAACAGTTGCCACCGCCTGGTGAACCCCTGAGCCGATCCTCTCAGCGCAAACTTCATCCGCTCCAGTTTTATGAACCCTGCCATGTCGTTTATCTAGGCCTCCACGCCAGGGGGTTTTGCTTCCTTCCACATGAGTAAAATCCTTCGCCGGGCTACTAGGGACGCAAAGGCCACAATATCGGCCTCTTTCGCCTCCTGCACTCCCGGCTCATCCGCTACCCCAAATATAGCTAACCCCCAGCTTGGCTTGACCCGGACCTTCACCACCTTCGAGATCACTCCTGCCACTCCCCTCCAATACCCCTCCAGTGCCGGACACGACCAAAACATAAGTGTGTGGTTCGCCGGGCTTCCCCCGCACCTCCCACACTTGTCCTCCACTCCTAAGAACCTGCTCAACCTCGCTCCCGTTATGTGTGCTCTATGTAGCACCTTAAATTGGACCAGGCTAAGCCTGGCACACGAGGAAGAGGAATTAACCCTGCTTAGGGCATCAGCCCACAAACCCTCCTCAATCTCCTCCCCCAGCTCTTCTTCCCATTTTCCTTTCAGTTCTTCTACCTGCTCCTCCCCCGGGAACTAACATTTTCATTCATTTGCATCTAATTAATACTCATTAAAAGGGCAATCAGGTTTCCCCCTCCAAATTAAACACCCAGTTGGCTGATAATTAGAATAGTTTGTTTCAATTGAATAGACTGGAAATAAATGGCGTGCGTCTGGCGAGCATCAACAACTTGGAGGTCAATAGATGCTGCCTTAGTTTTCCGTTAATCCCGAGGGAGGTCTCACTCAACCATGGAGTCAAGGGTTTGGTTCTTTTGGTCATTATTCAGAACCAGAATGAAACAACACACTTAGCCTGCAGTAAATGAATGTCTGCGCGGCTGCCATTTAGATATGGCACCACGATTTTCAAACCCAGGAGATGGCATGGACACACCATTAAAAAGATCAAATTACACAGTGGTTAGCACTGTTGCTTCACAGCTCCAGGGTCCCAGCTTCGATTTCCGGCTTGGGTCACTGTCGGTGCGGAGTCTGCACGTTTTCCCCGTGTCTGCGTGGGTTTCCTCCGGGTGCTCCGGTTTCCTCCCACAGTCCAAAGACGTACAAGTTAGATGGATTGGCCTTCGTGTCCAAAATGGTTAGGTGGGATTACTGGGTTAGGGGGATAGGCTGGCGGTGTGGGCTTAGTGCTCTTTCCAAGGACTGGTGCAGACTCAAAAGGCCAAATGACCTCCTTCTGCACTGTAAATGCTATGATTGTATGATTTCATTGTCAGAGCATCTATTTTCTTACTTCTCATTTTAAATTGGTGGTACAAATTGTGTACTTTTTATTCTTGGATATGTGCCTGGTAAACGGTGAAGCGTTGGATTTGTGAACGATTACAATACCTTTCTGCAAATGATATTACATTTAGTATCACAATGGGTAGCATGGTTAATGGCACCGAGAATTATTGTAGCTGGTGATGGGATAAAGCATCTGACTGTCAATTTTTACATCCTCCCAATGCAAATAGCACCTCTATTGTCCATTGACAGCTGTAAATGTTAGAATAAATGTAGCAGCAGGTGAGAAGCTTTTGGGCTTCAACACAAAGCATAATCTAAGAAACATATATAGTGCACAGAATAAAAAAGCTTTTTTTCTAACATCCTCCAGTCAAGTGATGGGCTATGAGAATCTGTTGAAAGCAAAACTGCCTCTTGTCAGAGCTAACTGAGTGGGGAATACAGTACTATCGTGATTATGATGAGGCCTTTTCTAGTCAATATTCTTTCAATCATCAGTGTTCATTCAGCTGCATTTAATTTTGATTTAATTTTATCAAGAATAATTCATGTGTCTGAAGTTACAACAAGTAGTATCAGCTGGATAAACAGAAACCTGGGTGACACATTGATTGTGGGGATAACTGAATATTTAACATCCATTGCAGAGAATTGTGCTATTATTACAATAGATTAAACACGCCTGTTCTTCATAATTAGAATTTTTTTTCTCGAGATGTTTAGAGCTAAACTTCAAAGAATTCGAACACTGTTCTCGACAATAAAAAAAACCTCTCGATTATCATTCTCTATAAATGTCAGTGCAAAGTGGTCAAGTGTTTGAACTGTACATAACTACCAGGAGTTACACTTGTGAGGTACAACAGCGACTTCCATAAAAAAGAAAATGCTTTTCGCAGATGTGCCTTGTAAATTCCTGAAGATATTTCAATCCTTTAATGTTTTACGAAACAAAAAGAGAAAAAAAAAGAGTAAGTCTGGACAGTGGGAAAGCTTGATAGCTTTTAACCACAGATTAAGTGAGGAAAATGGAACCACATATTGAGTGGAGGAGCGCCACATCCATATGGAGGAAAGTGAGGCCATGCACAGAAGATATTGGAACCAGTTACTAAGTAGAGTAAGATCACATACAGAGGGGAATGGAGCCACGTTGGGAGCTGAGAAGAGCCATACATTAAGTTGACATGATATTTTAGAACTGAAAGATATGGGGCGGAACTCTCCGTTCCTGCGACTGATACCAAGGCAGAATTTGTGGAGTTCCATGACAGCAAAACTGGCGCCACACCTGGACCGATTCAGTGATCGTTGAGGGGCTAGCACCGGCGCCACGTGAACACGGTCGATTCCAATGAGAAACGGTGTGGGATTCGCCGGGTCTGTGATGCTGCAGCTGCATATACACATTACACTCCACACATACACTCATCTCAGCAAAGAAGATGGCACTGCTTGCGCTGGAGTGCGCCCATCTCGCTGATGGGTCAGCTGGAGCCAGAGAGCAACTGGGGGGTGGTCTACCTATACGCCCAGTGGCCGTAGGTTCACAGTGGGCAGTCAGCGGCTTGCGCAGCTGCATTGCTGCCTTGCAGGCTGCGGCAATGGTGCTCTATGCCGTCCACCCTGACCCCACAGCCCACCTTCTAGCCATACCCTGCTATTCCCCCCAGCACTGGCAGAAGCCCCCTGGCCAGCTGCATAACTGTTTTCAAACTATGGCGATGTTCGACACTTTCCATACCCCTCCCACTCCCTCATCAGCCATGGCGCCTGTTACATAGGCCGGGATTCTCCGACCCCCCGCCGGGTCAGAGAATCGCCATGGGGCGGCGTGAATTCCGCCCCCGCCGGCTGCAGAATTCTCCGGCGCCGGGGTTTTGGCGGGGGCGGGAATCGCGGCGCGCCGGTCGGTGGCTGCTGGCAGCGCCCCCCCCCCGGCGATTCTCCGGCCTGCAATGGGCCTAGTGGCCGCCCGTTTTCAACCGGTCCCACCGGCGTAAATCAGAACAGGTCCTTACCGGTGGGACCTGGCTCCACGGGCGGCCTGCAGAGTCCTCGGGGGGGGCTGCGGGGGGATCTGGCCCCGGGGGGTGCCCCAATGTGGCTGGCCCGCGGTCAGGACCCACCAATCCGTGGGCGGGCCTGTGCCGTGGGGGGCACTCTTTCCCTCCGCACCGGCGGTGTCAACCTCCACCATGGCCGGTGCAGAGAACAACCCCCCTGTGCATGCGCTGGGATGTCGCCAGCACACCCTGGAGCTCCCGTGCATGCGCCAACTCACACTGGCCAGCAAAGGCCCTTCGGCGCCGGCTGCCGCGGCGCCAAACACTCCGTCGCAGGTCTCGCCCCTGAAAGTGCGGAGGAATCCACTGGAGTGGTTCACGCCACTCCTCGGCGCCGGAGTGGGCTGCCCTGCCGGTTCGCGGAGAAGCCCACCCATGACTTTTAAAAGCACAAGTGAACCTCGCCATCGGGAATTCTCCCCAGTGAAGGCGGAGAATCATGGAGGCCCTGGAGAATACCGGGTCAGGCCCGCTAATGGTATGCCAATGATGTTTAGTGTACATGCCTTCTGGAACGCATTGACGCCGCTGTCGAGACAACAGAGAATTGCGATTTGGCGTGAAACCAGAGCACGCCACGATTTTGGCGTCAAAACCGATTCTCCGCCCAATCGCGTTTCTCGATTTTCCGTCAGCCGACTGAGAATCCATTCATGTTTTCTGTAAGGCAAAGGGGTAAAGTTGAATGAATTGGACTTGTTTATTATTCAGCATAATTAATACTCTATCTTGAATTGTTTCAGTGTCATCCAATCATTGCCATTAGAAAGACCTGAACTCACATAGATAATACAAGGGACAGTGTCTGAAAGCGTTTCACCGGGATGAAGATAATAGCTGAACAAAAAACAGTGGAGAAGGATTGGGGGGGTGCTGACTGAAAGTGAAACCAAAAAGGTAGCTTTTTCGTAAAATATTTTTATTCTCCATTTTCACATTTTCTTCAGAATTTACACCCCACCAACAAGCAGTAAACGGTGACAAATACAAAGTCAATCCCCATATCAACAACAACGATCCCATCCCACCACCCCAAACAACGGCCCACCTGACAATATAAGCATCAAATAAAACAAACCCTCCCACGGTGGGAAAAACAAAGGAAAAAAAAGAAAATGGAATCAGCAATCGCCTATGGTCACCATTGACCTATGGAGTCCACCCTCGCCCCCCCCCCCCCCCCCAACATTCAATGCCATCCAATCCCCGAAAGAGTACTGTAAATGACACCCATGAATTGTAAACCCCCCCCCCCCCCCACTGCCTCCTCCCCTTCACGTCCTCTTATAAAACTCCTCCCCCCAACCTCTGTTCCTTCCCCCCAACTTTCCCACCCCAGCTAGACTCCTGGGACCCTGTTCTGCCAGGCTCCGATGGCCGCAGCCCCTCCCCCCACCTCACTCCCATTCACTGGCCGGCTTAAACCGGCCAGCGTGGAGGCCCCCGCCCGGGTCTCTTTCCCCCTTGCCCGGTTCCAGGAAAACCAAGAAATCCCCTTTAGCACACAAACTCCGCATACACACCCAAGCCCCAAAGAACCATCATTGCAAGTGAAAGTCCCATCTCTTCCCTTGTCCAAATATATACAACGTTGGCTCATTTAGCACATACACCAGCACGCAGTGAAAAAATACAGTTACATGAGTGTACATCGGGACATGAACATTTCTCAATTCCGCCACAGTCCTTCTGCCTTTGCAAACTCCTCCGCTGCTACCCCCTTCCCAAAATAAAGGTCCTTGGATTTGTAGGTCACCCTCAACTTAGCTGGATATACGATGCCGCACTGCACCTTACTGATGTACAGTGCCTTCTTCACCCGGCTGAAGGCAGCCCGCCTCCTCGCCAGCTCCACCGTAAAGTCCTGATATATGCGTATACCAGCTCCAGCCCACTGCACCACCCGCTTCTGCTTTGCCCAGCACAGGACCTTCTCCTTCACACTGTACCTACGAAAACAGTCACTACTCTTGGCGGCTCACTCTCCTTTGGTATAGGCCTCCACGACCGATGAGCCCGATCCAGTTCATATCGGGAGGGATCATCCCCCTCCCCCAATAGCTTCGTCAACATCGTGGCAAAATACCCAGTCGGCCTCGGGCCTTCCACTCCTTCGGGCAGACCCACAATCCTCAGATCCTGCGCCTTGTTCTGTTTTCCAAGTCGTCCATTTTGGCTCGCAGACCCTTGTTGATCTCTATCACCTTCCGCATCTCCTTCCCCATCGAGGTAAGTTGATCACTGTGCTGCAATAATGTCTCTTCGACTTCCTTCAGCGCCTCACCTTGCTCCCGCACCTCCGCCACTGCACTCAATACCGCCGCTCTCACCGGGGTAATCGCCTCCTCCACCAGCACTTTCAATACCGCCCCCATCTCCTTCCTCATCGCGTCCATGTGTTTTGTAAACTGCCTTTCGAGTTCCACGGCCATCACCTTAGCCATTTCTTCAGCCGTGAGCAATGCGGCCTCCCCTGGTGCTCCAGCCTCCACTTTTCTTGCCGTCCCCGCGGTGACCTTTCCAGTCCCCGACGGACTTTCAGCCACTTTTTTCACGGCCATTTTTAAACTTATTTTCAACATTTCCCTTCACTGTGCCTTCTCCCTGCTTTTGCCGCCTCCGTTGCCCCGGGACCGGGCGTTAAACCCCGAAAATGCCGTTCCAATGTGCGGCTGCCTCCCGCCCCCCCATCACCGGAAGCCCCCCAAAAAGGTAGCTTTTAACATGCTTGTGAATGATGGGACGGAGATCTTGTGGCACAATTGTAAGTGCCCCTACCTCTGAGCTCAGTGTTCAGGTCCCACTTCAGGCCTTGGAAGGTGCCTCCATAAGGTGTCCAAACAGATTGATTTGTCAGCCTGTAAACCCTTCCAATCCACCTGATGGCAGATGGCAGGAGTTTCCTGTTCAGACAAACTTGTAGAAGGCAAATTACTGCAGTGCTTTTGCCAAGCATAATTGTAGACCAATCCAATGGAAGTGTGCAGCTGGCAAGACCATCATAGGTCATGGTAGCTGAAGGAGGAGGAGTGGAAGGAGTGAGACAGTAAAGTGAGATGGGTTTAGAGAGGGGGGGTGAACATCCGTGGACCTTCTTGCGATTGTCAATCTTAACGTCCGCGGAAGGGCTGTGGAAGTCCCAAGAAACGATGGAAATTTACCTGCTGAGTTTTGGAACATGCTGGAGCAAAGAACTCTGTCACTGGAATCAAGCGATTGAAAGTAGGTCAGATTCAGAACAGCAGACAGGAACACAGAACTAAGAAAGGTCGTAGAGTGAGAATACTTTTGAAATTGTGTTTTGAGGGAAAGGCATGATGGAAGGTGCGATCGTACGGCCTCGCCGCGCCCAAATCGGTGATGCGACGCGGCCGGCCTCTCGCGAGATTTGTGATGCTCGGGACACCTTGCGATATCTAACAAGATGTCACGATTTGGATCTCACCCACACTGGGCGGGATTCAGATTTGCATATTCATGTGAGCAGTTAGCTACACTTAAATATTTCTACACCGGAGGATACCAAGGTCCGGGATCGAAAGCTCGTGCATTGCCATGGTTTCCACAAATATGGACCAGGCCTACCGGCACTTGTAGGGGGAGGAGGGGGAGGGGGATCTCCCATGCGATCTGAGGACCCGGGAGGGTCTCCCATGTGATCTGAGGACCCGGGTGGTCGCACTCTCAGCAGGCTTGTGCCCTGGCATCCCAATGTCATCCAGGCATCTTAGCACTGCCAGCTTGGCCCCTGGTCACTGCCACCTGGGCACCCCAGCAGTGTCACCCTGGCAGTGCCACCCTGGATGGCATTGCCATGCTGGCTAGGGAACTGCCAGGCTTCAAATGCCAAGATGCCAGGTTGCCCGTGCTGGAGATCAGGACCAGGATTGCCCAGTCCTTATGATGTGTGGTGAGGGGTGGAAGGGGGGCGGGCTGCTCGAGGACCCCCTAATCAATAAGTTGGGGTGTTGGTAAGGTCTAGAGGCCGCGGTGGGGTGGGGGTGGGGGAGGGGGAGAGATCGGGGCGGCATTTAACAATGGCGCCCCAATCAGTTCCTGCATTGCAAAGCTGAGCTCATGAGTTAAGTGCGACCTCAACGGAGCCTTCCAGCAGAGGCCACCCAAAAAACAAAGTGATGTTTGATAGTGGGGCCCTTCTCTGCGCTGCAGGCTCTGAGAAACACTCCACTATTCGTTCCCAAAATGGGACTCTGTTTTTCTTTGTTAAATCGCACCCATAGATGCATCTGTCCCCTCAGAGAGTGCACTGCGCTGCAATTTGTGGCAGAAGTTTTAATGTGAAAGGGCTCGTGGCACATGAAAAGCTTGTGTGAGGAGTTTGGTTTAGACTGTACAATCCATCAGAGTAACTCATCTTAAAGAGCCACAGCTCACCATGAGTGGAAAAGCTGCAAAAGTAGAATGGTTGCTCATAATGGCATAATGAAGGCATGAGGGCAGCACTGCCCCATTTGATACAAAAGAGTTGTTGGGCCCAAGTGGTAAAAGAGGCCCCAAGTAGATTCTGTCTCAGTTGGGGCAGAGAACTATTATTTGATGAAAGCTGTGATCCAACCCGTTAAATGAAGAGACTGGGAGGAATGTGTACTCAGTTTTGCACAGATTTGTTGCAGGCTCACGAAGCATGGCAGAAACCAAAGTTAGAAACCATTGCACTTAATGGAGAATACCTTTGAAAGATCGCGCACAGCCCTTGCCTTGCGCACATATTATTTATTTTTTCACAGCTGCACCACAAATGTCTCCTGCAGTTGGAGGTGGCTACTTTAAAAAGAAAGGGATTATTTTCTCGGTGGTCACCAGCGGAAGTTCGGTTTTGTATTCTTGACAGGCGAACATTCCCTATGGGAGCACAAATTTCCAAAATTAGACTCAGACATGATTGGAAGAAACACATTTACTTACATATTACATCATGATGAGTGAGTGACAGACTTTGCTTCAGCAACAGATTCATTCAAGCAACTATGAAACGTGAATGACACAAATTTATTTCTTCATTTACCATCTGTGGTTGGCAAAGGACAAATTTTATGTGGTCCACTTTACAAAAGGTTCACGCACAATGCTATGGAGGTCTCACCAGTATTAATAAATAATGGCATTGTTAGATGAGATCTGAAGGAAAAATCTACTTTAAACCATCCCAAAAACCAAGGTGAACACTAATGGAAAAGCAAAATACAGCGGATGCTGAAAATTTGATTAATACTGGTTTGATAAATATTAATGCTGATAAACAACAAGCTGAGAAACAGAAATATAAAGGAACTCTGAGACATTGGGAAAGATATTCCGTATGTTCTCCTGCCGGAGTTGTATTGCAACTGATTGACTCCCCAAGGGAATCCCGCTATCGGGCACCATTTTGAGTGGGCAGCCTGATAGCGAGGTCCTGTGGCTGCCCAGCGCCTCCCTGGCATCGTGATTCAGACTCCGCACTGTAATGCAGTCACCCTAGAATTTCTGGAGTCCCCTCCCCCCCCTTCCCCATCAAGAGATCCCCCACCAAGAACCCCTAAATAAAGAGACCCCCCAAGGAGACCCCTAAATAAAGGCCCCTCCCCCACAGAAACTCCCTAGATAATGAGACTCCCCATTTCACTCTTTCTGGACAGTGCTTTTGCTTCCAGACAGGGGGGCTTCTTTACAGGGGTCTCTCTTTTGGGGAATCTGTGGTGGGTCTCTTTGTTTAGCAGGTCTCTGAGGGAGCTTTTGTATGAGGTCTCTAGGGGGTCCTTTTATTTAGGGGGTCTCTGGGGAGTGTATCTTTTTTAGGGGGTCTCTGGTGGGGGGGGGAGGTTTAGTGGGGTTGGGGTGGGCAGGTCTTGCATTTTGGGGAGGGACGGTGGCCCACCAAAAAGCTTTCGGGGCAAGTCCCTTAATGAGTTATCCCTTGGCACATCGCGGGATGCACCATGTCAGGGCCATGTGTGTCAGGATCAGTAGTAATTTTGGCCGACTTGAATACCAGCCTAGAGGACCGGAAAATCAAACGGACCCGGAGAATTTGGTGCCCGGCCCATTGAGTGGATACAAATGAGTCTTAATGACCAATTTGCATCCTCCCAATGGCACGAGTTATGAACATCGATGCCAGCGGAGTTCCGGAGCATCGGAAACAGGTGCCGATCTTCTTTTCTCCTGGACGCCGGATTCTCCGCCTCACTGGTAACTCCGCTACTGGCAGTGCGAGGTGGAGAATTCAGGCCATTATCTGCCAAACAAGAGAAGCTAATAGTGTGAAAATTAGGCAATACAAAGTAAAGCAGGAGCAGGCCATTCAGCCCTTCGC
Organism: Scyliorhinus torazame; assembly: GCF_047496885.1. Classification (NCBI taxonomy): domain Eukaryota; kingdom Metazoa; phylum Chordata; class Chondrichthyes; order Carcharhiniformes; family Scyliorhinidae; genus Scyliorhinus; species Scyliorhinus torazame. The sequence continues at coordinate 64,202,765 of NC_092719.1, forward strand.
GTCAAGACAATCCTTGGTTGCTATGCATTCCGTAGAACAGAGTGGCACAGTGGTTAGCACTGCTGTCTCACAGCGCCAAGGACCCGGGTTCAATTCCAGCCTTGGGTCTGTGTGGATTTTGTATGTTCTTCCTGTGTCTGCGTGGGTTTCCTCCGGGTGCTCCCGTTTTCTCCCACTGTCCAAAGATGTGCAGGTTAGGTGGTTTGGGCATGCTACATTGCCATTAGTGTCCAAAAGGTTAGGTGAGTTTGCTGGGTTACAGGGATAGGGGTAGGGCAGTGGTGGGGGCCTGAGTAGGGTGCTCTTTCAGAGGGCTGGTGCAGACTCGATGGACCAAATGGCCTTCTTTGCTCTGTTTACAACCATTAAACTGCAGCAAGTGACGTAGCTGAAAGAACTGAAGAAGACTGTGCACAGGTTTGGCGTCCATATTGAAGAAAGGATATGCCGGCATTGGAGCAAATGTTCATTAGACTGGTCCCTGGGACTGGAGGGTTGTCCTATGATGAGGAGTCAACTAAATTGGGCCTAGATCCTTTGGGGTTTAGAACAATGGGAGGTCATCTCATTGACATTGAAACGTATGAGATTCTGAAGGGCATGACAGGGTAGGCACTGAGGGGTTGTTTCTTCAGGCTGGGGCATCTAGAACACAAGGGCACTGCAGTCTCAGGTAAAGGGACTGATTATTTAGGACTGAAATGAGGAGAAGTATCTTCACTCAGGGGATTGTGAATTCTGGAATTCTCTACTCCAAAGGGTTGTGCATGCTCCATCGGTAAAGCTGGGATAGACAATTTCTTGGCCTCTCAGGGAATCAAGGAAAATGGGAGTGGCGAGAAGGTGGAGTCGAAGCCAAGGTTCAGACAAGTTCTTACTGAAGAGCAGAGCTGACTCAACAGATCATATGGTCTACTCCTGCGCTTATTTCTTATGATCTAAATGAATTATTGAGAAATGCATGTGAGAATAATAAAGGAAATGTGGAAATAAAGTAAATAAGAACTAATGCAATATCTAGCTTTTCTACTGCAATTCTCTGGGACAGAAGGTTCTCAGTCTAGTGGAAAGGCAACTAGAGATTCAACAGACTTAAAGCGATCACTAGTTTGGCCAAATGGGCACTTGAAGACTCCAGGCCAGGTCTAATGTGTTTCGTATTTTATTCATGTATTAGTGACTAGAGAAGGACAATCCCTGGGAGAATATCCATGCCTTTCTGTTAAGGCAGATTCAAGTCCACAAATCCCACTCTAACACTCAATGTGGGAGGTGTGAAAGTTATAACTAATTGCTATCAGTCTTTTAAGGGTCTTGCGTATCTGAGAAGAACCTCACATGTATTTGCAAGCCCTGACTCTCTGTGATTTTGCTGCATTTTGCTGGGAAGAATTGTATAAAATTCACAGCATGGAGACAGGTCATTCGTCCCAACTGGTCTTCCTCGCAGGAGCCTTCCTGCATTCCAATTACCTCTTCCTACCTTGCTCTCATATCCCTCTTCTCCTCTCCCCCAAATGCACACATCAAACCTCCCTTTAAATGAATCAGTGCTTGTTGCATCATCAGCTCCACATAGCAGCCAGTATTAGATTCTCATAGAATGCCTCTGTTGTGAAGGTTATTGTGCTCCTGGTTCAGTGAGGTCTAATTAGAGGTTTAAAATCATTCTAATATGCACGGTAGCATTGTGGGCAGCATGGTAGCATTGTGGATAGCACAATTGCTTCACAGCACCAGGGTCCCAGGTTTGATTCCAGCTTGGGTCACTGTCTGTGCGGAGTCTGCACATCCTCCCCGTGTGTGCGTGGGTTTTCTCCAGGTGCTCCGGTTTCCTCCCACAGTCCAAAGATGTGCAGGTTAGGTGGATTGGGCATGATAAATTGCCCTTAGCGTCCAAAATTGCCCTTAGTGTTGGGTGGGGTTACTGGGTTATGGGGATAGGGTGGAGGTGTCGACCTTGGGTGGGGTGCTCTTTCCAAGAGCCGGTGCAGACTTGATGGGCCAAATGGCCTCCTTCTGCACTGTAAATTCTATGAAACTATGAAAACTAATGAGATGGCAGCCAAATTTAGGGTTTTGTAATGTTTCTGCCCACAATGCTGATTTTGCCCATATGAAACAGTAATTAATCGTCCTGGATTTGGCCCACTTGACTGGATTTATTGAACAAAGGCTTTCTCACAGTTGTTAGTAAAAATTTTTGTTACTTTTTCATGTTTGGAGTGGTGCTTATTTCTCCATGCTTAATTGATTTGTCGGGTAGTTTACTGTTTTTTAACGTTTTTGTGTTCTTTTAATCAATGCCAATACTTCCCTGTGCTATTCTTAATTGCTGCCACCATTTAAATCACAACATACTAAGTGATGAACATGTAAATTCATTCAGAGATTCGACAAGGTTTAGAATGATTATGCAGAAGGACAAGGCCAGGTGAAAGAGTCTGTCCCAGGTAGATTGGATTCAAAAATTGGACAGCTAAACAGTGGTTGAACAACAGGAGGTCTTCCAAAAGAAAATAGTTTGGGTAGCGTCAAAAAAGCAGAAAAGTAAGGGCACCTGAGGTTAGAGCTCCCTGGATGGCTAAAGACATGCTCCGTCAGCGGGATCCTCCGCTTCACCGACAGCGCATCCACGCCTATGGGGTGCGGGAATGGAGAATCCCATTGCTGGTGGGGGGTGTCCCGTGCCGGAAAACGGGGTCGGCGAGATGGATAATCCCGCCCAAAGAGAATAATATGAAACTGTTATAACCTGCCTACTTACGATTGGCTGGGGACTAATGACTATCCCACAATCCTGTGGGAGTATGAACTTCCCCAATGAGGGGGGCGGAGAAACTCCTAGTATAAATAAGCTGGCCAGTTCAGGAACCAGCAGGAAGGAGAAGGTAGCAAGGGAAGTTACTGCTACTGTTATGTATATATTGTTATGGTAAATAAATGTTATTATGTTGTATCCTTAAAACCCGTGCTGGATTCTTCGTGGCCCTTACAAAAGAAACAGAAAAAGAATGCTTATTGTAATTGTGAGATAAATTATACATTAAAGTACCGACCTGAATATAGAGAGTACAGAGGAGATATGATGAAAGGAACAAGGAGGGCAAAGAGAGAGTGTGAGTATAGATTAGTGTCTAACATTAAAGGGAACCCAGATACATTTTATGAATGGATAACCAGTTTTTAAAAGTAGCCAAATTAAGGGTGAGGCCAATTTGGAACCAATGAGGAGACAGTGTTGTGGAATATAGTTTACAGTTTGGGCCAGATTTTGCCATGCAGACACTGAGTGTGTTGGATGGTCGAAAATGGAGGTGGGAGGAAGGTATTGGGTTGAATTCAAATAGAGTAAATGGATTTACAAAAATGCATCTGATGTGACTGAGCAAAAAGATTGAAATTGTGGAGACTCTGGCCATAATCATCCAATCATCTTTGGATATGGAGGTGGTGCCAGAGGACTGGAAGAGTGAAAATGTCACACGACCGTTTAAAAAATGAAGAAGGGTAAACTCAGTTATTAATAATGGTATTGGGAAATCCATTAGAGACAACATTCTGGCACAAAGTTAATTGACATAGGGAACATTTATAGGTCGAAACATGAAAGTCAGTAACATCTATTTGAAACAAGTCATGTTTGACTGACTTGATTGAATTCTTTGAAATAATGAAGTGGCTTGATAAAGGTAATGCTGTGTGTACAGATTTTGAAAAGTCATTTGAACAACTAATACATGAACTTGTTTCCAAGATTGTAGTCCATGGGAGTAAAGGGACAGGAGCAACATGGATATAAACTTTTGGAATGGACAGAAAGCAGACAGTAGTGATGAATGCATGTTTTTCATACTGAAGCAAGATTAAGCAGCTATATGCGTATCTGGGTTGGCACCCGATTAAAGCAGGGTGGTGATCATTGGTGCTCAGGTGTGTGGTTCTTTTCCAATGTGTCTCAAGGACCTAGGGGCTGGTTTAGCACAGGACTAAAGAGCTGGCTTTTGAAGCAGACCAAGGCAGGCCAATAGCATGGTTCAATTCCCGTACCAGCCTCCCTGAACAGGCACCGGAATGTGTCGACTAGGGGCTTTTCACAGTAACTTAATTTGAAGCCTACTTATGACAATAAGCCATTTTCATTGCATTTCATTTTATTTCTATTTTCCAGGTTGTGCAAAAAGAGAGTCAAAGAAACAATATGAGTGCTTAAGCACTCCAGCAAGGGCTGGTTTAGCACACTGGGCTAAATCACTGGCTTTTAAAGCAAACCAAGGCAGGCCAGCAGCACGGTTCGATTCCTGTACCAGCCTCCCCGAACAGGCGCCGGAATGTGGCGACTAGGGGCCTTTCACAGTAATTTCATTGAAGCCTACTCGTGACAATAAGCGATTTTCATTTCATTTCATTTTTCATTGTCGATTTTGTGTTCTTCGGTGAATTGTAGCCATTTTCTGCTTTGCTCCAATATTTTCAATCCTCATTCCCCACTCGAGAAATCATCATTAGCTTCTTCATTTAGGCTAATTGTCACAGAGCAAATTTCTGTTATGTGTTAAATGCCAGATTTAAAAATTGTGGTGGGGAGCAGCTACGTTTTCGCGAACTCCAGCTTACTCATCTTGCAATGCTTTCTTTTATCCCAGTGCGCATTTCATATTTGTATTTTCTTGGGATATAGGTCTTGCACTCTGTATCTGGAGGATCCGGATTGGTGCTTTGCGAAAAGGAGCCAAAATAAATGCTAGAGGATGGAGTAGGCTGGGTGGGGCCCAGTTTGCAGTGACGTTGTTGCTGGTGAACAGGCTTTCACCTCGGCTGTTCTGTGATTTGCAAGGTATCCTTGAGAGAATGGCTGAGGTGCATGAGAGAGTTCTTGCATTGAAAGAGCACTTTCCATGGTAAAGGCCCACCTTCAAGACATCTAGATCCTGCTGCATTGTGTTGTTTATCCTGATGGGTTCTGAGTTTGAAAATTGCCTGCCATGCTTTAGTAGTATGGTGGCTGGGTGCATCAGGTTCGTGGAACCACAATGTATCAGGTCTTCGAGGCCTGGGGTCGGTTGAGGTCCCCGATCACTGGCCCTATATTATCCTATCCTCGATGCTCGTCGTGAGGAGTTGGAGGTGGCTGAGCGGATTGACTCATCCCCCACCTCCCTGCCTGTGGGTTGCTTGTGCTTCGGAGCGGTGATATGGTGGAAGTGAAGGTGTTTCATTCATTGGAATTCTTGAGAGATCCTGAGGAATGTTCGATGATCCTATCTTGGCGCTGGCCTTCTTGAGCAACATGGATGGTGTATCCTGAAATTCTTCTCTAATCCCGTACATTACTCCTTTGTGATTATGCTGTTGACTTTTCTCTTGCAAGGGGGTGAGAGATGTGAGCACGAGGACGAGAGTCACAGCCTCCCCGAACAGGCGCCGGAATGTGGCGACTAGGGGCTTTTCACAGTAACTTCATTTGAAGCCTACTTGTGACAATAAGTGATTTTCATTTTCATTTCATCTGTTATCCTGTTCTAGCAAAAATCATATTGAGTCGATTATGTGGTTTGTGCACAGTTTTACTCCTTTTTGTCATTATGTGTTAGATTCCTTGTGGTTATGCGAGGGGAGTGCTTTTTGACACCCCTTATTTTGTTTATAATTAAGATGATTGGAGCCATGGTGGGTGATGGGTGGATGGTTGGGGTGGAGTTGATTGGTAGGTTAGTTAAGTCCACAATGAAATTGAGGATAATCGCTCAGTTAGAGACAACCTGATCGGGTTTTTATTTTGCTTTTTGTTATTTTCAATTTAAGATTCCGTTGATCACCTGGACAGATTATATATCCTGGGCAGGACTGGGTTTCTTCCGACGTTTCCTTGAGGTCAGTGTTGTCAGGAAATGAGTGGTGACGCACACCGAGGTGAGCTCGGTTAATCCTTGATTGATTTGTTGATTGTTCCTAGGCCAACTCGGGTGTTTTTCCATTAAGGGTTTTTTACCTTCTTCTGTACATCTGTATGCTTGCTTTTCAATTGGGGAGGAGCACTGCCCTGGATGTGGTTGAGGAGGTGCATGACCGGCTGGTGTATAGGTTTTGTGGAGGTCCTGGAGGAGCTGACTTTTGTGTGTCTGAGGGTGCTGGGCTAGGCCAGGTCTGGTGCTGTGGTTAGTATCCTGTCAGCCCCTGGAGCTTGGGATGTCCTTTCCCAAAGGCATTTATTAGGGACATCCTGAGAGGACTCTGGGGCCTGGGGTTGAGCCGAGTCCTGCACGTTGTTTGATACCTTGTTGCCCCCCTTGTCGCTTTTTTATTTTACTGAGCAGTTTTTTCTCTGTCTCCTTTAGGCATTTTTCCCTTAAGGGGTTTTCCTTCTTCTCTTCATTAGCATGAGAAGTGTGCTGTTACAAATCCTGGTTTAATTTGATGGTCCAAGGGCGGGGTTCCCCTTATTGTACCAGGGAGGAGGGAGTGCCTCCCCTTCCCCTTCCAAGACACCCAATTGTTGGGTATCTTGACGATTCTTCTTCTCTTCAGTGATGGGGTCTCCCCGATTGAGGGTGCTGTAATTTTTTGGAGGGAGGTGCACTGCCTTAGGTGTAGTTGAGGGAGGTGCAGGAGCGGCTGGGGTATAAGACCATAAGACCATAAGACATAGGAGCGGAAGTAAGGCCATTCGGCCCATCGAGTCCACTCCGCCATTCAATCATGGCTGATTTCAACTCCATTTACCCGCTCTCTCTCCATAGCCCTTAATTCCTCGAGAAATCAAGAATTTATCAACTTCTGTCTTAAAGACACTCAACGTCCCGGCCTCCACCCCCCTCTCTGGCAATGAATTCCACAGACCCACCACTCTCTGGCTGAAGAAATTTCTCCTCATCTCTGTTCTAAAGTGACTCCCTTTTATTCTAAGGCTGTGCCCCCGGGTCCTAGTCTCCCCTGCTAATGGAAACAACTTCCCTACATCCACCCCATCTAAGCCATTCATTATCTTGTAAGTTTCTATTAGATCTCCCCTCAACCTCCTAAACTCCAATGAATATAATCCCAGGATCCTCAGACGTTCATCGTATGTTAGGCCTACCATTCCTGGGATCATCCGTGTGAATCTCCGCTGGACCCGCTCCAGCGCCAGTATGTCCTTCCTGAGGTGTGGGGCTCAAAATTGCTCACAGTATTCTAAATGGGGCCTAACTAATGCTTTATAAAGCTTCAGAAGTACATCTCTGCTTTTATATTCCAAGCCTCTTGAGATGAATGACAATATTGCATTTGCTTTCTTAATTACGGACTCAACCTGCAAGTTTACCTTTAGAGAATCCTGGACTAGGACTCCCAAGTCCCTTTGCACTTCAGCATTATGAATTTTGTCACCGTTTAGAAAATAGTCCATGCCTCTATTCTTTTTTCCAAAGTGCAAGACCTCGCACTTGCCCACGTTGAATTTCATCAGCCATTTCTTGGACCACTCTCCTAAACTGTCTAAATCTTTCTGCAGCCTCCCCACCTCCTCCATACTACCTGCCCCTCCACCTATCTTTGTATCATCGGCAAACTTAGCCAGAATGCCCCCAGTCCCGTCATCTAGATCGTTAATATATAAAGAGAACAGCTGTGGCCCCAACACTGAACCCTGCGGGACACCACTCGTCACCGGTTGCCATTCCGAAAAAGAACCTTTTATCCCAACTCTCTGCCTTCTGCCTAACAGCCAATCGTCAATCCATGTTAGTACCTAGTATAGGCTAGTATAGGATTAGGGTGTGCTAGAAATCCTAGGGATGCTGTTTTTTGTTTGTTAGAGGCTGCTGGGGATGGCCAGGTCAGGTGCTGTTGTTGGTATCCTGTTGCCCCCTGTAGTTTAGAATGTCCCTTTGTCGAAGGCACTTATTAGGGACATCCTGAGAGGACTCATCTGTGCACAGGGGCCTGCAGTTGAGCCGGGTTCTGTACTTTTGTCGCTATCCTATTGCTTCCCCCCCCCCCCCTCCCCCCCCCCGCCCCCCTGCCCTCCTTGAGTAGTGAGTTTTTAAATTTGATTGAACAGTTTTGTTTTCTCTTTCTCCTCAACGATGGTGAGCGTGCGCCTGGGGAATATGGACCCATGGTTGGATCTGGACTTCACTCACTATAGATAGATAAGCTGGACCTGGACCCTTTGCTATCCTGTGATCCAATCCTAGTAGTTCTTCATCCCTTTTGGGAGATGTTGACAGCGATGATCATAATTCAAGTTGCTGGTCCTGTCTGTATAATTGTATGGAATAATGTTAGTCCTGTATTGGGTCCGAGACTGGGGTTATGTTGCGTTGTATGGCATGTGTGCAGCATCATTTTGGACCTGGGGCTCTTGCGAATTTTCGTTGTTTTTTTTATATGGGCGGGTATAATGAATTCAGGATTGGATCCTGCTGGGGTGCAGACTGGTCTGATATCCAAAGGGACGATGTGGCAGTGTATCATTGGTGCCCCTGGTGATGTTGGAGTTGAGGGAGATGTTCATTGATGCATGCCCAAACATGCTGTGAAAATATTTTACTCAACTCTCGTGGTATTTGCGAGCAATCGCCGTGTGGGAAGGTGTGCACATTTTACCTTGTTTTCATGGCTTTAATCTGTTCTTCCTGTTTCTCTGGTGGGGCATTTAGAGGTATCAAGTTATGTCTAATGATTGTATTGACCCAGTTGCACTGCTGTTCTCGTGTGCCCCTCTGTATTCATGTATGTTGAGCTTCACTTTTCCCTGTGGTGCTGTACCATTCCTGTGGTTTTGTTGCACCGTTTTTTGAAATATAAACCCTCAATAAATATAATTTTTTTCAAAAGTGGTGAATTGAGTCCAGATGATTTGAGATGTGGAAATTAATAACTGACATGCTATTGCTATTTTTTACTTCAATATCAAACTTATTACTTTAATTCTTAAAGCAACGCATTCCCTTGGTTCTGTAAAAGATTTGTTAGTACCGATAAAAAGGGGCATTTCTTCTATTTTAGTCTAAAATAACTTTTGGACTGTCAATTCTTTTGAATATTCTTTTTCTCTTTTATTCCTTCAGTGACTATCAGTAATAAAAAGGGAGAGGGGGGCTCTTTCATATGAGCAGAGGGAGTTAGTGGATGCAATGCAACATTTCCCCTTGGGATAATTATCCCCTGCAATGAATACCCAGTCTTTAATTACCTCCACCTTGACCAATGTCTTACCAGTACATGATCCCAGGATTTTAAAGGATTTTTTTTTTACAAGAAGGCACTTAACACCTAAATCCTGTGCATGTATCATCTTGTACCATCTCATGTGCACAGAATACTACAGACGGCATGGAATTTGACATATTCAGATTCAGCTATTCAGAATTCATCTTTAGGAGGATGAAATCCATTTGAGTAGGGGCGCAGAAAGGGAGGGTAAACTGGGAGGGGAGTACAAGGTTTGACCAAATCACGACCACCCATTTTGCCACTCTGCCAAAATTGAATTAAAACTTTTTGGTGTCATTTTAAGATTTTTAAAAATTTGTTTATTCAAAATGGGAGTCACTGGCTCGACAAGGATTTGTTGCCCATCCTTACTTTCACTTCAGAAGGTGTTGGTGAGCTGACTTCTTGAGCTGCTGCAGTGCCTGTGAAGTAGGTACACCCATAGTGCAGTTAGGGAGCGAGTTCCAAGATTTTGACCTAGTGACAGTGAAGGAACAGTGATATATTTCCAAGTCAGGTTGGTGAGTGAATTGGAGGAGAACTTCCAGGTGATGGTGTTCCCTTGTGTCTATTGCCCTTGTCCTTCTGGATGGTAGCGGTTGTGGGTTTGGAAGGAACTGCCTAAGGAGCCTTGGTGAGTTCCTGCAGCGCAATTTGTAGATGGTACACATGGCTGCCATTGTTCACCTGCTGTTGAGAGAGTGAATGTTTGAGGATGGGGTGTCAGTCAAGTGGGTTGCTTAGTACTGGATGGTGACAAGCTTCTTGAATGTTGTTAGAGCTGCACTCATCCAGGCAACTGGAGCATATTTCATCACACTTGTGCCTTGCAGATTTTTCACAGGCTTTGTGGGGCCAGGAGGCGAGTGACTTTGTGCAGAACTCCTAGCCTCTGACCTGCTCTTGCAACCACAGTATTTATATGGCTGGTCTGATTCAGTTTCTGGTCAATGGTAACCCTCAGTCTGTTGAGAGTAGGGGATTCAGTGATGATAATGCCATTGAATTTCATGGGGCAATGGTTAGATACTCTCTCATTGGAGTTGGCCATCGCTTGGCATTTGTGTGGCGCGAATGTTAATTGTCACTTATCAGCCCAAGCCTGGATATTGTCCAAGTGCTGTTGCATTTGACAGGGACTGGCTCAGTATCTGAGGAGTTCAGAATGGTGCAAAATATTGTGCAAGCATCAAGTTCTGGTGCGGGATTCTCCCGTACCCGGTGGGGCAAGGGGTCCCATTGGGACGGAGTGGCATGAACCACTCCGGCATCGGGCCGCCCCAAAATTGCAGTATCCTCCGCACCTTCAGGGGCTAGGCCCGCCCCGGAGTGGTTGGCGCCCTGCCGACCGGCGGGATAGGGGCCTGGCGCCACACCAACCGGCGGCGAAGGGCCTCTGCCAGCCGGCGCGAGTCGGCGCATGCGCTGGAGCGCCAGCGCGTGCTGACGTTATCCCCTCGCATGCGCACATGGAGTCACTTCCGCACCGGGAATGGCGGATGACCACGGCCTCCTGTGCGGAACGAATAGAGTGCCCCCACGGCACAGGCCCGCCCGTGGATCGGTGGGCCCCGAACGCGGGCCAGGCCACTTTGGGGGCACCGCCCGGGGCCAGATCCCCCCACGACCCCCCAAGAAACCCGGAGCCCGCCCGCGCCACAAGGTCCCGCCAGTAAGGGACCAACTCCAATTTACGCCGGCGGGACCGGCATAGAACGGGCGGGACTTCGGACCATCGCGGGCCGAAGAATCTGGACAGTCCCAGGGCCCATTGAGTCGCTCCGGACCCCGCCATTCTCCGAGGCGGGTGGCGCGACTCACGCCACGCCGGTATTTGGGGGACAGGAGAATTGGGAGGACGGCGGGGGCGGATTCGCGCCGACCCCCGGCGATTCTCCCACCCGGCGGGGGGGTCAGGGAATCCCACCCCTGGAGTCTACATGTCTTCAATACTATTGCTGAATTATTGTCAGGGCCCGTAGCCTTTGCAGTAATTAGTGCATTCAGCAGTTTCTTGGTATCATTTGGAGTAAACCAAATTGGCTGAAGACTGACCATCTGTGATGCTGGAGATCTCCAGAAGAAGCTGGGATTAATCACCCACTCGGCATTTCTGCCTGAAGATTGTTGTGAATGCTTAAGCCTTATATTTGCACTGATGCGCTGGGCTCCTCCGCGATTGAGAATGGGGATATTTGTGGAGCCTCCTGTTCAAGAGAGTTAGTTAATTGTCCACCACCATTCACAGCTGGATATGGCAGGGCTGCAGAGCCCAGATCTGATCCGTTGGTTGTGGGATCGCTTAACTCTGTCTATTACTTGCTGTTTTCGCTCTTTGGCTTGCAAATAGTACTATGTTGTAGCTTTACCAAGTTGCTACTCCTGGCATGTCCTCCTGCGCTGTTCAGTGAACCAGAGTTGATCTTGTGACGGGGTGGTCATGGTAGAATAGGAGGTGTGCCGGGCTATGAGGTTACAGATTGTGGTTGAGTACAATTTTCTTGCTGCTGATGGCCTACACAGTGCCTCCTGGATGCCCAGTCTTGTGTTTCTATATCTGTTTGAAGTCTATCTCATTTAACATGGTGATAGTGCCACATAACATGATGAAAGTTTTCGCATTGTGAAGACAGGGCTTCGTCTTCCAAGGACTGTGCAGTGGTCACTCTTAGCAATGCTGCAATAGACAGACCCATCTGCGGCAGCCAGGATGAGGTCAAGTATGTTTTTCCCCTTTGGTTCCAAAACCACCTGCCTCAGTCCCAGTCCAGCAGCTGTGTCCTTTGGGATCCAGCTAACTCTGTCTGTGATGGAACTGCTGAGCCACTTTTGGTTTTGGACATTAAATCCCCCACCCAGAGTATATTCTGCATCCTTGCCACCCTCAGTACTTCCTCAAAGTGGTGTTCATGGAGGAGTACTGATTTATCAGCTGTGGGGGAAATGGTAATCAGCAGCGGGTTTCCTTGCCCATGTTTTGACCTGTTGCCATGATGCTTACTGAGGTACAGCATCAATGTTGAGGACTCCCAGGGCAACTCCCTCCCCATTGATCGAATCAAACCAATAATCCCATAACATTAAACAGTTGATTTTTTAAAAGCAGTTTAGGTGCAGCAACACGGAATTTAAGGAAGATTAAGGGCACAATTCTCCCATGGCGGATCGGGAAATCCAGTGGAAGCCGGTGTGAAACCGATTCGCATCATGCTAATGGGATTCCGATGAAGGCCCCACCAGAATATTCCCCCTCCACTTTTGATTCTTCGTGAAGCCAGTGGGAAAGCGCGCTGGTCCGGAATGCATCTGGAACAACGTGATGTGCAGAGGTTGGGACTCACTTGCAAAATGCATGGAGCTGCCTCCAGAGGTCAGGGCAGAGGCCGGCAGCAATCATGGACCAGAGACCACCACTGCAGAGGGTGGAAAGAGCATCTATCGGCTGGATCTTCCAGCTGCAGTATCATCAAGGAGGTCCACCTTCCAGCTTCAGAGTGTTCTTGGAGATCCATCGTCTATCTTCAATGATGAGTCAGTGACATCAGGTAGCTTTTCAATATGGCACACAGATTTGATGCCCGGACTTGTATCATCACCCTGCCACGGAATATGGTGTTTAATCTCCCAGGTGCAGAATTAATGAGATTTTAGCTGGAAGATACAGAGTGGATTCCCAACTGCCTCCATGGCATCGCATCACGTTCCTGCCCCTGCCACATAATTATTCCGCCCTTGGAGGTAGTAGTTGCCCATGTCTAGTGATGCATGGGGCAGATGGAGCATGTGCTTATAACTGTTTCCATATCTAGTTTTTCCTGGAATACGTTGCCAGAGGCTATAGTTTGAAAGACACATCTCCGAACCAAGCATGGCTGACCAAGAGATTGTTCTGATCTTACCGCCTACCAGAGGCGCAGTGGAAGGATTTACAGTTCGATAACCAATCTGCTTGGCCATATTATAAATACATCATCCATGGCCATCAGATGATGGGGTGGCTGACAAACACAAAGCTTCTGGCTCAGTGGCAGGGATGCTGTCTGATGCACTTCAGATCCTCCCCATATTTACAAGATGGCGGGTTGTCAAATCAGTATCGAGTTCACCTATGAGGAAACTTTTACTATTTACAATTGATCAAGTCCTGGAGTCAGTATAATGTGTGAAAATACAGAAACCTCCAGCATAATACATTCTATGTATTAATCTCTGCTTTTTGAAGTCAGTGGCTGGGTGGCATGGGATTTAATCTTTGGATGTCAGACCCAAGTGCAGCCAGAAAAGAGGAATAATGATTTCCTCTCACGGGCAGCTGTTAGAAGTTAAAAGTAAAAACAGGATCTCCTTCTGTTCTCAGCGAACAAGTACCACTGATGTTGTACCATCTGCCAGTGTTAATCTCAGAGTCCGAGGAGCAGAGTTGTGAAGCATGGAAGCATCCCTTAGTGTTGAAGGAATTCTGGCAAAGTTCCAGTAAATGTACGCTCGTCAGGCTAGTGAACAAAAAGGCCAAGTCTGTCAGCTTGGGAATCCTGGCTTTGCTACCTCGGTAAACGGAGAAAAATGCTCTCCATTTAGGAGTACTTTTCTTCACAGAGAGATGCTTCCCGAGAGAGAGTGGGGTTCTGTTATGAAGCTGTACCTCTGAAGTATTGGACGCGCACACATATTTTTCATTCCACCCCAGTGGGTTTTAAGGTGATGGAGGAGCATGAAATTACACCAATGGGATTCCCTCCGGGATCCTGCCCACACTGCCCCAGACGTGATTTTACAGTGGGGCTGGGAAGCCTGCTGCCTTTGCTCCTATTAAGGCCACTTAAGGACCTTTTCCCGCCCAGCCTTGATTTTTAGGCAAGAGGGTGATGGGTACTTCAGGGTGGGGTGGATTGGGGTGGGGGCACCTCCAGTGAAAGAGCTCTTCTGACCGGGGTGGAGGGGGAGCTGTTCCCCTCACACACTGGACACCTCTGGACCTCCCTCCCTACTCAACCTATCTCCTTCCCCTCACTGGGACATCTGCCACTTACCTCACACGGGTCCTTGCCTTGAGGCTTTGGCCCAGGCAGGGCGCTGCAGTACCTGTTGCAGCCTGTGCAGCACTGTACCTGGGTGGACTGGAGAGCTTTCAGCCTATCTGATTGGCCAATAGCTGTCCAAGATGGAACTTCCTTCCAAATGTGAACCAAACTCCCACATGCTGCCAATTAACGCTCATTTGAGTGTTAAATCGCAGCGGGCATGTCGGAGTTGGTGAGGATAGGTCCCCACCATCTCTCTGCATATTGGGGATGAATCCTGAAATTTAAATTCCGAGGTTGGTTGTGCACACGGCTCAAACACAAGGGGCGTCATTCATCCCGCCGGGTCGGAGAATGGCCGTTGGCCGCAATGAATCCCGCCCCCACCCCCACCGAAGTCTCCAGTACCGGAGATTGGGCAGGGGCGGGAATCGGGCCGCTCCGGTTGGCGGGACCCCCCGCTTAATTCTCCGGCCCAGATGGGCCGAAGTCCCGTCCAGAAATTGCCTGTCCCGCCGGCGTAAATCACGTTTGGGCGGGCAGCCCCTCAATGTTGGGGCTAGGCCCCCAAAGATGTGGAGCATTCCACACCTTTGGGCCGGCGCGATGCCCGTCTGATTGGCACCGTTTTTGGCGCCAAGCGGCGGACATCGCGCCGTTGGGGGAGAATTTCGCCCAAGGGACGTCATTCTCCGACCCCCCGCCGGGTCGGAGAATGGCCGTTGGCCGCCGTGAATCCCGCCCCCGCCGAAGTCTCCGGTACCGGAGATTGAGCGGGGGCGGGAATCGGGCCGCGCCGGCTGGCGGGACCCCCCGATCAATTCTCCGGCCCAGATGGGCCGAAGTCCCGCCCAGAAATTGCTTGTCCCGCCGGCGTAAATCAAAGCTGGTATTTACCGGCGGGACCAGGCGGCGTGGGTGGGCTCCGGGGTCCTGGGGGGGGGGGGGGCGCGGGGCGATGTGACCCCGGGGGGTGCCCCCACGGTGGCCTGGCACGCGATCGGGGCCCACCGACCCGCGGGCGGGCCTGTGCCGTGGGGGCACTCTTTCCCTTCCGCCTCCGCCACGGCCTCCACCATGGCGTGGCGGAAGAGACTCTCCCCACTGCGCATGCGCGGGAAACTGTCGGCGGCCGCTGAAGTTCCCGCGCATGCGCCGCATTTCCGCGGCAGCTGGCGGGGCAACAAACGCCATTTCCGCCAGCTGGCGGGGCAACAAACGCCATTTCCGCCAGCTGGTGGGGCGGAAATCCCTCCGGCGTCGGCCTAGCCCCTCAATGTTGGGAGCATTCCGCAACTTTGGGCCGGCGTGATGCCCGTCTGGTTGGCGCCGTTTTTGGCGCCAGTCGGCGGACATCGCGCCATTGGGGGAGAATTTCGCCCAAGATTACATAAAATGACATTGGGCATGCATTCTGATGTTACTGTGCACACCTGCAATATTGGCACATTCAAATATGCATTTGTGGGATTCTCCCAGCGCCTGGGACCTAACAGCCGTGCCTGGGAGACCTCGCCAGGGTGCATTTTAGTACTGGTTTCCACGAACATGGACCAGTCGTAATGACAACTGTGGGGGTCCTCCCAGGTCATTAGGGACCCCCAGGCGCAGGGCAGGCTGGCACCCTGGCACTCCCTCTGGCACACGAGCATATCGGCACTGCCAGGGTGGCTGACTAGCACTGTCAGGCGGCCAGGGGCAGTGCCAGGGTGCCAGTTGACACTGCCACGGATCTGGCTGGGTGGCCTTACCAGGTGGGGAAGGAGAGGAGTGGGGGGCTGGTGGTGAGGTGGTGAGGTGGTGTTATCGAGGCCTTCCTGAGGTTTGGGGGAGGGGACAGGGTGGGGGGAAATCGGGGCAGCCAGATCCCGATCTGCAAGAAAATGATTCAAGTGCAGCCTCGGCAGAGAGAAACTACCCGAGGCCAATAAAAGGCAAAGTGCTGCTGAATACGGGATGTTTCTCACTGCTGCAGCTGTTGAGAAAACCCCATTAAATGCGCCTAAAACCAGACAGGTTATTTTTCCATTGAATCACGCCCAATGTTTATGCCATTTTTAATGCATCAAAATAAAAAATACACTCAGTCCAAACTGTACACATTTCAAAATATTTAACGTAAATAATGCCACCCTGAAAAAACCCCTGTTGTGCTCAAGGTGCCTTAAACTTATCTCTGTGGGTGCTATGGCTTGTTATCCCCTCCCGCACCCCTCCTCTCCCCCGCTCCCCCCCCCCCCGGCTCTATGGTAGCAGCGTTGGAGGCACCTTGTCTGCCAGCGTGAGGTAGGTTTGGACCTCCCTGCTCACCGTTGATGGATAGACACCCAGCTGAAAGACTAGGTGCCACATCCATCTCTCACACTTGCAGTGACCTCCTGAGGTGTGTTGGATTGCAGGCCAGAGTGTAACCCCTGATTCCGCTCTTGAAGCTGCATCAGAGTCACCACTGTCTCAATGGAGGAGGCTGGGCTCAGGGTCAATGCAGTACTGGTGGGAGAGAATTTTATGCTCCTCCTAAGGTGGTTTCTGAGGCAGGGGGAGCAAAAAATTGAATAGACCAGATTCCCACCGGGAACATGCCCGTCCAAACCCAATTTCACGTTTGGGCGGGCAGGGCCTCGGGCAAGGCCTTGGGCAGGAAACCTCGCCTTTCACCTATTAAGGCCCTTAAATGGCCACTATTCCACCCAGCTTCAGTTTTTAGGCTGAGAGGTGTGGGTAGGGTGGGAAGTGGGGGGCATCTCACACTGAAGGGATTTTGGAGCTCTGAAAAATCTTCCCCTCACTGACTTATCCCACGACACCATAATCAGCCCCCTCCAAACACCTCTCCCCCCGCGCCCCCCCACCTTCCCAGGTGTTCCCAACCCTCCCGCCCCGGGACTTACCTTTTCAAAGTTCCTGTTAGTTAACCCCACTGCAATATCGCTTCTGACCACTGCAGCGCTGTGCCTGTCCAGATTGAATAGCTGTCTTTCACTTCAGCAGGCAGGAGAGAGAGAATTCCTTTCACTTCCAAGGTCTAAACACTCTTCCAGTTCTGTCAGAAGCCATCACGCAGGAACCAATCAGTGACCGTTGTCAGGCAGAACACTGTCCCTGGCCAATTGACCAGTTGCCAGTTAACCAATCGAATCGAGCCCCTCCACAACCGATTCCTACCCGGTGACAACGAGTCTGGCTTCTGCTTTCCAAAATACAAAACCTGGGAACATAGGCCGGGATTCCCTAAAAATGCAGCTAAGTGTTGACGCCGGCGTAAACACCCAGAGTCGCCGGAGAATCGCGTCCCGGCATCGGACCCGATCGTGGGTCTGAGGCTCCATTCTCCGCCCCCGCGCCGAATGCCATTTCGGCGCGGAGGCTCGGAGAATCCCGGCCATTGTGTTCTGACGTGCAGGCTGCTTCAACTTTAAATCTTCTGCTTAATTTAACAGCACATCCACGGACCAAAATAATAAAAAGAAAATGAAAGAAACGGGAACAAAGGAAATAACAGGAAGGACTCTTCAACAGGTGAGTAAGGAACATTAATGAACAGTCTTTCACTGTATGAATTCACTCTGATCAATAGGCGTGCCCCTGAATTGAATAGTTAGTTATATTAGTTATAGTAAATAACAACTTAATTTAATAGGTATTATTATTTGGCAAATAATTTAATTACTCAGCTAATTAAATCAGACATTTAAACAATAGGCATGATTGCTGCAACATTGTATGATTCAATGAGACACCTCATCAAGTTGTCGGCAAATTTTTATTACGAAGTTCCTGCCTAACCTATTGCAACTATTTTAATTATGAGCTGAATCATAGTACAATACGTGGATACTGACATACCCCTTGCAGCTGAAATATATTCACCGAGTTTGACTTAGCAATGACTCTGCCATTGGGCAAACTTGACAGGTGTGGGTTTGACAGGGAGTTCTAATCTCGGGCCTGCAGTTTATGAATTTCTGTCACCCCACAAACTGCAGGACCACTATCTCACACGTGTGCTTGCCAGGAGGAACCACTATCTCACACGTGTGCTTGCCAGGAGGAACCACTATCTCACACGTGTGCTTGCCAGGAGAAACCACTATCTCACACGTGTGCTTGCCAGGAGGAACCACTATTTCACACGTGTGCTTGCCAGGAGGAACCACTATCTCACACGTGTGCTTGCCAGGAGGAACCACTCTCTCACACGTGTGCTTGCCAGCAGGAACCACTATCTCACACGTGTGCTTGCCAGGAGGAACCACTATCTCACACGTGTGCTTGCCAGGAGAAACCACTATCTCACACGTGTGCTTGCCAGGTGGAACCACTATCTCACACGTGTGCTGGCCAGGAGGAACCACTCCTGACCAACAGCTTCTCATAACAGAACCTGTTCTCACTTTTATTTTACAATGACGTCATAATTAACAGACAAAATGTCTACTCCTTTTTTTTATGGCTTAATTAACTTTTCCCCACCTGTGTACATAACATAGTGTTTTTGTCGCCGAACACACTGTAGAGATAACCATGGCTTGCAGGCAATTCTGGGTCAATCATGGGTCTTTGAGTTTCCTTGATTAAATGCACCTTGCAATCAATTGTCAAAGCTTGTGTTAAAAAAAAAAGTTTTTTTCTGTAATGATGCTAATCAGGTGCCGTGCACATTCTGTTCTATCTGCGTCAGATTTGAGAATTTGAAGATCGGTGTTGTATAAAATGAGTATCAGGGTTATGAATTCATGAACATGGGAATGCAAATATCAAAATAGAAGCAAATAAAAAGCTGTTGAGAAGGTAAGTGGAGGAAGCAACGTGCAGGTAGAGTCTCAGAGGAGCCAGGAGTTAGCATCGGGGAGTTGGCAAATTGGTTTGCTTTGATACTGATCGTGATCAAAAATGCTCTCATCGGTGACAGGCTTGGAGAGAGCATTGTTCAATAATGGGCAAAGTTTGAAAGGGTGGTCAGGAATGTTGGTAATGGAGTTAAATTTCATTTTGAAGTCAACAGGAAGTAAGGTGGAAAAGTTTGAAGATATGGGTAGAATTTATCATAGAATTTACAGTGCAGAAGGAGGCCATTCGGCCCATCGAGTCTGCACCGGCTCTTGGAAAGAGCACCCTACCCAAGGTCAACACCTCCTAGGGAAAGTTAAGGGTACCACCTACACCTCCAACACTCTTGTCTCTTCAGCATCTGGGTGCTGCTCTGCCTCTCCTCATGCCCTCCTCCCATTGCCATGACCAAGCACTCCCTTTCTCCTTGGGCTTCACAATGAGATGGGAAATCACAGCACTTGCTCTTTTGAGGTGAAGTCCTCAGAGAATGTCTGGAATAAATGTTGCTCGATAATTGGTCAAGTCCTGACAAGGTGGCCCGGAACACTTTCCTGATGTGTTTCAGAGATTCGCTTCACGGTTCCAACAGCAATTGGGACAATTAGGGATGGGCAATAAATGCTAGTCTTGCCGGCAAAACTCACAACCCATTGAGGAATAAAATAAAATGACCATAAAATGGAAAGTATCTGTTTGAGTTTTGGAGTTGACATCCACACATTGTTTATTCCCATACAGTTAGTCACCATTAGGAGAGAACATTCACTGAAATGCTAACTACCAAAATGTCATGCAACCTCATTAATGAGCATTAGCCAACAATTTAATTATCAAAAAGCTGTTTAACAAATATCTGGGAAGCCGGTCCTAGCCGTTCCTTTACCAAGATGGCGCCTTGCAGGGAACTGTGGAAGGAAACCCGAGCACCTGAAGGAAATACAAACCAGACCAGCATTTCAACTTAGAACCTCATCTTGACCAGCATCCATTGGCAAAAAGAAATCACCGATGCAGTGTCTGTGGTTACACTATCGTGGGGTCTATTCTTAACGGTAAATTCTGCAAAAGAAGTTCATTGTGCCATCTGTTTCCAATGAAGATGGTTTAATCAATGTGCACTTTGGTCTGCTTGTGTTCTTCCAGGAATAGTGGCTGCCAAGGTAAAGTGGGACCACAACACACTTACGTGCAGATGGAAAGCTGGCATAAACACAGCTTTGAAATTATGCCAGCATCTAGCCTCATGAAACATGAGGAAGTCCGACCACCAGCTTAAAGTATTTATATGAAATTTAAAGGAATGCACGCTGAAAGGTTTATAATGCTCTTCACTCCCAGGGGAAGAGCTTTCCTTAAGGTTCAAGTTCTCGGAGAGTAGCATCCAGATGTGACACAGCTTTGGGACAACTTCCATTCCGAAGGAGGCACTTAAAACAGGCATCCTCCAACACCCTTGTGAAGCCTGTCTGGGCTTGTCATATGAGAAATGGTTGAGGACTCTGTGTCTGTACTCGTTGGAGTTTAGAACGATGAGGGGGGATCTTATTGAAACTGACAGGATATGCGTGGCCTGGATAGAGAATGTTTCCACTTGTAAGAAAAACGAGAAGCAGAGGACACAATCTCAGACTAAAGGGACGATCCTTTAAAACAGAAATGAGGAGGAATTTCTTCAGCCAGAGGGTGGTGAATCTGTGGAACTCTTTGCCGCAGAAGGCTGTGGAGGCCAAATCACTGAGTGTCTTTAAAACAGAGATAGATATGTTTTCGATCAATAAGGGGATGGGGTTATGGGGAGAAGGCAGGAGAATGGGGATGAGAAAAATATCAGTCATGATTGAATGGCGGAGCAGACTCGATGGGCTGAATGGCCTAATTCTGCTCCTATGTCTTGTGGTCTTATGGTCTTAAATATATATTGCGCAGTTGGACAAGGCCTTTATATAATAATAATCACTTATTGTCACAAATAGGCTTCAATGAAGTTACTGTGAAAAGCCCCTAGTCGCCATTCCGGCGCCTGTTCGGGGAGGCCGGTACGGGAATTGAACCGTGCTGCTGGACTTGTTCTGCATTACAAGCCAGCTGTTTAGCCCACTGCTAAACTAGCCCCTGGATACAGTCAGAACACTGCCTATCCTTTCTTCTCAAGAGCTATTCAATCTCTTCCAAACACAAATTGGAACCTCCAGAGGGATTACCTTCTGCTCTATTTTGGTTCCTGTAAATGCAACTGCAGCTGGAGGCAAGGCTGCAGGAAGAGCATAAGACCTAGGAGCAGCAGTAGGCAATTCAGCCCCTCGAGCCTGCTTCGTCATTGAGTGCGATCATGGCTGAACTCCTCTCAAAACCACTTTCCTGCCCATTCTCCATAACCCTCCAACACATTACTAATTAAAAATCTGTCTGTCTCCTTAAATTTACTCAATGACCCGACATCCACTGCACTCTGAGATCACAGCCCTTTGAAAGAAGTAATTTATTTTCATGTCTGTTTTAAATCTGCTAGCCCTTATCCTTAAACACCTTTCATTGTAGATTGCCCCACAAGAGGAAGCATCCGCTCTACATCGACTTTGTCAATACCTTTTATCATCTTATATAGTTCAATTAGATCTCCTCTCATTCCTCTGCACTCGAGAGAGCACAGGCCTAAACTCCTCAATCTCTCTTCATAAGACAAACCCCTCATTTCTGGATTCAATCTAGTGAAGCTCCTCTGAATTGCTTCTAATGCAACTACATGCCTCCTCAAATAAGGGGCCCAAAATTGGATTTAGAGTGAAAAGGAATGTACCATGGTTTTGCAATGTGAGAGCAGATCTTTGTGAAAATTGAGGAGTCAGAGCTAGAGATCTCTCAGCTGGGTTTGCAGACTGCATGATTTTCTCTCTGCCTCCAGCCCCCATAAAAATCCTATTTGGA
The DNA here is from genome assembly GCF_047496885.1 of Scyliorhinus torazame. Lineage (NCBI taxonomy): Eukaryota > Metazoa > Chordata > Chondrichthyes > Carcharhiniformes > Scyliorhinidae > Scyliorhinus > Scyliorhinus torazame. The sequence goes on from NC_092719.1 coordinate 64,224,742, forward strand.
GTCAAAATCGGAACTTTTGCATGCAAAAGGTGAGCCAAAGTGAGGAAGACCAGTCCCTTAAGTTCTGTCACCAGCATACATAGGAAACTGCAGATCATTGCCCTTATCCCATCCATTTCCACCTATTTACTTCAACTTAATACTGCAACAGTGCTGCTATGTGTGTCATCACTTTATCTTAAACACCATCTTTTCAAGAAAAGTTGATAAAAATGTGAATAACCTGTACAACATAGCGGGCTGCACAGTGTCACAGTGGTTAGCATTTCTGCCTCACAGCGCCAGGGACTCGGGTTCAATTCCAGCCTCGGGTGACTGTGCGGAGTTTGCTGTTTCTCCCCGTGTCAGAGTGGGCCTCCTTCGGGTGCTCCGGCTTCCTCCCACAGTCCAAAGATGTGCAGGTAATAATAATAATAATATTTACTGTCACAAGTAGGCTTACATTAACACTGCAATGAAGTTGCTGTGAAAATCCCCTTGTTGCCACATTCCGGCGCCTGTTCGGGTACACAGAGGGAGAATTCAGAATGTCCAATTCACCTAACAGCACGTCTTTCAGGACTTGTGGGAGGAAACCGGAGCACCCGGAGGAAACCCACGCAGACACAGGGAGAACGTACAGACTCCGCACAGACAGTGACTCAAGCCGGGAATCGCAGCTGGGACCCTGGTGCTGTGAAGCAACAGTGTTAACCACTGTGCTACTGTACCGCCCCGTTAGGTGGATAGCCCATGTTGAATTGCCTCTTAGTATCCAATGATGTGCAGTTTAGGTGGATTGGCCATGCTGAATTGCCCCTTAGTGTGCAAAGGTTTAGGTGTGGTTATGGGGAAAGGGCAGGGGGTGGGCCTAAGTCGGGTGCTCTTTCAGAGGGTTGGTGCAGATTTGATGGGCTGAATGACCTCCTTCTGCACGGTAGGAATTCTATGGTTAACACTGGACTCCATTAATCCACTTGGTGCATTTAAATTAACACACCATAAACCTCATTATGCAGGACTCATTTTCTTCAATGTTCTACTTCTGTGAGTCCGTGTTTTAGTGCCTAATGGTAGGAAATGGGCGGCACGTGACACAGTGGTTAGCACTACTTCCTCACAGCGCCAGGGACCCGGGTTCAATTCTGGCCTTGGGTGTCTCTATGGAGTTAACACTTTCTCCCTGACTCTGCGTGGGTTTCCTCCGCGAGCTCCAGTTTCCTCTCACAGTACAAAGGTGTACAGATTGGGTGAATTGGCCATGCTAAATTGCCCTTAGTGTCCAGGGATGTGCAGGTTAGGTTAAGGGGTTATTGGGATAGGGTGGGGAAGTGTGCTTGGGTGGTGTGCTATTTTCAGAATGTCGGTGTAGACTTGATGGGCCGAATGGCGTCCTTCTGCACTGTAGGGATTCTACATTCTATGGGGATTCTATGAAATGGGTGAAGTCTATTTTTTGATAACTGACATTACTATGCTAGGTAATCCATCCCTCTTCTTTATTCAATGTTTTCTAAGCATCAAAGCATCATTTCAAAGAGGTAATATTTAACACAGGCCTGGGGCGTCATTCTCCGACCCCCCAGCGGGTTGGAGAATGGCCGTTGGCCGCCGTGAATCCCGCCCCCGCCGGTTGCCGAAGTCTCCGAAGGGAGAAAAGTCGGCAGGGCGTTAATGTCGCCGCTGCCGTCGGAGAATGTCATGGGTCTGCGCAAGGCAGCCGATTTTCGGCCTGCCGATATTCTCCCTTCCGGATGGGCCGAAGTCCCGTCGACGTGATGACCGTTCACGTCGACGTAAATTAAACCTCCTTTTCATCGGCGTGACCCGGTGCTCCAGGGTCACGCCGACCAGCATGGAGGTGAGTGATGGCCTGGGAGGTTGGCTCTGGGCAGGCGATGGCGTGGCTGCAGTCTGAATGCGTGAGGAGAGGTGTGTCTCGGGTTGTGTGTGTGTGTGTGCGGCGGGGGGGGGGGGGGGGTGGTTAGAGTAGGCTGGGCTCCGGGGGAGTGCCGGGAGGGGGTCCGTGTCGGGGTGGAGGTTGGGGGGGGGGTCCGTGCCGGGGAGGGGGATGGGGGGTCCGTGCCGGGGTGGAGGTTGGGGGGGGGTCCGTGCCGGGGTGGACGTTGGGGAGGGGTCCGTGCCGGGGTGGAGGTTGGGGGGGGTCCGTGCCGGGGTGGAGGTTGGGGGGGGGTCCGTGCCGGGGAGGGGGATGGGGGGTCCGTGCCGGGGTGGAGGTTGGGGGGGGGTCCGTGCCGGGGTGGAGGTTGGGGGGGTGCGTGCCGGGTTGGAGGTTGGGGGGGGGGTCCGTGCTGGGGTGGAGGTGGGGGGGGGTCCGTGCCGGGGTGGAGGTTGGGAGGGGGGTCCGTGCCGGGGTGGAGGTTGGGGGGGGGGTCCGTGCCGGGGAGGGGTATGCGAGGGCAAGTGAGTTGGTCCACATGGCCAGGTGCCAGCCTCCAACAGTTGGACCCATGCAGTCCATGCCACCTGGCTGAGGGGAGGAGGGGATATGGGCAATGATGACATGTCGTCGTTCCCCTCCCCCCAACCAGGCCGTCATGTTTTCCGATTATCCAGCGATGTTGGCCGCCGTGGCGGCAGCCGCTCATGTCTATGTTGCCCTGGATGAGGAGGAGGAGTAGGAGGAGCGTGCCAGAGAGGCGGCGCAGGCTGCTGCAGAGGGATACGCGGCAGCCGCCCAGGCTGGAGGGACACCTGACCGACAGGACGAGGAGGGGGAGGAGGACGTCGTGGCCCCACGGCAACGGAGGCACCCGAGGGCACCCCGTGTGTACCGGCCCCAGCAGTCATACCAGGACCTCACGGACCGCGAATGCAGGAGGAGACCCCGGATGAGGCGGGAAACCGTGGCACACATCTGCCACCTGCTGGCACACCTGTCACCGCGTGGCACTGGCGGGGGACACCCTCTCCCCGTGTCCGTCAAGGTTACGGTGGCCCTGAACTTTTATGCAACGGGGTCATTCCAGGCACCGAGTGGGGACCTGTCCGGCATATCGCAGACATCGGTGCATCGGTGCATCCGGGCAGTGACAGATGCCCTATATGCCATGGCACACCGCTACATCCGCTTCCCCGTGGACCGGGCCAGCCAAGATGCCCGGGCCGTGGGCTTCTCTGCCGTGGCCGGGTTCCCCATGGTCCAGGGCGCGATCGATGGGATGCACGTCGCCGTGCGGCCACCTGCAGATAACAGGGCCGTGTTCACCAATAGGAAGGGGACCTATTCGATGAACATACAGGTGGTCTGCGACCACCGCATGATGATTCTGCATGTCTGCGCCCGTTACCCAGGCAGTGTACACGACTCATACGTGTTGTCGCGGTCATCCATCCCCGGCATGTACGAGGGACGCCAGCCCCGGCTGAGGGGCTGGTTGCTGGGCGACACGGGCTACCCATTGCGATTGTGGCTGATGACGCCTATATGGAGGCCACGCAATGAGGCGGAGAACCGCTACAATGATGCCCATGTAGCGACAAGTGGAGTGATAGAGAGGTGCTTTGGCGTGCTGAAGATGCGTTTCAGGTGCCTGGACCTCTCTGGGGGCGCCCTCCAGTATCGGTCAGATAGGGTCGGCCGCATCATTGTGGTGTGCAGCGTCCTGCACAATATAGCCCAGCAGAGGGGCGATGTGCCGCAGGCAGAGGAGGGCGGACTGGAGGAGCAGCAGGAAGAGTCGCAGTCCTCCCCAGATGAGGGGGATGGGGGTAATGGTCAGGGCAGACGGGGTAGACACAGGCGGGTGGCTGTCCACCGTTACCGGCTGGCCCAGCGGGCACGGGACAGACTGATAGCCGCCCGCTTCACTGACTAGATGGGCGTGGGAATCGGGTAGTATGGCCACAGACCGCACACCATGGCAACAGCCGACCACCCCCACCCCCCACCCATCCACCCACCCAGCACCCTCAGCCCCCTCCCCAACCCCACCCACCCCACCCGCATGCACACCACCCCCACCCCCATTGCCGATCCACCTGCGGCACAACGGGCCGGTCTCACACAGTTGCGGTGGACGCGTGTCTATTGCAGTCCATGGAGGATGATGACAACCCTGCGGTGAGCTCCTGGCTCTACATCGTTGGACTATGTCTGACCCATGGCCACAGTACCACCATCCACCCGGACCATCCCTGCATGCGGCTGTGACACTGCAGCGTACGGTCCCGTCCTCTGCCCGGGGGGATGTTGAGGCGGCCCGGGGGAACGGGGCAGACTCACCTGGGGCTGAGGTAAGACCACCCCTCACACACACACATGCGCTCAACGTACATGACACCCCCGCACGCTTTGGACAGAGCATCAAGACAGCTTCTGTAGGTGTAACATTGACTTTAATAACCAAAGGAGTTCATGCACGTGCCCTAGCCCCTAAAACTCATCTGTGCCCTGCACCCGTGCCAACTTACTCAGTGTCTAATTGTTTGGCCTTACGGGCCCTTTGACTACGTCTACGTGGTTCCCCAGACGGTACAGCAGAACTGGAGGTGGACTCCTGTGATTCCTGCCCTCTGACACTGGATCCCTTTGGCGGCCGTTTCCTGGGGCGTACTGGCCTAGATGGGCCAAGCTGCGGCCCGGGCGACTGGGATGGCGAGCTGCCAGCCTGTCCTGCCCGTTGCCCACCCGATGCACCTGGGACGGAAGGGGGGGAGTCCGAGGTGTCGCGGTGTACCGGGACCTCCCCTACAGGGGGAGCCGGGACGGACCACACCACCTCCTCCTCCCTCGGGGTGCCCGATGGCCCCCAGTCCTCTACATGGGTGGGGGATGTGAATGGACTGGCCATCTGACGCCCCCCCCGACATCTGGCGCTGCCAGTCCTGGAGGCCCGTGCTGGTATCGACAGGGGTCTGCAGGTTTGCAGCCATGGAGCCCAGGGGGTTGGCAAACCCTGTCTGTGACAGTGTGACGCCGGCTCGCACATGGCCACTGGCGCCGATGCCCTCAGCGATGGCCTGCAGAGACTGGGCCATGGCCTGCTGAGACTGGGCCATGGCCTGCAGAGACTGGGCTCTGGCGTTGAGCGCCTCTGCCATCTGGCGCTGGCACTGGCTCATGGCCTCCTGTGAGAGGGCAGCCATGTCCTGGGCCACAGACACCGCCTGCACGGAAAGCCCCAGGCCTCGCAAACCGTTCCCCATGTCTGACACCGTCGCACCCATTGCCTCTACCGCAGACGCCACCCGTGCGGTGTCAGCCTGGGTGGCACGCATGACCGGCACCACTCCCAGCTCCTGGACGCGGGTGAACTCCTCCACCTGCGACTGCAGCCGCCGCAAGCCGCCCGTCACCCTCTTCGCTCGTCTCCGGGTCGGTGGTTGCATCGGATCTATGTGTGGGTGTGGTAACTCCAGGAACCCGGGATTCATCTGGGCGGCAGATGTTCGCTTGGGCTGGGCTGCCCTCCGACCGCCCGGCCCCTCTGCTGCTCCTACCTCCACCTGCTGTACCGGGACGGCTGTGTTGTGCGCACCAGTGAGTGTACCAGATGCCTCATCACTAAAGTGCCCAACCGAGGTGAGTGTTTCTGCGATGGTGGAGGGTGTTGGTGACAGCAGTGGCGTTGTGTCGTGCTCTTCGTCCCACTCTGAGTCCATGGCACTTTGGGGTGGGGGTTCGTCTCCACCCATCCACTCTGAGTCACTGTCCGGTATTTCGTCTTCCTGGGTAGTGCTGTCCCGGGTAGGGGTGTCCTGGGCAGTGCTGTCCCGGGTAGTGGTGTCCCGGGTAGTGGTGTCCCGGGTAGTGGTGTCCTGGGTAGTGGTGTCCTGGGTAGTGGTGTCCTAGGTAGTGGTGTCCTGGCTCGGATGTGACGGGGGCCTATGGCTGCCCCCCTCGCCGCTGGGTGGGTGGTCGCTCCCGCACGTGACGGGGATGTCGTCTCCCTGTTGCTCCAGGTCTCTCCGTCTCCCGTGGCCTCCGAGGGGCATCCTGCGGGCATCGCATGCTGGAGGGTGCGGGTCTCTCCATCTCCCGTGGTGTGCGAGGGGCATCCTGCGGGCGTCGCATGCTGGAGGGTTCGGGTCTCTCCGTCTCCCGTGGTGTGCGAGGGGCATCCTGCGGGCGTCGCATGCTGGAGGGTCCGGGTCTCTCTGTCTCCCGTGGCCTCCGAGGGGCATCCTGCGGGCGTCGCATGCTGGAGGGTCCGGGTCTCTCTGTCTCCTGTGGTCTCCGAGGGGCATCCTGCGGGCAGTCTGCATCTGCGGGGATGGGTGCCTGTACGTTTGGTCCTGCGATACACAATGAAGCATGCATGGTTAGACATCAGGCAGTGATCAGGTGATATGGGGGAGGGGGACATAGGGGAGGGGGGATATGGGGACGGGCTGTCGGTGGCTCACTTGCTACTATGCCCCCGACCTCTGCATCAGCAACCTCCCGGTCCTCAGGTCCGCCAGCCAGTTCCAGGGCCCTTTCCTCGTGTTCGGTCAGTGGCCTCTCATCAGCGGGGCCTCCTCCAGTCCTCACATGCTCCCTATTGTTGTGTGCGCGCTTCTCCTGTGGGGGGGGGGGGGGGGGGTGGCAGGGGTAAAAGGCAACACTGTTAGGCAGGTATATGAATGCACGCCATCGGTTGCGCGTGCTTTGCAGAGGTTAAGGTTAGGGCTGGATTCACTTGGGGATATGGGGGATAGGGGGGATATGGGGGAGGGGGGATATGGGGGAGGGGGGATATGGGGGATATGGGGAGGAGGGATATGGGGGGTATGGGGGAGGGGGGATATGGGGGAGGGGGGATACGGAGGATATGGGGGAGGGGGATATGGGGGAGGGGGATATGGGGGAGGGGGGATATGGGGGATATGGGGGAGGGGGGATATGGGGAAGGGGGGATATGGGGGAGGGGGGATATGGGGGAGGGGGGATATGGGGGAGGGGGGGATATGGGGAGATGGGGGAGAGGGGGAGAAGGGGGAGGGGGTGATATGGGGGAGGGGGGATATGGGGGAGGCTCACCCTGTCTGCTCTGACGAGGACTTTCACCTTCTTGTGGCACTGGGTGCCTGTCCGTGGTGTCAGGGCCGCAGCGGTGACGGCCTCTGCCACTTCCCTCCACAGACGCCGGCTGTGGCGTGGGGCAACTCTGCGGCCGTGCCCGGGATACAGGGCGTCCCTCCTCTGCTCCACCGCGTCAAGGAGCGCCTCCACATCCCGTGACTCGAACCTCGGGGCTGAGCGGCGGCCAGCCATCCAGTCGGGTGTTGCGGTCGGGTGTTCCGGTCGGGTGGGGGGGAGCAGCGCGGCCTTATGAGCCGTCACGCCGTGCGGCGCGTATAACGCTGCACGGCGTGAACCACTGCGCAAGCGCGGATCCCGTTACGTCGCTGCTAGCCCATTTCGTGCCGGAGACTTTCGACCCATTTTTCCGACGTGACGCAAGTCGGATTTGCGCCGTTTTTTGCGCCGATCGGCGGACTTTCCGCCGATAACGGAGAATTTCGCCCCTGATGTCTGTAATGAAGCTTTAACCTGAGTGTTTTTCTTATAAATGTGAAGTACCCAATTTTTTTCCCAATTAATCTCCCGATGTGTGACCCTCTCCCCCGCAAACGGCGTCAATCCAGGTTCTTTTCCATAGATGTCACGCCCATTCCCCGAAAGAAAAGAGGCGGGAGGATGGTGAGGAAATCCCAGCAGCTGCCGCTGTCCCCCGAGAAGGGTGCTTCGGGGTCGGACGGGACCCCAGCAGGCCCGCTCCACCCAGTACAATTTAGCATCCCGGACTTGTTCAATTTCTCAGGGGAGGGGGTCAGCGATAAACCCCTACTTCTTAGGTTCTTAGCAGGTGATAGTTAGGAAGACCCTGGGCTGGATTCCTTGATCCTGAGGCTAAGTTTTGATGCCATCGTAAACGCCGTCGCGTTTTACGACGGCGTCAACAGGCACCCAGGATTAGCGATCCTGCGGCCCACAGGGGGCCAGCATGGCACTGGAGCGACTCACGCAGCTCCAGATGCCGATACCCGGTGTCAAACAGGCAGCGCGGGTCTGCGAATGCACGCTACGGCCGGCGCGAAATTGCGCATGCGCGTTACGACTGGCGCGAACTCGCGCATGCGCGTGGGTTGCCTTCTCCACGCAGGCCCCAACGCAACATGGCGAAGAGCTGCAGGGGTCCGGCGTGGAGGAACATAGGCCTCCACCAGGAGAGGCCGACCCGCCGATCGGTAGGTCCCGATCGTGGGCCAAGCCGCGGTGGAGGCCCCACCCCACCCCCCCCCCCCTGGGGTCGGATCCCCCTTCCCCACCACCAGGCCGCCCCCGCAGGATGAACACTGAGGTCCCGTCGGGTCGGACCACATGTGCACGGCTCCAGCGGGACTTGGCCTATCGCGACAGCCACTCAGCCCATCGCGCGCGGAGACTCGCCGCGTAGAGTGGCCCCCGACCAACGCTGCGGCGACGCCAATGGTGCCAATCCTCCAGTGACCAGAGAATCGGCCGACTGACGTCAGAGCTGCGTTGGGTGAATCGAGCCCCCCCCCCCACCGACCCCCCCCCCCCTGGCGATTCTCCGAGCCAGCCCAGGGTCAGAGAATCCCGCCCATCTGTCCCAAACGCTTTCTTCGGGCACCACTGCCACTATCCCGGACCTGTTTCCGGAGTTATTTTCGTGGTCTTCCGGTGACCAGGTGACAGGTGCAGAGCAGGCATCTGCACCACCGCCTCCCACTGGCACGGGACCCCGGGAGTAGCCTGAGGAGATCCCGCCTGTCGATGATCCTGGTGGCGGAATCAAGGCAGGCCTTGGGTTTGTTGGTGGGCATGTGTCGCCCACCGCACTCAGTGTGGTGGAGGATTCGGGCCCGGAGGGTGACTTGCTGAAAACTGTCAGCCGCCAAGTATCGGGAGCGGAGGGTGCACATTAGGCTCTCTGCAGTGTTTGCAGGGCTCACTCATGCCCACACCCTCCTTTCCCCTCTCTCCCCACCACACCCCCTTCCTTTCCCTTCTGTTGGTACAGAGGCGAGGGTATCTGGTCTCTCCAGCGCAAAGTTTAGTGCTTGTACCATTTGTTTTTTGTACAACTATGTTGTGAACTGTTTTAATAATCAGAATATCCTACACCCCCTCCCCATACATTGATACTGAGGGGAGGGTACCTGTTTCTCCAGCACAAAATTAGTGTTTGTACCATTTGGCCTTTTATATATTTTTTACTGTTTTAATAAAAAGATATAGCCAATCCACCTAGCCTGCACATCTTTGCATTGTGGGGGTGAGACCCATGCAAACAAGGGGAGAATGTGCAAACTCCACACGGGCAGTGACCCGGGGCCAGGATCGAACCCGGGTTCTCAGCGCAGTGAGGCAGCAGTGCTAACCATTGCGCCACCATGCCGCCACAGATTTAACCTGAATTAAGCCAACAAAATGTCAGGCATCAAAACTGTTGAATAATATTTTGCTCCTACGATGGATTTACAAATAGTTTCAATCAGCGATTGAGAGAAATAAAAAAGTCAAAGTAAGTGTGATTAAAATGACAAAGTAAGGTGGAGGTAGAAGATGCTGGAAATCCTCAGTTGGTCTGGCAGAATCTGTGGAAACAGAGACAGAATTAACAGGCGGTATTCTCGGTTTTTCAGGCGGAGTGCTGTGGTTGTTGGCACCGGCTGTACCTTTCCCGCTGGCCAGAATGACAGGATCCCACGCCAGATTCTGTGCTTGGACCCTCATTAATTATACAGAAGCAAGTTCCCCTCCGAGTCACCTGGCAGCTCATTCATCTGCCCTCCATCAGTTGGTGGATTTGAAGGTCCCTGTGCCGGATTTAAACACCAGTCCAACACACTCATATCACTCTCTCTCCAGCCCACCCGTCTTCACCAGGCTGTGCAGGATGTCAGCAACCCAGAGGGGAAAGGCTAGCAGCCTCATGAAGAAGTCTGTTCCTCGATTCAACCAATCTCCCCCCAGCTCATCACCTGTGAGGTGCCCATTACCCACATGGACCCTCTATCCACCCCATCGAGAATCTTTGTACATCTTATTCCGTCCCCTGGCAGTAAATTATTTATTATCCCTTTGACCCCCTTGTTTGTGGGCTTTTCATGCAGCATTGACAGGGTCCCTCGGTTTTCTCTCTTCTGCCTTTTTCATTTACTTCACCCATTTCCTTGCCCTTTGGCCTGCCATTGTGCGACCTTGCCCATTCCCCCACTGCTCCTTGTACAGAACTCCTTAGACATTGTCCCCCCCTTTGTCTTTGTCAAGCCACACACTCCTCACCCACCGCCTCCACCCCCCCAGCCTCACAACCTCCCTACCACTCCCCACAAACACCCACCTGCACTTGGACTTTTGTTGAGGTGGCTACGTGAATCCCGTAGCACAGCGCTGTCCAGACAGACTGATATGTGGCACCAGGGGGAAGGAGACCCCATGTACTCCCCAGGTGCAGTACTCATCTGACTAGAAATTCTTTTCTGACTAGGCGACGCAGGACGGTCCTTGGGTCCAACAGCACAGCGCTGTCCATGAAGACCAGCACAGCATGGAGATGGAGGGCAGGAACCGATCTGCCCCGGCCTTTGTTGCACTCACTTTGAAGGCTCTGGTGAACTGAGGACTGCCTTGTGCACGCCACTCTCCGGCAATTGGGTTTTAGACAGATGTGTTCACATGGGCATGATGTAAGATTGGAAGACCGGACAGAAGATTGGTGGGCAGCTGTTTTAATGAACATTCGTGAGAGGCAAATGGCGTTAATGCTACCAGCCAATGGGAAGGCCGGCCTGCCATTAACCTGCCATTGGGAGTATTGAAACATGATTATACCCCAGTGGATTTCTGCCTCTTTCGCTCCTGTTGGATTCTCTGCTCCTACTTGCAACCAAACCAGCCGCGGGCGGGGTGGGAGAATTCTGCCCAACGTTTTGAGCCCAATATGACTTCTTCTATCCTGTACGGTTGTACCTGTGTTCATAGTATACTAGGCTGTAATGGTGCTGAATACCATGTGCCCCCTTTCTAACTCTGTGCTCTTTGTTTAATTGGTTGCTTATGGTTGTAGTCCCATTGAAAAGGAATTATTGACAAAAATTTAAAGCAGAGGCTGGAACCCCTGTGATTTTATTGTCATTTCAATGTATAAGTTGGAAAGATAATATGAAGGAAAGTTAATCTCTCGTCTTAAATGGAAACTTACTGGGGTTGAAATTTATCTCGGGCAGGAGGTGAATTTCTCCCCCACTGACTCTGCATCTGGAAACAAATGGCCAAAGAAAATAGCTTTAAAAGAAAGGAATTTCTAGTCACATGACCCCATAGATTCAAACGCAGTATTTGTTTATTTGCCAAAAATGAAACTGAAGTCTGAACTTAGAATCAACGGCGGTCTCACAGGGATTAATTTCCAGGTGACATTTATGACACATGATGTCAACAGATGAATTCCTGATGATTCAGAAGTCAGACGTGCATAAAAATGCTGAATATCAGCAACATTAAATCAAAGGTATCTTAGGTCACAGGGTGAGATACGCCACAGGCCACCTCCATGCCTGATGTGCTGTCTGGGGTCACACCTAGAAGGAGCGGTAGGCCACATAAGGTAAGAAAGTTAGACACCAGTTAAGTTGGCAAGGGTGCAGCACCTAGTTTGGAGGAAGGGCTCAGGGTTTATAGCCACCATTAAACACCTTGCCACCAATATTCCAACCGGCCTCAATCCTCTGAAGGATATGAGGAATGGGCTGGGCTGGGCTGGGTGTAGAGGGTGTGCCAGGTGGGGAGTGTGGTTGGTTATGTTGGTTGTCGGTGTTGGAGGATGGCACGGAACAGGGCCCCCTGGAAGCTTGAACGTACCACCTGGGGTCACCTTCAAAGATAGCAGGGAATGATGCCAGAAGTGTGAGGCCACCTTGTAGGACAGTTTACCCAGTGAGTGATCCATCACCACTCACCAGTTCCATACCTGCCACTCCCTAACACCCCCCCCCCACCCCCCAGACACACACACACACACACACACAAAGGATATATGAGCCCGTGAAATGGAATGGCCAGCACACATGTTGGGATCACCCAGACGGACAGTGGAATGTGATCCTAAAGGCAGGAGTCAGACTTTGTCAAACGATGAGGAGCATGAGAGCTCATCTCACAGCAAGTCGTCATCAGCCTTTGTCCCATGGACAAGACTCGCTGACACTGTCAACCCAGGGCCAGCACCCTGTGGTGATGCTGGTTAGGACCTTGGGAGGGGGGAGAGGGAGCTGGGGTGGTGGGATGGAGTGAAGGGAGGAGGGCCAGGATGGTGCAGTGAAGGGAGGAGAGACAGGGAAGGTGCAGTTATTGGAGGAGGTACAGGGGAAGATGTGAGTGGCTATGGGGAAGGGACACCACTTGAAAGGGTGGGGGGGGGTATAGAGAGGTGGGACCGGGTGATGGAGCTGCCGTTGGCCAGGCATCCCTGTTAGCAAATAGGGGATGTTGAGGATGTCCCGTGTGTGGTGGCCCTGGAGCACACTTTTGGGTGGCCTGCTGTGCTCGCCTGAGTTCTTTGCACGGTTCTTCCTGGCCATCCTCCTCGTCAAATAATGTCTCATGTTCTTCCTCCTCCAACATGACCCCCTCTTCTGCACGATGTTAGAGACCCTCCACAGGTCTATATTAGAGTGCCCCACTGGAGAGGTCCAGGCGTCAGAAGCGCATCTTGAGGACGCCAATGCACTGCTCAATGATGCTCCTGGTTGCTGCATGGGTGTCGTTATAATTTGTCTCACCGTCATTCTGGGACCCCCGCATAGGCATCATTAACCAAGATCTCAGTGGGTAACCCTTGTTGTCCATGAGCCAACACCTCACCCGAGGGAGCACCTCGAAGATGCCGGAACCGATGAGTTCGCCATGATGTATGCGTTGTGCATGCTGCCTGACTATCGGGCGAAGATGTGAATGATGCACAGCTTGTAGTCAGACACCAACTGCACACTTAAGGAGTGGAACCCCTTCTATTTGATGAAGGGTACCCGCTGACGAGCCAGTACTCGTAGGAGAACATGTGTGCCATCGATCTCTCCTTGGACCTGGGGCATGCCAGTGACAGCAGCAAATCCTGCTGCCCAGGCCTCCTGGTGCACCTGGTACAGACTGAAATTTATATCGTCCTCTGACCGGGCACATAAGGCATCTGTCGCAGCACGGATACACCTTCCAGACAAGTCCCCTCTTTGCCCCTAGAAAGACCCAGAGGCATAAATATTCTGTCATGTGAGAGTACCTTTAAGAAATGGGTGTTTAAGAAAGGTACCTTTAAGAAATGGGTGTTTAGGGCAGCACGGTGGCACAGTGGTAGCACTGCAGTCTCACGGCGCCGAGGTCCCAGGTTCGATCCCGGCTCTGGGTCACTGTCCGTGTGGAGTTTGCACATTCTCCCCGTGTTTGCATGTGTTTCGCCCCCACAACCCAAAGATGTGCAAGGTAGGTAGATTGAACATGCTAAATTGCCCTTAATTGGAAAAAATGAATTGGGTACTCTAAATTTATTTTTTTTAATTAAAAAAAAGAAAAAAGGAATGGGTGTTTATCCGTGTTGTCAGAGTGTGGGTGGAGCTGGTCTGTCTGTCAGCTTTTTACTTTCGTTTTAGGCTGTTTGCTGCAGGGTGTGTTTTAGTTTCCTTTTCAGTGTTGGAGCTTATGCCAGACCAAGCAGGTGTACTGCTGTTCTCTCTGCCATCAAAAGACTATCTCTTGATCATTTGGTGAATTCAGAATTATAAATGTTTTCAGTAATGACTTTAACCTGATGTGCTTCTGTTAAAGGTTTTGTTTTTAAGTCATATGGATGTTAAAAGGAAAGCTTAAAGGATTACTTTGTGTTGTATTCTTTGTATTTGCATTGATGGTTGCTAAGATGTTCACTGTATGTTTTAAAAAGGTTAATTTGAGTTCATAAAATAAACATTGTTTTGCTTTTAAAAAATACTTTTCCATTTCTGCTCTCCCACACCTGTAGAGTGGGCCGTGTGCTCCCCATACCACAATCTATTAAAAGTTGTGGGTCAGGTGAACTCCATGATACACTTTGGGGTTCTCTAAACCCTGGCGCATAACAGTTCAGGACGACCGTCACCTTAACTGCTCCCAAATGACCAGAGGGTCTGTGAACATTTACAGGACACAGTGAGCAGTCAGCAGAATGAGCAGCCAGGGACCTGTAACTTGTACCAAATCGGTGTGTTTAAAGCATAGTGCAGCAGCAGCAGTCTGAACCAGGCCACCCCAATCCTGAGGGGGACACCCCGAATCCACAGAGCGATCACCAAGTCCCTCCCCACTGCTACCCCCGACTCTGGCAGCCACCCCCAACAAATGCGACAATTTGTAACAGTTTTTAAAACTTTGCTCACCTTGTATCTTCCCCTCAACAGCCATGGCACTCTGTCCCTGTTTATAAATAGTGCCCAGGTGCCTTCTGCTTGAGAGGGGTGGAGCATCGTGGAGGCACAGAGCATACTGCGTCCAATACACTAAATGCATTTAAACATGCAAATACCGGTTTTGCGTGCCCCCGCCGACGTGGGGAGCAAACTTCATTCCCGCCACCAGGGAGGGACCGAAGCATGGTGTCGAAAAGCCACCGGGCGTGGACCTCGATTTTGGCCGGATGCCCGATTTTTCCTACGAATGCGACTTGCATATCTGGGATTGCGAGGCAGAGAATCCAGCCCAATAGATCCACAAATAAAGACATTGGCATATTGGGTTAAGAGGAATGAAGATTGCGTGGAAGAATGTGAATATAAGTACAATTATATGAAAACCTCAGTATAAATTGCCAGCCACTTTCTCAACTTAATTTGACAATGAAGCATTTTGGATTTGTAATCTCACATTCAACACACAAAATATGCATGAATTTGATACGGATAAAGAATATTCATGTATTCAAGTGATTAAATAAAGTAATAACTTCATATTATAGATGAGGATATGTTTAATCATTACCTTCACAATTCCAGTCGGTTGGTTCTAGTTTATATACCAATATTACATTCCTTCTCTGGTAGCTTAGCTCTGTGTGAAAATGAATTATATCTGTCACTATGTTGTGTATGGAGATGGTGGCCGGGATTCTCCGAGCCTCCGCGCCGAAATCGCGCTCGGCGCGGGAGCGGGGAATGGGGCGGCGGACACGATTACAGGTCTGAAGCTGGGACGCAAACCTCTGGCGACCGGAGAATCAACGACAGTCGCGCACGCGCAGTCGACGCGGCACTGGTCGGGGACCGTTGAAAGAGGCCCCCGCGGCAATTCTCCGCGGTCGACCGGCTGAGTTCCCGCCGGCGTGGTTCACGTATGGTTCCACTCAGCGGGAGCTCGGTGTCGTGGCTGCGGTGGCTGTCCTGATGGGGGGCGGTCTCCAGGGGGGCTTCCACGACGGCCAGGCCCGCGATCGGGGGGGCCACCGATCGCCGGGCGCGCGCAACCTGGGGAGGCCTACCTTCTTCCCCGCCGGTCCGCTGTGCGGCTCCGCCATGTCGCGCGGGCCTGGCACAGATCGGCCAACACGCACATGCGCGGACCCGCGGCTAGCAGTACTGGGCCATGATTCGGTGGCTGGAGCAGCACGTAGCGCTTCGGCGCCGTGCTGGCCTCCTGTGGGCCACGGAATCACTGGGCCAAGAGGCCCGTTGACGCCGGTGTGAAACACTCCAGTGTTTACGCCGGCGCCAACACTTAGCCGCGTTTTTGGAGAATCCCGGCTGGTGTTTTTCAAATTTCTTGTATTTGAAATGTATTCCATTTTATTAATAGTTTGCGAGCTGTACCTCGAGTGGTTTGACAGTCTGACTTGTGGTGCTGTGACGAGAATTCCTGCTTTTTCTGTGAGTAGGGTTTTCAACCCACAAGATTGTCCAGGAGTCTCCAAGAATTTAAAGATGGATACTGCTCCGAATAACCCTGGACTACATATTCTAAGGTCATCAAAAAATTGAGTTTTCTCTCATTTGTTTTGCATACATTTATTACTTACAGAAATATTAGTGATGAGACATAAAATCTGTTTGGCTGATGGGTCTTAATTCACCAGAAGTCTTGTTTCCCCTTTCATCCTTGTGTGTGCAGACCTACATTAATTGGCTACTGGTCAAGAAATGTCTTGGTTTTAAAACTATCATCCTTATTTCCAAATCCCTTCATGGCCTAACCCTTCCCTTTATAATCTCCTCCTGCCCACGACTCTCCTGTGTCCCTCTAATTCGGGTCTCTTGTGCCTTCCCAATTATTATTGATCCACCATTGGCAGCAGTGCCTTCAGTTGCCTTGGTCCCAGATTCTGGAACTTCCTCCCTCTTTACTTCCCTTTCTGCCTTTAAGACATTTGTCAAACACCCCTCTTTTCACAAAGCATTTAGTTACCTGACCATAATAACTCAGAAGGAAGCTGTTGTTAATGAAGATGAATTTATTTACATATTTACACAAGTCTACACAATGCAGCATCTCACTTGCAGTGTAAACCTAGCTGGAGGATTTATGTCAGACCCTGAGTTGGGTCTGCTTTTATACCTTTCTTACATAACGAGCCCAGGTGGTTGGACTTTGCACTCTACCCAGGGAACTCATACTCCATTAGTCCCACAAGGAGATTGATGATTGTTTCCCCATGGTCGTGGGGGTTATGACACTAACCTACTATTGTCATGTGTGGCTAATTGTCATACGTTGATTTATAATGCACCTGTGAAGTACCTTGGATGTTTTGTTATGTTAGAGACGCTATAAAATTAAAAATTGTTGTTAAATGCAGGAGGCTATGTGATGAAACTTTCAGTCAGATCAGAGTTGGCATTCCTAACTATGAGGTATTGATTTGTCAGTACAGATAGGTTTCTAACCACTTAACCCACTTTACTCTCTTTGGCTTTCCCCTCTCCTTTTGCTTAGTCACACACTTGGCAATCCTGCTAATATCAGTGACTCACTGACCAAAGTAAACTCCTGTCAGAAGAGCCTGGGATTTGAAGCTGTGTTTCATATTCAGGCACTTCCAGTCCCCGCTGAGGTGTTTCAGAACAAAATGGCACGATTGTAAAGGGGCTGGTTTAGCACAAGGGGCTGGTTTAGCACAGTGGGCTAAACAGCTGCTTGTAATGCAGAACAAGGCCAGCAGCGCGGGATCAATTCCCGTACCGGCCACCCCGAACAGGCGCCGGAATGTGGTGACTAGGGGCTTTTCACAGTAACTTCATTGAAGCCTACTTGTGACAATAAGCGATTATTATTATTATTAAATGAGAGACCCGAGGTCCCATACCACCAGTGGGAGCTGCCATTCATTCTCTGGTTTGACATTAAAGCAAGTGTTCACTGTATGCCATGTAAATAACTTAGCTCACCTTTATCACAATGGAGTATATTTTAACTATGCACAGTTGGGCATTAATTTCTCTGCTTTACATCAGAAGACAACAGATGAAGTTACATTCGTACACTGTAGCATTATTTTATTACTTTGCATGATGTTTGCGAGCTGTACGATGGTTTTCCATTTATACCTACAATAATTGCTTCAGGCTGATTAATTGCACCTTATAGTTATTAAAATCTTAGAACAACATCCTGTATTAATTTCTAAAGTCATCATTTCAAAAGAAGGTAGCAATAACAATGAAGAAAAAAATCTTCTCATGTTCAATTAAGCTGAATGTCAAGCAGCTTGTTCAAATGCAGTCCTAAATTCAGCACATGGACCGCACGAGCTACAGTTTCTTGCATCAAAGGCTTGTATTCCCTTCATGAATCTGTGACACAAGCTGCAAAAGATAGAACACTGGGTGGGAGACTCAATCCTGTTTACCAGTGCATTGGCCGTGAGATTTAGCAATTTGGAATAAACTTTACAGGTCAGTAGAGGGAATATGCGATCCTGTGTGTCCCTTCATATTTCTCTTCGTAAACAAATTAAAATTAGGAAACAGCAATATCATCATTATGGCTTCCAGATGTTAGTTTAAATGAAACAGTGTGCACACTCTCCTGATTAGTTGCATAGTGGGGTCCTGACACTAAAACAAACTACTGTAATTCTGGAGTTTATTATCAAGGCGCTCAAGACATGTTTCATGCTGCTTTCAGACTATACATGATGCAAGGTTGCAGAATGAATTACATTCTTGTGTTATTGCCTCCCTGTCCTCTTTGTTCTGAAAATGTTTTTTTTTCCACCTATATAACTAATTAAGACAATATGTTGTGGGGGTAACATGGTGACATTAAATAAACTGTTATGCTGCAATCTGGACATTCCTTTAACCTACATGAATTATGTAGGCCATGCGATCAGCAGGTTAATTCCTGCAGCATTTCCCTGTCTCGCTCCATTTTTTATACCAATGCACGTCTTTTCAAATCTGTTTCTCCTGCTCATTTCTGACCTTATTTTATTTTGGGACTCTGTTACCTATCAATACCGACTGGTGCTCTGTTCTTGTTGACAAATATTCTATTCCTGGTGGCCATGCAACACTGAAGAGACTACACATTGCAGTTCCTCACAGTGTAAATGTGTTTGCATGAACTCATCTAAAAAGAAAGGTGTGGAAGATCATTAAGACCTGTCAATGTTCACCCTACTCAATGAAAGCTGCAACCTTTCTCACTCACCTCCCTCACCTCTACTAATGCAGTCCTTAACACAAGTTAGATAAGCCCCATTGGAAATGAACAGGAGAATTATGGATGCAAAAAAAAATAAACATAAGCAAATATAACTGAACAATGAAGTAAACTGCTCAGGCAATTTTGTGGTGTTTGATTGGGGGATATGTATTACGATGTACAACACATCACAGCCACATGGAACAGATTGGATGGAGCAATAAGCCATTTCCTGCCTGTCCCTTGTCGAAGAGTGGTATGAGGTTTAGGAGAGGGGATATCTCAGATTGTACCCCATCAATAACATCCTCTGCTCACACAGCACCTCCAGGGAGCTTTACCACACAGTTACCATCCTCTGCATGGAGAGGTTATATGTCAGCATATGCGTCTCTCCATTGCTCTTGGTTCTAACTTATCTATTTCCATGAATATCATTAGTGTCTCATGACGCTCATTTACAAGGTGAAGCATAACTTGTGCATTTCCAACAAATGTGCTTTTTATATTTCTTTGTCATTTATGGACTTTTTTGCCCTCTGTATCCCCTTTTTCCTTTTGGGGTTCAGATGCATTTAAAACTCTTCAGTCCAAGCATTGTTTTGAGGCTATATTTTTTTTGTGTGAAAATATGATTTTTAAACTTTCAGCTAACTGGACATTTTGCAATTTGAACTGAGACAGAGCAAACCGCTTAAATATGCAAGGTCGGATTTCAAGATGAAGGTGAGAAAAAAACAAATCACCCTCAGGGGAGTATGAAGAGAGTGATATTTTCTATAATCCAGATGTCCATCGAAACTCGCCCCTTTTTTTGTTCGATCAGGGGATGTGAGGATCATTGGGTGGGGCAGCATTTATCGCCCATTCATAATTGCCCTTCTACTGAGCAGCTTACTAGGCCATTTCAGAGGGCATTTTAAGAGGCAACCACATTGCAGTGGGTCTGGATTTGCATGTAGGACTGATCAGGTAAGGGTGGCAGATTTCCTTCCCTAAAAGACATTAGTGAACTAGATGGGGTTTTACCACCATCTTTTTATGATCATCATTAGACTTTTAGTTATTATTTTTTTTTTTAGTTCAAATTTCACCACCTGTCATGATGAGATTCAAACCCAGAACATTACCCTGGGACTCTGGTTACTAGTCCCATGAAAATACCACTACCCCACCGCCTCCCCTTGAACTCAGTAAAAAGTCTTACAACACCAGGTTAAAGTCCAACAGGTTTGTTTCGAATCACTACCTTACAGAGCACTGCTCCTTCTTCAGGTGAAGGAGCAGTGCTCCGAAAGCTAGTGATTCGAAACAAACCTATTGGACTTTAACCTGGAGTTGTAAGACTTCTTACTGTGCTCACCCCAGTCCAATGCCGGCATCTCCACATCATGGCTCCCCTTGAACTGTCAAAGGAAGAGACATTAAATATGCCTGGTACTGGAAATTGAAAAAAGAGCTACCATAGTCAGTCACACCAAAAACCTCTTGGAAATACACAATGGGTGAAGTATTTCAAGGCAAAGCTGCCTAGTAACTAGAGAGAGAGAGATTTCAAGTGACACAGGTGGTGTCAAGAAAGTATTCAGTAAAGGAAACAAGCTGAAGGCTGTTCTCCCTCCCTAGTCCTCTTTTGAATAAGTGCATTGCCCAGTTCAGTAAGCCAGTTCTACCAGAAACAGAGATTTTGTAATATTTGCAACAGCCCCTACATCTGACCATCTCCAAGGAACCAACTAACCCAAATCGGTCATATTTAAATCCCATGGCTCAAGGCCCATGTGTGCATGCCCAAATGACAGCATGGGGGCAGAATGCTTGATGTTGCGTGTTTATTATTTTTCTCGGGTTTAGGGGTTAATAATTTTCTTTGACTCAAGAAAACCTTGTTTGATTGGCACTTGTTGCTCAAAGCCTAAATATTTAAATATATTCTGAATTGGAAAGGACATATCCTCGTGAAAAAAAACTCTTAAACCTTTGTGATGACCAACCGAGGATGTCAAGTAGAGAGGAGCCAGTTTACCCCCTCTCACCTGGTCGTAACAACAACATTGTAGTATCTTTACAGGTTAGGTTTGATGTTGTGTACTTTATAGAATCGTAAAAATACAGGAAGATTGAAGGGTATATGGTTTGAAATTCTTCCAAATATGTCATGCAGAGGGCATGGAACTTGTAAAATCATGCAGCGGTTGAGTCATGATGGTGTTTCACCAGTCGTAAACCAGGTGCTCTTTCACTTTCTTTTTGGGGTACCAGGCATGACATCGGTCTTAATGCTCAAATACCACCCATCAAACACTTTGCTTCAGTGTCTCATCAAACTTGGCATAAGGAGAGACCATGGTTCATGACTGCACATGAGTCACGTGATCTTTCAGCCTATTGTATATCATCCACAGGTCCTTATCACCTATGCTCTCTGCACAATGGAGACATAAGGCAAAGATATTTGTTATTTCCAGGGGACAGATAAAACATGGCATGTGTTGAGCGAAAGAAATTCACAGCAGTGTAAATAAGAGTCATATTGCACTCATATAAAAAGTGAACCATTCCAGTGCACGGGCCAATAATCCAATCCAGTTAACCTGCAAATCATAAATGTTCACAGACATGGTTGACTTTTACCATGGGCTGTTTACTTTGTAAACTCATACATATCTATGCTGTTCAATAGGTCAGTCCTTAACGACCTCCATATGTGCTCAGTTGGTCGCACACTTGCTTCTGTGTTGCAAGGTTGTGGGCTTAAGTCCGACTCCAGATATTTTGAACACAAGAATCTAGTCTGAATACCGAATGGTGCACTGTCAAAAGTGCTGTCTTTCAGATGAAATGTTAAACCAAGTTGCTGTCTCAGGCAGAGGTAAACACATCCCATTGTCTACTTTTGAAGAAGAGGAGAGGAGTTATCCCAGTGTCCTGGCCAATACTTTTCTCTCAATAGCCAACCTAAAAGCACATTATCTGGTCATTATCAGGTTGCTGAATGAAAAAACTAGTACACAAGCTGGCTGTCACACTCCCTACATTACAAAACACTTCATTGGTTGTAAAGGGCTTTTGGAACATTCAAAGATCCCGACAGGCACTGCAAAAATGCAAATTCATACATGTAGTATTTTGTTACTTCCTCAGGAAGGAAATTTAATTCATGGTTTTCTATTTAGCGTCTGATTGCTGGGCAGCTGAAAATCAAAGGTGTACCTTGGCACCCATTACCACACAAGGACTACTGGCGGTTCTGTTCATGCAGGCAGGATTGCAATGCACAAACAGCTAACCCACTTAAAACGGACATGTTAGAGTTATAGAATCATCGAGTTTTTACAGCACAGAAAGAGGCCCTTAGGCCCATCGTGTCTGCGCCGGTCATCAATCTCCTATCTATCCTAATCCCACTTTCCAGAACTTGGTCCGTAGCCTGGTATGCTATGGTGTTTTAATTGCTCATCTAAATGCATCTTAAATACTGTGCGGCTTCCGCCTCTACCACCCTTTCAGGTAGTGAGTTCCAGATTCCCACCACCCTCGGGATGAAAAGGCCTTGCCTCAAATCCCCTGCCCTTTACATTAAATCTATGTCCACTGGTTATTCATCCCTCTACTAAGGGGAATTGTTTCTTCCCATCTAACCTATCTATGTCCCTCATAATTTTGTACACCTCAATCACGCCTCCCCTCAGCCTTCCCTGCTCTAAGGAGAACAACCCCAGGCTAACCAGTCTCCCTTAATAGCTTCTGGGTGAAGTAGCTTTTCCTCGAATTCCCTCTAAATCTCCTGCCCCTTACCCTAAATCTATGACCGCTGGCTATTGACCCATCTACTAAGGGGAAAGGTGGCCCGCCCCACCGGTTCACGGAGAATCCTGCCCCTGAACTGAACACAGTACTCTAGCTGTGGCCTAACGAGCGTATTATACAGCTCCAACATAACATTCCTGCTCTTATATTCTGTGCCTTGGCAAATAAAGGCAAGTATCCCACCTGCCTTTTTAACCACCTTAAAATAAATCTGTTTAGATCTGCAAATTGGAATACCATGTCACTTGAGCGACTCCAATTGCAAAACTCAGGTGCAAATGCACAGTGTTTGCGAGGTTTTTACTCCACTCAAATGTATAAGACATTAAGGACTACTGAGGCAGTTCAGTAGAACTGAAAAGTACCATTGATAGTCAAACAGCGTGGGCACGATTCTTTGGCCTCATTAATAATAAAAATAATCTTTATTGTCACAAGTCGGCTTACATTAACACTGCAATGAAGTTACTGTGAAAAGCCCTTAGTCGCCACATTCCGGCGTCTGTTCGGGTACTCAGAGGGAGAATTCAGAATGTCCAAATTACCCAACAAGCCCGTCTTTCAGGACTTGTGGAAGCAAACCGGAGCACCCGGAGGAAACCCATGCAGACACGGGAAGAACTTGCAGACTCTGCACACAGTGACCCAAGCCGGGAATCGAACCTGGAACCCTGGCGCAGTGCTAACCACTGTGCCACCGTGCCTCCGTTACGCTCTCGCTCAAGCGAAATGAGGCCGGTAAATAGTGGGAAAGACCAAAAATGGGAAACGCGCCAGACGCCAAACAGTTTGCGATGCAACCGGCCCGCTCCCATAGGCGAAATCGGTCTCTCACCGTAGCATGGCGAGAAAGCAATTATCACCACTTAAGCCCCATTTCCATACAATTACCGAGAGCCACCCCATATCCAACGGCCTCTTGTCATTCATCGGCTTCCCCAGCAAGTGCTCACGCTGGCGCTGATTAGTACTCCTTTTTAAAAAGGTGAACCTGGTGGAAGGGCTTCTGTGGGGAGCCGAGGAGGTGGTTTGCCATCTCTGCTCACAGGCAAAGAGCCAGGGGCGCTGGACTTACCACCCCAGTTATCTGCGGGGGTTGGGGGACCCTCGGCTGGGGGTGGGGGACTCTCCACAGGGGTGGGCTGGCATAAGAGGGTGGGGCGGCAACCAGGGGGCAACTGCATGCGGAACCACCATGCCTGTCTGCTCCACCGGCCGCTAATAACCCCCCACCAACTGCTGAGGCCTCTGGCCATGCGGCTGAAGGCTATGTAATGATATGTATAATGCCAGTAAAAGGTTAATATCTGAATCTATATGTAAATCAAACACTAGAGAGCGTTACTAATTCACTGTATATAAGACAGCATCTCTAGGAATTCTGGGAAAACCTGAAGAGAACATGAAGAGAGCAGAGTGAAAGTTGAATAGAGAATTATAGCACGAGGTCAAGTCATGGTGTAGCTTAATAGTTAGATAGACTATTGCATACTGTACTACAGATTCAGTATCATTGGTTTATTATCTGTAACTCAATAGAGTATGTGAACTTCACTTTAGTTTAGTAGTGCAAAATAAATTAGTTTTGAGTCAATCTTCTTATTTGTATATTCTTTGTCAACACAACATATCTGGCTACCTTGGAGGAAACGCAAGGAATATAACATGGTACCAGGTTACTGCTGAAGTTATTTAGATAGATTAGTTAGAATCTATATAGTTAACAAACAACTAGCACGCGACTCAGGCTTTGAAGAACAGACTTCTTACAGACCTGCGCAAAACTCAGAAGAACTCCGAACTCATGGAAAAAGTTCAATCTCTACGACAGCTCAGGATATCTGGTAAACTAGATGTTGACTGGAAAGTTTTCAAACAACAGTTTCAGCTATATCTGTCTGCATCTGATTTAGACAAGGCAAATGATAATTGGGAACTAGCATTATTTTTAACGATGGCTGGTCCACGAGCCATAGAAGTGTATAACTCCTTTCACTTCGCAATGGATGAAGATAAAACTAGATATAATGTTGTCATAGAGAAATTTGATCTGCACTGCAAGACTCAAATAAATGAAACATATGAAAGATTTATCTTTAAGAAAAGGAGGCAAAAAGATAGGAAATGTATTGATTGCTTCATAACAGATTTAAAACTTAAAGCTCAAACATGTAATTTCTCCATATGATCTGACTCTATGATCAGAGACCAGATTGTCTTTGGAATCGTAGATGAAAAGCTCAGGAAAATTTTGCTGAGACAAAAAGATCTTAAGCTAGAAAACTATCGAAATGTGTTGAGTGCATGAATTTTCTAAAAGTCGGTATTCTGAGATTCTGAAGAAAGAAAAGGGCGCAAAAACGAGCCTCGAGACCGACTGCATTGGAGCTGTGGTGCAGTTCAGAAAATGCGCATTTCAGTTGGCAGCCACATTGTGCACACGCATTCCCGACCTGTACATGCGCACATCACCAAAAGATGCGAGACGGAAGAAGACCGTTCTGCCCATGCGCGAAGACACTTTGCGCCTAATGAAACAAACGTCACGACATGTGGACGCTGTGGACACACCACCCACGTACAAAATGTCCTGCACTTGGAAAAACTTGCTCAAAATGTTGCAAACTCAACCACTTTGCTGTGCCATGCAGAACTTCACTTAAAGCAACACAATTTAAATCTGCAAATCTACCGAAGACACATAGGAACATAAGAAGTGTAGGCACAACAAAAGAAACCTATAAAAGTGATCATTCTGACAATGATCTTGATGCTTATTGCTTAGAAGGTTATTTCTTTGTAGGCATAATTGAAAAATTTGATGCTACTACAGATGTTTCATCTCCTCCTCAAATAGTACAATCTATTAACTCGGAATCCGAATGGAACACACCACTTCAAGTAAATGGTTCTGAAATCATTTTCAAGCTTCCGCGAACTTGATAAACACAAATGACCTCCTACAATACAGAAAACAGATTGTCAATTGCATGATTATAATGGCAACGCAATCACCTCATTGGGATCGTGCTATCTAGTTGTGACAAATCACTACACCATCATCGCATTAAGATTTGAGATTGTAGAATCCAACAGATCTTCTCTCTTAGGTGCACAATCCTGTCAGGATCTTCACCTAGTTCAAAGAACCTATAGCGCAAGTTCACCTCTTCCGCCTATTCAGGAGGATATTCAAGGAATTCTTGATCGATTTCCTCACGTCTTTGAAGGCATGGGTACTCTTCCATTTCAATATAAAATACAATTGAAACCAAATGCCAAACCAGTGGTACACCCTCCTGGAAGAGTTCCTTCGTGCCCCGCTTCGTGAAAGATTAAAGCAAAAACTTGCACGTATGCAAAAACTTGGCATAATCTCCAAGATTACAGCAGCGACTAATTGGGTCAGTTCAATGGTGTGCGTCAAGAAACCATCTGGGGAATTGAGAATCTGCATAGATCCAACAGATCTAAATAAAAATATAAAACCTGAATATTATCCAATACCCAAGCGTGAAGAGATTCTTTCTAAACTGGATGCCTCCAAAGGATTTTGGCAAATTCAAATGGATGACACAAGCAAGAAATTGTGTATGTTCAACACACCATTTGGTCGATACTGTTTCAACGGAATGCCATTTGGTATTATTTCAGCATTGGAGATATTTCATCGAGTGATGGAACAAATGACTGAAGGTATTGATGAAGTACGAGTTTACATGGATGATATCATCGTCTGGTCATCTACATGTGAAGAGCATAATAAAAGGCTATTGCAAGTCTTCCAACAGATACACAAATTTGGTTTAAAACTAAACAGAGCCAAATGCAATTTTGGTATTGCAACCTCAAAGTTCCTGGGAGATCAAATTTCAGAACATGGTGTGCAACCTGACGATGACAAGATTGTTGCCATACAGAAGATGACAGTCTCAGAAGCCAAGAAAGCAGCGTTGCGATTCCTAGGTGTTTTAAATTTCCTTGGAAAGTTCATTCCAAACCTCTCTTCTAGAACTACAGCTTTGCGACATCTGATCAAGAGGCCTACGACATTCTCATGGACTGATGCTCATCAAACGGAATGGATGGAGCTAAGACACAATTGACTTCTTTGACCCTGACAGAGAAACAAAAATCTCAACGGATGCAAGTCAAAGTGGAATTGGAGCCGTTCTTCTTCAAAGAGATGAGCATTCTTTGTGGACACCAGTTGCTTATGCATCGCAATCAATTACACCTACTGAACAAAGGTATGCCCAGATAGAAAAAGAATGTTTAGGCTTACTAACTGGAATTTTCAAATTTCACGACTATGTATTTGGCCTACCAACATTCACGGTCGAGACTGATCATCGACCATTTGTTCACATTATTCACAAATATTTGAATGACATGACTCCTAGATTACAGCGTATTCTTATGAAGTTGCGTCAATATGATTTTCAACTTGCCTATACTCCAGGCAAAGATTTGATAATTGCTGATGCATTATCTCATTCTGTCAATTCAGAAGAACGACCACCAGAGTTCATCCTGGTTGATTCATTAGAGCTTAAGTGCATCTTTCGAGCTGAAACCTTAGCTGCGTCAGACGACAAACTGAAACTCATCAGAGATATGACCAACAAAGATCCAATGATTGCAACGTGTTATAGACCATTTGAACAATGGTTGGCCCAAAGGACACTGTTCCAAATACAGAAACATTCAAGCTGAACTTACAGTTGTTGATTTTTTTTTACTCCGTCTCGATCACATAGTGATTCCTATGACACTGAGACCCATGATACTACAAAAAATACATGAAGGTCATCTCGGCATTGAAAAATGCAAAAGAAGAGCGTGACAGGCAGTATATTGGCCAGGCATCAACAAGGATATCCCTAACCTCGGGTGAAATTCTCCGGTATCGGCGCGATGTCCGCCGACTGGTGCCCAAAACGGCGCAAATCAGTCGGGCATCGCGCCGCCCCAAAGGTGCAGAATGCTCCGCATCTCGGGGGGCCGAGCCACAACCTTAAGGGGCTAGGCCCGTGCCGGACGAATGTCCGCCCCGCCAGCTGTCGGAAAAGACCTTTGGTGCCCCGCCAGCTGGCGCGGAAATGACATCTCTGGGCTGCGCATGCGTGGGAGCGTTAGCGGCCGTTGACGGCATTCCCGCTCTTGCGCAGTGGAGGGAGTCTCTTCCGCCTCCGCCATGGTGGAGACCGTGGCGAAGGCGGAAGGGAAAGAGTGCCCCCATGTCACAGGCCCGCCCACGGATCGGTGGGCCCCGATCGCGGGCCAGGCCACCGTGGGGGCACCCCCTGGGGCCAGATCGCCCCGCGCCCCCCCCCCCAGGGGACCCCGGAGCCCGCCCGCGCCGCCTTGTCCCGCCGGTAAGGTAGGTGGTTTAATCTACGCCGGCGGGACAGGCATTCTAGCAGCGGGACTTCGGCCCATTTGGGCCGGAGAATCGCGGGGGGCGGGGGGGGGGGGGTGCGCCAACTGGCACGGCGAGATTCCCGCCCCCGCCGAATATCCGGTGCCGGAGAATTCGGCAACCGGCGGGGGCGGGATTCACGCCAGCCCCAGGCGATTCTCTGGCCCGGCGGGGGGGGTCGGAGAATCTCGCCCCTGATTCTTGAGTGTGAAACATGTCAACGAAACCAATCAATTCAATGCAAAGAAACATTTCTACCGCATGATCTGGAAAAGACTCCATGGTCAAAAGCGGGAATTTTTATGGTCGTGATTACATTCCAATCACTGATTATTTCTCAAACTATCCTGAAAGTATCAAACTGTCTGACTTAACTGCTAAATCCGTGATCAAGGCTACGAAAGAAATCTTTGCTCGACATGGGATACCATGCAAAATCATGACAGATAACGGACCTTGTTTTGATAGTTATGAATGAACAGTTTGCTAAATCATATAATTTTGCTCACATAACTTCAAGTCCTTTCTATCTACAATCGAATGGGAAAGTTGAAAAAGGGGTTCATATCGTGAAACAACTTTTCACAAAATCTCTTGATTCTGATTCTGACATGAACCTAGCTTTACTCAATTACAGAGCTACTCCTCTTGCAACGGATTTATCTCCTGCTCAACTATTGATAAACAGAACATTAAGAACGACTTCCATGCATTAGACTTCCTGATCCAGATTTTCAGCCAGTCAGCAAGAAAATGCAACATTAACAAAGCATTCAGGAGAAATACTACAATCAATATGCAACACCACTGGAACCACTGAATCCAGGTGACCAAGTGAGAATTCGTATTCCTGCTGGAGGATGGTCTGCTATTGCTAAGGTGATTCGTCAAGCAGCACCACGCTCATACATCATTCACACGAGTGAAGGTTCGATTGTTCGAGGAAATTGAAGACCACTTTTAAAAATGCAGTCTTGTAACATAATATTTCCTGATCTTCAAATGAATGAAAGTCTATTTCACAATACATTTACATCTTCCAGGATACCAGAAGACTCACAGAAGACATTCAAGACTTCTGACACTCCTCTTACTAGATTGAGAAGATTATCCAGGATAAGACGGAAACCAGACAGACATAACTTGTGAAGACTCACCAATGAATTGTTTGATTAATTTTATTTCTTACTCACCTGTTAATTTAATATACATATCATGCATTCTGTAATGATCTTATACATTTTTCCTGTTAGTCATATAGAAAAGAAATGTCTAAAAAAAGGGGGAAGTAATGATATGTATAATGCCAGCATAGTAAAGGGTTAAGATCTGAATCTATGTGTAAATCAAATACTAGAGGGTGTTACTAATTCACTGTATATAAGACAGCATCTCTAGGAATTCTGGGAGAAGCTGAAGAGAACATGAAGAGAGAAGAGTAAAAGTTGAATAGCGAATTATAACACGAGGTTAAGTCAAAGTGCAGTTTAATAGTTAGATAAAATACTGAATACTGTACTATAGAGTCAGTATCATTAGT
Organism: Scyliorhinus torazame; assembly: GCF_047496885.1. NCBI lineage: Eukaryota > Metazoa > Chordata > Chondrichthyes > Carcharhiniformes > Scyliorhinidae > Scyliorhinus > Scyliorhinus torazame. The sequence continues at coordinate 64,254,133 of NC_092719.1, forward strand.
TTATTATCTGTAACTCAGTAGAGTGTGCAAACTTCATTTTAGTTTAGTAATGTAAAATAAATTAGTTTTGATTCAATCTTCTTATTTGTATATTCTGTATCAACACTACATATCTGGCTATCTTTGAGGAAAAGGTAAGGAATATAACAGGCTATTTCTATTAGGGAATTGGCAATCGTGGTTAAGTGAGCACTTTACAACCCAAGTCGATCCCCGTTGGTGGGCGGGCCATGTAGCATGTGGGAGACATTGTCTAGCATCCCAATCACTTGATGCCTGGACACTGTGTTTGAACTGCGGGAGGCAGCACCACACATGCAACAGCCAACATTCGAACATCCAGGACATGTCCACGGTTGGAGGGTGGGTGGGTGTCATGGGAAGATGGAGGTGCTTGGAGAGATGGGCCAAGGGTTTGGAGGTCGGCCTGCATTGCGGATGAATGTGACAGAGACATCATAATGGTTGTGCAAAAAGGTGTTTATAGTGTTTGACAATTCCCCACCTCCTGATGATGCTGCCACCACCCCCACCCTCTGCCCCCTCCCTCCTACCTACTCCCCAATCCCCTCCCCCTTCCTCTGGCGCTCTCAGTGATCTTCTCTGTACTTTGCCCTCCTAGCTCTACCACAACGTCTAGGTGTGTCCCCAGGATGAACATCTGAGGTGGAGGCAGCCAGCTGCTTACGACTTCCCGTGGCCTTTGATCCCAGGGATTCAGGTGGCGAACCTCAATTTGCCGAGCTGGTGAGGCCTCGTCAAGTGGACCGATTAACTTTGAATAGCGTTGCCGGCCTCGCTGGGCCAAGCGCCAGAAAGCTTGCGGCAATTCCCACTCGCTACAACACTTAGAAATCTTTACGGAGAATCGTGTCCTATGTTTGAGGACCCATTGCCCCCTCTCCCCTCAACCTCTCACGCACGCACCACCCTCCTCTTTCTGCAATCACATTCCCTCCTTCCCACAGCCAGCACACTGGAGTGCCGTTTGCCTGCTTGGCATCTCCAATTTTCTAGCAGACTTAAAACAAATCTGAACTCACCCTCGGGCTTCACAGGCAAAAACTGCAGGGTCTGGAACAGTTCTCCCATTGACATTGTGAATTTTCAGAGATTGTATTTGGGATTTGCCTCCACATTATTAACGAAAACTTCACTTGCGACTCAGGGTAGATGGGAAACACGTAAACGGCTGAGTGTGAGTGGCCCATTAACTCCCTGGCCTCTTTTGCATTTCTCTGCGCCACTTTTCATCTAAACCTGCTGGGAATAAAGTGGCAGCTAGCATGTGAGAGCAGGTAATCAGGAAGGTGCTCACCATGCATGACAGAATTTGGGTGGGTTTCTCCGTCCAGTGACACCGGAATCGGGAAACGCGATCGGGTAGAGAATCGCGCATCAGTCGAAAATCGAGGCAGTTGGCACGTGCCCGATGGAATGTCGTGGTCCGGTGCTTCGACAGTGGCATGAATGCATTCCAGGCCGCACACCGGTGTGGCCATGTAAATTGTACATGAAACCCCATTGGCAAAGCATTAACGGGCCCGAACCAGAAATTTCAAGCGCCCCCCAACGCCCCCCCCCCCCCTCCCCCCCGCCCTCACGATGCTCCACCTCCGCCAGGAGGAATTAGCGACGGCGAGGTTCATGTGTGGTATTTAAAATCAGGAAATAGGCACCATGGCTGCTGAGGGAGAGGGAGGGGGTACGAAAAGTGTCCAACATCGCTATGGTGTACTGACAGTTGTGCCGCTGGCAATGGGAGTTCTGACAAGGGTGGGGGTGAGTAGCAGGCTGCAACCAGGTGGTGGGCCGGGGTAGATGGGCACGGACCACCATTGCCACAGCCTGCAAGGCAGCCATGTCGCTGCGAACACCCCTGAATGCCCACTGTGAAATTAGAACCACAGAGTGCCTCCCAAAGCCACCTGCCCAGGTACCCTCTGGTCCCAGCCAACCCATCAATGGGATCGGCATGCTCCAGTACAACCAGTGCCACCTTCTTGGCTGGGTTGAGACTGTGTGGGCAGTGGAGTGCTTATATGCAGCTCCTGCTTGACAAGCTCTCCAGTGCCATTCCCGACCCTGCGAAACACACGCCAGCGTTCGTTGGAATTGCACTAGTTCCACGTGGTACCTGTGCTAGCCCATTAGGATGTCCTGAATTGTTCTGGTACCAGCGCGCTTTTGGGGGCATTGAACTCTCATGATTCAGTCTTGGCATGAGCACTTAGGGATTCTCCAATAATGGGGCTATGTCCCCACACCCGCGAAAACACATGCGCGAATCACTCTGGACTTACCTGGAGTAAGTCCAGGGTGATTCTGCAATTTGCAGGGGGCTAGCGGTACCCTGGAGTACTCCTCGCAGCTCTGGCTGCTGATACAGTGCCCTGCACTTCCGGTCAGAGGTCCGCGCATGTGCATGGCGGCGGCCTGTATCAGCCACCTCACGCAACATGGCCAACCCATACCGCAGAGCGACAGCATGAAGATAGGGCGCCCCCCCGAGATCGCGCGTGCCCGCGGATCGGGTGCCCCCGATCAATAGCCTGGCTGTCCTGGAGACCACCCCTCCTGGTGAATGAGCCCCCCGCCCCCCACCAGGATGGCTGCCACGCTGCCACGCTGAGTGCCCGCTGGGTGGAACCATGAGAGAACCACTGTGGCGGGAACTCGGCCAGCTGCACTGGGAGAATCACCGTGGGGGCCTTTTTCAATGGCCCCCGACCTGCGCCCCGTCGAATGCGCGCGCCCGATTGCCGGCAATTCTCCAGGGACCGGAGAATCGTGGGAGCGGCGTCGGACCCGATCTCGGGTCTGACACCCATTCTCCGCCCCCACACCGAGCGAGATTTCGGCGCGGATGCTCGGAGAATCCCGCCCTTAGTCTCTGAAACAGAGAATCCAACCCTTGGTCTTTGGGCCAATTGTGGCTGAAGAAATTTGGTAGGAGAGAAACAATGCAAGGATTCTGCCTGGACCAGGAAGAATCTGAAAAATGTTTTGAGAAAACACCTCTTTCCTGGTTCTGATTGGCTCCAGCTTCAGCTATTCAGTTTGGCACAGTGCAGGTGGTAAGGTTGAAATCACATTGTGCGGTCAATCTGTTACTAGCCTGCATCTTTTCCATTTCAATGTGTCACATAGATGCATCGGGGCTGAGATAACATTCCAGGTTTAAAGAAAAATCGATTTGAAAGAATATTGTGCTTTTCATGTCCTCAGGACATGTTAAAGTGCTTCATAGCCAATGAATTATTTTTCAAGTGCAGGGGTTGTAACATGGTTAACCACAACAAAGTTCGACAAAAAGCAACAATATAAATGTCTAATTTATCTGTTTTGATTGAGGGATAACTATTGACTCAGGGACTGGAGGAATTCCCTACTCTTCTTCAAGATGGATGTTCACACCTACCTGAACAGGCAGTGCAGGGTAGCCTCGTAAACCCCCAAAGCATCAGGGTGATTTTAATGAAATCATTGCACATACTTCTGGATTGGATTTGTTTATTGTCACATGTACCAAGGTACAGTGAAAAGTATTTTTCTGCGAGCAGCTCAACTAATCATTAAGTACATGGCGAAAAAAGGGAATAAAAGAAATTACATAAAAGGGCAACACAAATTATACAATGTAACTACATAAGAACATAAGAACTAGGAACAGGAGTCGGCCATCTGGCCCCTCGAGCCTGCTCCGCCATTCAATGAGATCATGGCTGATCTTTGTGGACTCAGCTCCACTCTCCGGCCCGTACACCATATCCCCGAATCCCTTTATTCTTTAGAAAGGTATCTATCTTTTTCTTAAAAACGTTTAAAGAAGGAGCCTCAACTGCTTCACTGGGCAAGGAATTCCAGAGATTCACAACCCTTTGGGTGAAGAAGTTCCTCCTAAACTCGGTCCTAAATCTACTTCCCCTTATTTTGAGGCTATGCCCCCTAGTTCTGCTTTCCCCGACCAGTGGAAACAACCTGCCCGCATCTATCCTATCTATTCCCTTCATAATTTTATATGTTTCAATAAGATCCCCCCGCATCCTTCTAAACTCCAATGAGTACAGTCCCAGTCGACTCAACCTCTCGTCATAATCTAATTCCCTCAACTCTGGGATCAACCTAGTGAATCTCGTCTGCACTCCCTCCAGTGTCAATATGTCCTTTCTCAGGTAAGGAGACCAAAATTGAACACAATACTCCAGATGTGGCCTCACCAACACCCTATACAATTGCAGCATAACCTCCCTCGTCTTGAACTCCATCCCTCTAGCAATGAAAGACAAAACTCGATTAGCCTTCTTAATCACCTGTTGCACCTGCACACCAACCTTTTGCGACTCGTGCACCAGCACACCCAGGTCCCTCTGCACAGCAGCATGTTTTAACATCTTACCGTTTAAATAATAATCCATTCTGCTGTTATTCCTCCCAAAATGGATAGTCTCACACTTGGCAACATTGAATTACATCTGCCAGTCCCTAGCCCATTCACCTAACCTATCCAAATCCTTCTGCAGACTTCCAGTATCCTCTGCACTTTTTGCTTTACCACTCATCTTAGTGTCGTCTGCAAATTTTGACACATTGCACTTGGTCCCCAACTCCAAATCATCTATGTAAATTGTGAACAACTGCAGGCCCAACACTGATCCTTGAGGGACCCCACTAGTTACAGGTTGTCAACCAGAGAAACACCCATTTATCCCCACTCTCTGCTTTCTGTTAGTTAACCAATCCTCTACCCATGCTACCACTTTACCCTCAATGCCATGCATCTTTAGTTTATTCAGCAACCTTTTGTGTGGCACCTTGTCAAAAGCTTTCTGGAAATCCAGATATACCACATCCATTGGCTCCCCATTATCTACTGCACTGGTAACGTCCTCAGAGAATTCTACCAAATTAGTCAGACACGATCTACCCTTTGTGAACCCATGCTGCGTCTGCCCAATGGGACAATTTCCCTCCAGGTGCCCCGCTATTTCCTCCTTAATGATAGATTCCAGCATTTTCCCTACAACTGAAGTTAAGCTTACCGGCCTATAATTACCCGCTTTCTGCCGACCTCCTTTTTTAAACAGTGGTGTCACGTTTGCTACTTTCCAATCCTCTGGGACCACCCCAGAGTCTAGTGAATTTTGATAAATTATCACTAGTGCGTTTACAATTTCCCTAGCCATCCCTAGCACCGGCATATGAAGCATACAGGGTGTAGTGTTAATGAGGTCAGTCCATAAGAGGGTCATTTAGGAGTCTGGTAACAGCGGGGAAGAAGCTGTTTTTGAGTCTGGCCGTGCGTATTCTCAGACTTCTGTATCTCCTGCCCGATGGAAGAAGTTGGAAGAGTGAGTAAACCAGTTGGGAGGGGGCTTTGATTATGCTCCCCGGCTTTCCCAGGCAGCAGGAGGTGTTAATGGAGTCAATGAATGGGAGGCAGGTTCGTGTGATGGACTGGGCGGTGTTCACGACTCTCTGACGTTTCTTGCTGTCCTGGGCTGAGCAGTTGGCATACCAGGCTGTGATGCAGCCAGATAGGAAGCTTTCTATGGTGCATCTGTAAAAGTTGGTAAGGGTTAATGTGGACATGCCGAATTTCCTTAGTTTCCTGAGGAAGTATAGGCGCTGTTGTGCTTTCTTGGTGGTAGCGTCGACGTGGGTTCACCAGGACAGATTTTTGGAGATGTGCACCCCTAGGAATTTGAAACTGCTAACCATCTCCACCTCGGCCCCGTTGATGCTGACAGGGGTGTGTACAGTACTTTGCTTCCTGAAATCAATGACCAGGGGCGATATTCTCCGACCCCCCGCCGGGTCGGTGAATCGCCGGGGGCTGGCCTGAATCCCACCCCCGCCGGTTGCCGAAGTGTCCGGCACCGGATGCCGGATATTCGGCGGGGGCGGGAATCGCGCCGCGCCGGTTGGCAGGCCCCCCCGCTAGATTCTCCGGCCCGAATGGACCGAAGTCCCGCCGATAAATTGCTTGTCCTGCCGTCGTAAATTAAACCACCTACCTTACCGGCGGGACAAGGCGGCGCGGGCGGGCTCCGGGGTCCTGGGGGGGGCGCGGGGCGATCTGACCCCGGGGGGTACCCCCACGGTGGCCTGGCCCGCGATCGGGGCCCACCGATCCGCGGGCGGGCCTGTGCCGTGGGGGCACTCTTTCCCTTCTGCCTCCGCCACGGTCTCCACCATGGCGGAGGCGGAAGAGACTCCCTCCACTGCACATGCGGGAGAAACTGTCAGCGGCCGCTGACGCTCCCGCGCATGCGCCGCCCGGAGATGTCATTTCCGCGCCAGCTGGCGGGGCAACAAAGGCCGTTTCTGGCAGCTGGCGGGGCGGAAATTCCTCTGGCGTCGGCCTAGCCCCTCAATGTTGGGGCTCGGCCCCCAAAGATGCAGAGCATTCCGCACCTTTGGGGTGGCACGATGCCCGTCTGATTGGCGCCGTTTTGGGCGCCAGCCGGCGGACATCGCGCCGTTTCCGGAGAATTTCACCCCAGCTCTTTAGTTTTGCTGGCATTGAGGGAGAGATTGTTGTCACTGCACCACTCCACTAGGTTCTCAATCTCCCTCCTGTATTCTGACTCGTCATTGTTCGAGATCCAATCCACTATGGTCGTATCGTTAGCAAACTTGTAGATGGAGTTGGAACCAAATTTTGCCACGCAGTCGTGTGTGTACAGGGAGTAGAGTACGGGGCACGCAGCCTTGCGGGGCCCCGGTGTTGAGGACTATTGTGGAGGAGGTGGTGTTGTTCATTCTTACTGATTGTGGTCTGTGGGTCAGAAAATCGAGGATCCAGTTGCAGAGTGGGGAGCCAAGTCCTAGGTTTTGGAGCTTTGATATGAGCTTGGCTGGGATTATGGTGTGAAGGCGGAGCTGTAGTCAATAAATAGGAGTCTGATGTAAGAGTCCTTGATGTCGAGATGCTCTAGGGATGAGTGTAGGGCCAGGGAAATGGCGTCTGCTGTGGGCCGGTTGCGACGGTATGCAAATTGCAGTGGATCAAGGTGTTCTGGGAGTATGGAGGTGATGCACTTCATGATCAACCTCTCGAAGCACTTCATTATGACTGAAGTCAGGGCCACTGGACGGTAGTCATTGAGGCACGTTGCCTGGTTCTTCTTTGGCACCGGTACAATGGTGGTCTTCTTGAAGCAGGTGAGGAACTCGGAGTGGAATAGGGACAGGTTAAAGATGTCCGCGAATACCTCTGCCAGCTGGTCCGTGCAGGCTCTGAGTGCACGACCAAGGATCCCGTCCGGCGGGCCCGTCGCCTTCCGTGGGTTAACTTTCAGGAAGGCCGATCTGACTTCGGAAGCTGTGATGGTGGGTATGGGTGAGTTATGGGCTGCTGGGGCACTCAACAGCGGATTGTTGGTTACCTGCTCGAACCGAGCATAGAATGCATTGAGTTCATCGGGGAGGGGAGCGCTGCTACCGGAGATACTGCTTGGCTTTGCTTTGTAGCCCGTTATGTTGTTTAGTCCATGCCACAATCGCCGAGAGTCTGTCTGTGACTCTAGCTTGGTTTGATATTCTCTCTTGGCATCTCGGATGGCTTTGCGGAGGTCGTACCTGGATTTCCTGTATGGGTCAGGGTCGTCTGACTTGAACGCCTCAGATCTGTCCTTCAGTGGGGAGTCAATCTCATGATTGAGCCATGGTATCCGGTTGGAAACCGTGCCTTCTCTGTCAATAGGGGCTCCCGGAATCTGCTAAAACACAATTTCCAAACTGCGATTATCATAACAGTTTGAATCATATATTTTCTAGAGTGAACTTGAGTTTACTACAATGCTTATATTACCCTATCAAATGTGCATTAGTTTTGCTGAATAAAGGGGGCAGGATTCTCTCAGCCCACAGCAGGCCGGAGAATCGCTGGGCCGGGCGCGATTCTCCGACAAGGTCGGCGTGGCGCCAGTTGGGGGCCGCTCGACGCGGCCTCCCCCCCGGTGACTCTACGCACGGGCTGGGCCGAGTGGCCGCAAAAAAAATCCAAGTACCGCTGGCGCCGTCCACGTGTGATATTACCCGGCTTGACCTCGGTGTGCATCCTTCCGGGAGCAGCCTGGTGGGGGTGGGGGGGTGTCCGACCCCGGGGGGGGCTCTGCTGTGGTCCGGCCCACGATCGGGGCCTACCGACCGGCACACCGGCCTCTGGGGCTGGGGCCCTTTTGCTCTGCGCCGGCCCCTGTAGCTCTACGCCATGTTGCGTTGGGGTCAGAGCGGAGAAGGAAGCCACTGCGCAAGGGCGCATTCGCGCCGGTCGCACCGCACCTGCGCAGACCCGCGGCGCCCATTTGAAGCCGGTATCGGCAGCTGGAGCGGCATGGGTGTGGTAGTCGGTATTAGGGGTATTACGGTACGCAGGTTGATGCTATAAGACCATTGGTGTGGGAGGTACCTGAGACAGCAATATCATTGGTGACGCCTGCCTGCTGGTTCCGCCCAGTAGGGCGGAGTATAAGAACCTGTGTCTCCCTAGCAGCTGCATTCTGTACCTGCGCTGCTGGGGGAAACATCTAGTCCAATAAAGCCTTCAATTGTCTCCAATCTCGCTTCTGGAGTTATTGATCGAGCATCAATTTATTGTACTATATTGTAATGAATGGATCTCCGAATCAAGCCGGAGTGTCTGCAAAACAGCCCCCACGCAGCAAACTCAGCAGCAACCTTCAAGCACTGGCTGGTGTGCTTCAACGGGTACCTCAGGACAGCCACAACTACACCCACGGAGGGCCAGAAGATGCAAGTTCTTCACTCGAGGGTGAGCCCAGAGATCTACACCCTCATCGACAATGCGGACGATTTTGAGGCTGCAATGACCCTGCTGAAAGGACAATGTATTCGCCCTGTAAACCAGGTCTACGCCCGACATCTGCTAGTGACGAGGTGACAAATCCCCAGGGAATCGCTGGAGGAGTTCTACCATGTGCTCCTGGTGTTAGGTAGGAACTGTGACTGCCCGCAGGTTTCAGCCAGCGACCACACAGAACTTTTAATCCGGGACACATTCGTTGCAGGTATGCTGTCCTCCCAAATCCACCAGCAGTTGCTGGAGAAAGAGACACTAGGCCTCAAGGAGGCATGGGCCCTTGCCAGCTCCCTGGATGTGGCCTCCCGAAACGTCCGCACTTACATCACCGACCGCGTGGCAGCCCCTTGGGCAGCGTAGAACCCCCCCGCGGGCAACTCTGATGCATCCCCCATCCCCCCACAAGCTTGTGCTGTGAGACTGCCAGGCAACCCCGGGGGGCCACACTGCTATTTTTGCGGGCACGCCCGGCAGCGCTGCCCAGCCCGCTCATCCATCTGCAAAGGGTGTGGCAAAAAGTGCCATTTTGTGGCAGTATGCCAGGCCCGGGCGGTCGGTGCGGTCTCCGGGGGCGAACCGGGATCGCCACCCCAACTCTCTCCGTGAGTCACGTGTGGCCAGCGGGCGTCGCCATCTTCCTTCTCCATTGCCACGTATGGCCTCCGGGCGCCACAAGTCTGTTCCCTGGGGACCACGTGCGACAGATGGGCGCCACCATCTTGTACACCCCCAGCCATGTGCGACCCGTGGGCGGCGCCATCTTGTACACTCCCAGTCACGTGCGACCAGTGGGCACCGCCATCTTGGCTGGAGTCTCAGGACCCCGACTCGGATGACCACACACCGCCCGAGGAAAACATCCAACGTTTGCCACGACTTGCCTCAGTGACCCTGGACCAGTCTCGGCCCCGAACACTCTCGATGACCGTGCTCATCAACGGGCATAAAACATCCTGCCTGATCGACTCCGGGAGCACAGAGAGCTTCATACACCCCAATATGGTAAGCCGCTGTTCTCTTCCCATCCACCCAGTAAGCCAGAAAATCTCACTGGCCTCCGGGTCACACTCTGTAGAGATCAAAGGGTTCTGCGTAGCGAACGTCACGGTCCAGGGAAGGGAATTTAAAAACTTCCGGCTCTACGTCCTCCCTCACCTCTGCGCTGCCATGCTCCTAGGCTTAGAGTTCCAATGTAACCTCCAGAGCTTAACTTTTAAATTCAGCGGCCCTATACCCCCCTCACTGTCTGCAGCCTCGCGACCCTCGAGGTCGATCCGCCTTCCCTGTTTGTGAACCTCACACCAGATTGCAAACCCGTCGCCACCAGGAGCAGACGGTACAGTGCCCAGGACCGGACCTTCATTAGGTCGGAAGTCCAGCGGTTACTGAAGGAAGGTATTATTGAGGCAACAGTCCCTGGAGAGCTCAAGTAGTGGTTGTAAAGACCGGAAAGAAGTACAGGATGCTCATCGATTATAGTCAGACCATCAACAGGTATAAGCAGCTCGACGTGTACCCTCTCCCCCACATATCTGATTTGGTCAACCAGATTGCACAATACAAGGTCTTTTCCACGGTGGATCTCAAATCCGCCTACCAGCAGCTCCCCATCCACCCTAGCGACTGCAAATATACTGCATTCGATGCAGATGGGCGGCTCTACCACTTCCTAAGGGTTCCCTTCGGTGTCACAAATGGAGTCTCTGTCTTCCAACGAGAGATGGATCGAATGGTTGACCGGTACGGTTTGCGGGCCACGTTTCCGTACCTCGATAATGTCACCACCTGCGGCCACGACCAGCAGGACCATGACACCAACCTCTGAAAATTCCGCAAAAATCCTTAATCTAACCTACAACAAGGACAAATGTGTGTTCAGCACCGACCGACTAGCCATCCTCGGCTACGTAGTGCATGATGGAGTTATAGGCCCAGATCCCGAACGCATGCGCCCCCTCATGGAGTTTCCCCTCCCCCACTGCTCCAAGGCCCTGAAACGCTGCCTAGGATTTTTTTCGTATTATGCCCAGTGGGTCCCCAACTACGCGGACAAGGCCCGCTCACTAATTCAATCCATGGTTTTTCCCCTGTCGCCAGAGGTCCGCCAGGCCTTCAGCCGCATCAAAGCGGACATCACAAAGGCCATGATGCACGCAATTGATGAATCCCTCCCCTTCCAAGTCGAGAGCGACGCGTCCATTCTTCAGTTGAAAAGGAGGCCCAGGCCATAGTAGAAGTTGTGTGGCACTGGAGGCATTAACTGGCTGGCAGGAGATTCACTCTCCTCACTGACCAACGGTCGGTTGCTTTCATGTTCGATAATGCACAGCGGGGCAAGATAAAGAACGATAAGATCTTACGATGGAGGATCGAACACTCCACCTACAACAATGAGATCTTGTATCGTCCCGGGAAGCTAAACGAGCTTCCTGATGCCCTATCCCGCAGCACATGTGGCAACGCACAAGTGAACCGCCTCCAGGCCCTCCACGAGGACCTCTGCCACCCGGGGGTCACTTGATTCTTCCATTTCATTAAGACCTGCAACCAGCCCTACTCCATCGAGGAGGCCAAGACCGCCACCAGGAATTGCCAAATCTACGCGGAATGCAAGCCGCACTTCTACAGGCCAGAGAAAGCGCACCTGATAAAGGCTTCCCGTCCCTTTGAACGCCTCAATATGGACTTCAAAGGGCCCCTCCTCTCCACCGACCACAACACGTACTTCCTGAACGTGATTGACGAGTACTCCCGCTTCCCATTCGCCATCCCCTGCCCTGACATGACCGCAGCCACCGTCATAAAAGCCCTCCACAGTATCTTTACACTGTTCAGTTTCCCCGCCTACATACACAATGATGGGGGGTCCTCCTTTATGAGCGACAAACTGCGTCAATTTCTGCTCAGCAAGGGCATTGCCTCGAGCAGGACAACCAGTTACAACCCCCGGGGAAACGGACAGGTAGAGAGGGAGAACAGGACTGTCTGGAGGACCGTCCTACTGGCCCTACGGTCCAGGAATCTGCCAGTTTCCCGCTGGCAGAAGGTCCTCCCGGATGCTCTCCACTCCATCCGATCACAGCTACGTACCACGACCAACCAGACACCTCACGAATGTCTCCTTGACTTCCCTAGGAAGTCCTCCTCCGGGACCTTGCTCCCAACCTGGCTGGCAGCTCCTGGACCCATCCTGCTCCGCAAACACGTGCGGGCGCACAAGTCGGACCCATTGGTCAAGAGGGTCCACCTCCTTCACGCTAACCCTCAATACGCCTACGTGGCCTACCCCGAAGGCTGACATGATACGGTCTCCCAACGGGACCTGGCGCCCGCTGGGTCCCCACCCACAACCCCACCACCAACCCTACCCTCCCTCCCACGCCGCACCCCACAGCCGCCCCCTTCCTAGGTGGATCGGTTCTCCCACTAGTTCTCCCATCTAGGGGTGCTGAAGCTGCCGAAGAAGCCAAAGCCACGCTCCCAGAGCCTCGGATGCCCGAGCCGGCGCCTGCATCACCGCCGAAACTGCGACGATCGCAGAGGACGACCAGGGCCCCGAACCGACTAATTGCTTCATTTTGAATGTAAATAAATACTGTAAATAGTTGCGACATGTAACGAGGCAAAACACTGTACTAATATATACCGGGTACCACCATAACCTCAACCTCTACCATTGTATAACGCGAGACCACCACCCCCGCCGGACTCTTTTTTTAACAGGGGGGGAATGTGGTAGTCGGTATTAGGGGTATTACGGTAGCCAGGTTGATGCTGTAAGACCATTGGTGTGGGAGGTACCTGAGACAGCAATATCATTGGTGAAGCCTGCCTGCTGGTTCCGCCCAGTAAGGCAGAGTATAAGAGCCTGTGTCTCCCTAGCAGCCACATTCTGTACCTGCGCTGCTGGGGGAAACATCTAGTCCAATAAAGCCTTCAATTGTCTCCAATCTCGCTTCTGGAGTTATTGATCGTGCATCAATGGGTCACTCCAGTGTCGTGCTGGCCTACTGAGAGGCTCGGAATCACTGCTCCTGGGGCCTGTTGATGCCATCAGAGAATCCCGCCCAGGGTCTCTTAATTCGGTGCTAAGGAAGTAAAATTGTCTAAGTTGACTTGCAGATAATACCCTAAGTAGAAATTAGTTAATGAATCAATTTACTGGAGACATGTACTGGAATGGATACATAGGATAGAACATGGGCTTGGAAGAAACACAAAGAAGAGCAACTAACTGACTGGGTTTGAACATGAGCTTCCTTACTCAGAGTGGTTAGAATGCGGAACCTGCTACCACATGAAGAAGACGCAGCAAATAGAATGGGAAGCTAGCTTTGTATAAAAGGGAGAAAGGAATAGATGGTTATGTTGTGAGACTTAAAGGAAGTAGGGTAGGAGGGCATCAAGTATAAATACCAGTACAGATCAGGGGCTGGATTCTCCGTTTCAGGGACCTATGTCTCCATGTCGTCGTGTAAACTGTGGTCTTTTACGCCAGAAAAACACGCGTCAAAAGGCCACAGATTCTCAGCCCTGCAGGGGGCTAACAGGCGTCTGTCGTGGAACTCACAGCTCCAGCTGCAGTACAGCCTCCCGCACTTCCGAATCAGATGTCGCGCATGCACACGGCGACGGCCTCCAGCGTCCGCACGTGCTCCATGGAGGACTCAGACCGCGGAGCTGCATGGCAGAAATGGTGCCCCCGATCGGCTGTGTGCCCGACCCGTACCGCCCGCACAATAAAGGCCCAGTCCCGTATGAAGCCCCCCCCGTGCACTCTGATCGGCCCGCCCCCAACTATGGCTGCCGCTGACTGACTCCGCTGCCACCATGCGAGTATCCCGAACGGCAGGACCATGAATGGTCCACGCCATCGGGAATTTGGCCGGTCGGGGGCGGAGAATAGCGGGGCGGGCCTCTGGCAACGGCCTCTGGTGGTGTATAATCGCCGCATTTTTCGGGGGGCGGAGAATCGCCGAACCAGCACCGGTCCTATCCATGCGTGAAACTGGATTCTGCGCCCTAGCACCGAACACGATTTTGCCGTCGGTGAGCGGAGAATCCAGCCCCAATGAGCCGAATGGCCTGTTTCTGTCTGTAAATTAAATGCAGTTCTAGGAACTGTAAGGAAAGGCTCTGGGTACTAAAATCTTTGCATGATTAAAGAAAAAGCTTAGAGAAATCCCAAAGTCAAGCTTCTAAGGGATACATTTGCAAATGTCCACTCCTGGCATGAAGTCATGATCTCCAAGAACGCATGTTGTCACAAAGTTGTGACTTGTGCATGAGCGATATTGATCTGTAACTCCCCTGGCTAACCACATATATTTTGAACTGTTTAAAAAGGACTTTTGAAAGACACTGACGAAAGATGTCTGCCACAAATAACCTGATTACCAGTAACCAGTTTCTTAAAAATTCGAATTTGTAGTAGAATTCAGACATGTCAGAATTCAGACATCCTTCTCAGGAATTTCCCACCTGAGGATGTTAAGAACGATTTCAAAGGGATCTACTGAAGCGTCTCGGACACAGCATTTACATTTCTATGAGACTACCTCCCCAGTGAAGGTAGAAAGTCTGCTGGAACACTAGTTATAGGAAAAAAAAATTCCCTGTATCAGCAAGATGGATAATAACTCAGTCAGGCGGTTAATGGCTGGGACATTATAGAATCAACTCACCCCTATCCATGAAACAAAAGCACCATTGATTTCGACATGGGGCGGAATTCTCCAGCCTTTCGACACACCGTTTGGCAGATACTGCTATAATCGCATGCCGTTTGGAATTGTCTCGGCATCGGAGATCTTCCATCGCATCATGGAGCAGACGATGGAGGGCATTGAAGGGGTTTGTGGGTATGTGGACGACATCATCATATGTTCAACGACACCTGAAGAGCATGTTTCCCGTCTCCAGCAGGTATTCCGCCGGTACATGCCAATGGCCTCAAGCTGAACAGGTCCAAATGTTGCTTTGGCATTTCGACACTCAATTTCCTCGGTGACCAGGGGCGTCATTCTCCGACCCCCCGCCGGGTCGTAGAACGGCCGTAGGCCGCCGTGAATCCCGCCCCCGCTCCCGCCGAAGTCTCCGGTACCGGAGATTGGGCGAGGGCGGGAATCGGGCCGCGCCGGTTGGCGGGACCCCCCGCTGGATTCTCCGGCCCGGATGGGCCGAAGTCCCGCCCAGAAATTGCCTGTCCCGCCGCGTAAATCAAACCTGGTATTTACCGGCGGGACCAGGGGGCGTGGGCGGGCTCCGGGGTCCTGGGGGGGGCGCGGGGTGATCTGACCCCGGGGGGTGCCTCCACGATGGCCTGGCCCGCGATCGGGGCCCACCGATCCGCGGGCGGGCCTGTGCCGTGATGGCACTCTTTCCCTTCCGCCTCCGCTACGGCCTCCACCATGGCGGAGGCGGGAGAGACTCTCCCCACTGCGCATGCACAGGAAACTGACAGCGGCCGCTGACGCTCCCGCGCATGCGCCGCATTTCCGTGCCAGCTGGCGGGGCAACAAACGCCATTTCCGCCAGCTGGCGGGGCGGAAATCCCTCCGGCGTCGGCCTAGCCCCTCAATGTTGGGGCTAGGCCGCCAAAGATGCGGAGCATTCCGCACCTTTGGGCCGGCGCGATGCCCGTCTGATTGGCGCCGTGTTTGGCGCCAGTCGACGGACATCGCGCTGTTGGGGGAGAATTTTGCCCCAGATCTCTCAGCAGGGCGTGCGCCCGGACACAGACAAGGTCAAGGCCATCAAAGCCATGAAGGTCCCTGAAGACAAGAAGGTGGTGCTGCGCTTCCTGGGCATGGTCAATTTTCTGGGCAAGTTCATCCCAAACCTGGCCTCACACACCACGGCTCTACAAAACCTGGTAAAAAAGTCCACTGCCTTTGAATGGAAGGCAGTACATCAGGCAGAGTGGTTGTAGCTGAAAGCCAAGCTCACCACTGCACCCATCTTGGCATTTTTCGACCCAGACAGGAGACGAAGATCTCAACAGATGTGAGCCAGGATGGCATCAGTGCGGTGCTGCTTCAACGCGATAACACTTCATCCTGGGCACCGGTAGCCTACGCATCGAGGGCCATGACACCCACCGAAACAAGGTATACGCAAATAGAGAAGGAATGCCTGGGTCTTCTCACTGGCGTGCACAAGTTTCACGGCTATGTCTATGGCCTGCCGACATTCACCGTCGAGATGGATCATAGGCCCCTGGTCCAAATTACCCATAAGGACCTGAACAACATGATGCCTCGGTTGCAGCGCATCCTCCTCAAACTCAGAAGGTATGACTTTGACTTAGTGTACACACCTGGCAAGGAGCTAATCATCGCTGATGCATTGTCCCGCTCCATCATATTGCCTAGTGAACCGCTGGAAATCATCCGGCCGATTGAATCACAGGTGCAGCTGTGTGCTAGCACCCTCCCGGCGTCTGATGAGAAGGTGGTTCATATCCGCGAGGAGACAGCCAAAGACCCCCTCTTGCAGCATGTCATGGACGACCTGACGGTGATTGATGGTATCCTCCTCAAGCTGGACCTGATTGTCATTCCACTCAGTCTCCAGAGCTTGGTGCTCCGCCAATTCCATGAGGGACACCTGGACGTTGAGAAGTGCAGACGCAGAGCCAGGCAGGCTGTCTACTGGCCCAGTATTAGCCAGCTCATCTCGAACATGGTCCTCAACTGTGCGACCTGTCAACGCTTCCAGCCGGCGCAGAGCAAGGAGATGCTCCAACAGCATGAAATCAAGACCTCCCCATGGTCCAAGGTTGGCATCGACCGCTTTAGTGCGAATGGTCGGGACTACGTGTTGATTACTGACTATTTCTTCAATTACCCAGCAGTCGTGAAGCTCTCAGACCTCACATCTCGGACCGTCATCAAGGCCTGTAAGGTGACGTTCTCCAGGCATGGTATCCCACTCACTGTCATGAGTGACAATGGCCCGTGCTTCAACAGCCACGAGTGGTCTATGTTTGCTAAGTCATACTATTTCAAACATGTCACTTCCAGCCCACACTATCTGCAGTCCAATGGGAAGGTTGAAAAAGAGGTGCACATTGTGAAAGAGCTCATCTGCAAGGCCGCGGATTCTGCTTCTGACATCTCCCTCGAGCTGCTTGCGTGCAGGGCGACCCCACTGTCCACTGGCATGTCGCCGGCTCAACTGCTGATGAACAGGGACCTGCAGACGACACTTCCAGCCATACAATTGCCCAACCTGGATCATCTCCCAGTGCTGCAGAAGGTGCAGCAGCTCCAAAACCTGCAGAAGCAGGGCTATGATGCTCACGCCACCGATTTGCCCGTGTTATCCCCGGCAGACACTGTCAGGATCAAGATACCGGATGGTGGCTGGTCTGCTCCAGCTGTCGTTATTCGACAGGCTGCGCCCCGCTCGTATGTTGTACGTATGGCTGACGGTTCTGTTGTGCGACGAAACAGATGGGCACTGCACAAAGTTGCCTGCCCTCAACCGTTTTCTTCTCCGTTTCCGTCCGTTGTTTTGCCACCTCCTGATATCTCGAACTACAAGGCCACCAGTCAGGCTTCCATCCCACCTGTCAAGACGCCATTGTCCCCACCACCACCTCTCCGGCGGTCGACAAGAATCAGACGCAAGCCCCAGGGACAGGACTTATGAACATTTGTTTTGTTTGCAGTGTTCTGTTTTCTCACACTAGACAGCTGTCTTCACATGTAAATACGTCCACATATACCGCCGCTTGTAAATATGTTAATATATACCGTCACATGTCAGTACGTTCCCATGTGCCAACAAAACATTTGAAAAAAAGGGGGAGATGTCATGATATGCAGACATCAGATAATGATATACAGACAGGCAGCTAATGAACACAAGGAACAGGACATGACCAATGAGCAGGCAGGGCACTCAGGGGTGGTATCTCACGATAAAAGGCACGAGGCACTCACACTCCGCCTCTTTCCACTGATGAACATCGACAGAGTGAGACAGTGTGTATGTACAGTATCACACCTCCAGCACATGGATAAGAGCTGTAGTCTGGTTCAGTCAGACAGAGTAACCACACTTAGGTTAGCGGAGAGTTGAACTCATAGAGAACTGTGCTAACTGTGCTACTGGTTCAATAAATTAGATTGAACTAACTTCAAGGTCTGGAGTATCTTTTGGTTAAAGCTGCATCCAGTTGCAGCCTGTGTTATCCCAGAGTAAATAACACGACACCTGTCACCATCAGACTTGAGCTGGAAAAATAGGATATCATATTTTATCCCCCCACCACCACCATTGTCGCCGTAATAATTTCAAGAGATTACCAGTAACTTCATTGCAGTGTTAATAGACTACTTGTGACACTAATTTTTTTTTTTTAATTTAGAGTACCCAATTATTTTTTTTTCCAATTAAGGGGCAATTTAGTGTGGCCAATCCACCTAACCAGCACATCTTTGGGTTGTGAGGGTAAAACCCATGCAGATACGGGGAGAATGTGGAAACTCCACTCGGACAGTGACCCAGGGCGGGGATTCGAACCTGGGTCCTCAGCGCCGAAGTCCCAGTGCTAACCACCCACTGCGCTTGTGACACTAATTAACATTATTATTATATTATTATCTTTCAGATGGAAAGTCGCCAAAGAGCATCTATTCCGAGTTGCCAAGTGAGCATGTAAACTACCTAATCTCTATGCTGCACATCACAGAACTGGAAATCCTTTCTACGGGAATTTTCAGAATGAAGTCCTTGCCACAGGAACAATTAATAGCTGCAGTATTACAGTTTCTTCTCTCAGTTAATAAGCAGTTACATGCTGCAGATCGATTGGACTGAACAAGGACAGCTAACATGCTTTATCGTTCAAAATGAAAACCTTCTGCTGCCCTGCATAAAATAAAATAAACATATAATCACATAATTTATTCAGCACAATTATTACAATATGTGGATCCATTCAGTGAAGTTTTATTCCCGGAGATGGGCACATTCAGCATCTGCGGCATAATACAAAGTCACCATCAGCAGCCTGATAATAAGTACATCTTTATTCAATCACCGCACATGAATTGTGGAAAAAAATGGCCATATGGTAATGTGACATTCAAACTATTATCAGTAAACTTTAATTATAAGCAATCAATGAGGTCATAACTGCTGGCAAAAACTTTAAGACATAATAAAGTCAGACTACAGATTTTGTTTGTCTGGAGCGTCCTCCATAAAAAGATATTTTCTGTCTTTAATCCCATGCAACCCCTGTTACTGTTTTATACACAGTTAGCAAAAGCAGGTCATCTAAGTCACTAGGTAAGGGGGCACACTCAAGAACAGCACAATTCAGATTCACAATGTTGTTAATTTTCCAGCCATATAAAATGACAGCTGTGGTTCATTTGGTAGCACTTTTGCCTGAGTTAATGGGCTGTGGAGTTAATCTGAGGCCTACTCCCAAAAAATTGAGGCCAATGCTGTAGTGCAATGCTGAGAGTGCTGTGTGATTGGGAGTGTTGTCATTCAGAGGAACTGCTAAACCGAGAGTCATCTCCAGGTAGACTATTTTGCACTATTTTGAAAAGGAGCAGGAGATTTCTCCCTTAAGCAACATCGCTGAAAGGGAGGCACGGTGGCACAGTGGTTAACACCGCTGCCTCACAGCGCCGAGGACCCGGGTTCGATCCCTGCCCCGGGTTACTGTCCGTGTGGAGTTTGTACATTCTCCCCGTGTCTGCGTGGCTCTCATCCCCCAAACCAAAAATGTGCAGGGTAGGTGGATTGGCCACTCTAAATTGCCCCTTAGTTGGAAAAAAAGAATTGGGTACTCCAAAATTATTTTAAAAAGCAACATCGCTAATACAGACGATTTGGCTGCGACCACACTGTTTTTTGTGGGATCTTGCTGTGCCACTTTGGTTGCCGCATTTCCTAAACTAGAACTTCAGAAGTACTTCATTGGCTGTAAAGTGTTTCAGGATATCCTAAACCAAGAAAACTACTAAATAAATGCATGTTATCTCTTTTGTCATTAAAATGAATAACAAGAAAAGTCGGGAATCGATCATGAGTCAGCTGATGCCTGCAGCACAGGGAAGGCCCTGCGGCCCATCGCATCCACGTCAGTCAAAAACAACTACCTCACTATTCCAATCCCATTTTCCAGAACCTGGCCCCTAGCCTTGCATGCCTTGGAATCGCAAGTGCACATTTAAACACATCTCCACATCATGGCTATATTAAAGCAGCTTTGCTGTTGGTTAATCAGTCTGTGCTTAGATCAAGAAAGACACCAACACAGGGAGCACAAAAGTAGAGAAGTTACCCATAAATCTTTCCTTTTATGCATCTATCGAAGTTTTTGAAAGGAATGTGGTGTTGACTCATTTGTGTTCCAAGACTGAAAAGCCCCTGAGACCTAATAATACAGGGATACAGCGACTTTGTGGCACACAGGTTGTTTTCATAATTTTTTTAATGTAATGTTGAAAGATTAATACATCAACTAGCTGAATAGAAATTTGACAAGTGGAGGAACATTCTGACTTATTGAATAATTTGAAACTTCACTCTGCGCCCCTGGAGGTTTCATTAGTCAGGGCCAATAACCATATGATAGAGAATGGTGCTTACTGGAATTTTCCTCTGCACGTCCTGACACAGCAATATTTTCAACTGCTTCAGTGAAGCTGATTCTGAAATGTAACAGCCACTGATGACAGAAGTGCTCCACCCTTTGGCATGATTTGATTTAGTGGGAGGTCACTGTCAGCGGTTCAGTTTGTTGACAATATACCGAACTACAATAAAACGCATTTTAATTGACTCTTTTGGGTGCAGGTTTGCTGGATTCAAAAGAAACCTTTTAACCTCAGTGACTGGAGTTGCTTGTGCTTCCTCGGCCAAAGAGCCATTGATCTTCTCCTGGACATGAATTTGTTTTTGTCTCAAATCCTTTGTCATCCCCGACCGGACTCAGCACCAGATAGGCCTGCAGTGAAACACAGATGTGTAAGTAGCAACAAGAAAAGTAAAAACTTGCATTCATATGGTGCCATAGCGTGACTTTAGAATGTCCAAAAGCACTTAACAGACAATGAAGTACTTTTGAAGGGTGAGTACTGTTGTGACATAGTAAATGCAATAGTTAATTAGCACACAACAGGACCCACAAACAGCAATGTGGGAATTCCAGGATTTAGTGACAATATTTGATGAATAATATTGGCCAGGATATTGGGCGGAACTGCTCTTCTTTGAAATAATGCCATTGTATCTTTGAGGCCCATCTGAGAGGGTTTTGCTTTAATTCCTCATCCAAAAGGCATTTATTCTGGATATCCAGCAGTACTGCACTGAAATGTCACCTTGGATTTAATACCCAAATTCCTCCCACAGTCCAAAGATGTGCAAGTGAGGTGGATTGGCTATATTGCCCCTTGGTGTCCAACAGGTTAGCTGGGGTTACGGGGATGGTGTGAGGTCATGGGCCTAAGGTCAGTGTAGACTTGATGGGCCAAATGGCCGCCTTCTGCTGTAGTGATTCGATGATTCTATGAAGCCACGACTTTCGGACGAAGGGAAGAGTGTTACCCACTCAGTCCCAGCTGAGATAGAAGAGCAACTTCGACTTGACTAAGGACATGATGGGGGGGAAAAAATCCCACACACTTCATAAATAATAGTAATATTTATTATTGTCACAAGTAGGCTTACATTAACATTGCAATGAAGTTACTGTGAAAACAGCAAAATTGGACCTGGAGCTAGGAAAGAAGCAATTAAGAGGCTAACTAAAATCTTGGTCAAAGTGTAAGCTTTGAGGAGATTTTCAAAAGACAACTTGGGGTGGCACGGTGGTCAGCACTGCTGCCTCACAGCACCAGGGACTCAAGTTCAATTCCGGCCTCGGGTGACTGTGTGGGAGTTTGCACATTTGCCCCGCGTCTGCATGGGTTTCCTCCGGATGCAACTGTTTCCTCCACTGTCCAAAGATGTGCATGTTAGGTGGATTGGACATGTTAAATTGCCCCTTAGTGTCCAAATATGTGCAAGCTAAGTGGGGTTGTGGGGATAGGGTAGGGAGTCAGCCCTGGGTGGGGGGCTCTTTCGGAGATTCGGTGCAGACTCGATGGGCCGAGTGGCCTCCTTCTGCACTGTAGGGGTTCGATGAGAAATAGAGAGACCATGGATATTCAGAGGTGAGTTCAGGAGAGTGGTCTATTGAGTGCTAAGGATCATAAAGGACATGCGAGTGATCTAACTTCCAGGCTGACTTGATTATTTTGTTCCTCCCTCCCATGTACACCTAACAATTTCTAAGTTATTCAATCAACTTTTCTGGCTGATTCAATTGAATCAATAATTTTCCCCAAATCTAATAACTATTTCAAGAGTTAATTGATCACCCCGCTGAACACACCCAAGATATCACAAAACTCTCTCACTTCAGTAATGTTGGTTGAAAATGGAAATACTTTTGAAAACCCAATTATCATAGAATCCCTAAAGTGCAGAAGGAGGCCAGTCGGCCCATTGAATCTGCATCGACCCTTGGAAAGACCAACCTACCTAGGCCCATAACCAGGTAACCACACCTAACCCTTTGGGCACTCAGAGGCAATTGATCATGGCCAATCTACCTAACCTGCACATCCTTGGATTGTGTAAGGAAACCGGAGCGCCCGGAGGAAACCCATGTAGACACACGGAGAAAGTGCAAATTCCACAGTCACCCGAGGCCGAAATTGAGCTTGGGTACCTTGCGCCGTGAGGCAACAGTGCAAACCATTATGCCACCGTGCCGCCCTCGGACTCAGAATTTACCATATGGCATTGCAACTTATTCACTGCTCAAACTCAATTTGATACATCAGTCTCACTGAAACATGTAGGCCATTCTTTGAGTATCTGTTCAGGCACGCGTCATTGTGAAGAAGACAGTACGAAGCACATTTTCGCACAAAGAGGAGCCGAAATCTAGAACTCGCTCCCCCAAAAGGCTGTGGACGGAGGGTCAACTGTGAATTTTAAGACAGAGAGCGGCAGAGTTTTGTCTGGTAAATGTCAAAAGGGTTACGAAACAATGGCAGGTAAATGGAATTGAGGTGCGATCATTCACAATCGAATTGAAAGCCCATTGAATAAAAACGGAAGCATGGGTTTAAAGTTAGCTGAGTGAGAGGAAACAGAGAATAGTGGTAAAGCATTGTTTTTCAAATTGGAAGAAGGAATATCGGTATTAGGGTGCTGCTTTTCCTGATCTTTATTACCGAGACCTAGGTGTGCAGAGCACAATTTCAAAATTTGCATTTGGCACAAAACGTGGACATTTTGTAAATTGCAAGGAGGATAATGATCGACCTCAAGAGGACATAGTCTGGCTGGCGGAATGGGCAGATGTGTGGTAGATTAAATTGATATGCAGAGCTGTGTGAAGTGTTATATTTTGGAAGGAAGAGGGAGGAATGGCAATGTACAACAATGAGTACAATTGTGAAAGGGATTCGGGAGCAAGACAGACCGGAGGGTATATGTACACCAATCATTGAAAGTGGCAATATGAGTTGGGAAAGCGGTTATGAAAGCATAAGGGATCACGGTTTTATAAATAGAGGCATGGAGTACAAAAAACAAGAAAGTTATTATGAATCTTTACAAAACATTGACCTCAACCGGACTAATTGTGTCCAATTCTGGACACCTCACTTTAGGAAGGATGTGAAAGCAGTGGAGAGGGTGCTGAAAATATTTACGAGAATGGTGCCAAGGAAAAGAGACTTCAGTCTACCTGCATTGATTGGCAAAGCTGGGGCTGTTCACACTTTCAGAGAGGCGAATTGAAAGATATGACCAAAATCATGAGGAGTCTGGACAGAATGATATGGTGAAACTGTTTCCATTGGTGGAAGGATGGAGAACCATAGGACCCTGATTTAAGCTGCTTGACAAAAAGAACCAGGAACAAGACATGGAAAAGTTTTTTAACACGGTGAGTGGGTAGAAACTGGAATGCACTAATGCACTGCCTGAATGCGTGGTGAAGCCAGATTCCATTGTGGCTTACAAAAGCGAATTGGATAATTGTCTGAAGAGAAAAAAAATTGCAGTGGTCTGGGGTAAAGGCAAAGGAGGGGGTGAGCGGGGGGGGGGGGGGGGGGGGCACAGGTCTGTTCCTCTTACAAGGAGCCAGCACAGACAAAATGGGTGGGGTAGCCTCCTTCTGTGCTGTAGTGACTCTATGATTCTCACAATCTCAAGGTGGCATAGTGGCACAGTGGTTAGCACCGCTGCCTTACGGTGCCAAGGACCTGTGTTCAATTGCATCCTTGGGTAACTGTCAGTGTGGAGTTTGTACATTCTCCCTGTATCTGCGTGGGTTTGCTCTGGGTGCTCTGGTTTCCTCCCATAGTCCAAAGATGTGCCGGTTAGGTGGATTGACCATGATAAAAATGTTCCTTAGTGTCCAAAGATGTGTAGGTTAGGTTAAGGGGTTATTGAGATAGGACGGGGAAGTGGGCTTGGCTGGAGTGCTTTTTCAGGTGGTCGGTGCAGATACGATAGGCCAAATGATCTCATTCTGCATTGTAGCGATTCTATTCTGTCCTATTCTAAGGAGCTAAACGCTCCTGATCCCGTGGTTCTATACACATATACAAACACTGATTGAAACAGATGTACACACATTGGCAACTCATTTGGAGAGTTTCAGGAGCAATGCTTCCATTAATCTGCACACATGCGTAGTCACCCAGAAGATACAATGACTGGTTGTCTTTTTTAAGGTACATGCAGCCACACAAAATATTGAAAGGTACTGCACACTTAAAGTAACAGGCTACAAGTAACAACAAAAAAGGGAAACACTGTGCATGAGTTGGGAAAAGTAGTTCATTTTTGTACTTGTCAATCAGGTTTAAGTTCAACAGAAGATGGAGGAGATGAGGGAAAGAATGACCAGAGTTTTGTGTTCTGATTTATTTTGCAGTGATATTGTATGTTCTGCACTGAGCTATCTATCAATGAAAGCAGGTTAAATTAGTAAAAAATAATTTCATAGCAATTGAAGATTAAAGGCACTGGTTGTAGCTACGGTTACTGCTCAAACTGCTTTAGAGAACCCAGGGCTAAGGTAAAATGCATGAACTCTTTGTAACAAAGCTAACTACTTCAATATGACCCAATCTTCAGGTCTCCATGCTGACCTCGTGGAAATTGCTCAGGAAATTTGAACCTCAATTCCTCTGCCCCCTGGGGTCCTTCTTGGATGTTGGAGTCAGCAACTTCAGGCAGTCCCATAGGACATTCCTGAATAGTTACCCAGGAGATGTTAGACAGAAAAACCCTAGGCTAACTCCTGGCTAATGACACTCACCAGCTACCTCATCCACCAGCCACCTCACTCACCAGCCACCTCACCCACCAGCCACCTCACCCACCTGTCATCGCATCCAGCTATCACCCGATCCACTTGCCACCTGACGCACCTTCCACCTGACGCACCTGCCACCTCATCCATCTACCCACTCTTCCACCCTATGCATCCACTCATTCACCCAAATATGCATTCACTAACATTCGCACTGAACCTTTAAGCTTGCCCTGTGGTAGTTGGTGCAGCAAAAGGGGAACATGTTGTATCTTTCTCCCAATGATACAATAGTACAATGGAGCTCTCCGAGGGACTATATGCTCCACATTTCTGGAGTAAACAACCTCAGAGGACTCAGCAAGAAATACGGAGCAGCACTGAGGCGTGGCAAAGTTCAAGTAGAGCACCAATCCAACGATAATTGCCGTTTCGCGGAATATCTGAGCCACAGTTTTAAACATGATAATTATTAGAGCAATCAACAAACCCAGCTTTTAGAATGTTAACAAGGTACAGATTTTACTTTGAGAAACATGAACATTGCCCAGCATTAATATAAATGAACAGAACATGATAGAAAGGAAACTTTGTAATCCATATGATAACAAAGGGTGTTAACTCCACAGGAAAGAAGACACGATAACAAAGATAAAAATTTGCTTAGCTGATGACAGTTTGAATGACATGTGGAAACAAATCTGAATGGTTAGGAGCCACTGATCTCTGCACTTTGATGAAATTATTAAAAAGCCTTTTGAAATACCGGGAGATTGCTCTTCTGCAAAACAGCTGATGAGCAGCTGTTTCAATTTTTTCTTGCAGAAAACCTGGTTATATTTTTACCCGCAATCATAAGGAGAAACTGTTGTTTGTTTAAAGATGTTGGGAGTTAAGTTGGCTAAAGCCCCCAAAAATGGCCTGAGAATCGGAGTGCTTGCCAGCAAAGCCCACATCTCGTGAAATAATTTGAAAATACTGAAACCTCTTAAATGGGAGGTGCTTTGTGGTTGCTGGAAGTGGTGTGAGGAAGTGAATTCATTTTTATGATATTCGTCAAGAAAGCCATGAGAGAGCGTGCACCAAGATTTTCTGAGGATGTGTTTGGGGCCTTGGTGGGAGGCATGGAAGGAAGGAGAGATTTTCCGTATCTGCAAATGGTCAGGTGGCCCAGGTGACATACGTTTAGGAAATGTTGGGAGGAAGTAGTAACACAGGTCAATGCCAGGAATAAAATTCCATGAGTATGGATGCAGTGCAGAAAGCCATTTAATGATTTATCCCGGATTGTTAATGTTGATGAACCTAATCCGCCTTCCAAACCCATGACCATTGATTTTCACAGTAACTTCATTTCAGTGTTAATGTAAGCCTACTTGTGACATTAATAATGGTTATTATTGTTCTTACCATCTAGAAGGACACGAGCAGCAGATACCTGGGAGCACCACCACCTGGAGGTTCCCCTCCAAGTCACTCATCACCCTGATTTGAAAATACATCCTCATTCCTTTACTGTCGCTGGGGCAACATCCTGGAACTCCCTCCTTAATAGCACAGTGGGTGTACCTACACCTCAATGACTGCAGAAATTCAAGAGGGCAACTCACCACCACCTTCTGAAGGGCAACTAGGGATGGGCAATAAATGCAGGCCTAACCGGTGATACCCACATGTAGAAGTCAATATTTTCCTGCTTCTTTGACTGTGGTAAAGACTCAACAATAGATTGTTATGGTAAAATAACAAGGCTTTATTTACGAAACGACC
This sequence comes from Scyliorhinus torazame, assembly GCF_047496885.1. Lineage (NCBI taxonomy): Eukaryota > Metazoa > Chordata > Chondrichthyes > Carcharhiniformes > Scyliorhinidae > Scyliorhinus > Scyliorhinus torazame. Next base: position 64,281,084 of record NC_092719.1, read on the forward strand.
GCATACAGTTTTGGCTGAAAGTTGAGGTTAGAGAGCAGTTGCTGCCACTGCTGATCCCTACTCAAGTCTGCGCTTTTACAGAAAATCAGTTCAGTATTTATACATTATCATTACCAAGATTGCGTGACTACAGCTTAGTCAGGAATTCGATCGGAAGTAGAAACATAAGCAATGTCATGGAACAAGCATGACCTGTTGATCTTCTCGGACACTGTCTCATCCCTCATACCATTATCTTGTCCTTTGATAGAACATTAAAAGGTCGGAGGAGACTCATCCATTCCTTATCTTGTCTTATTCATTCCGCCCTGGGTTATGACGAGTTAGCCTTCTCAGAAATTACAGAGGTCAGGCATTTTGGAATAGCTTGACCTTCTCTGATCTTATTCATGCTTTAGGTTATGCGGAGTCAGTCTTATTGGTCTTGCAAAGGGGTCTGGTACATTGAAATGGCTAGGTCAGCTTTTCTTACATTGTACCAAATAGTTGACTAGTTTTCCCATCATGCCATTACTTAATTCGTACAACATCACACACATCTCGTAAGTGAATTAGAAAAAGTACAATATCCTACCAGCTGCATCACTAGCCACACTCAGAGCTCATTTCACTGCACCCCCATCACCTATTAACTAATAATCCCCATTGATCAGCACTTTGCCCTTCAATAGATATTCTTTACTTCCTTCTCCTACACACTCCACTCTTACCAACCTGACGCCCACAAACCTTACTTACACTAACAGCTATTCAACCTTGACAGGTGACGAGGTGCCGCATAGGAGACTGTTAAATAAGTTAAGAGCCCGTGGTGTTAAGGGTAGGATCCTGGCATGGATAGAAGATTGGCTGACTGGCAGAAGGCAGAGAGTGGGGATAAAGTGGTCTTTTTCAGGATGGCAGCCAGTGACTAGTGGTGTGCCTCAGAGGTCTGTGCTGGGACCACAACTTTTCCCAAATACATTAATGATCTGGAAGAAGGGACTGAAGGCACTGTTGCTAAGTTTGCAGATGATACAAAGATCTGTAGAGGGACAGGTAGTATTGAGGAAGCAGGTGGGCTGCACAAGGATTTGGACAGGCTAGGAGAGTGGGCAAAGAAGTGGCAGATGGAATACAATGCAGAAAAGTGTGAGGTTATGCACTTTGGAAGGAGAAATGGAGGCGTGGACTATTTTCTAAATGGGGAAATGCTTTAGAAATCAGAAGCATAAAGGGAGTTGGGAATCCTTGTTCACGATTCTCTGAAGTTGATGTGCACGTTCAGTCGGCAGTTAGGAAGGCAAATGCAATATTAGCATTCATGTCGAGAGGGCTAGAATTCAAGACAAGAGATGTACTTCTAAGGCTGTATAAGGCTCTGGTCAGACCCCATTTGGAGTATTCTGAGCAGTTTTGGGCCCCATATCTAAGGAAGGATGTGCTGGCCTTAGAAAGAGTCCAGATGTCGTTCACAAGAATGATCCCTGGAATTAAGAGCTTTTCGGTTGAGGCACGGTTGAGGACTCTGGGTCTGTACTCGTTGGAGTTTAGAAGGATGAGGGGGGATCTTATTGAAACTTACAGGATACTGCGAGGCATGGATAGAGTGGACGTCGATAGGATGTTTCCACTTGTAGGAAAAAACAGAACCAGAGGACACAATTTCAGACTAAAGGGACGATCCTTTAGAACAGAGATGAGGAGGTATTTCTTCCGCCAGAGAGTGGTAAATCTGTGGAACTCCTTGCCGCAGAAGGCTGTGGAGGCCAAATAACCGAGTGTCTTTAAGACAGAGATAGATAGGTTCTTGATTAATAAGGGTGATGCATGATCAATGACTTCTCAAGCGAGGTTGTAGTCCAATTGAAAGCTTTAATAAGCTCGATGTTTCCCCCAGCAGCTCAGGTACAGAAAGAAGGCTGCTGGGATGGCATGGGCTCTTATACCCTGCCTTGCAGGGCGGAGCTACCATACAGCTTGACCAATAGGAAACATACAATATCTACCAATGGTGTTCCAGCATTACCAGGTACCGTAATACCACTACGCAGACTACCACATTGGGATCAGTGGTTAGAACATATAACATAGAAAAGTACAGCACAGAACAGGCCCTTCGGCCCACGATGTTGTGCCGAACCTTTGTCCGAGATTAATCATAGATTATCATTGAATTTACAGTGCAGGAGGAGGCCATTCGGCCCATTGAGTCTGCACCGGCTCTTGGAAAGAGCACCCTACCCAAAGTCAACACCTCCACCCAACACTAAGGGCAATTTTGGACACTAAGGGCAATTTATCATGGCCAATCCACCTAACCTGCACATCTTTGAACTGTGGGAGGAAACCGGAGCACCCGGAGGAAACCCACGCAGACACGGGGAGGATGTGCAGACTCCGCACAGACAGTGACCCAAGCCGGAATCGAACCTGGGACCCTGGAGCTGTGAAGCAATTGTGCTATCCACAATGCTACCATGCTGCCCTTAAGAACAAATAAATCTACACTATATCATTTTACCGTAATCCATGTACCTATCCAATAGCTGCTTGAAGGTCCAAAATGTTTCCGACTCGACTACTTCCACAGGCAGTGCATTCCATGCCCCCACTACTCTCTGGGTAAAGAACCTACCTCTGACATCCCCCCTATATCTTCCACCATTCACCTTAAATTTATGTCCCCTCGTAATGTTTGTTCCACCCGGGGAAAAAGTCTCTGACTGTCTACTCTATCTATTCCCCTGATCATCTTATAAACCTCTATCAAGTCGCCCCTCATCCTTCTCCGTTTTAATGAGAAAAGGCCTAGCACCCTCAACCTTTCCTCGTAAGACCTACTCTCCATTCCAGGCAACATCCTGGTTATGGGGACTAGGCAGGGGAATGGGGAGCAAACTCGATGGGCTAAGTGGCCTAATTCTGCTCCTATGTCTTCTGATCTTATGGTCTTATGGACAGCGTTATACAATGCCCCTAAAGGCTAATCTGATACAAAGCTGGTGGATCCCATACGGCACTGAGGATCCGTGTTCGAGCCCGGCCCCGGGTCATTGCCTGTGTGGTGTTTGCACATTCTCCCCGTGTCTGCGTGGGTTCCACCCCCACAACCCAAAAGATGTGCAGGATAGGTGGATTGCCGTTAAATTGCCCCTTAATGGGAAAAAAATAATGGGGTACTCTAAATTTATTTTAAAAAACAACGGTGGTGGATCCATCTGGGGATTAGCGACAGTTGCACTTACCTGGGAAACAAGGATAGGAGCATTTATCCAGAGTATAGTCACACATGCATCTATCTGGGGCACAGAGAAGATGCATCAATATGGGAGGGTGAAAGCTCCATTTGCATAGTACACAACCACATGTGCATCTTGTCTGGGGAACAATCACAATTGCATCTATTGAGTGAGTCAATTTGGGATACAGTGACAGGTGCATCTATCGAGCAGTCACAGGTACGTCTGTCTGGGGCATAGTCCCGGGTGTATCGATATGGGGACAGTGACAAGTCCATCTATTGGTCATACTGTGAGGTACATTTATCCAGGCCACAGTAGTAAGTGAGGTGGAGCAAGTGAAAATAGCTACAAATGAGTGGCTCCAAGAGGAAGGAAGCTACCGACTTTAACTCATTGCTTAGCATGCAATCATAGTGGACCACCAAGAAATACACAGCGCCTATACTTCCTCAGGAAACTAAGGAAATTCGGCATGTCCACATTAACTCTTACCAACTTTTACAGATGCACCATAGAAAGCATCCTATCTGGCTGCATCACATGCTGGTATGGCAACTGCTCGGCCCAAGAAACTTCAGCCCAGTGAACACAGCCCAGTCCATCACACGAACCTGCCTCCCATCCACTGACTCCATCTACACCTTCCGCTGCCTGGGGAAAACGGGCAGCATAATCAAAGACCCCTCCCACCCGGCTTATTCACTCTTCCACCTTCTTCCATCGGGCAGAAGATACAAAAGTCTGAGATCACGCACGAACAGACTCAAAAACAGCTTCTTCCCTGCTGTTACCAGACTCCGAAACGACCCTCTTATGGACTGACATCATTAACACTACACCCTGTATGCTTCACCCGATGCCGGTGTTTATGTAGTTACATTGTGTATCTTGTATTGCCCCATTATGTATTTTCTTTTATTTCCTATTCTTTTCATGTACTTAATGATCTGTTGAGCTGCTCGCAAAAAATACTTTTCACTGCACCTCGGTACACATGACAATAAACAAAATCCAATCCAATATGAAATCTGTAGCACCTGTTAATGCCAAGATTACACTTTTGCGGACTAAATCCCAAACTGCAGACATATTTCCTTTGCCCTTCTCGCTTCTCTTTGGTGAGACCTGTGGGCCAATGTGTATGTGTAAGTGCGTGTGTTTCATGATGATTTTGCACAGCCTACTCCAGAGCAGCTCGATATTGTGTTCATTTCTATCGAACAATTCCTCACATTCTAGCTCTTGGAGAGCAAGAAATTCCCAGAGGAGTACTCATTCTACTACTCGAGGATATTTGAATTGACAAGGAAATTTCTTTCAACAGAAGCCTTTGAAAATTAAAGAGGGGAAAAGAGGAAAATGTTAATTATGATCCTAAATTCAATAGTACTAAAGATCTAAAAGCAATTGCCACATCCGAACAGAAAGCAGCTACACATGGTTTCAAGTATCTAATTGCTGAAGGCCAGGAAGTGAAGGCTGTCCATTTTATGCTGATGTTCCCTGATTACATTTTACCTGATTGACAGGCTGCAGATCTTTTGGGTGCAAGGCCTGTTTCACAGGGCTAAAACCTACAAGAGTAAGTGGAGGAATGAACAAGATCAGTATCTGAGTTGAGGAGGGGTCGAGGTGGTGAGGAGGAACGGTGGATGCGGGAGTAAGATAGAACTGAGAGGGAGGAACTGAACCAGGGGCCAACATGTTTCTGGATCGCTGATGGAGCTCTGAATCGAGGTTGAGGTTCAGACTGTGGCCCGGGTGGTTCAAGGATCGGATGTTGGCCAGATTGTTCTGAAGGTGCTCTGGGATCCTAATACTGTTTCTGAGGGTCGAATACTGGTCAGGATGCTGGTGGTCAGAAGGAAGGGATGCTCAACAGTAGTTGGGAAGTGCCTGTGGGTGATTGGGGTGGTGGGAACATGTAGATTATGGAATAGAGGTTTTCTAGGTAGCTTATTGGGTGGGTATGGTGGAAACACTCCTGCTGCTCCTGACTCACAAGTAGTGATGCAAAGGCACTTACCCCATAGATTCAGGCCTTCATGTTCTTTTCATCTGTTGAAGCCTGAGAAAGCAAGCCAACTGTGGTTAAAAATATGCCCCTTGCCTGAGGTATGGTGATCCTCAGGTTAAATCACCACCAGTCAGCTCTCCCCCTCAAAAGGGGGAAAGCAGCCTATTGTCATCTGGGACTATGGTGACCTCACCTTACCTTTATATTAAAGTGAGCAGACAGCCTTATTATAATATTGAAATGAGCAAACCAATTCCCATGAGCAGATTGGTCGCCTACCCTACTTATGATTCTGGAAGTGGGCAGGTTTGTGGGCTGCTCAGTTTCTGCTCATATTTTGAGCAATTTAAACTCTGATGTAACCCTTTCAACCCCCCTTATTTTGGGTGGTAAGATTCAGCCCTTTTTTTCCCTTTATTCTTGAATGAGATGTGAGCATCACTTCCAACCCCGGCTTGTGTGGCACATCCCTAAATGCCCTTGAACTGAGTGACTTGTTCGGCCATTTCAGAGGGCAGTTAAGAGTCACGCACATTGCTGTGGGGTCTGGAGTCACATGTAGGCCAGACTGGGTTAGGATGGCAGATTTCTTTCATGAAACGGCGTCAGTGATGGGATTTTACTACAATCAATGACAGTTTAATGATAATAATAACCTTTATTATTGTAACAAGTGGGCTTAAATTAACACCGCAATGAAGTTACTGTGAAAATCCCCAAGTCGCCACACTCGGGCGCCTGTCCGGGTGCACAGAGGGAGAATTCAGAATGTCTAATTCACCGAACAAGCCAGTTTTCCGGAACTTGTAGGAGGGAATCGGAGCACCCGGAGGAAACCTACGCAGACACAGGGAGACCGTGCAGACTCTGCACAGACAGTGACACAAATGGGAATTGAACCTAGAACCCTGGTGCTATGAAGCAACAGTGCTAACCACTAAGATACCGTGCCACCCGTTTCCTGTTTCTTGATCAGCATTTCTGAGACCCGGTGGGGGGTCGGAGAATCCCCGGGGGGGGCGACGCGAATCCCGCCCCGACCCGACGCCGGCTGCTGTATTCTCTGGCACCGTTTTTTGGGCGGGGGCCGGATTCCCGTCACGTTGGTCGAAGGCCGTTGGCAGCGGCCCCCCCTCCGATTCTCTGGGCCCCGATGGGCCGAGCGGCCGTCCGTTTTTGGCCAGTCCCGCCGTCGTGGGTTACGTATGGTCCCACATGCCGGGACCTGGCAGGTAAGTCGTCATGGGCGGTCCTCGGCGGGGCACGGGGGGAGGCCCACGGCGGCCTGGCCCACGATCGGGGCCCACCGATCTGCGGGCGGGCCTGTTCCATGGGAGCATTTCTTCTTTCGGCGCTGGCCCCTGTAGGGCTCCGCCATGGCCGGCGCGGAGAAGAGAATCCCCCGCGCATGCGCCGAAATACGATGGCCGGTCTGTGCATGCGCGGAATCACATGGGCTGTTCAGCGCATGCGCGAGATCACAACTGCCATTCCGCGCATGTGTAAACTCGCGCAGTCCCTTCGGCGCCGGCTGGAGTGGCACCAACCACTCCGGCGTCCACCTAGCCCCCTAGACAGGTGAGAATTCCTCACCCTGGGGGCCTGTTGACGCCAGAGTCGTTGGCGCCGGTTTTCCCACTGGAAGGGAGAATCCCGGCCCAGCTTTCTATTTATTATTTGAATTTAAATTCCACCAGCTGCCATGGTAGGATTTGAACCCACGTCCCCAGAGAATTAGCCTTAGCCCCTGGATTCTGGTCCAGTGATAGTGCCATTTTCTCAGCTGCATTTAATAATGGAGCCTGTGCACATCAGGGCCAGAGTGTTGGGATTCTCTTTTCCAGATGGCAGGGCACCCTCACCCATGGGTTTCTTGGCAGCGGTGGATGGTTTCAATGGGAAATCCCATTGACAAGCAGCGGGAGGATAGAATCCCACCGCCAGCGAACAGCGGCTGCTGAGAAACACACAGCTGAGGGACTGCAGAATCCTGCGTCACTAACATCAAGATTGTCTGACCAGATAAGTGGCTGAAATCATGGGCGAAATTCTCCGTTATCGGCGGAAAGTCCGCCGATCGGTGCAAAAAACGGCGCAAATCCGACTTGCGTCACGTCGGAAAAATGGGTCAAAAGTCTCCGGTCCGAAATGGGCTAGCAGCGACGTAACGGGATCCGCGCTTGCGCAGTGGTTCACGCCGTGCAGCGTCATACGCGCCGCACGGCGTGACGGCGCATAAGGCCGCGCTGCTCCCCCCCCACCCGACCGGAACACCCGACTGGATGGCTGGCCGCCGCTCAACCCCGAGGTTCGAGTCACGGGATGTGGAGGCGCTCCTGGACGCGGTGGAGCAGAGGAGGGAGGCCCTGTATCCCGGGCACGGCCGCAGAGTTGCCCCACGCCACAGCCGGCGTATGTGGAGGGAAGTGGCAGAGGCCGTCACCGCTGCGGCCCTGACACCACGGACAGGCACCCAGTGCCACAAGAAGGTGAATGACCTCGTCAGAGCAGGCAGGGTGAGCCTCCCCATATCCCCCCCTCCCCCATATCCCCCCTCCCCCATATCCCCCCTCCCCATACCCCCCTCCCCACATCCCCCCCATATCCCCCCTCCCCCATATCCCCCCTCCCCCATATCCCCCCTCCCCCATATCCCCCCTCCCCCATATCCCTCATATCCCCCCTCCCCCATATCATCCTTCCCCATATCCCCAAATTCCCCTCCCATATGCCCCTCCCCCATATCCCCCCTGCCCACTCTCCCATATCCCCCCTCCCCCATATTCCCCCTCCCCCATATCCCCAAATCCCCCCTCCCCCATATCCCCCCTCCCCCATATCCCCAAATCCCCCCTCCCCCATATCCCCCCTTCCCCCATATCCCCCCTCCCCCATATCCCCCATATCCCCAAGTGAATCCAGCCCTAACCTTAACCTCTGCAATGCACGCGCAACCGATGGCGTGCATTCATATACCTGCCTAACAGTGTTGCCTTTTACCCCTGCCACCCCCCCCCCCCCACAGGATAAGCGCGCGCACAACAATAGGGAGCATGTGAGGACTGGAGGAGGCCCCGCTGATGAGAGGCCACTGACCGAACACGAGGAAAGGGCCCAGGAACTGGCTGGCGGACCTGACGACCGTGAGGTTGCTGATGCAGAGGTCGGGGGCGTAGTAGCAAGTAGCAAGTAGCCACTGACAGCCCGTCCCCATATCCCCCCTCCCCTATGTTCCCCTCCCCCATATCACCTGATCACTGCCTGCGTGTCTAACCATGCATGCTTCATTGTGTATCGCAGGACCAAACGCCCAGGCACCCATCCCCTCAGATGCAGACCGCCCGCAGGATGCCCCTCGGAGGCCACGGGAGACGGAGAGACACGAACCCTCCAGCATGCGACGCCCGCAGGATGCCCCTCGGAGGCCACGGGAGACGGAGAGACCCGGACCCTCCAGCATGAGACGCCCGCAGGATGCCCCTCGCACACCACGGGAGGCGGAGAGACCCGCAACCTCCAGCATGCGACGCCCGCAGGATGCCCCTCGCACACCACGGGAGACGGAGAGACCCGCACCCTCCAGCATGCGACGCCCGCAGGATGCCCCTCGGACACCACGGGAGACAGAGAGACCCGGACCCTCCAGCATGCGACGCCCGGAGGATGCCCCTCGCACACCACGGGAGACGACACCCCCGTCACGTGCGGGAGCGACCACCCAGCGACGAGGGGGGCAGCCATAGGCCCCCGTCACATCCGAGCCAGGACACCACTACCCAGGACACCACTACCCAGGACACCACTACCCAGGACACCACTACCCAGGAACCACTACCCGGGACACCACTACCCGGGACAGCACTGCCCAGGACACCCCTACCCGGGACAGCACTACCCAGGAAGACGAAATACCGGACAGTGACTCAGAGTGGATGGTTGGAGACGAACCCCCACCCCAAAGTGCCATGGACTCAGAGTGGGACTAAGAGCACGACACAACGCCACTGCTGTCACCAACACCCTCCACCATCGCAGAAACACTCACCACGGTTGGGCACTTTAGTGATGAGGCGTCTGGTACACTCATTGGTGCGCACAACACAGCCATCCCAGTACAGCAGGTGGAGGTAGGAGCAGCAGAGGGGCCGGGCGGTCGGAGGGCAGCCCAGCCCAAGCGAACATCTGCCGCCCAGATGGATCCCGGGTTCCTGGAGTTACCACACCCACACATAGATCCGATGCAACCACCGACCCGGAGACGAGCGAAGAGGGTGACGGGCAGCTTGTGGCGGCTGCAGTCGCAGGTGGAGGAGTCCACCCGCGTCCAGGAGCTGGGAGTGGTGCCGGTCATGTGTGCCACCCAGGCTGACACCGCACGGGTGGCGTCCGCGGTGGAGGCAATGGGTGCGACGGTGTCAGACATGGGGAACGGTTTGCGAGGCCTGGGGCTTTCCGTGCAGGCGGCGTCTGTGGCCCAGGACATGGCTGCCCTCTCACAGGAGGCCATGAGCCAGTGCCAGCGCCAGATGGCAGAGGCGCTCAACGCCATAGCCCAGTCTCTGCAGGCCATGGCCCAGTCTCAGCAGGCCATGGCCCAAACTCAGCAGGCCATGGCCCAGTCTCAGCAGGCCATCGCTGAGGGCATCGGCGCCAGTGGCCATGTGCGAGCCGGCGTTGCACTGTCACAGACAGGATTTGCCAACCCCCTGGGCTCCATGGCTGCAAACCTGCAGACCCCTGTCGATACCAGCACGGGCCTCCAGGACTGGCAGCGCCAGATGTCGGGGGGGTGTCGGATGGCCAGTCCGTTCGCATCCCCCACCCATGTAGAGGCCTGGGGGCCATTGGGCACCCCGAGGGAGGAGGAGGCGGTGTGGTCCGTCCCGGCTCCCCCTGTAGGAGAGGTCCCGGTACACCGCGACACCTCGGACTCCCCCCTTCCGTCCCAGGTGCATCGGGTGGGCAACGGGCAGGACAGGCTGGCAGCTCGCCATCCCAGTCGCCCGGGCCGCAGCCTGGCCCATCTAGGCCAGGACGCCCCAGGAAACGGCCGCCAAAGGGATCCGGTGTCAGAGGGCAGGAATCACAGGAGTCCACCTCCAGTTCTGCTGTACCGTCTGGGGAACCACGTAGACGTAGTCAAAGGGACCATAAGGCCAAACAATTAGACACTGAGTAAGTTGGCACGGGTGCAGGGCACAGATGAGTTTTAGGGGCTAGGGCACGTGCATGAACTCCTTTAGTTATTAAAGTCAATGTTACACCTACAGAAGCTGCCTTTGTGCTCTGTCCAAAGCGTGCGGGGGTGTCATGTATGTTGAGCGCAAGTGTGTGTGTGAGGGGTGGTCTTACCTCAGCCCCAGGTGAGTCTGCCCCCTTCCCCCTGGGCCGCCATCAACATCCCCCCGGGCAGAGGACGGGACCGTGCACTGCAGTGTCACAGCCGCATGCAGGGATGGTCCGGGTGGATGGTGGTACTGTGGCCATGGGTCAGACATAGTCCAATGATGTGGAGCCAGGAGTTCACCGCAGGGCGGGTTGTCATCATCCTCCATGGCCTGTGATAGACACGCGTCCACCCGCAACTGTGTGAGCCCGGCCGTTGTGCTGCAGGTGGATTGGCAATGGGGGGGGGGGGGGGGGGGGGTGGGGTGGTGTGCATGCAGGTGGGGTGGGTGGGGTTGGGGAGGGGGGGTGAGGGTGCTGGGTGGGTGGATGGGTGTGGGGTGTGGGTGGTCGGCTGTTGCCATGGTGTGCGGTCTGTGGCCACACTACCCGATTCCCACGCCCATCTAGTCAGTGAAGCGGGCGGCTATCAGTCTGTCCCGTGCCCGCTGGGCCAGCCGGTAATGGTGGACAGCCACCCGCCTGTGTCTACCCCGTCTGCCCTGACCATTACCCCCATCCCTCTCATCTGGGGAGGACTGCGCCTCTTCCTGCTGCTCCTCCACTCCGCCCTCCTCTGCCTGCGGCACATCGCCCTTCTGCTGGGCTATGTTGTGCAGGACGCAGCACACCACAATGATGCGGCCGACCCTATCTGACCGATACTGGAGGGCGCCCCCAGAGAGGTCCAGGCACCTGAAACGCATCTTCAGCACACCAAAGCACCCCTCTATCACTCCCCTTGTCACTACATGGGCATCATTGTAGCGGTTCTCCGCCTCATTGCGTGGCCTCCGTATAGGCGTCATCAGCCACGATCGCAATGGGTAGCCCCTGTCGCCCAGCAACCAGCCCCTCAGCCGGGGATGGCGTCCCTCGTACATGCCGGGGATGGATGACCGCGACAACACGTATGAGTCGTGTACACTGCCTGGGTAACGGGCGCAGACGTGCAGGATCATCATGCGGTGGTCGCAGACCACCTGTATGTTCATCGAATAGGTCCCCTTCCTATTGGTGAACACGGCCCTGTTATCTGCAGGTGGCCGCACGGCGACGTGCATCCCATCGATCGCGCCGTGGACCATGGGGAACCCGGCCACGGCAGAGAAGCCCACGGCCCGGTCATCTTGGCTGGCCCGATCCACGGGGAAGCGGATGTAGCGGTGCGCCATGGCATATAGGGCATCTGTCACTGCCCGGATGCACCGATGCACCGATGTCTGCGATATGCCGGACAGGTCCCCACTCGGTGCCTGGAATGACCCCGTTGCATAAACGTTCAGGGCCATCGTAACCTTGACGGACACGGGGAGAGGGTGTCCCCCGCCAGTGCCACGCGGTGACAGGTATGCCAGCAGATGGCAGATGTGTGCCACGGTTTCCCGCCTCATCCGGAGTCTCCTCCTGAATTCCCGGTCCGTGAGGTCCGGGCATCACTGCCGGGGCCGGTACACACGGGGCGCCCTCGGGTGCCTCCGTTGCCGTGGGGCCGCGACATCCTCCTCCCCCTCCTCGTCCTGTCGGTCAGGTGTCCCTCCAGCCTGGGCGGCTGCCGCCTGTCCCTCTGCGGCAGCCTGCGCCGCCTCTCTGGCACGCTCCTCCTCCTCCTCCTCCTCATCCAGGGCAACATAGACATGAGCGGCTGCCGCCACGGCGGCCAACATCGCTGGATGATCGGAAAACATGATGGCCTGGTGGGGGGGAGGGGAACGACGACATGTCATCATTGCCCATATCCCCTCCTCCCCCCAGCCAGGTGGCATGGACCGCATGGGTCCAACTGTTGGAGGCTGGCACCTGGCCAGGTGGACCAACTCACTTGCCCTCGCATCCCCCTCCCCGGCACGGACCCCCCATCCCCCTCCCCAGCACGGACCCCCCCCCCCCATCCCCCTCCCCGGCACGGACCCCCCCCCAACCCCTCCCTGGCACGGACCTCCCCCCCAACCTCCACCCCGGCACGGACCCCCCCTCAACCTCCACTCCGGCATGGACCCCCCCCCAACCTCCACCCCGGCACGGACCCCCCCCAACCTCCACCCCGGCACGGATCCCCCCCCCAACCTCCACCCCGGCACGGACCCCCCCCCCAACCTCCATCCCGGCACGGACCCCCCCCCCAACCTCCACCCTGGCATGGACCCCCCATCCCCCTCCCCGGCACGGACCCCTCCCATCCCCCTCCCAGGCACGGACCCCCACCATCCCCCTCCCCGGCACGGACCCCTCCATCCCCCTCCCCGGCACGGACCCCCACCATCCCCCTCCCCGGCACGGACCCCCAATCCCCCTCCCCGGCATGGACCCCCCCAACCTCCCCCCCGGTACGGACCCCCCCAACCTCCACCCCGGCACGGACCCCCCATCTCCCTCCCCGGCACGGACCCCCCCCCAATCTCCACACCGGCATGGACCCCCCATCCCCCTCCCCGGCACGGACCCCCCCTCAACCTCCACCCCGACACGGACCCCCCCCAACCTCTACCCCGGCACGGACCCCCCCCATCCCCCTCCCCGGCACGGACCCCCCCCCATCCCCCTCCCCGGCACGGACCACCCCCCCCATCCCCCTCCCCGGCACGGACCCCCTCCTGGCACTCCCCTGGAGCCCAGCCTACTCTAACCACCACCCCCCCCCCCCCCCCCCCCCCCCCCCCCCCCGCCGAACACACACACACACAACCCGAGACACACCTCTCCTCACGCATTCAGACTGCGGCCACGCCATCGCCTGCCCAGAGCCAACCCCCCAGGCCGTCACTCACCTCCACGCGGGTCGGCGTGATCCTGGAGCACAGGGTCACGCCGATGAAAAGGAGGTTTAATTTACGTCGACGTGAACGGTCATCACGTCGACGGGACTTCGGCCCATCCGGAAGGGAGAATATCGGCAGCCGAAATCAGCTGCCTTGCGCAGACCCGTGACATTCTCCGACGGCAGCGGCGACATTAACGCCCCGCCGACTTTTCTCCCTTCGGAGACTTCGGCAACCAGCGGGGGCGGGATTCACGGCGGCCAACGGCCATTCTCCGACCCTCTGGGGGGTCGGAGAATGACGCCCCATGTTCCTAGCACAATTTTAATGGAACAAACACCCTCTCTGCAACCATTGTACCAAGCCCACGTAACACTGATCATTAACACAGACCAATAGAATATTTTCCCCATTAAGACATGTCATTGTAGTTCTGCTAGCTCATTTGTACTTCTATTTACATATTATAATTAGGCAAATTATAAGGAAGAATTTATCTTATTCAACCTTCCTATATTTAGTTGCAGAGCAAAATTCTTCAGGCCATTCTGCCATCACGCTGACTGTTTGAAAGACATTAGAACCACTCCTTGGTCTATTTTTCATTGCCCTGCACATTTACAAGCATACATCTTCTTGTCTTTTGAGAGTTGCTGTTGAATCCAACTTCACCGCCCCTTCAGACAACAAATTTTAACAATTCAGCACATTAAAAAAAACCTCCTCACTTCCCCTGTTTTTTGATAATTATCTTAAACCTGTGTCCTTCTGTCAGTGCAAAACAATTTCTCCTTATGCACTCATAGAACGTCTCTATTAAATTGTCCTTAATGTTTCCTGCTTTCAAAAGAACAATCCCAGCTTCTTTAGACCTTCCACATAGCTGAAATCCCTCATCCCTACTATAATTCTAGTGAATTTTCCCTGTGCACTCTCCAAGGCTTTGATATCCTTAAAGCATAGTATCCTCAATTGTACATGGTACTACATACAGCCTTACCAGTGATTTATCATTGTTTACCAAACTTCCTTCCTTTTGTGCTCAATGCCACTATTCATAAAGTCAATGATCACATATGGCTTTTTGAAAGCTTTATCAAGTTGTCCTGCTGCCCTAAAGTGAAATCGAGAACATTAAAAACTTGTAAACTGGGGAATTATATTAATTTGTCTTTGATTAAATTGATTCATGAATATAACTCAAAGCATATGTTGTGTTTGTATTTGCCAATTAAGAGGAATAATATTAACAATGCTATTAGAACTGGGTGGGGAGGTAAGCAGTAAGCAGTGCCCTGCCTCTAAACCCGGAGTTCTGGGTTCCACCCCTACTCCAGGACTTGAACTGCTTTCTTGAAGTGCAGAGGTTCATGTGGTATAGGTAAACCCACAGTGCTATTAGGGAGGGAATTCCAGTATTTTGACCCAGTGACTGTGAAGGAAAAGTGATATATTTCCGAGTCAGGATGGTGTCATAGAATTTACAGTGCAGAAGGAGGCCATTCGGCCCATCGAGTCTGCACCGGCTCTTGGAACGAGCATCCCACCCAAGGTCAACACCTCCACCCTATCCCCATAACCCAGCAACCCCACCCAACACTGAGGGCAATTTTGGACACTAAGGGCAATTTATCATGGCCAATCCACCTAACCTGCACATCTTTAGACTGTGGGAGGAAACCGGAGCACCCGGAGGAAACCCACGCACACACGGGAAGGTTGTGCAGACTCCGCACAGACAGTGACCCAAGCCGGAATCGAACCTGGGACCCTGGAGCTGTGAAGCAATTGTGATATCAACAATGCTATCGTGCTGCCCTATGGTGAAGGGGAACTTCCAGGTGATGGTGTTCCCCTGCATCTGCTGCTCTTGTCCTTCAAGATGGTAGTGGTTTGTGGTTTTGGAAGGTGCTGTCTAAGGAGCCTTGGTGAGTTACTGCAGTACATCTTGTAGATAGTTCACACTGCAGCCCCTGTTCCTCGATGGTGGAAGGAGTGAATACTTATGGAAGGATTGCCAATCAAATGAGCTGCTTTGTCCTGGATGGTGACGAGCTTCTTGAGTGTTGTTGGAGCTGCACTCATTCAGGCAAGTGGACAGCATTTCATTACCCTCCTGACTTGTGCCTTGTAGATGGTGGACAGGCTTTGGAGGGTCAAGGAGTGAGTTACTCATCACATGACTCATAGCACTTGCAGCCATAGTATTTAAATAGCTGATCCTGGACAGTTTCTGGTCAATGGTACCTACAAAGATGTTGATAGTGGGAATTCAGCGATGGTAATGCAATTGATTGTCAATGATGGTGATTAGATTGTCTCTTGTTGGAGATAGTCATTGCCTGGCATTTAAGTGGCGTGAATGTTACTTGCCACTTGTCAGCCAAAGCCTGGACATTTTCTAGACCATGCTGCATTTGGATATGGACTGAGGCATCACGAATGGTGCTGAACATTATGCAATCATCAGCGAACAATCCCCATTCCTGATGTTATGGTAGAAGGAATGTCAGTGATGGAGCAACTGAAGATGATTCAACGTGATCACTCTAGAGATTATCCACGAGCGACCTACCCAAGCTGCAACATTGAATTTCTTTCTTTGACCACAAAGAAGTGATCCCGCACAGGAAGGCCTTCCAGCCAGGAGAGAGTGGGACAACCTATTTTAGGACACATTTTCTAGCCCCTTCCTCATTTGGGGTGAGCAGAGGTATCCTGAAAAGGACGGCTTCATCACTGACATTGCTGCCCAAAGACACGTCTGCCTCAGCAGAAGTGTCCAACAACCTCATGCATCAGACACTTGGCTAGAGAATCCCTGTCCCTGGTACTAAGTCTCCATTGCAAAAGGACTTGGCAAATGGACCCTGGTGGAAGCACGTGTGTACCTTTATTTAATATGGCGCACCATCCGTATCCACATGGTCTTAACAGGTTGGTAGTTAAATTTTGGTGATATATCAAACCTTGATGACTGGGACTACCTCGCCGCTGAGACTTCTTCCTCCTTTGCAGCCAGTAAGGCCCACGGTCATCCTTTACCTGAACTGCTGTTTTGGGTTCTTTAGACTGCACTTTGTCTGGCACCTCTACATAGTTTGCTGCCATGGGTAGCCCTACCAGGAGCAAGGATTACCCAATGGTATCGCTCAAGGGATTGTAGAGGTACACTAGCTCCTCCGCCACAACAAGGTGGCTATAAAGATATTGGCTTATATAAGAATGATGACAAAGGACGACAACTTAAAAGGCTCACTATAAGATCTTCAGCAGCTCCTACATACCATGTTTGGAGCCACACTGGTAATAACTCCCACACTACTGACTCGTCACTTGTGTGTATAGGTCATGGCAATACTTTATTATGATCCCAGACTTAGGCATCTTAACAGTGCCTAAGATACTGGACAGAAACCCCAATATTTTATTTTATTTCGTAAGTCTGTGCGGAAAGAATACTTGGCTCCAGCTGTGATTGCAGAAAGAAATATAGATTTGGTATTTTAAAACAAAAGTTTATTATTGACATAATAATAAACTCTTTAACGCCACAAACAAAAATAGCTAACAATAATCCCTTAAACAATACGACTCAATACAGTAAATTATTATCTCTATTCCCAATTAACAACAAAAAAGAAAAGAAACATACAGCTCTCAATCCACCCTATATCCCAATGGCACAGAGTTATACTTGCTTTCCAGAACAGGTTTGGCTCCTGATAGTACCCCTGCAGAATCTGGCTGGTTGTCTTCAAAAAGCTGTTTGAACTAGTTTATTTCAGCTTCCCCTTTGCCCTCAGACAAGTCTGCACTGCTTTAAATATGCTCATCTTTTTATAACTAGCGTACTGTGAGAGCAAAATATACTACTTGTGGACTCAGAGTTAGCCAGATCTGAACTCAACTCAAAAGCTTTCTCAAAATGTCTGAATACACAGCAATGGCATCATCTCCCCAAGCTGAAAACAAATTGACTCCCCAGGCTGAAACCAAATTAACTCCCCAGGGACTCCCCCGAGTCAAACAACAGTACATTGGCCCAGGCTTTTACGATGGTCAATTTCACCTCTGGTTCCTCAAAGATTTCTGGTCTTGCAAAACAAAAATCCTTTAAAAACATGACTACTGCAGTCAAACACACTCTAACACAGGCTTTTAACCCTTAAATTGCCAAATGGTTATAACCCAATATATCTAAAATCCTGCATTTGTCACAATATATATGAATACACATTCTACAGTGGCGATCCACGGAGGGGTGATCTAAATTGGTCTCCTGCTAATGGTGATTAATGGTGGTGTGAAGTTGTTTGGTTTTCAAACTGATGCCAGGCTTATGCTGTATAAATCAGCTATCAAAGTTCAAAAAGATTTTAAAATCAAGCAGATTGTGACTCCCTCTTTCGGAGTCTCACTCTGACTTACTGCTTTCTCAGGTTGGGCCCTGACTGGAGATTGTTAAGTCACATTTACAGTATAATTACTTAGTTGGTAAAAATCCACTCCAGAATTGATCAAAAGCAAGAACTTTAACTCTACATTAATCTGATGGTGCATGTTAAAGCTGCAGTGAATGCAACATTGAACCCCCACCCCCTCTATTATTTTTAAGGCCGTCAATCTGAATCTCGCATTGTGAGGGAACATAAGCCCTTAGTTTAAAAGAACCCTCTGTAGATTTCTGCCAATGTGTTGGTCTGTTCTTGGCATCAGGCATGATAGTACGTCTGGGCATAGTTATTTATTCTATGCAGCTGAAAGAATCATCATTGGCAGGAACACATTTATCACCATGTCAGGAAATCTTCTCTCAGTGGGGTAGATTCAGTATAAAAACAATGCCACAACAAATATCCCAGCATACTGCCATTTAAATGCAGTTTTCTCAATGCACCAATTCTTTTGGTTTGCACATGTGGTGTTCTTCGGATGGTAGCTTGATGTGGACACTGCACACTGCCTTTTTTCCATTTACACAGGATCATCAGCAGACACAATGAGGAAGTGCACTCACCGGGCAGGGTTCTGTGTGGATTCAGTGCATCACTCACATTGTGGTTTGTAGCCATGTAAAATGGCTGACTCCCGATTAGAATGGTCAAACCCCGATTTAAAATGGCAAACGGAAGAGGCTGATGAGAAAATCAGCCAACAGGACTCAAACGGACAGCTGCAGGTAAAACAGTGTATTCGCCTCTGGGGAAGTCGGCCCAGACCGATACCTGCAGCCATCAACATCACAACAACCCAGCCATCTGTATTTTAATCAGCCATCCCCGGGAACAATTGCTACAAAGTAACAACTCAAAGCCGACCCAGACCTTTTGGCACCAGCAGGGGCTAACACAAAGAAAGGTAAACGACCACCCCCTGATCAAGGAATCGCTCCAGTATTGGAGCATATCGAACCAAGTGATTGGGACCAAGTCCAATCACTTGGGACCAGGTACAAGGTCCGCCCCGAGAGGCGGGAAGCCCCTGGTGACTATAAGAATAGGGGCCAAGTTCAACTCGACCCTTCTTATCCTGCTCGCAAACTTCGAGACCCTTCTACAAGAAACCGTATGTTTTACTCCAGCGATCGCTACCAAATAGGCACTCCTGACTATCGACTTGTACCAGCTTTTGAATCACGCAGGCTCAGAACCAATTCGAAAGACCATTCGTTTCCCTGACCTGGTGGGCCATTTCCAAAAGTTAAGTATTGGCCTTTAGTGGTAGGTAGCAGTCTAGAAGTAGGATTATTGTATAAGTATTAATTGCTGTACATAATAAATGAGCGTTGATTTAACTCTTACTAAGCGGTGTGTTGCATTATTAATCATTACTTGGACTTGAACCACATGGCGGTATCAGAAACATACCTGGCGACTCATGAGCAAAGGTGACAGAATAAGAATAAGTAAACTAAGACTAAAACGAGCAACATTTTGGCGACATCCTGACGGGACCCGATCTAGAAGTGGAAAACCATTCCGGGAGAACCCAAAGAACCTTTGAATTAGAATCCAATTGGAAACAGAAAACCACAAGTGTTCAAGCAGTTCTGATTAATAGTCATAATTCGGAAGTGTGTGTATGTATGCGTAACTTACAGGGCTATAAGGTAAAACTGATAGATTTTTGTTGCGTCAAAACTGTCGGAAGTCTGTATTTTCGGAAATTAGTGCAAGCCGTACCCGCATCTACGACACCGCCTTAGCCCCCTGTTCCAAATTTAAATGAAGCAAGCGGATAGGAAAGATGGCCATGCAGGCAATGCAATGCCTCATGAACCCTGAGGAATTTGCGGTAGCAGCGACCAGCAGCAGTAGAGTGGGACAGTGTCCCAGTTGGGAAGAGGAAATCCGGAAATATCTCAAGGGCAAAGGATGGCCCATGTGGAATGATTTCTGCGATAATGACGAATCAGGTCCCGGAAGTATAGGGCATACTTGGTGGGAGAACATGAGTGAGATACATAAAAAGAGTTTAGCGAAAGCTCGCAAGCCGATGGCATTTGTGTCCTTTTTGGCACAATTGCGAGGCACAGAGGAGGTCGTCAAGAGGCTCCACAAAGAAGTTGAGAGCCTACATCGGATGAGTAAAGTCGATGTATGCGAGGTTGAGAAAGAGAATTTAGAGTTAAGAAGGAAATTAGCGGCAAAGGATGAAGAGGTGGCTGACGCCAAACGGGGTCACCAGTCTTGTCTGGCGCATTTAAGCAGTTTCCAATCACAGTACGAAAAGGCCTATCAGGACACGCAACGTGCAGTCCTGGTAAGGAAAGAGACAGAAAAACAGGTGGAGACGTTACAGAAACAATGTAGTAATCTCAAGGCAGCCTTGAGAGCACTCCACGCTGCCACCACAGAACAAAGACAGAGCAGCATAGATCATGCAAAGTGCCGGAAGCAGATTGCAGAACTGCAATCACTGCTTTCTGTTCAGAAACGATTTCAGGAAACCTTTGGGGAAAAGTTAGACCAGGAAGACGGCCCTGATTGGGAAGAGTTACAAGAAACAGCGCAGAGATATGTTTAGGGAACATGTGCGCAGGGAAAGCCCCAAAGGAGAAAAGCACCCCAACCCCCCACACAGCAGATAGTTCACGCTCCAATGAACCCTGTAACCACCCTCCGCACAGCCACACCGGATGATGCAGAATATCTATATTCTACCCCCTTAACAGTGACCCAATTACGGGACGCGTGCGAGAAGATCACACCATTCCTCCCCACCTCAGACCCCCACCATTTCTTTGCCACAGTTAAACATCAGGCGACCATGTACGGCCTGGATGAGAGAGAGCAGGTAAAGCTCACAGTTTTAAGTTTAGATCCGTCAGTAGCAGCAGCCCTTCCCGACCCACAGAATGTAGGAGGAGGCACCCTTGCAGAAATGCATACCGCGATCCTGGATGCGATCGGGTATAACCGGGGTGACCCCGTAGATGGCCTCAATAAGTGCAGGCAGGAAAAGACAGAACACCCCACAGCGTTTGCTGGACGCCTGTGGATTCATTTCACAGCGGTTTTCGGTAATTTAGAACGCGCCCATTTGTCCCAAGGCGGTATGGCCAAATGGAACCCGCACCCTTATCTCCCATGCCACAGAGGCAGGACAAAAAGCCTGTACGAGTTATGACCCCTCAGAGGAAGCCCACAATGAGAAATGGGTTTTAAAAAGATTGTCCCGCGCCTGGGAGCAGTCTGTACAAAGCAAACCCACAGTTAAAAATCCCGAAGAACAGCAGGCAGAAGCAGACAAACCCGCAGTTAGGGAACCCGAGGAAGAGCAGGCAGACATGCATCCAGTTAAAACGCACCAGAACCCTGCATGGGTAAACGAAGGAAGCAACAGCCCCACCAGAAACCACCGGAATGTTATAATTGCGGACAATTAGGACATTACGCACGAGAATGTCAAGCCCCCCTGAAACTGCAACGGAATCAGCCCAAAAATGCCCTCCGAACCAGCGAAGACACCAACAGCCCCGACCCCCCACCCAGGGAACCATACCCAAGGGAACAATGCACCAGAGAGCCTGCTCCACCTTATGTGCCCCAGGGGTCATGTTACAACTGTGGGCAGTCAGGACACTTCGCCCGAAATTGCAGGAGACCCCCACCAGCTAGACTAGCCCCCAGATATGAAAGAGAACACCACCCACAGCAGCTACAAGGTCCCAGCTGCCCCATGCAAACTGTGAGCGCTTACCCACCACTTCTCATGGCAGGGACACCTCAGCAAGGCCACTTCATTTTTGTTTCACTCCTCCTTCCTTTCTTCTTTGGTCACGCTGCACTCCCTCCATATGCTAGTTACACCCCAGCCCAAATGTGATTTACAATGTCCCGTTTTCTGATGGAACCTGCAGAATGTTTTATGTTGTTCGTACGTTTGTTTAATGTTGTTTGTCCGACAGGAGAATTTTTTTCTCACTGCCACACGCCCATTCACCTGAAACTTCTGAGCACTTGCCCTCAGAGACCCACTGCTGCCAGACGCTTGTTCAGCGGAACTAACTTATCTGCAGATACCTGGTCAACAGACCACACGCTTGTTCAGTGGAACTAGCTTTTCAACTGATACTTGTTCGGGTATCAGACGCCCGATCGTAACTGCCCTTCTGGTTCGAAGGACAGAACCACTATGGCAGCCCCACCACGATGACTACATTTTTGCCCATTCTTGTCGGTTGCTCAGGCAGTGAAGAAACGACGTGAGACCCGCCCTGCCTGGGGACCCCCCATCTGGTCAAACACGCTCGGGTAGGGGTGATACGGCATTGGTAGCCATCCTACCCGGGGACTCCATCCAAATCTTACCCGTCGCGGCCCATACGCACCTCATTTGGCATTTTTCATTTCAAAAAGTTTTTGTTTGTTTAGGGAACCTTTTGGTTGCCCGCCATCTGCTATTTACATCCTGGAACATTTGGATGGTAACTCAGCACTGGTCCGTCATTGGGAAGTGTGCTGTGTCCTAACATTTGTTTTTGAAAAAAAAAAATGAGGGAGTCAAACATAGTGACCAATTATAAGGGAATAATTGGCATCAAAGGACAGACACACGAGCATACCGGATATTAAACAAAGATAGTTACAGATACTATGCTTGTTTTACAGAACTCCAGAAGCTCCAGGATCGGAGAAAATAAAGAGCACTCAAAGAAAGAAAAGGAAAGAGGACAGCTATGAGGACTTCCTTCATCGTGATCAACATTTTTTTCTTGGACATTTGGTTGCGCGTGAACGCGAACCCTATGACTTCAAACCTCCCAGCCGTTAATGTTTCACTGTCCCACAGTACCCAGAGCCCAGCCACCAGCGACACTGCATTTTCCTGGTGTGCCAGGTTCAGAACCTGGTACTCCCTGTCCACGTGATCGAAGCACTGTTAGCGTTGGCGATACTCTGCTGTGTAGTGCAGACTATGCGTCTACGTAAATGGAGAAGGAGAGCGTACCGCGCTCGAACCCCGGTATATAGGATCAGATCCCATATATTTGGTTACGACCAGACCCCCGACCCCTGCGATCTATAATAAAATAATAAAGTGCATTCACTTGCGTTTATTGTTGTAAATAAAGAGATGTACAAAACTTTTCATGAACAAAAAAATATATGATCCTGAGCTTGACTGCCAAGCCAGGAAAGAGTATATGAAATGTTGTGATTTTTTGATGTATGATTAGGGAAGATAGAATAATGGAATGTTTAGCGAGGGTAATGTAATAAGGATAAATTAGAGGTTCCAAGTTTGTTATTTTGGAATGCATGTCCCTGTCTGACATAGCGCCCTTAGAATTGTTAGGTAAAATTTTTTGTGCATAGCTAGGGTCAGAGGAGAGGCCATATAGGAGGTGCCCCCCCCAGTCAGGGAATGATTAATGTGATCCTTCACGCTTCACGTTAGGATCACAAGGTGGGAATGTAGCCATGTAAAATGGCTGACTCCCGATTAGAATGGTCAAACCCCGATTTAAAATGGCAAACGGAAGAGGCTGATGGGAAAATCAGCCAACAGGACTCAAACGGACAGCTGCCGGTAAAACAGTGTATTCGCCTCTGGGGAAGTCAGTCCAGACCGATACCTGCAGCCATCAACATCACAACAACCCAGCCATCTGCATAGTAAGCAGCCATCCCCGGGAACAATTGCTACAAATTAGCAACTCAAAGCTGACCCAGACCTTTTGGCGGCAGCAGGGGCTAACACAAAGAAAGGTAAACGACCACCCCCCGATCAAGGAATCGCTCCAGTATTGGAGCATATCGAACCAAGTTATTGGGACCAAGTCCAATCACTTGGGACCAGGTACAAGGTCCGCCCCGAGAGGCGGGAAGCCCCTGGGGACTATAAGAATAGGGGCCAAGTTCAACTCGATCCTTCTTTTCCTGCTCGCAACCTTCGAGACCCTTCTACAAGAAACCGTAAGTTTTACTCCAGTGATTGCTACCAGATAGGCACTCCTGACTATCGACTTGTACCAGCTTTTGAATGCCGCAGGCTCAGAACCAATTCGAAAGACCATTCGTTTCCCTGACCTGGTGGGCCATTTCCAAAAGTTAAGTATTGGCCTTTCGTGGTAGGTAGCAGTCTAGAAGTAGGATTATTGTATCAGTATTAATTGCTGTACATAATAAATGAGCGTTGATTTAACTCTTACTAAGCGGTGTGTTGCATTATTAGTCATTACTTGAACTTGAACCACGTGGCGGTATCAGAAAGATACCTGGTGACTCATGAGCAAAGGTGACAGAATAAGAATAAGTAAACTATGGCTAAACGAGCAACAGGTTCTTTCAGGAGGAACCACAGAGAGCAACTGTGAGGTGAAGTGCCATACAAGATATGCAGTCAGCTCCTGCTGGTATCCGACTGAACCAAGCATAATGTCCCTGGCAGATCACACGGAGACATGTAAAGTCAAAACAGAGCTTTATATTTGAGAAATGGGTTTACTGGAAGTCTGTGTAGATTGGTGAAGATAGGGGTAGTGGATGAACAGGCTTTGACCGGGCGGGAATAGGATAAGAGCATTGGATGAGCTGCAACTTATGAAGAGGCTGAGGAAAGTTGGGTCAAGGAGGAAGAACAAGGAGGGGAGAAGCCACAAAGATGGTCCCAATGCTGAGATCATGGAGATCCATGAGCTCCTTTCACTTGGCAGTAGGTGAGGGTGGAGGGCAGTAGAGGTGAGGATAGAGGGTCAGAGGAGAGTCGCATACCCTCTGAGATACACTTTCGGTTTGGCCTCAGCATCCCGATTTTAATTGTTTCACTACTGGTGGTTGTGCTTTTAGCTGGTAAGTCCCTTAGCTCTAGCCCTTCCTAGACCTCCCCCCCCCTTCCACCTCTCCTTTCTCTTTTAGAACAATCCTCAAAATCTACCTCTTTGACCAAGCTAATATTTCCTTAAGTGCTGTAATTTGTTTTATACATTCCTATAAAGCACCTTGTGGAGATTTACTATGCTAAAGGTGTTGTAGTTGCTGTTGCTAAGGATATAGCCATCAGTGTAATTAAGTGTCATAGTGTATTATAGTCCTTCTTGTCATGTGTTTTTTATTAAGTGAATAAATATTCATTATCAATAGACCTCAAAACGACTGTTGGCCGTTACCCTTCTCGGGGTTTGGGGTTACCCTCGCAGATAACATCAGCAGGGTTCTTAACACTCAGCAATTCCCCCAAACCGTAACTGACCTTAATCTCATACCCAAATGAGTGGTTTCCATTACATTTGCATTTAGTCAGTGCATCAAGTAGGTTACCAACACAATTCCATTGCTAAACCCCACCTACATACACCAATGTCCCTCAGTCAGGGCCAGGGAGAGAAATCATGGGCCTCGGTGTCTCTGGGCAACAGAACTTTAAAGAGGACAAAGACTGAAAGATTCACTATTGTATCTGTGTTTCCTTGATCAGCATGTCTGAAGACTCTGCTAATTGCTGCTTTTCACTACAATATATTTTTGACACAACTTTATCACGATATTTCAAAACCTCAAAAAAACTCATAGGAAACACCAAGATAGAATGGGCTAATAAGTAAATAGACAAAAGGACAAGATGGAAGGCAATGGATAAGACTCTATTGATTTATGTGCAATGTGAGACAAGTTACTAATTCAATCTTATCCTATTACAGACTGTCCTGGCATTCTCACCCCACAAACCCCCGCCACAGTAAACTTCCATCAGTAAAAAATTAAACAGACCTCCAGTCATGATTCCATCCTCTGTCTCTTAGATAATTATGGATGACAAAGGCTAGGTAGCCAAGCTTATCCATTCCAGAGTGACATGCAAACTTATGCATCATGAGCAGGAGTCGGCCATTCGGCCATTCGGCCCCTCAAGCCTGTTCCACCATTTGATTACATTGCCTACGTTATACCAGTGACTATGGGCAAGATAGGTTTGTTTGGAATCACTAGCTTTTGGAGCATAGCTCCTTCATCAGGTGAGTCATCACTCATCACACATCCTTCATCACTCACCTGATGAAGGAGCTACGCTCCAAATGTTAGCGATTCCAAATGAACCGGCACACCCCGTCACGGGTTCCCCAGTGATGGACCATCAATTCACATGAGTCGAGTTGTAGAAGAGAACGGTGGTTTTAATGAGCGAAGAAGAATGCCAGCCTGCTGCTGCTCCCACACTGAGAGCTGGCCACAGGTCTGCCAATTATATACCTCCCCTGAGGGGCGGAGCCACAAGCAGAGCCAACAGAAGCATCAACACAACAACAGTAAGTAACAGTGAATAAGAAAAACAGTGAACATATATACAGTGGTGGATAACAGTAGGACGAATAACGAATAACGGTAAATATATACATATAGTAGCAATATGTGGTTCATCACACCCAGTGGGGTGGATTCAATGGGGAATCCCAATAACAGCGGCGGGACCAGAAGATCCTGTCGTCGTCCAACGGCGGACTGCCTCCCTCCTCCGAGAAACACACCACAGGGAGGCCAGAGAACCTACAACTCAAAAGCAATTAATTAGTTTTAAAATGAATTGGGACATTGTGAAAAGTTCTCTCAATGTAAGTTTTTTTTCTTTCTTTAAGTCCACCTGCATGCAGTTGGCAGGGTGATAGAATCAATGATGAAATTAAGGCCCGATGTTGAGCCTGTAAGGATAATTAATCACAGAGTGACCAACTGTTATTAGGAATGTTCCTACAAAAGAAATCACGGTGTCAGGGACCGGGGTTCAATTCCAATTTTGGGTGACTGTCTGCGGGGGTTTCCTCCGGGTTGTCCGGTTTTCTCCCAGATGTCCAAAGATGTGAAGGTTAGGTGGATTGGGCATGCTAAATTGTCCCTTAGGCATGGGCTTAGGTAGGGTGCTCTTTCGGGTTGGTGCAGATGCAATGGGCCGAATGGACACCTTCTGCAGTGTAGGGATTCTATGATTATATGATAAACAAAACAATTCAAATGTGGAGCTAAGCTCCCCCCCAATGACCCCCTCTAACCCTGCCGCCCCTAACCCCCCAACCTCCCCAACCCTTTTCTCCAACCTTGCTCAACCTCTCCATTTAACCCCATCTCCACCCAGCCCCTCACCTGCCCAACTCCCTCCAATCCCCTACTGACAGATCTGCTTTTTGAAAGCCTGTCTCTCAGGTCAGTAGCTCAGGCTGTTCAGCTTGGATGATGAGAAACTCTTTGAAAACCAAGCACACCACCACAACCCACCCCCCACCACCCAGCTCCCAACAACCCACTCCCACTCTGGGCTGCAGGGTTTAACACTGCCTGCACCCCCACCCTATTCCCCAGGACACGTCCTCAGGAGAAGTCTGATTCTCACCAGGTGTCAGATGTCCCAAAAATGTGAGGACCTTCTGATAGCACCAACAGCGTTGCCTGTAGCCATTGCTGTGATCCATGTTGTTTTGGAGTTGGAGGGTTTCGTCGCTCGTGCCTGCTACAAGGAATTCCATTCATGTGTACAGATGGGATCAGTGACTACCAGAAGAGGATCATGCACACCGTTAACCCAATTCCCTGTCAGTTAACACAATGCTTTCTCAATGATATTAGTCGAGCAGATTTTTTTTTCCATTGCTGTTTGGCAGCATTCACAGGACACAGTGCAAGAGGCTTCAAATGGTGGAATGAACTCCAGCTTGCACAACTGCCTTTTAAGCTGGCACAATATACAATTGCATTTGGTTCACATGCTGTTACTGTCAATGCCAGAAATAACTGATTCGAAATAATTATCCTTGAAAAGATTGGTTGATATTCTGTCAAAATGTTTGTGTCTTCTGCGAGAAATGGCATGTTGCAGTTTCTGACATCTGTACATCTGTGTACGGAACAATTACGATGACTGGCCCAATTGTTCTGTGCTTGTGGCTGCGTTAACCTTTTAAAGCCAATCAGGGAATTACTATTCCAGCATCCGTGCATTGCAGTACTCATGTGTAAACACAAAGGGTTAATAGGTTTACCGAAGACGTTGAATAACATTGAAGGACCTTAAATTTCTTAATTATTATAAAAGTGCTCACGCAATTAAGAAGCAGCTCAAACATTTCTCGAAATATCAATGCGTGTGCAAAAGTAGCAAATTCTTGAAATTCTTGGGGAGATGGAGGAAATGATGCCAACTCTTCTGCTGGAATTGCTGGATGTTTTACTCATGAACACCATAGACACCCTTAAACTCTGTTATTTTGGCAGCACATTCTGGCCCAATTGTTAGTAATGATGAGGGCAGTAGTGAGTGAATCAATGCTATGGTTTTGTGGTCTCATGTCCAACCCGGCAACAAAACCTCATAATATATAGCTTCATACCCTTCTGTGAATATTCTGCAAAGTAGCTGCCGTAATGAGCCAGATTCTATAGCACAGCATCTAATGCCTGCTCTGCGTAAATAGCTTGACTTCTTGGGATGCATTTTCAGCTTTGAGTGCAATTGGCAATTGAGTCAAAATATGCGCACAAAACATTGTGCTGAATTTCCAGACTTATTTCATGGTTTCAATTCCGCTCTAAAGCTTTTGCATAATATTACGACATCTGGGCTACACGTGGTTAATTCCCGCCCCACGTGCCCCGGAGTCACAACACAAGCTACAATTCTTATGAAAATACCAAACGTCTTTAGCCCTTGGCTGCCTAATACTTACAGTCACCAGGTTTGTAAATGTAAATACAATTACTGTTTATTTATCACAAGAACTATAATTAAAGGTGCAGCAAATACAACTAGTTAACTATTAGCTGATACCTAATTCCCACTTTACATTGCCCGCACCCTACAGACACACATACACATAGGACACAGAAACACAGAGTGGTGGAAAGGGGTAAAAAAATCATAAGAGGAGGGAAGAAAGAGTGATGATGTTTTTTTCAGCACACCTTCCTTCACAGCAAGCTTGCAGATTAAAGTATTTGGCATATAGCCTATAATGACCTTCTTTGTAGATTCATTTATTCAGTTAGGTTTTCTGGAGTTTAGAAATGGATTGCTCGCAGCTTACCTGGGAAAGGTCCCTTGCTTCTGTTCAAACTTTGCATTCAGTTCGTGGTTTGAATTCAGGCTTCTGTAGTTTCAGGAAAACTGCACCCACAGGCTTTCCAGAGAGAGAGAAACAGCTCTAACAACAGCCTTCTGGCTAGAGTTAGCTGGATCCTTTTTAACATGCTGCCAGAATCAAAGCTGAAAGCAAACTAGAACCTGGGGACTCTGAAAAGCATCCCAGTGGACTAGGATCCAATCACCACCTATTACTGGGCAGAGCACAGTCTCTTGAGCTAATTCAATGGCCATGAGCCAATCAATCAAACCTAGTCCCATCCAGCTTTCTCACTGATGCCCAGTCAGTCTGCAACTCCAGTTTAAACCAGCACAGCCTTCTAGATTCTTCTGCTTGAATTAAAGATACAGGCTGCTTGCCTTAAAGTGACATGTCCATTAATCATCCATGAATCAAAATAATAATAGCAAAACTAAAAGAAAGGGGAAGTAAGTGAATAAACAGGAAAGACCCTTACATTAATCACAAATGTAAAACTATTCATGAACCAATTCGGATTCGAACACAATTTTATTTTACATTGAAAGATGTTCCTTGATAGATTTCAGATTTTCCTGAAGGCTTTGGAGAGAGTGCAGAAAAGATTGACGAGAATAGCTCCAGGGATGAGTGACTTCAGTTACACGGATAGATTGGAGAAGCTGGTGTTGTTCACCTTAAGCCGAAAGGTTTGAGAAAAGCTTTGATATGGAGTGTTCAAGTTTATGAAGGGGTTAGACAAGATAGAAAGGGAGAAAGTATTCACTTTGGCAGAAGGGTAGAGAAACAGAGGACACAGATTTAAGGAGCTGACCAAAAGGAGGAAAGACAACATGAGGGAAACTCTTTGTACACAATTAATGGTTAGGATCTGGAATGTGCTGCCGGAGAGTGCCTTGGAGGCAGATATAATTGGGGCCTTCAAAAGGGCTTTGGATCTTTATCTGAAGAGATAAAGTGTGCAGCGCCATGAGGAGAAGGCAGGAGAGTGAGATGTGCTGACTGCCCTTGCAGAGGCTACATTGAATGTCCTCCTTCTGTCCTGTAACCATTCCATGATTCTACGATCCGAAGAATGGTAACCTAGTTCAATCGTATTAATATTGCTGAAAATTGGTTGATCACAAAAAGAAAATCAGCCTTTTTCTTCAGAGTACCTATAGCCCGTCACCGGTGAGAATCTGATTTCAAATGAACAGAAAATACTTGAAAAATCAACAATACAGAACCATTTTCTCCTTGCCTTCGGAAATTTCTTAATGAATGTTTCTTTTAATACTTCTAACGTTTAAAAGCTGCCAATTAGCGTACTTGTGCCTAATATAAAATTAATTTTATGAAGCTCCTCGAAGGCCTACAAATGAGTACACTTAATCTGCAGATTATTTCAATCTGGGGACCTGGCCAGTCTTGTGGACTTTCCAGTTCAAAGATTTCTAAACCAACTAACGATTGTGAAACCCATTTAGCTCTGGATGCAACCTGCATCTGACATTCCTCGATTTGTTGCTGATGCTGGATGACTCGGTCTGGAAAGTACAGCGCAAGCTATCAGAAACTTTACTGTCCCACATTCATTTCAGTTGAGAAATCTCAGGGACACTGTCGGATAATATCATTCGAATGCTTAATGCATTTGTGCCTCCACTAAAATAATAGACAAGTGAATTTAAGATGGATGAAACAAGAATTTGTATGCTGGCGTTCCACAGCATAATTTTAAACTGTGTGTGTTTCCCTGCATATCAGCTTTCAGCATCCATTTAATGAGCCTTGCCTCGTTTCCTGTAACACTTTTAGGTGCAGAGGGGAAAGTTTTGGTTCCCAGACAATAATGAAAGAACAGTCTGTTAACACTCCATTTTCCTCACCGGTTTCCTTATAACCTCTACTCTGTTGAAGTTAACCCAGAAACAGCATTTCTAAGTGCCTTCCAAAACAATGCAGCTATATAGTGTAATTGCTCTCTGGGGAAATTCTTATGTGACCAACATATTCCTTACTAAGCTTCAGAATTTACATTATCAGCGACGTGAAGTCTTTTCAAAACCATTTCTCATCGCAAACCTTTCCCAAGAAACATTGTTCCAACTTTTCAGCAACTAAAGCAAAATTCTACGTCAGTAAATTCTGACTTCCCTCCCCATTGCTGTATGAGATCATTTATTTTCTGCCTCTCCTTTCAGCATAACAGTGTGAGCTGTGCGCACTTCACCCACTTAATATAACAACATTCTCAACATTGGGTACCTCCTTCCATTTTGCCATCTGTGTTTTTCATTGCTGAGCGACATGAGCTGCAATCTTTTTGTGTTCATTGAGAGGGCTTAAAATCTTAGGTTCGATCCTTCGGTCTGAACTTGCATTATTCACCAATCTTCTGTAAAATCTTTACCTCCCTATAGCATGATTAAGCTAAACATATCTCATTTGCCATGTGTTGACTGTCACGTAGAGAACAGGCCATCCTAGAATAGTTATTGTGCATTGAGAACGGAATCATAGAATCATAGAATTTAGAATCATAGAATTTACAGTGCAGAAGGAGGCCATTTGGCCCACCGAGTCTGCACCAGGTCTTGGAAAGAGCCCACGCCTCCATCCTGTCCCCCGTAACCCAGTAACCCCACCTCACCTTTTTGGGCACTAAGGGCAATTTATCATGGCAAATCCACCTAACCTGCAATCTTTGGACTGTGGAAGGAAACCGGAGTACCCGGAGGAAACCCACACACACACGGGGAGAACGTGCAGACTCCGCACAGAGTGACCCAAGCCGGAATCGAATCGAGGACCCTGGAGCTGTGAAGCAGCTGTGCTACCCACTGTGCTACTGTGCTGCCCATGGGCTACCGTGCTGCTCATGGGCAATCTAGTTGTGTGAGATCCCTTGGGGATAAGCCACCATAATATGATAGAATGTTTCATCAAGATGGAGAGTGACGTGCTTTATTCTGAGACTACAGTCCTGAATCGGAATAAAGGAAACTATGATGATAGGAAGCATGAGTTAGCTACAATGGGTTGGGAAACATTACTTAGAGGGATGACGGTGGGTGAACTTCTGCAATTATTTATTCCTGGTAGGCACAAAAGTCAAACGGAAAAAGTGACAGAAGAAAAACAATAAACCGAGGAATGGGGGCAGTTTAGAATTCAGCAAAGGAGGACTAAGGGATTGATTAAGAAAAATAGAGTATGAGAGTAATCTTGCAGGGAACATAAAAACAGACTCTAAAAGTTTCAATAGGAATGTGACAAGAAAAAGATTCATGAAGCCAAATGTAGGTCCCTTACAGTCAGAAATTGGGGAATTTATAATGGGGAACAAAGAAATGGCTGACCAACTAAATACATACTTCGGTTCTGTCTTTTCAAAGGAGGACACAAATAATATACCATAAATGTTGGGGATCACATGGTTTCATAAGAGGGAGAAACTGAAGGAAATAAGTACTATTAGAGAAAAGGTGTGGGGAAATTGATGGAATTGAAGACCATAAATTCCCAGAGCCTGATAATCTATATCCGAGATTACTTAATAATAATAGCTTATTGTCACAAGTAGGCTTCAATTAAGTTACTGTGAAAAGCCCTAGTCGCCACATTCCGGCGCCTGTTCGGAGAGGCCGGTATGGGAATTGAACCCGCGCTGCTGGCCTTGTTCTGCATTACAGACTAGCTGTTTAGCCCACTGTGCTAAACCAGCCCCTTATTAGGAAGTGGCTTGAGAGATAGTGGATGCATTGGTGGTCACCTTCCAAGATTCCTTCGACTCTGGAGCTGCTCCTACCGATTGGAGGGGAGCTAATGCAGCCCCAGTATTTCAAAAGGAACGTAGAGAGAAAACAGGGAATTATAAATCAATAAATCTGACGTAATGGAGAAAATTTGAGTGCCATTATCAAGGATTTTATAGAAGAGCACTTGGAAAACAATGGCAGGATTGGACTGAGTCAGCAGGGATTATGAAAGGGAAACCATGCTTCACAAATCTACAGGACGTTTTCGAGGATGTAACTAGTAGAGTTGATGAGGCGGAGCTTGGACTTTCAGAAGGCTTTCTAAAAAGTCCCATATAGAAGATTAGCATGCAAAATTAAAGTGCATAGGCTTTGGAGTAGTGTATCGAGATGGATAGAAAACTGGCTGGCAGACAGAAAGTAAAGATCGGAAGAAACGAGTCTTTTTCCAAATGGCAGGGAGTGACTTGTGGGGTATTGCGGGGATTGGTACTGGGGGCCAGCTATTCACAACGTAAATTGATGATTTAGATGAGGGAACTAAATGTAATGGGCGGGATTCCCTCAGCCAGTTTTCACCAATTCAGCGCGGCGCTGGTCGGGGGCCACTCTACCCAGCACCCCCCCCAGGCGATTCCCCACCCGGGATGGGCCGAGTGGCCGTCAAGAAAGCGCGAGTCCCGCCGGCACCGTTCACATGTGTTCTTACCTGGCTGGACCTCGGCTTCCATCCTGTCGGGGGCGGCCTGGTGTGGGGGGAGGGGGGGTCCGACCCCGGGGGGGGGGGGGGGGGGGGTCCTCCACCGTGGCCTGACCCGCGATCGGGGCCTACCAATCGGTGGGCCGGCCTCTCCTGGTGGGGGCCTCCTTTACTCCGTGCCGGCCGCTGTAGCCCTTCGCCATGTTACGTCGGGGCTGGCGCGGCGAAGGAAGCTACCGCGCATGCGCGCATTCGCGCCGGTCGCAGTGCGCATGCGCAGACTCGCGCCACACGTTTGATGCCGGTTTCGGCAGCTGGAGCGGAGTGAGTCGTTCCAGTGCCGTGCAGGCCCCCTGTAGGGCAGAGGATCGCTACACTTAGTGGTCCGATGACGCCGTCATTAAACTCTCCGGTTTTTACGCCGGCGTCAACACTCTGCCGTCAGAAGAGAGAATCCCGCCCAATATCTCCAAATTTACAGAGGACACAAAAATGGGTCGGAGCCTGAGCTGTGAGAAGGATGCAGAGATCCTTCAGTTTGATTTGGACAAGTGAATGGGCAAATGAATGGCAGATGCAGTATAATTTGGAGGAATGAAAGGTAGTTCACTTTAGTAGCAAGAACTGCAAGGCAGGTAATTATCTGAATGGCCATAAATTAGGAGAGGGGAAAGTGCAATGAGACCTGGCTGGCCTTGTACACCAGTTGCTGAAGGTAAGCATACAGTTGCAGCAGGAGATCAAGAAGACAAATGGTATGTTGGCCTTCATGGCAAGAGGATTCAAGTACAGGAGCAGGGATGTCTTGTTGCAATTATACAGGGCCTTGGTGTCGCCACACCTGGAATATTGTGTGCAGTTTTGAACTCCTTATCTGAGGTGGAAGGATGTTCTTGCTTTGGAGGGAGTTCAGAGAAGGTTTACCAGATGTATTCCTGGGATGGCAGGAGAGATTGACTCGGTTAGGATTGTATTCGTTGGAGTTCAGACGAATGAAGGGGGAATCTCATAGAGGACTGGACAGGGTAGTTGCAAGAAGCATGTTCCCAATGTTGGGGGTGTCCAGAACCAGGGATCACAGTCCGAAAATACCATTTGGGATTGAGGTGAGGAGAAATTTCTTCACCTAGAAGAGTGGTCGGCCTGTGGAATTCATTACCACAGAAAGCAGTTGAAGCCAAAATATCATAGCCGGGATTCTCCGGCGTCAAAACCGGCGTGAGCGACACCGGCGTCAAGGGCCCTCCAGGCCTAGGCATTCACCCCTTCCTAGGGGGCTAGTACGGCGCTGGAGTACTGTCCGCTGCTCTGGTGCTCAAAAGTCGGCGCACCACGGCTGGCGCGGGTCCACGCTTGCACGCCACAGCCGGCGCAAGTCCACGCATGCACGTGGGTTGCCGTCTCCACGCCAGCCCCCGGGGAATATGGCGGAGCCCTACAGGGGCCCGGCGCAGAGGAACATAGGCCATCCCCGGACTAAGCCTGTCCGCCGATCGGTAGGCCACGTTCGCGGACATGGCCACCTTGGAGGCACCCCCTCGGAGTCAGATCCTCCCGCACCCCCACCAGGATGGCCCCCGCAGCCAGAACTCCGAGGTCTCGCCGAGTAGGACCATACATAACGACGCTGGCGGGACTCGGCGGGCACTCGGCCCATCGAGGCGTGGAGAATCGCGGGGCGGGGGCGCTTTCAACAGCCCCCGATCAGCGCGGCGGCGACCCCGCAGGCGCAATTGCCACCGATTCTCCGGTCACCGGTGAATCGGCGGCCCAGCGTCGGAGCGGCGTTGAGCGATTCCCGCGCCCCTCCCTGGTGATTCTCCGACCCGGCGCGGGATCGGAGAATCTGGCCCATGGGTGGGATTCTCCGCTCTTGTTTTCTCCATTGTGCCGGCAGTGCACCACGCCCATGGGTTTTCTGGCGACGTAGGATGGCCACAATTGGTAATCCATTGGCAGGTGGAATGGAGAATTCTGCTGGCAGCGAGGGTGCACCGCCGAGGAACATGCGGCTGACGGACCGGAGAATTCCGCCCGTATGTTTTCAAAAAGTTGTTGGATATAGCACTTGGGACGAAGGGAATCAAAGTATATGGGGGAGGCGGGACCAGGCTGTTGAGTTGGATGATTAGTCATGATCATAATGAATAGCGGAGCAGACTTGAAGAACCGAATGGCCCCCTCCTGCTCCTATTTTCTATGTTTCTAAGTGCAAATGATTTGAGACCTAGGCACACACAGACAGGAGTAGGTCATTCAGCACCCCTGAACCTGCTACTCAGTTAGATCATGTCTGATCTGTACTTTTACTCCATCTACCTGGCCACGTCCCCAGATCGAATTAATCAGCATAGCAAGTTTTCATTAAATTGCACTCTTTTGGAGCTCTTGCTTCCGGACACCTGAATAACCTTATCTCTTGTGTTGAAGTATTCCTTGATGTCAACCCTGAAGGACTTAGCTCTAATTTTAAAGTTATGTTGCCTTTTTCTGGACTCATCGACCAGAGAAAATAGTTGCTCTTTATCCTTCAGTCTCCTTAAACACCCACATTAGGCAGCCTCTTAATCTTCTATACTCAAGGGAATGCAAGTCTCGCTGCAAACTGTCCTGACAACTTCACCTTTTTAGCCTTCTTCTGGTGAATCTATTTTGCATTCCTTCCAAGATCAGTATGTCCTTCCTGAGGCGTATCGCCTCGAACTGAAAGCAATACTCTAAAAAAGAGGTCCAACAAGGTGTTTTTTTTATTCACTACTATTTTGTACTCCAGAATACGATACATATCTATCACTTGGTCACTTCAAGTAGTGTAAATAAAAGTGGATACTGCTAAGTTGTGCAAAAACAGTAAAAAATGACTGAAAACATTGAGCAAAAAATGAAATTGTATTTGGAAATTAGTGCCAATTCAGAAGAGGAACAGTAACCTAATTGGTGAGAGCCACTGTTCTTTTTTTCGTGAACACACTAACATCAACTCTCTGATTAGTAATTTGGAGTAGGTG
Source organism: Scyliorhinus torazame (assembly GCF_047496885.1). Lineage (NCBI taxonomy): Eukaryota > Metazoa > Chordata > Chondrichthyes > Carcharhiniformes > Scyliorhinidae > Scyliorhinus > Scyliorhinus torazame. The sequence continues at coordinate 64,317,473 of NC_092719.1, forward strand.
ACAAGTTTGATTAATTGCTAAGGATACCTTGGCACCTTCTTTTATGCAAACATTGATCTCAAAGTAAATGTGACACAAAACCAGGTTGGTACCTCATGCCCTTCAGGTTTTTATTATCCAGCGTTGTTGCAGGAGGCTGGAGCTAACAGAGGCTCAGATGAATGTCACTGAAGTAGAACAGAACAAGTAAGGTAACAAAAACATGAAGGAGAAGTCTGGGTTTTCTAAATTTCTAACAAAGAGGTATTGTTCAACATCCTATATAGGCTGCAATTAGAGAATTGTGCAAAGTTTTGGCCATCCAATTGTTCACAGAATATATGAGCAACAGCAAAATGTTGCGTAAATTCTCACGGATGTTACTAAGGAGGAGTGGTTTACAATTGTGAATAGGTGATTTGAAAAATATGCTGCTTTCAGTCAAGTTGGAAAGTTTAAGGACTGTCCCAATGTGGGGCTCTGGGGTTGTGAACAGAGTCGGTCAGATCGATCTTCATTTTGCTGTATACTACATTCCTGTATGGCTACATAGGGTGTAACAGGATAAGATGAATTGACAGTGTAATAGCGTGGCCCCTTTAAGGGATGATTCTTCACGGGCCACATAGAATTCCTACAGTGCAAAAGGAGGCCATTCGGTCCATCAAATCTGCACCGATCCTCTGAAAGGGCACCCCAGCTGGGGTCAGGCCCCACCATATCCCCATAACCCAATAACCACCTAGCCTTTTGGACACTTCGGTAAATTGATGATGGCCAACCCATCGAACCTAAGCTGCACATCTTTGGACTTTGGGAGGAAACCGGAGCACCTGGAGGAAACCCACGGCGTCACGGGGAGAAAGCGCAAACTCCACATTGACAGTCACCCAAGGCCAAAATGGAACCCGAGTCCCTGGCGCTGTGAGGCAGCAGTGTGTGTTACTGTGCTGACCAACCGACCCGCCCGGAATCTACAGGGATGGAGCGCATGGACTTGGGCTTATTGGGTGCCAGGGCACGGACCTGAGATCATCAGAGTAAGCTGGGAGTCGAGGGAGTTAATCCTGTGTTGGAATTGTACATATTAGGTTCTTACTTTGTTAATAAGCCACCGTTATAATTTAACTCGGCCTCGCTGTATTACCTCGCACTACAACAAACAGCATAAGAGCAATTAGAGATGATCAACAAATTCTCACCTTGCCAGGAATGCTCACATCCCACAAAAGAAAAAAAAAAAAAGATCATCATTATAAAAATTAGAGGGTGATGAAAACAAAAAATTATTTTTGCACAGAGGGTATTAGAATTTTAATGACCCGCATGAGGAAAACGTGGAAATAAGCTTCCCCACAAGTGGGCAGAGGCCCACCCAGTTGAGACTGGTCAGTTCATAGAACATAGAACATAGAACATTACAGCGCAGTACAGGCCCTTCAGCCCTCGATGTTGCGCCGACCTGTGAAACCACTCTAAAGCCCATTTACACTATTTCCTTATCGTCCATATGTCTATCTAATGACCATTTGAATACCCTTCGTGTTGGCGAGTCCATTACTGTTGCAGGCATAAAAGCCCTCCTGCACAGGGAGCCGCATGTTGGTTGTCCCAACTGGGCTGTATTTTGTAAGTTTTTATGTTACCTTTTATGGACTGACCTGATTAACACTACACCCCTGTATGCTTCACCTGATGCCAGTGTTTATGTAGTTACATTGTGTACCTTGTGTTGCCCTATAATGTATTTATTTTATTTTATTTTATTTTCATGTACTTAATGATCTGTTGAGCTGCTCGCAGAAAAATACTTTTCACTGCACCTCGTGACAATAAACAAAATCCAAATCCAATCTATGTCTCTTCTACCACTGGCTGTCTGGTCATTAAATTGGCGATGAGGAAAAAGGAAAATCTGAACTCTACTTCAGAACACTCTTGCCGCTCCGGTCAATTGTCGTGCAGCAGCGTGTAGAACTAGGTTTCAAAAATGCCACTTTTCGGGAAACTGGAGGCCTTTGACACAGGCCTGGAAGATTGGGCTCAGTACGCAGAGCAGAAAAGATCCTTTTTCCAGGTCAATGGCACCTTGGCTGAAGACCGACATGATGCTCTATCAATTACATCGAGACGAGAGTAGAGAGTATTCGAGGCTTTATTAAGCAGATATGTGTTGCCTCCTGCAGCTGCTGCCGAAATGGCTGCAGGCAGGGATCTACCCACGTACCTGTAGTACAGAAGTCTTACCGTATTACTTCTCATATATGTAATATATACAAGCAGTGGTGACTACCACATTCACCCCCTGTTAAAAAAGAGTCCAGCGGGGGGCGGTGGAAAGATTATTTACATGTATGTGAGCATTTTTAAAGTGTACAGTTTGGGGAAAGTTCACAAATTTAGCCACTCGGGTACCTTGATCCTCCGTTGTGAGCACCGCAGTCCCGGTGGCGATGCAGGCGCCGGCTTGGTCGCCGGTAACTCCGGGAGCGTGTAGTCCTCATCTTCATCCCCGGGTGGGACCAAGGGGAGGACGAATCGTCCTGGAGCGGGGGCTGTGGTGAGGTGCGTTGGGGGGAGGATGGGTGGTGTCGGGGCAATTGAGGGGGGGGTGGGGAACCAGCTAGTGCCAGGCCCCTGAGGGGGACTGTGTCTTGGCGGCCGTCGGGGTACGCGTGGGCGTACTGCGGGTTTGCATGGAGTAGCGGTACCCTCTCTACCAACGGGTCCGCCTTGTGGAGCCGCATGTGCTTGCGGAGGAGAACGGGTCCTGGGGCTGCCAACCACGTTGGAAGCGAAACCCCAGAGGTGGACTTCCTGGGGAACGGGTTCATGGGGGGTTGCATTAGTCGCAGTGCAAAGTAGCGATCAGATGGAGTGGAGGGCGTCGGGCAGGACCTCCTACCAGCGGGAGACCGGGAGATTTTTAGACCGTAGGGCTGGCAGGACGGCCTTCCAGACCGTCCAGTTCTCCCTCTCCACCTGCCTGTTTCCCCGGGGATTCTAGCTGGTCATCCTGCTCGAGGCAATGCCCTTGCTGAGCAGGAATTGACGCTGCTCATCACTCATAAAGGAGGACCCCCGGTTGCTGTGGACGTAAGCGGGGAAACCGAACAGAGTGAAGATGCTATTGAGGGCTTTAATGACTGTGGCAGACGTCATATCGGGGCATGGGATGACGAAGGGGAATCTGGAGTATTCATCGACCACGTTAAGGAAGTGCATGTTTCGGTCGGAGGAGGGGAGGGACCCTTTGAAATCCATGCTGAGGTGTTCAAAGGGATGGGAGGCCTTCACTAGGTGCGCTCGGTCTGGCCGGTAGAAGTGCGGTTTGCGCTCCGCGCAGACCTGGCAGTCTTTGGTGACCGCCCTGACTTCCGCAATGTAGTAGGGTAGGTTGCGGGCCTTTATGAAGGAAAGAACCGGGTGACCCCTGGGTGACAGAGACCATCGTGTAGGGCCCGGAGTCGGTCCACTTGTGCGCTGGAACATGTACCTCGGGATAGAGCATCGGGACACTCGTTGAGCTTACGGGGGCAATACAAAATCTCGTAATTGTAGGTGGAAAGCTCGATCCTCCACCTCAAGATTTTATCATTTTTGATCTTGCCCCGCTGTATGTTATTGAATATGAAGGCAACCGACCATTGGTCAGTGAGCAGAGTGAATCTCCTGCCGGCCAGGTAATGCCTCCAATGCCGCACAGCTTCTACGATGGCTTGGGCCTCCTTTTCGACGGAGGAGTGCTGAATTTCGGAGGATTGGAGGGTGCGGGAAAAGAATGCCATGGGTCTGCCTGCCTGGTTGAGGGTGGCGGCCAGAGCGACGTCTGATGCATCGCTCTCGACTTGAAAGGGGAGGGTCTCGTCGACCGCGTGCATCGCCGCCTTGGCGATGTCGGCCTTGATACGGTTGAAGGCCTGGTGAGCCTCGGCCATCAGGGGGAAAACTGTGGAGTGAATGAGTGGGCGGGCCTTGTCCGCATAGTTAGTGACCCACTGGGCATTGTGTGAGAAGAACCCCAGGCATCGTTTGAGGGCCTTGGGGGAATGGGGGAGGGGGGTTCCATGAGGGGGCGCATGCGGTCAGGGTCGGGCCCTGGAACACCATTTTGCACCACATAGCCAAGGATGGCTAAGCGGTTGGTGCTGAACACACACTTCTCCTTGTTATTCGTAAGGTTCAGGAGTTTGGTGGTGTGGAGAAATTTGAAAAGGTTAGCGTCGTGGTCCTGATGGTCGTGGCCGCAGATGGTGACGTTATCCAGGTACGGGAAAGTGGCCCGCAGTCCGTACCAGTCAACCATTCGGTCCATCTCCCGTTGGAAGACCGAGACCCCATTAGTGACGCCGAAGGGAACCCTAAGGAAGTGGTAAAGGCGGCCGTCTGCTTCGAACGCAGTGTATTGGCGGTCCGCCTTGCAGATGGGGAGCTGGTGGTAGGCAGATTTCAGGTCCACTGTAGAGAAGACCCGATACTGTGCAATCTGATTGACCATATCAGATATGCGTGGGAGGGGGTACGCGTCGAGCTGCGTGTACCGATTGATGGTCTGACTGTAGTCAATGACCATCCTGTGTTTCTCCCCAGACTTTACAACTACCACTTGGGCTCTCCAGGGACTGTTGCTGGCCTCGATGATGCCTTCCTGCATTAGCCGCTGGACCTCCGACCTGATGAAGGTCCTGTCCTGGGCACTGTACCATCTGCTCCTGGTGGCGACGGGTTTGCAATCCGGGGTGAGGTTTGCAAACAGGGAAGGTGGGTCGACCTCAAGGGTCGTGAGGCCGCATACAGTAAGGGGTGTTAGGGGCCCGCCGAATTTCAGAGTTAGACTTTGGAGGTTGCACTGGAAGTCCAGGCCGAGTGGCAGGGCGGCGCAGAGGTTGGGGAGGACGTAGAGCTGGAAGTTGCTGAACTCTACGCCCTGGACAGTGAGGGTGGCGGTGCCAGGGAGATTCGTTGGGTAATGGGGTGTACCGTGAGGGAGCAGCGCCTTACCGTAACGGGGTGGATGAAGCTCTCCATGCACCCGGGTCGAGAAGGCAAGGTTTCTTGTGTCCATCGACTTTCACCGTCATTGTCGCAGTTGCGAGGTTGTATGGCAGGGACTGGTCGAGTATGATGGAGGCGAACTGCGGCTGGTGTTGGTGGGCCCCGGGCTGGTCGAAGGTAGTTGTGGGTGATGGGCGGCCTGATGAGGTGCCCAATGAGCAGGGGTCCTGAGGCGCCGTCCAAAATGGCGCCGAAGATGGCGGCGCCTACGGGGCCGCATGTGGTGGGCGGTGTTAAAGATGGCGGCGCCCAGGGGCCACAAGAGGTCTGATGGGAGGAAGATGGCAGCGCCCACGGGCCACATGTGTTCAGATGTGAGGAAGATGGCGGCGCCCACGGGCCGCACGTGGGTTGCGGGGACGAATATGGCGGCGCCCACGGGTTGCACATGGGGGGTGCAGGAACAATGGGGCTGGTTACAGCGGCGATCGACCTGGCCTGGCACACCGCAGCGAAATGTCCCTTCTTCCCGCAGTTTTTGCAGATTGCACTCCGCACCGGGAAGTGCTGCCAGGGGTGCTTTGTCTGCCCGCAGAAATAGCACTTGGGCCCCTGGGGTTGGCTGACTGCCGCGCGGCGCAGGCTTGGAGTTGGCCGGGGGAGGTCGCTGGTGGGGTCCACGATGTCCAGGAGGCACCATGCGGTCGGGGGCGTACGCTTGTACATTACGGGAGGCTACCGTTAGTGAGGTCGTGAGTTTCTTGGTCGCCGCGAAGTCGAGCATACCCCCTTCTAAGAGGCACTGGCGGATGTACGCTGACCCTATGCCCGTAACAAAAGCGTCCCTGATTAGGAGTTCAGTATGTTCAACAGCCGAAACTGCCTGGCAATCGCAATTCCTTGCTAGGCCGTGCAGGGCACACCAGAAATCCTCCAATGACTTACCGGGGAGTTGTTGCCACGTGGACAGGAGGTGCCTGGCGTAGAGTTTGTTGATCGGCCGGGTGTAGTTCTCTTTCAGAAGCACCATGGCCTCAGCGTAGTTGAGTGCGTCCCAGATAAGGGAAAAAATATCGGAGCTCAACCGTGTGTACAGGATCTGGATTTTCTGTGCTTCTGAGGGTTGTTCTGTCGCTAATCCGATGTAGGCTTCAAAGCAAGCTATCCAGTGGTCGAAGGCCGACGTGGCGTTGTCTGCTTGAGGGTGCAGCTGCAGGCGATCTGGCTTGATGTGTAGGTCCATTGCTGTAAAATCTCTGCTTAATAAATTGGTGCACTATCAATTACGACAGGACGAGAGCAGAGAGTAATTGAGGCTTTATTAAGCAGAGATGTGTTGTCTCCTGCAGCTGCTGCCGAAATGGCTGCAGCTCGGTGAGCACACACATTTATACTCCGCCTACTGGGCGGAGCCAGCAGGCAGGGATCTACCCCCGTACCTGTAGTACAGGAGCCTTACCGTATTACTTCTCATATACGTAATGTATACAAACAGTGGTGACTACCACACGACAAAAGATAATCCTGCTGACCGCTTGCGGGGCCCCAACCTTCGGTACTATAAACGCCTCATGTATCCGGCTGCTCCGGATTCAAAATCCTTTGATGAATTAGTTGCACTGGTGTCTAACCATTAAGACCCAAAACCATCAGTTATTATGCAATGGTACCAGTTCAACACGACTGTACGAACTCGGGGGGAGTCAGTAATGGATTGTTTAACTTGACTCCGACGGCTGGCTGAGCATTGCACGTTCGGGCCATCCCTCTCGGAGATGGTGAGGGATCAGCTGGGTACGGATTCATCAATATGATCACTTGGAGGAAGCTGTTGACAGAGCCTACATTGTTTTTAAAGCAGGTCATTGAGTGAGCGCTGTCCCGTGAAAATGCAAGGAAAGTGGTGCAGGAACTCCAAGGTTCCCTGGATCAGCGTGTCCATAGTGTTGCTTGACCTCCATACCGGACTCCAGCGGCATCACACGGCAGTGCCCGAATGGCCAGGTCACCTCCACAGCGACGAACAAAGGTACAACATTGCAGTTGGGCTCAATGTTCTGGAGCCGCCACAGACCAGCGAGACACCTCCCCCGAGGATGAGGGGGAATTCCGGCACGACATTGCCAGGCATGTGGGCATAGAACACACGGCATCAAGGCCTCCAGAATCGGTAGATAGCACGCTGCCCTAGACAGATGATGATGTTGCCCCAAGTCAGGGCCCTACACGTGGCCCTACCCAAGGAGGACAATCTAACGCAACTGAACTGCATCACGACCCAAGAGGTGGCACTTATGCGGGTCACACTGCAGCTGAATGGCACCCCCTAGTGATAGGGGGATGGACACAGGGGTTGCTGTCTCCATTGTTGGATAGCAGACCTACTGCTGAATCCGCACAGACATTCTGCCATTAAGCCTGCGCGACGCCAAGGCCAGATTGGCGACGTGCACTGGTGAACCAGTAAGCATCATTGGAACATCTGTGACCTCGGTAACCCATGGGCAACAAACTGTCAGGCTACCTTTGGTTGTGGTACAAAAGCCAGGACCTAACCTGCTGGGGCATGATTGGTTATGAGTCCTGCACTTCAACTGGCAACAGATTTTCCGGATGAGCACCGGAAACCTGTATGAGGTCCTCGCTAAATATCCAGAGGTAGTCCAGGCTTGGGCAAGATGTGGGAGCCAAGGCATGCATCAATGTGGATCCAGAGGCTCAGTCCAGGTACTTCAGGGCTTGGCCTGTTTCTTCTGCCTTGCTCGCCAAGATGGATGTTAAATTGCAGCATCCGGAATGTTTGGACATCATACATCCTGTATAATTTGCAGAGTGGGGTGCACCCATTGTGCCGGTGATGAAGCTGGACAAGTCTGTTCACCTCTGTGTGGACTTTAGTGCCGATTATAAACTTTTAGGGGGCCGGGTTCAATTCTGGCCTCAGATGAATGTCTGTGTGAGGTCTGCACATTCTCCCTGTGTCTGCGTCGGTTTCCTCCCACAGTCCAAAAATGTGCACATTAGGAGGATTGACCATGTTAAATTGCCCCTTAGTGTCCAAAAAAGGTTATGTGGGGTTACTGTGTTACAGGGATAGGGTGGAGGCGTGGACTTAAGTAAGGTGCTCTTTACAAGAGTTGGTGCAGACTCATTGGGCCAAATGACCTCCTTCTGCACTGTAGGGATTTTATGATTCTATTCTAACTGCGAATAGAGCATCCTGCCTGGACTGTTACCCTATGCCACACGTGGGGCCCTTATATGTGAAACTAGCTGGAGGATGCTCATTCTCCAAACTAGATATGAGCCACTCATATCTGTAGTTAGAACTGGACACTGTATCGCAGAAGTATGTGACTATAAACATCCACAGGAGCTATTCGAATACACTCATCCCTCCTTTGGGGTCAATTCAATCCCTGCAATCTTTAAAAGGGTGATGGAAGGCATACTCCGGGGACTACCCAAGGTGGTGGTGTATTTAGACGATGTGCTCATTACGGGGGCCACCAAAAAGGTGTATGTGGATAATCTAGAGGAGGTCCTCAGACGATTCTCCCAGGTAGGCGCCAGCCTGAAGAGAAGCAAGTGCACTTTTTGAGCAAAGGCTGTGACCTGCTTAAGGTATAAGGTGGATAAAAATGGCTTGCAACCTATGAGGTGGAATTTTCAACCGCCAGCCACAGTTTATGGCCACAATTTCAGAGATGGTGCAGTCTGGCTCCCAGGTGTCATATTGGAGAAAACAGGGCCCGTATCGTACAATGTTAAAGCCCAAGGGAAGACCCTGCACAAACACATGGACTACCTGAAGAAGTGAGAGCCCGCACTAGAGGATGCCCAAACAGACACGTCGGTGCATCCTCATGCCCAGGAACCACTTCTTGCCCAAGGCGTGCAAGCCCCATGGTCCAAAGGCCAGAACATCAAGACAAAGTTGACTCTGGCTTAGAGGTGGACACCGAGGCTTCGCACAGACAGATGTGCCATGTTCAGGACAGAAGTCCCAGCCATAACCCTCAGGGGGTCATCTAGAAAAAGATGTGGTCTACCAACCGTTACACTCCACCCGACCCAGGCCCACCGCTGGCGGAAGCACAGTGACGTGCAAATTGGTGCAGAAGGCCTCCTCAGATGGTTGCAGAGGGGGATATTCCGGACTTGGCGGGCGAGGGTGTATTAATCCCCATGAGGCACACAAGGAAAGTGTAATTGATCTCTCCATGAGGCTCGTGGAATATAAGCTTCTTATATATAATGTAATGGGCAGAGGCTGACCCAGCTGGGGCTCGTAAGATCGAGCATAAACGCCGGCCCGCACAGGGACCGGCATGTTGATTATCCCGATGGAAGTGTGTAGTGTAAATAGTTTGCCGCCGTGGACAGACTTTATGTTACCTTAATTAAAATCTATGTCCCTTCTACCACTGGCTTCCTGGTCATTAAAAGAATGTAACATTCTGTGCTAGAAATAATTGTTCAAACAATCCATGAATTAATTTTAAGGCAATTAGATAATTTATTTAAAAACGATATGAAAAAGATATAGAATGAGCGGGAGTGAGGGATTTTCACTTTATATCCTTTGTATGTTAAACACAAATATATCCTTGATGGGCCAATGGCCTGTTGTGTGCAGTCACATCTATGATTCTCCACCAGAGAAATTCTTGTCAGATAAAAGTCCTCGGGTTGGGTTTTCCTGGTCCTGACAAGATGGGATTGGCAATGGAGGGGACAGCAAAATAGTTGGGGAACCACTTAGAAGTGGGTCGCAGGCACATGACACTGCTAAGAAAGTTTTCCAGGGGGAGTTGGGGAGAGGATCGGCTGCTGGTACCATGGAAGGGGGACAGCAAATTGGGGATTATTTTGTAGCCTCCTCTTGATTTTGTAGTCGCAGCAGAGCATGTAGCAAAGCATGTGGAGATCACGGCCTGGATTCTCTGCTCACGCTGATTGTGTTTTACGTCCTCCTGAGGGCCAACCCCCAACCCCCCCCACCCCCTGCCACAATGGATGACCTGCCGACCTCCCTTACCAGATTCTTCCCCCAGAGACCCCCAGAGACCCTTTAAAATGGGAGGCACCCCTGGAGACTCCCTAGATGGGGAGAACCCCACAGACCCCTAATTGGGATACACCCCCACGATAGGGAGAACCCCCCCCCACCACAGAGACTCCCTAAATAGGGAGAGCCCCATTTTGGGATCTCTGAGGGGTGATTCCTTTAGTTAGGGAGCTCTTGGGGGGTCTCCCTTTTCAGGAGGTCTCTGTGGGGGTTCTTCTAGTTGGAGAATCTCTGGGGGGTGTCCCTTTACATAGGCGATCTCTATTCAGGGGGTCTCTGGGAGTAGGCCGGTCATGTTACCCCGGTACTTGAGGGAAGGGGGGACCCAGAAAATCTGGGGATGTGAGGTTGCTTTGCGATGGGGGGGGGGGGGGGGGGGGGAGGGGGGGAGGAGCCAGCCATGGGACCTCGCTATTGGGCCGCCCACTCAAAATGGCGGCCCGATAAAGGGAATCCCTCGGCTTTCTGGCCATGCATAAATTTACATGGTGAAGGATATTGAATTGCTTCATGACTCAACTCCCAAAAGAAGAATCTCGCCCCTCAGCTCAGGCAGATTAGTGGGCCATTGGAGCCAGATGCGCCATCATCATTGAGCGTGTAAATCCACAATCTTGGCAGATCCTGATCCAACAGAGGTGTTTCCCTCCATCCTGATGGACCTGTCAGCCTTCCCCTTTAATTTCTGCCCCGATGCAAGGGCAGTGAGGGCACTCCCATGTTCAGGCACACTCACGATCACTCGCAATGGTGCTGCTGGGGTTCTAGAGTTGCTGGCCTTCTGACTGGACCTGCAGCACTGAGAAACCACTTGCAATCCTTAATAAAGTGGCAGGCTCATGAGGCAGCCAATTAGGAGGCAACCTCCAGAATGCTGAGTCAGCCTTGCTGCCAGCAACTGCAACACAGAACCCCTATTTGGTCCTGAAATCAGGGTCATGAAACCCATGAGAATGAAAGCCACCATAGTCCCCAAGGACCATAGGTTGCTCTCCCCTTTTGAGGGAGAGCTGACTGGTGGTGGTTTAGCCTCAGGACCGCCATGCCTCAAGCGAGGGGCAAGGTTGAGAAAGCAAGGCCTTCATGACTAATCTCAGTCAGTACGGGAATTGGACCGCATCACGAACCAGCCGTCAAGTGAGCTAATCGACCCCCATGGGATATCAAGCCCCAAGCAGCTAATGAAGTTGTCAGATCAAGTGCTGTGCGAAGAGCTGTTCCATTTCAGTTAGAATGGAAAATAGATTGCTTGAACTAGAATTACTATTGTGCCAAATGAGTTAATTAATAAATGACAGCTGGTTGGTGGTAAAAACCACTGTTGGCAAGAGAATGAAAACACATTCACAGAAGTAATGTTGTAACATAGGCCAATTTATTGCACATGGTTTGTGATTAGGGGCGAAATTCTCCCCAAACGGCGCGATGTCTGCTGACTAATGCCCAAAACGGCGCCAATCAGACGGGCATCGCCCCGCCCCAAAGGTGCGGAATGCTCCGCATCTTTGGGGGCCGAGCCCCAACATTGAGGGGCTAGGCCGGCGCCGGAGGGATTTCCGCCCTGCCAGATGGCGGAAACGGCGTTTGTTGCCCCACCAGCTGGCGCGGAAATGACATCTCCGGGCGGCGCATGCGCGGGAGTGTCAGCGGCCGCTGACAGTTTCCCGTGCATGCGCAGTGGGGAGAGTCTCTTCCGCCTCCGCCATGGTGGAGGCCGTTGTGGAGGCGGAAGGGAAAGAGTGCCCCCACGGCACAGGCCCGCCCGCGGATCGGTGGGCCCCGATCGCGGGCCAGGCCACAGTGGGGGCACCCCCCGGGGTCAGATCGCCCCGCGCCACCCCCCCCAGGACCCCGGCGCCCGCCCACGCCGCCTTGTCCCACCGGTAAATAGCTACTCTAATTTACGCCGGCGGGACAGGCAATTTATTGGCGGGACTTCGGCCCATCCGGGCCGGAGAATCGAGCGGGGGGGCCTGCCAACCGGCGCGGCTCGATTCCCGCCCCCGCCCAATCTCCGATACCGGAGACTTCGGCAACCGGCGGGGGTGGGATTCACGGCGGCCAACGGCCATTCTCCAACCCGCTGGGGGGGTCGGAGAATGACGCCCATGAATTCTCACAGTGAACCAAATAACTTGAGGGAACTATACAAGTAAAGCAAATACATTGATTCTGTGTGCACCTCCCGCTGCCTCAGGAAGGCAGACAGCATTATCAGAGACCCGTCTCACCCAGGCATTACCTTCTTCCAGACCCTTCCATCAGACAGAAGGTACAGAAGTCTGAAGGCCCGCACATCCAGACATAGGCACAGCTTCTTCCCCACAGCTGCAAGACTCCTCAACGACTCCCCCTCGGACTGATCTGTTCCCTGTAAGGACACTATTTACAACACCGTATGCTGCTCTTGCTCATGTATTTACTTTGTTTGGCCCCTTGTTCCGCACTGTAACCAATCACTATTTGTTGATGTAACATTTGTCAATGTTCTCTGTTGATTATTCTTTTTGTCTATGTACGTACTGTGTACGTTCCCTCGGCCGCAGAAAAATACTTTTCACTGTACTTCAGTACATGTGACAATAAATAAAATCAAATCAAAATCAAATCAAATGTTTCCCAACCCACAATCAGGAAAAAAAAAGGGGGATTCACAAAATGTATAAACAACTGGTTTTCAGGTGACGTTTAGCATTGAATGAGGAATGTCCAGTGTGTCGAACGAATGTGTGACCTGAAATAAAAAGGATAAATCTTCTTGTGTTACTTTGCATCCCTCAGGTAGATTCGTAAGCCAACACATTGTTTTCAATGGTTCCATTGATGAAATGTTACTGATTGACATTTAACTCTTATGGAATTTAACAACAAGGTTGATATTGAGGAGCTCAGATGCTTGTATTACACCAGGTTCAGGACATAGTTAACAAATTTTCAAAGTTTAATTTCCCCTCAAATATGGCCACTGTTATATTACAATTTTGATAATTAATGGATAGATATCCACAGCTAGCTAAGGAGGAATCTGATAGTTTGGAGTCTCAGTCAATTACAATTCACCATGTTCAGCAACAATCAACAAATCCAATAGCATGTGATGCGATGGAGCCAAAAGAGTTGATAGAGGAGATGATGGTCAAACTTTACAGTGCCTTGAACAGCCTGCACAAGTTCCGTCTGACAAGTTCTGAGAACAATGTAGGTAAGAGTAACAAGACTTGTAGGACCCGAACGGGAGAGTCAACAGGAACACACGGTCGGGTAGAAATGGATGACGGTTTATGATGGTGTATACAGAAATAACAAAACTACTACTCCTCTCCCCAAAGGGCCACCCTCCCTGACCGGCACCCAGGTCAGGGGTTTTATACAGAGTAGTTTCCCCTTGTTAAGGGGAAACTCCACCCCAATTACCGAAGGAGTTCATACTCAGTGTGTAAGGGAGAAATTGAATGGAACACAGTCCTTGGCCCCAAGGGGATCATAACACCACTGATCATCCATGTTGGGGATTGTGTTATACACATAGATTTAAGAAATTTGGGATCCTTGACCTAGAAAGGAGGCTTCAAAGAGGTGGAACTATCGAGAATAATAATTGTGTTAAAGAAATGTAAATGTAAATCGTAAACCTAGAATATTATTTGAAATTAAATTTTACTGGTAGAACAAGGGGGCAAGCATTTAAACATTTAACAGGCAAGTTTGGAACTTCTTCTTCACATAAAGAATAATCAAAGTGTGAAATAAACTTCCAGCTAGAGGAAGAGAAGCAAAAGCCTTGGCATCATTTAAGAAACAACTGAATGAAAAATAGAAGGATGTGCTACTGAATGGATCAATTAAATAGGCTGTATGGGCTTTCTCATCTTAATGATGTTGCAACTCTAAGGGTGCTTTTATACATCACCACAGTGAAGCAGTGAATGCGTGAATATCAGTGATTTCGGAGTCAACCACACTGGTTATAAATATGAGTGAAGGACGGTGCATCAAAGGCATAGTGTTGTGATATGTTTTTGCTCTCCATGAAAGCTGAGTTTGTGATCAAGACAATCCACATAAGGAATTGATGATAGACCCCTGTTAATACCCAAATGAAGGAAAATATTTAAGTTCGCATATGGCGAAGGTTGGCAAATGATTGAAGAATAATTTATTTCCCAAACAGCCTGATTTTAAATCTTGCCTGCAGGAGTTCGACAACCCATACTTGGAGTGTAGGACAACTCTATAACCGTTTGTGGCACAGTCCTCCTGACAGAGATCACAACCAGGATGGATGCCATTTTCTTTATGCTATTTGCACCATTAAGAATCATTCTCAGGCAGAAAGTATGTGAGGACTGTCATGATATGCACTCATGCACATAATGAGATACAGACAGGCAGTGACTGACACCCAGTACAGCCAATCAACACACAGGACAGAACACAACCAATCACCAGGCAGAACACTAGAGGGGGTTTCCCACTATAAAACACACGAGGCATCAGCACTCTGCCTCTTTCCACTGGTGACAACTGTAGTGACAGTCAGGGTGTATATATCAGTTAGCACCTTCTACACGTGGCCCAGAGCTAGTCTGTTCTAGTTAGTTATAGTTAGCACACTTAGATTAGTGGAGTGTCAAACTCACAGCAGGATGTGTGCACTGCTCCAGAAGTTCAATAAAACGTATTGAACTAACGTCTAAGTTTGGTGTCTACTTTACAGTACAACTGCATCCAGTTGCAGTCCGTGTTACCCCAGGGTGAATAACACAACATGGTACCAGTAGTCTACTTTATCTAAGTGGTTTACCTCGAGTGATTCAGTGACGACCAGCAAGTGCCTTCCAGCGGCATGGAGAAGATCCAGGCCCCTCCAAAACTACGGATGTCCGGCAATCTCGGCGCCAACTGGCGGGTCTTCAAGCAGAGGTTCCTTCTCTACATTGAGGCCTCAGGCCTCGAGGATGCGTCCGATGCCAGAAAAATCACGCTGATCCTATGAACTGCAGGGCACCAAGCCATCCAAATTTTCAACTCGCTCACTTTTGCCGACGGCGAGGACAAGACCAAATTCAGGACCGTTTTGGCTAAATTCGACAGTCACTGTGAAGTCGAAACGAACGAGAGCTTTGAGCGCTATGTTTTTCAGCAACGCCTTCAGGGTAAGGATGAACCTTTCCAATCCTTTATAACTCATCTCCGTATATTAGCGCAGTCCTGCAACTATGGTGACACCGCTGATTCCATCATCAGGGATCAGGTCGTGTTTGGGGTCCACTCTGACTCTTTGCGGGAGCTGCTCCTCAAAATTAAAAACATGACCTGCCAGTCGCAATCGAGACGTGTAAAGTGCATGAACAAGCGAGAAATCGGTACTCCCATTTCAAATCGGCAGAACAGGAACAACTTGCCTCCCACGAAGCAGAGAGTGTACAGGCTATCGCCCGGATGCGATGCCTCAGTATCGATGAAGGTGGCCATTTCGCGCGCTTTTCCCAGGGTCCCACGCATGTGCACCACGACCAGGAGAACAAAGCGGCCGAAGACCAAACTGCGCAAGTGCGAACATCGGCTGACCGCACTGCACATGTGCGATGACGCACTGAGCGTAACGACGTCAACGTCATGACGTGCCCGAACTGCGGCACCGCCCACTTAAAGCGGAAATGCCCTGCAAAAGGCAGGCGATGTTTAAATTGTGCGAAGCCTGGACATTATGCAGCCTTGTGCAAGTCTGCACCACCAATCTGGCAGCAATCCCGCCTGTCAAGGCGACGTCGTCCCCACCTCCATCTCTCAGGCAGTCGACAAGGATCCGACACCAGCCCCAAAGATTGGACTTAGAGACATTTATCTTGTAAATATTGTTCTGTATCTGCACGCTAGATACCTTTCATGTACATATTCATTCACTCGCCATTTAATGTAAATAGTTATACATGGACATACAGTCGCATATACTCTAAGCAACCGACAAATTTTTTTTTAAAAAGTGGGGATGTCATAATATGCACTCATACACATAATGAGATACAGACAGGCAGTGACAGACACCCAGTACAGCCAATCAACACACAGGACAGAACACAACCAATCACCAGGCAAAACACTAGAGGGGGGCTTCCCACTATAAAACACACGGGGCATCAGCACTCTGCCTCTTTCCACTGGTGACAACTGTAGTGACAGTCAGGGTGTATATATCAGTTAGCACCTTCGACACGTGGCTCAGAGCTAGTCTCGTCTCGTTAGTTTCGTTAACATACTTAGATTAGTAGAGTGTCAACCCGCAGCAAGCTGTGTGCACTGCTCCAGAAGTTCAATAAAATGTATTGAACTAACGGCTAAGTTTGTGTCTACTTTACAGTACAACTGCATCCAGTTGCAGTCCATGTTACCCCAGGGTGAATAACACGACAAGGACTGTCAGAAATTGGAACAAAAATGAGAGCTGACAGCTTGGCCTGGAAGTTGCTGAATGTTTGTGCGGTGAAGATTCATGATGTGTGTTTGTGTGTGTGTGATACATTCTCTTTCATTGTCATTCATTCCTCTCGCACTTTCTTTTGCCCAACATGTTCCCTTCAATTTTCTTTTTTAAGCACGAGCAATAAGCACCAAGCCAGGTAATAGCTTCTGCATTGGCTAAATGGAGCTCTCTGAGCCCTCCCTTGAATTTTGTCTGGGTTCAGTCTTCAATGATGTGGGTCATTGGTTGGGGCGCACTGCAGCTGCAGTCAAGTTTCCCTGCCCTACCTGTGCTAATTTGCTGCACAAAGGTCTTGGGTGGGGAAATCGTTGAGGAGTGCCCAATGTTGGGGTGGGAGGTTAAAGCCAGGCGGGCGGACTGTGAGATCGGTGATGAGGAAGTGGTTTTTAATGGTGGTCTGTTGGTTCCATACCTGCTGCCACAGGGCCTCTGCTGGTATTCCTTGGCACGGTGGTCTTGGTGATAGAGGCTGGCATGATGGGAGGCAAACAGCAGGTGGATCGGTCATGTCCCTGTGTAGCGGCAGGCCTGGGTTGCTGTAAACATTCTCCAGGAACTTTCTTGCTGCAAATCTCTCTCCTTGTGTGAGCGGGTGCGATATTACTCAGGGCTGGGAGCCGGAGGAGTTGAATTAATCAGAGGTTACCTGAGATGATAACATTGTTGTGTTGAGCTGGATATCTACGAGATACCCTTCAATGACATGAATTTTCTTGCCTCTCCTTTTCATTGTCAGCTAGTTGTCTTCCTTCTTCCTCCCTCTCCAATGCCACTCCTCCCGAAGGGTTCCTGATAACGGATGGGATTATGTCCACTGGATGTTTTGGATATTCTCTTTGGAATTCTCACCTACAGCATGAAGCATCCAGAAACCTAACACTACCTCTTTGCCAAGTATTTTATCATCTTTCCTAAAATCCCCTCAAGTGGCATATTGTCAAATTATAGCTGCTAATTCTCCAATGGTTCATTTCACTACATATAATGGGTTTATATCAATGCAATTTGTTTTTCAACCACAGGCGGGATTCTCCCCTCCACGACGGGGCGGGGGGTCCCGACGGGATGGAGTGGCGTGAACCACTCCAGCATCGTGCCACCCCAAAGGTGCGGATTCCTCCGCACCTTTAGGGGCCAAGCCCGCACCTTTAGGGGCTAGGCCCGCCCTGGAGTGGTTGGCGCCCCGCCGGCTGGCGTGGAAGGCCTTTGGCACCACGCCAGTCGGGGCCGAAGCGACACCGCCGGCCGGCGGGAGTCCGCTCATGCGCGGGAGCGTCGGCGGCTGCTGACAACATTCCCGGGCATGCGCAGGGGGGGTCACCTACGCATCAGCCATCGCAGAGACCTACACGGCCGACGCGTAGTAAAATAGTGCCCCCACAGGACAGGCCCGCCTGCGGATCGGTGGGCCCGTACGTGGGCCGCGCCACCATTGGCGCACCCCCCCCCCCCGAACCCCCCCCCCCCCCAGGACCCTGGAGCCGGCTCGCTCCGCCAGGACCCGCCGGTAAGGAACCTGGTTCAATTCACGCCGGCGGGACCGGCACAGCAGCAGCGGGACTTCGGTCCATCGCGGGCCGGAGAATCGCCGGGGGGGGGGGGGGGGGGAGGGGGGGGCACCGACCGGCGCGATTCCTGCCCCCACCGAATCTCTGGTGCCGGAGAATTCAGCGGGCAGAGGGGGCGGGATTCACGCCGCCCCCCCTCCCCCACCCCCCCCACCCCCCCACCCCTCCCCCCGGTGATTCTCCGACCCAGCGGGGAGTCGGAGAATGCCGGACCAGCTTCAAGAGAAAGGAGACATGTTCGTGTTGATTTTTAGCAGAACAGGTAAGCATGTAGAAAAGGGCAGCATGGTGGCACAGTGGTTAGCATTGCTGTCTCACAGCACCAGGGTCCTGGGTTCAATTCTGACCCTGGGTGACTATCTGTGTGGAGTTTGTACTTTCTCCCCGTGACTGTGTGGGTTTCCTCCGGGTGCTCTGGTTTCCTCCCACAGTCTAAAGATGTGCAGGTTCGGTAGGTTGGTCATGCTAAATTTCCCCTTAGTGTCCAAAGGTTGGTGGGATTATGGGGTTACAGGGATGTGGCGGGCGAGTGGGCCTACGTAGGGGGCTCTTTCAGAGGGTCGGTACAGACACGATGGTCCAAATGGCCTCCTTCTGAGCTGTAGAGATTCTATGATTCTATGTGACCAAACCTCACAAAAGCCAACTATAAGGAACAACTTGTATTTAACATAATGAGAAAATGCAATTAGAACAAATGCAATGGAGAAGACAGGAGAAAGGATGAACAAAGATTTTGTCAAAAGGATGGGTTTCAATGACAGTCTTAAAGGAGGCAGGAAAGCGTGCCAAAATTGCAGCACTCCCTTAGTACTGAACTTGTGTGTGTCAACCCGATGTTTATGAACAAGTCCTGGGGGAGAATGTCACGCTCCCTTCCATGGGTAAGTCCTGTGATGGGGAAACATTGAATCAGGCAGTAGGGTGGTGGGTGAGGACCACACCATCTCCACCCCGATTAAGTCCATCGAGAGAAGTCCTATTCATGGCCATCCCACCCTGCTACCAAATAAGGCCCTTAAGTGGGCCATTAATGTCCTTTTAAGGGCCTCATCTTGCCATTGTTGGTATTTACTGCGTTCAAAGACACTCAATGCCTGATCGAGGGACCCATATTTGGGAAGGGAAGCTGAGAGTCACCCTCCCCTAACCCCCACTACTCTTGCTGCCGACACTTCTGCCCCTCTGCCATTATCCCTTCCTTCCTGTCATCACTTACCTGGAGCCTAGGATTCACTGTGTTGTATTGTATTGTATTGTTACATGCCTGAGCTTGTCCCTGCTGGCTCCGCCTGTGGATCCTCCCCTCGGGCTCATGTATAAAGGTGGCTGGTCTCCGCCTCTGATCAAGTTCGGGAGGAGTTTCTGTTTAGTGTATTAAAGCCTCAGTTACGTTCACCATTCATCGTGTGTTATTGATGGCACATCAGTACTAGAACTCAGATTTTTGTTGTACCAGCGGCAGCTACCGCATTCCTGGTGGCGGTTAATCTGGCGGATCTTCCTGAAAAGAAATGACACAAAGTTCTTGGCAGCGCTCCAGCCTGTGGTCGCCTCCATTAAATACTCTTCCTCAAAGGCGACGGAAACCCAGAATCACGGGACTCAAAGATGAGATTGCCATGGCTGACACAAGCTGATAAAGGATGAAAATTTTAAATCGGAGGCCTGTGGGGACCAGGCTTCAGTGTAGGTCAATGCACAGCGGAGTGATTAGCCCGGAATTCCAAATGGGGCAGTAGAATTTTAAACGAGCTGAATTTTATGAAGATTAGAGAAAGGTTGTTTTATGTGTGTGTTTGTGTGGGGGGTGGCATTTGAATGGTTAAATCTGGGCAAAGGTATGAAGGAGAGTCTCTGCAGCAGTTGGACTGAGATAGGCAGGATGAAGTCAATGGTGAGAAAAGTGGAAATAGGTGATCTCTGTGATGGAATCAGCAAATGGCCACTTCCACAAAAGAGCAAGCTTCATGATTGTTACCAATTCCAACTTGGGCTGACAGCACGGAATGGTTACACCTCACAATCAAAATGGTCCTCAATGGACATGGTTCAGTCATGTAGAATAGGCATTAGACACCAAGGGCTAAACAAGTCAAAGCAAGCCCAACCACAAACAGGTCTTGCAAGGTTTCGCTAGTTTCTAACAAACTTTTCCTCATAGTTTTGTAAAGTTGCATTTCACAGATAGTTCACAGTTAATAGAAAACAACATTGATTGAAACTTCAGCACTAATAGGGCCAAGTTAAAAAATCTCTGCACCTTTACAACACCCAAGTCAGTTTTTAAAAAATAATCAGTTACATCTGTGAGCCATATTGGTAATAATTTCCGTGTTGCATTTACATTAGATTGGCCTTGAGCAAAAGAATTCGGGATGCTGTGAGGCAAAGGCATTCCTTTGTTACTCAAATGAGGACTTGCATAATTAAAATTCCAACTTTCTTAGTGTAAGCTGTATGTTCACAAAAACGCCTCTAACGTGCTGTTAGGCACCTTTTAGAGGATTAGGCATGCTTTTTAGTGGAATCACACTGGAAGGTACCCACCTAGGAAGCTCAGAAGTATTGCATGCGTGAGTTCTAAAGCCTGGTGACTGAGGCTTGTCAGTTCTCAAGTCTGGCCATCAACCATATTGAATTCAGTGATTCAGTCTTCCTCTAACAATAGATTGAAGAGGGAAACAACATTAAATTGATGTAAACATTGCGGCTCAGAATTTCCTGTGAACGTGCGCTATGAGTGCAAAGCTAATTTCTAGTGCAAATGTTCAGAATCATGTAACGTAACACATGCTTGGATTCCTCATACATTCCCACCGTTCCCTGAAATCTGTGCTCCTGAACAATGTGGCTCACTACCATTGCTCCAACTGCTATGACAGATTGGATTGGATTGGATTTGTTTATTGTCACGTGTACCGAGGTAGAGTGAAAAGTATTTTTCTGCGAGCAGCTCAGTAGATCATTAAGTACATGGGAAGAAAAGGGAATAAAAGAAAATACAGAATAGGGCAACACAACATATACAATGTAACTACATAAGCACTGGCATCGGATGAAGCATACAGGGGTGTAGTGTTAATGAGGTCAGTCCATAAGAGGGTCATTTAGGAGTCTGGTGACAGCGGGGAAGAAGCTGTTTTTGAGTCTGTTCGTGCGTGTTCTCAGACTTTTGTATCTCCTGCCCGATGGAAGAAGTTGGAAGAGTGAGTAAGCAGGGTGGGAGGGGTCTTCGATTATACTGCCCGCTTTCCCCAGGCAGCGGGAGGTGTAGATGGAGTCAATGGATGGGGTACATGCAAATTTCCTTGAAGTACAGTGATTCGAAACAAGCAAATACACACTGAAATCATTAGGCACAAGGGGACAGCCATACTTTGCGGTGTTTAACGGAAATCTTATTACTAATTTCTCCTCACTGAAATTGGCACTATAAATTTTGTTTCTTTAAATGCATCATGAGATGCATTTGATGCATGAGATGCAAATGAGAGACAGGATCTACAAGCATTTAGAGAGGCAAGGACTGATTCGGGGCAGTCAGCATGGCTTTGTGCGTGGAAAATCATGTCTCACAAATTTGATTGAGTTTTTTGAGGGAGTGACCAAGAAGGTAGATGAGGGTAGTGCAGTAGACGTTGTCTACATGGACTTTAGCAAAGCCTTTGACAAGGTACCGCATGGTAGGTTGTTGCAGAAGGTTAAAGCTCACGGGATCCAGGGTGAGGTTGCCAATTGGATTCAAAATTGGCTGGACGACAGAAGGCAGAGGGTGGTTGTAGAGGGTTGTTTTTCAAACTGGAGACCTGTGACCAGTGGTGTGCCTCAGGGATCGGTGCTGGGTCCACTGTTATTTGTGATTTATATTAATGATTTGGATGAGAATTTAGGAGGCATGGTTAGTAAGTTTGCAGATGACACCAAGATTGGTGGCATAGTGGATAGTGAAGAAGGTTATCTAGGATTGCAACGGGATCTTGATCAATTAGGCCAGTGGGCCGACGAATGGCAGATGGAGTTTAATTTAGATAAATGTGAGGTGATGCATTTTGGCAGATCGAATCAGGCCAGGACCTACTCAGTTAATGGTATGGCGTTGGGGAGAGTTATAGAACAAAGAGATCTAGGAGTACAGGTTCATAGCTCCTTGAAGGTGGAGTCGCAGGTGGACAGGGTGGTGAAGAAGGCATTCGGCATGCTTGGTTTCATTGGTCAGAACATTGAATATAGGAGTTGGGACGTCTTGTTGAAGTTGTACAAGACATTGGTACGGCCACACTTGGAATACTGTGTGCAGTTCTGGTCACCCTATTATAGAAAGGATATTATTAAACTAGAAAGAGTGCAGAAAAGATTTACTAGGATGTTGCCGGGACTTGATGGTTTGAGTTATAAGGAGAGGCTGGATAGACTGGGACTTTTTTCCCTGGAGCGTAGGAGGCTTAGGGGTGATCTTATAGAGGTCTATAAAATAATGAGGGGCATAGATAAGGTAGATAGTCAACATCTTTTCCCAAAGGTAGGGGAGTCTAAAACTAGAGGGCATAGGTTTAAGGTGAGAGGGGAGAGATTCAGAAGGGCCCAGAGGGGCAATTTCTTCACTCAGAGGGTAGTGAGTGTCTGGAATGGGCTGCCAGAGGTAGTAGTAGAAGCGGGTACAATTGTGTCTTTCAAAAAGCATTTAGATGGTTACATGGGTAAGATGGGTATAGAGGGTTATGGGCCAAGTGCGGGCAACTGGGACTAGCTTAATGGTAAAAAACTGGGCGGCATGGACTGGTTGGGCCGAAGGGCCTGTTTCCATGCTGTAAACTTCTATGATTCTATGATTCTATGATCTTCTGGCATCATAACTGGTTACTTTGGGCCATATTTAGTTGTCAAACTAAAACAGTGCCTGCCATCAGTCCGGCTCGTCCTTGTGTATTTAGGGTTTTTAATTTTTTGCCTGGCAAATTGCTGAAATTGTAAGCTGCTAACATGCAACCCGGGAACTGTGGCCTTACTGGACAGGGCTACCAACTGGGTACTCCCTTAAACAAACAGATTAAGGATTGTGAAATTAAGAGTGTGAGGAAAAAAGGAACCATGGGCAGAATTCTCCGTTCCTGAGATTAAGTATTGACACCGGGGCAGGATTAGGGCAGTTCTACGACAGCAAAACTAGTGCCGCACCTGGACCAACTCAACGACCGTTAAGGGTCTAGAACAGGTGTCACGTGGAACATAATAGATTCCAATGAGAAACGGTGCCGGATTTGCCGGGTTCGGGTTTGACATTCCGGAGGCTGCCAAGCTGTAGCCACAGATTATCATAGAATTTACAGTGCAGAAGGAGGCCACTCGGCCCATCGAGTCTGCACCGGCTCTTGGAAAGAGCACCCTACCCAAGGTCAACACCTCCACCCAACACTAAGGGCAATTATGGACACTAAGGGCAATTTATTATGGCCAATCCACCTAACACTGGCATCAGTTTTGGGACAGGGGGGACCTATACCGTTGGGATGGTCTCCACCTGAACCGAGCTGGGACCAGTGTTCTGGCGAAAAGAGTAAATAGGGTGGTCAATAGGACTTTAAACTAAAGATTGGGGGGGAAGGGAAAGTCAGGGAACCACGAGGTGAAGTAATCAGTGGGAAGCATAGCTGCTTAGGAATACAAAAAAGCACGAAAAGACAGAACTCAGGAGAGGTTACAATAGTCCCCATCCCACAAAATATGACACAGTGTATGGAAAGGCTCAGTAAACCAAGGTCCACCACACTAAGAAAACAAAAAGGGACGGTCAATAGAGAATTAAAGGTGCTATATTTAAATGCGCGCAGTGTACGGAACAAGGTAGATGAGTTTGTGGCCCAGATTGTGACTGGCAGGTATGATGTGGTAGGCATCACAGAGACATGGTTGCAGGGGGTTCAAGACTGGCATTTAAACATCCAGGGATTCACAACCTATCGAAAAGACAGAGAGGTGGGCAGAGGGGGCGGGGTTGCCTTGTTAATTAGGAATGAAATTAAATCAATAGCACTAAACGACATGGGGTCGGATGATGTGGAGTCTGTGTGGGTAAAGTTGAGGAACCACAAAGGCAAAAAAACCATAATGGGAGTTATGTACAGGCCTCCTAACAGTGGTCAGGACTAGGGGCACAAGATGCACCACGAAATAGAAAGTGCATGTCAGAAAGGCAAGGTCACAGTGATCATGGGGGACTTTAATATGCAGGTGGACTGGGTAAATAATACTGCCAGTGGACCCAAGGAAAGGGAATTCATTGAATGTTTACAGGAGGGCTTTTTGGAACAGCTTGTGATGGAGCCCATGAGGGAACAGGCCATTCTGGACTTAGTGTTATGTAATGAGCCAGACTTGATTAAAGATCTTAAAGTAAGGGAGCACTTAGGAGGCAGTGATCATAATATGGTCGAATTCAATCTCCAATTTGAAAGAAAGAAGGTAGAATCAGATGTAAAGGTGTTACAGTTAAATAAAGGTAACTACAGGGGCATGAGGGAGGAACTGACGAAAATCGACTGGGAGCAGACCCTAGTGGGAAAGACAGTAGAACAGCAATGGCAGGAGTTTCTGGGAGTAATTGAGGACAATTGAGTACAGAGGTTCATCCCAAAGAAAAGAAAGGTTATCAGAGGGGGGATTGGGCAGCCATGGCTGACAAAGGAAGTTAGGGAATGCATCAAAGCAAAAGAGAAAGCCTATAATGTGGCAAAGAGTAGTGAGAAGTCAGAAGATTGGGAAGGTTACAAAAACAAACAGAGGATAACAAAGAGAGAGATAAGGAAAGAGAGGATCAAATTTGAAGGTAGGCTAGCCAGTAACATTAGGAATGATAGTAAAAGTTTCTTTAAATACATTAAAAACAAACGGGAGGCAAAAGTTGACATTGGGCCGCTCCAAAATGACGCTGGTAATTTTGTGATGGGAGGCAAGGAAATAGCCGAGGAACTGAATAAGTACTTTGGGTCAGTCTTCACAGTAGAAGACATGAGTAATATCCCAACAATTCCGGAGAGTCAGGGGACAGAGTTGAATATGGTAGCCATCACAAAGGAGAAAGTGCTAGAGAAACTAAGAGGTCTAAAAATTAACAAATCTCCGGGCTACATCCTAGAGTTCTAAAGGAGATAGCTGAAGAAATAGTGGAGGCGTTGGTGATGATGTTTCAACAGTCACTGGAGTCAGGGAAAGTACCAGAGGATTGGAAAATCGCTGTTGTAACCCCCCTGTTCAAGAAGGGAACAAGGAAAAAGATGGAAAATTATAGGCCAATTAGCCTAACCTCGGTTGTTGGCAAGATTCTAGAATCCATTGTTAAGGATGAGATTTCTAAATTCTTGGAAGTGCAGGGTCGGATTAGGACAAGTCAGCATGGATTTAGTAAGGGGAGGTTGTGCCTGGCTGACAAACCTGTTAGAGTTCTTTGAAGAGATAACAAATAGGTTAGACCAAGGAGAGCCAATGGATGTTATATATCTTGACTTCCAAAAGGCCTTTGATAAGGTGCCTCACAGGAGACTGCTGAGTAAAATAAGGGCCCACGGTATTCGAGGCAAGGTACTAATATGGATTGACGATTGGCTGTCAGGCAGAAGGCAGAGAGTTGGGATAAAAGGTTCTTTTTCAGAATGGCAACCGGTGACGAGTGGTGTCCCACAGGGTTCAGTGTTGGGGCCACAGCTGTTCTCTTTATATATTAACGATCTAGATGACGGGACTGAGGGCATTCTGGCTAAGTTTGCCGATGATACGAAGATAGGTGGAGGGGCAGGTAGTATGGAGGAGGTGGGGAGGCTTTAGAAAGATTTAGACAGTTTAGGAGAGTGGTCCAAGAAATGGCTGATGAAATTCAACGTGGGCAAGTGCGAGGTCTTGCACTTTGGAAAAAAGAATAGAGGCGTGGACTATTTTCTAAACGGTGACAAAATTCATAATGCTGAAGTGCAAAGGGACTTGGGAGTCCTAGTCCAGGATTGTCTAAAGGTAAACTTGCAGGTTGAGTCCGTAATTAAGAAAGCAAATGCAATGTTGTCATTCATCTCAAGAGGCTTGGAATATAAAAGCAGGGATGTACTTCTGAAGCTTTATAAAGCATTAGTTAGGCCCCATTTAGAATACTGTGAGCAATTTTGGGCCCCACACCTCAGGAAGGGCATACTGGCACTGGAGCGGGTCCAGCGGAGATTCACACGGATGATCCCAGGAATGGTAGGCCTAACATACGATGAACGTCTGAGGCTGAGGATCCTGGGATTATATTCATTGGAGTTTAGGAGGTTGAGGGGAGATCTAATAGAAACTTACAAGATAATGAATGGCTTAGATAGGGTGGATGTAGGGAAGTTGTTTCCATTAACAGGGGAGACTAGGACCCGGGGGCACAGCCTTAGAATAAAAGGGAGTCACTTTAGAACAGAGATGAGGAGAAATTTCTTCAGCCAGAGAGTGGTGGGTCTGTGGAATTCATTGCCACAGAGGGCGGTGGAGGCCGGGACGTTGAGTGTCTTTAAGACAGAAGTTGATAAATTCTTGATTTCTCGAGGAATTAAGGGCTATGGAGAGAGAGCGGGTAAATGGAGTTGAAACCAGCCATGATTGAATGGTGGAGTGGACTCGATGGGCCGAATGGCCTTACTTCCACTACTATGTCTTATGGTCTAACCTGCACATCTTTGGACTGTGGGAGGAAACCGGAGCACCCGGAGGAAACCCACGCACACATGGGGAGGATATGCAGACTCCGCACAGACAGTGACCCAAGCCGGAATCGAACCTGGGACCCTGGAGCTGTGAAGCAATTGTGCTATCCACAATGCTACCGTGCTGCCCCGATGTACACATCATTCCCCACACACACTCATCCCAGCCAATAAGGTGGCAGCAAGGCGTGAAGTTTACCGACATGGAGCTGGAGACGTTGCTAACTGCTGTGAAGAAGAGGCAGGTGACCCTGCACCCTGGGGTGGGAAGGAGGCTGGCTGCCATGGCCGGGTACCCTGGCCACTGAAGCCACCAGCTACCCATACCCTGGGCTGCATGCATCGGATTGTGCATTTTATGGTCCTCCCGCCCCCTTAGGAGGGGGACCGCCGGACCTGCAGTATCTCACCGCAGCAGAACAGAACAGAGGGCACTGAACGTGGTTGAGGTGCCCAAAGAAAAGGGCAGTTGCCGGGGCAGTGGTCAGCGAGGAAGTGAAACCCTACTGCGTTGTGGTTCTCCATGGCACCTGTATCAACCCCCCCCCCCCCACCACCATCCTTACAGCCACCACCGCCCCTTCACCCACCCCCACACCAACCCTACACCTACCACCACACCTCTCTCCACCACCACCCCCTCTCCCTTTACACCCCATCTGCCAACAAACCCCCACCACCCCCACTCTCCCTGGGCTGCGATGCAATCATGCATCCTGTTTTGTGCCTAATCCCCTGCCACAACCACAACCCCAGATGTTAATCAGCGACCATGGTGACACGGACAAGGACAGGAGCCCTCGACCCACAACCAGAGACACTCCGGAGCCCGAATCCAGGGAAGCCACCACTTTCCCGTAACAACGTTCTCCAACAACCTCCACCATCCAAGAGAAAAGCACCTCAGTTGGGCACTCTAGTGTTGAGGCTCCTGGGACACTATCTCATGCACACCACACACATGCTCCAGTACAGCAGGAAGGTAGGAACTCCCAAGGGGGCAGACGGTTAGATGGCGAGCCAACCCCAGGGACTAGCTGCTGTCCAGATGGGTTTCAGGCTTCTGGAATGAACGGTCCCATCGATTGTGGAGATGCAGTCACAGAGCCAGGGGCTATAATGATGGGTTGTTCAGCACTTCCATTTCATATTCCATGTTTCAGAACCTCAGTGGGAGAGAGGAAAGAGTTATTTAGCACAGTTTTCGTGACTGCTTTATGATTATTACCTGACCGGTTCAGTCTCATGGTTTTCATTGTGATATTGTGTCCATCCTTCCAATGAATCTGACAGCAGGCCATAAGTCTAAATACAAAGAAGCCTGTCCCATCAGGCCACGATGCCATTCATTTTTCACAAACACTTCATTCTTGAAGTATTTCTTGGATTCAAATTTGAACTCCCGGGTGAAGCTCATTGACTGGCCAGGATCCGAAAAGTTTACTGCAACGCTCTGTAGATGCTTTAAAATGGGCTCATTATCATGCGGCTGAGGCTGTCTTCATTTTCAAAGACCGATAGCCAGAACTCTGTCGAATCCTTTGGGTTCTCCATTGCCGTCTCTGGCTGATCTTCCTCCACCTTCACTATTGCTTGTATGTTCTCAGAGAGCTGTGCCACCATATCTGGCTGCGAGTCGGTGTAAGTTTTTGTCGGCTCGCTGACTGGGATGAACAACCGTTCCACCAGGTTCAGAGTCTCACATGTATCTGCTCCTAGGATAGACATTTGTTTTCAGTCCACAATGGAGAACGTTACGACGTGTTTTCTGTTTTGTACCTATGCTCCTAGGTCGCATTCCTCCAACGTCTCAAATTCATTCCCGCTGTAGTCGACCAACGCTCTTGGCCATTTTACAACTTTCAGCAGCACTAGGAGGCCCCGCAGACCACCCAAACTGAGGAAGTTTGCCTTCGCCCCCGTTTCAAGTTTGCATTTGATTTGTGTGTCATTCAATATCACAGTAATGGTCCACCTGCTTTCGACTGCATCCTCTAGATTGGAAGTATCATTCCAACTGGTCATCCAAACCTCTTTCTCGTCCATTTTCGGATTCATCATGTCTTTGGTTGAGATTGAATCCACAAAGAATAATTTGTCAAGGGTCATCTCATTAACTGCATTTATCGACTTCAAGGGAGGCACGGTAGCACAGTGGTTAGCACAGTTGCTTCACAGTACCAGGGTCCCAGGTTAGATTCCCGGCTTGGGTCACTGTCTGTGTAGAGTTTGCACGTTCTCTCCGTGTCTGTGTGGGTTTCCTCCGGGTGCTCTGGTTTCCGACCACAGTCCAAAGATGTGCAGGTTAGGTGGATTCGCCATGTTAAATTGCCCTTCGTGTCCAAAAATGTTAGGTGGGGTTACTGGGTTACGGGGATAGGGTGGCGGTGTGGGCTTGTATAAGGTGCTCTTTCCAAGGGCCGGTGCAGACTCGATGGGCCGAATGGCCTCCTTCTGCACTGAAAATTCTATGATCTATGATATGCATGTTTACTGTACGTGCGGAGTGGAATGCATTGGCGTCGCTGTTGAGGCACCGGAGAATTGTGATTTACCGTGAATCAGGCACCCACCACGACTTTGGCGTCAAGACCGATTCTCCGCCCAATCACCTTTTTCGATTTCGGCATCTGCCGACGCAGAATACCACCCCATGTATTTGAGCGGGTGAATTAAAGCCAAATCAGATACAGAAATAGAAATAAAGAGAGGGAAATAAGAGTTGGACTAACAGGGAGAAACACAAGAAACAGAATTGTTTTTAACATCAGCAACAACAATAGTATATGTTTAGTGGCCACAGAGGAGTCCCGCAGTGGGGAAGCTCGCATTCTACAAGGCTCAAGAGGAGGCTAATTGGTACTTCCCGTAGGTCTTGTGCGGGTTATAACATCCCTCCCTCCCTCCAAAGCCTGAAGACGCGTCGGAGGAAGGTGGAGCAGCAGAGCGAGTGCTCTGTTTCACCCGTGGTTGCACCTCTTACACCTGCAGGGCTGGATCAGGAAGTGTATACCGTGACGGCAAAAGTTATTTCCTTGCTGATCGCCATGGGGAGGCAATTACTAGGGGCTGCTCTCTGGCTGGTTCACCATCAGAGACATCCGATGCCTGGGTCTCCATATTGGAGTCTGAGTCCTCGACCACCCGCATCTCTGCGTGGGGTCCCCCAGGGAGCAACGTGCTGGATTCACCTGCGCCGTGGCTTGAAACTGGTATCTCCAGAGGAGTTTTGCGTGGAGCTGGTCTCCCGCATTTGAGGTGATCTACACGCTTCTTCATCACTCGATCCTGATCTCGAACCTGGTATGAAACTGGCCCTGTCTGTCGAACTATCATTCTGGGACCCACTTGGTGCCGAAGTTCCCCAAAGTTCTGAATGTAAACAGCGTTACATAGATCATAGAATTTACAGTGCAGAAGGAGGCCATTTGGCCCATCGAGTCTGCACCGGCTCTTGGAAAGAGCACCCTACCCAAGGTCAACACCTCCACCCTATCCCCATAACCCAGTAACCCCACCCAACACTAAGGGTAATTTTGAACACTAAGGGCAATTTATCACGGCCAATCCACCTAACCTGCACATCTTTGGACTGTGGGAGGAAACCGGAGCACCCGGAGGAAACCCACGCACACACGGGGAGGATGTGCAGACTCCACACAGACAGTGACCCAAGCCGGAATTGAACCTGGGACCCTGGAGCTGTGAAGCAATTGTGCTATCCACAATGCTACCGTGCTGCCCTACCGTGCCGTCCTGCCCGGGTTACCTGGTCCGAACTTTCTGTTCTCCGTCCGCCAGTCTGAGCAATGCCCCTGCTGTTTCTGACTGCGGAGCACTTACCCTCCAAAATTCGGGAATGTGAGGCTGAGTCGGGCCCGGAATCTTCGGCCCATTGAAAGCTCAGCTGGCGCTATGCTGATTGCAGCATCTGGAGTGCTACAGGAACAAAATAAAAATCTGGCCAGTCGTGTGTCGCGAGCCCAGCCTTAATTGCTTTGAACTGAATGGTGGTTTGGTAGGCCATTTCAGATGGTAGTTTAAAGTAGAGTAGCACGCACGCCAGACCAGGTTATGCTGGCAGATTTCGGGCCCTCCCCTCCCCCCGGCGGCAACCACCACGAGGCAGACAGCGGCGGAACAAAGGGGGACTCCCAGCCCGACGAGTAGCCTTTCTCTCTCCCTCTCTCTCTGGTTCCAGGGTGAGTGAGGAGGAGAAAAAAGAAAACGGGAACTCCCTCTTTTTTAGGGGGGCGGGGGGAGGGGGAAGAAAAAAAAGAGGGGTGAAAAAAAAAATGCCAGAAGGGAGCCAAAGCAGAGGGAGAAAGGGCATTCAGAGCAAACGGGGCAATACACGAGCCCACGCAGACGAGCTAATAGGCGCACGAAGCGGCGGAATGGAAGCCTCGCCGCAACTAAAAGAACTGGGCAGACAGGAGCATTTTCCCCTGGGCCAGAGGGGAACTGGAAGGCAGCCTTTGCCGAGACGCTGAGGGAACACCAGCAAGAAAGCAAGGCAGGGACCAAAGCAGACATAGAGGCCGCAGTACAGGCAGCAATTGCCAAGGCCCTGGCGGAGGTGCAGCTCGCCCTGGGCAGAGCAGAGAAGAAACTGGAAGCCCAAGAGGAGAAACTGGAAACCCAAAAGGCGACCATTAAGGAGCTGGAGAGGACAGCGACTGACAAGACCAACCGGATCACGGCCCTGGAGAAGGAGGTGGCGAGACTGGGCACAACGCAGGGGAGCCTGAAGGGCAGAGTGGACGACCAGGAAAACCGCTCAAAAGACAAAATGTCAGGATAGTGGGCACACCAGAGGGGATCGAGGGTAGAAACCCCACAGCCTACATGGCCGAGATGCTGGGCAACATAGTGGGGAGGGAAGCTTTCCCCAACCCACCTGAAATGGACAGAACGGCACCGGTCGCTGCGCCCGAAACCCAGGGTGGGGGAACACCCGAGGGCAGTTATAGCCAAACTGCACCGGTACAAAGACAGGGAAACAATACTGCGCTGGGCCAGGCAAAACAGAACCTGCAGATGGGAAGGGCACCTCATTAGAGTGTACGAGGACATTGGGGAAGACCTCACCAGGAGACGGGCCAAATTCAACAGCGCAAAAGCACCCCTTCACAGGAACAAGGTGCGCTTTGGTATGCTGTACCCAGCGAAACTCTGGGTCACATACCAAGAAAGAGAGTATTTCTTCACATCCCCCGCCGACGCAAACAAATTTAGCGAAGAACATGGGCTGGAAAACCAACAGCGAGGATAGAAACACGGGCCCCTGGTAAGGGGCAACAATATGCCGACAGGGAGGGGGGGGGGTGAGGCAATGCCAGGCCCCCCTGCCCCCACCCCCAACATGGCAAGCGCACCCTGAACAAAAAGCAAACCGCTACCCAACGAACCGCCATAGATGGGAAACCAGGCCCCAGCACAAGGGTATGAGAGTAGCGGATGTCATGATATTCAAACACACACATCATGATAGACACACCAACAGACAAATCAGAACACACAACACCACAACCAATGACAGAAAGATATAAAAGCACAGACACGACCCCCGGTGGTCAGTATTAGCTGCAGAGGAGAACCAGGACAGATCTGCTACCAAACACACTCAGGGAGACAGCACGTGCAGAGTATCCAGAACGAACTGTATTATAAGAGTTATAATAAAATAGAGTTGTACCACATACAACTGTGTTGGCTCATCTGTGCACCAGAGCACCCAACACCACATGGTACAGGAGTGGATCGATACCTGCCGGCATACCTCAGTGTACACAGACAACCAGCAGTGCCCAGGCAAAATGATAGAGCTCCCGGTTCCGCAGCCGCTCCAGTGCTACGGCGATCTCCGCGAAAACTGGCGGCGATTCCGGCAAATGTTCGAATTGTTCCTGGTGGCAGCTGAACTCCAAGACCTGGATGATAGCGAAAAAATTGAATTTCTCCTCACCATCGCCGGTACAAGGGCAAGAGAAATATTCACAAGGTTCAGGTTCTTCAGGAGGCAGCAAAGGTACGATTACCAGGCAGTCCTGGACAAATTCTCCAAGTACTGTGAAGAAAACGCAATCCAATCGGCAAATAAAGGTAAGAAAAGCTGCAGTACTCACCTCGTGGCTGGGATCCCGGAGCCCGAATTCCCAGAAGCCAAAA
Source organism: Scyliorhinus torazame (assembly GCF_047496885.1). Lineage (NCBI taxonomy): Eukaryota > Metazoa > Chordata > Chondrichthyes > Carcharhiniformes > Scyliorhinidae > Scyliorhinus > Scyliorhinus torazame. The sequence continues at coordinate 64,350,461 of NC_092719.1, forward strand.
TCCCGGGCCTGAGAGAAGGCTGGGTCGAGGTCGGCGGCCATCTTGCTAAAGGTATCACGCTAGCACAGTTGCGCGAGCAGTGCGCAGAACCGGAAGTTTCGTTTGCGCATGCGCGAGATGCTGCGCATGCGCAGTCAAGAAAACGGCCATCGGTAAAGGAACAGCGATCTGAGCATGCGCAGTCGCTTCCTACGTGCTACATACCGAGCGTCAGGATGTCAGAGGCCCCAGACTGCACCAATTTAAAAGGGAAATGTCCCAAATCCAATTTAAAAGGGAAACGTCCCAAATCAAAAAAACAAAAATCTGTTAAAGCTGTAAAACAACCTTCCCTCACCTGGAATGACAGCACAGTGCCGCAAATTGACCCAGGAGATGAATTTGACCTCCGAAGAACCCTCCGACAAGCAGTTACCTACGCACAAGCCGATGATTCCGACCTTGAATACTTCGATGACGATCTTTACAGTGTTTCCGGACCTCGCGAGCCCAATGATAGCTCCGTGGTCCTATATGACTATGACTCGGACGAACCTTTCGTGTTGCACATTGGCGGCCCCCACATTGAATCCGACGCAGATGCGGATTCATTTTTCGGATTTGAGGATCTTCAATCCAGCAGATATGACGTTCCAACTTATCAGTACCGGATGATGCTGCAGCCTGACATTAACAGACAGGGAGCGGTGCAAGCACACGGAGAGTGCCCTGCTGCCACACAGAGCGTGGTCCACGTCCCGCTCAACGTTCCCGACTCTATGAAAGAAGACATGCAAGACTCCAGAGTGCAGTCCTCGCATGAACCAGAAGTGACTCCATGCTCCACTACACAGCAGCATGAACATGACGGTCTCTCATGCTACAATGAAGGGCACAGCGCTGAAGACTGTTCAAGCCCAACTGAAGACAAGCCAAAGGAATCGCCTCGTCCAAGCCCGAAGAAAAAAGGTTTATGCGCTGACCTTCAGGATCATTATAGCCGAACAGAGATTAATAATGCTGCACGGCCACAGAAGGATGCTGAGGATTTGCTAACGAAATTAATTGAATGTTTAACTTGCAAGGAGCAGACTGAGAATTGCCAGTGTTTTAGTACGGATCGAAAAAATGGACAAGACATTGATCCTCAGGTAATGGAAATAACACAACCTGAATCATATCTACAGCAGGGACAAATGTCTCCCTTCAACACAACACCGCAAAATCCCAACTTCGGAGACCAGCAGTTAGTCAGTAATGACTCTTCAAACCTTGAGGGGAACATTAATTGCATTGAACCTATACACGCTCCACTGATTATTGAGCAGAACATTGGAGCAAGAATCCTGAGGACACCGACATCGAGTAGCCAGATAACGAATTTAAAACCCACAGCAGTTTCAAGTGAACCAAGTGTGCTTTCCACTAATGGTGAAGATGCAGATAAGGTCGACCCGATTATCCATTGTACCACACTAACCCCAGTGATTAAGCAGTTATGTATGGGGAGTATAATGTGGGCAATTGAGAACAGTAAAAGAGAGACTGTGACCATGCCAGTCCCAGCAAAATCAGACCCAGAGACCATGAAGGCATGTACATTAGACAAAGATACATATGAGGCACCTGAGAAGAAAAGTGAAACGGAATGTTCTTTGGAAAATAGTACAATGTCGATAGAAACATTGGATCCTATATTCGAGACCATACCTATGGGAGAATTTGGGGGTAATAAACAAGGTTCTGCAATGTCTGGGGGAAGATTTAAAATTCCAAAGAAGAAAAGCCCAAATGAAGGACAACGGCAAGACAATGACAGTCCACCGACATGGTGTGCACCACCAGATGAAAACTCTGACAATTTAACCAACCCTAGTGAACAGCAAGCTGCTAATGAGGATCCATCCACGGGATGTGAGACGAGTGACGACAGCATCCCACTTCCCATGCAAAAGGTGCAAGGTGACAGACCTCGCCTAGTGCGTACCGAGGCACTCGACGATCACGGTGGGACCACTGACGACTGCGGTGGCAGCGCACCGCTTCCACCCTCGATGGCTCGACCCTCTCCACTGGTTGGTGCATTCCTGCATGTTCCGACTCCAGAAGTGCAGCTTCAGGGAATCTCGGCTGCCTCCAGTGAACCTGTTGGGACTCCGGACGGGGGGCATCGACGGAAGGCAGACCGGACTCCAGATGGGGAGCAGCCAAGCGCCGACTCTGATTCGCGCACGCCAGACCTTGCTCCGGACGGGCGGTGTCGCGGCCTCGGTGATGCCACGCTCAGGGTGACGGCGGATGCCACGGCGACAGGGAATGGATCGCGTGGCAGTCCCACTGGGTCGGCAGTGGCAACCAGCACCGGCGGTCCAAGATGGACACACCAATTCGCGCCATCGCCAGACGTTGATGCGAGCAACAATTCTCTCTCCAAGGCGACATGCTTCGACGTTTCTCTGCGGAGTCGCCCTTCCGGCACAGCAGGTGGCCGGAACCAGCGTACACGGTCTCGGCCAACTTCCACATCTGGCACAGTCATCGCCTTGCATGATATTAGTGATGGTGCTACTTCGATGGCAACGACCCATCGGTTACAAGATGCCGTCCACCACAAACATAAAAAGAAAAAGACTCCACCTTGTTCCTGGCATGCAGGGCGGATGGATTGGTGCGTAGGCGCAATCAGCGAGCTTTGCGCCGCCTTCCACGCTCGCAACTGAACCGTACGCACACGACGGATCCTCCACTGGTTCCCAAGGATGACCTCGTGGAGATGCCACGGATCATGCCCCTTCCATCGCCACCAGAACCAAACCACAGCCAAGGCACCACTAACAAAGATGTTGAATGTTATATTTGCACGAATGAAAAAACCAAGCACTGCACGAAGTACAACAAATGGTAAAGTAGAGACTTCGGCAACAGCATCACCTCCAACAGTCCAAGGTGAACCAGTGTGACCCCAAATCTCCACAGCTGAACCGGCTTGAGGACCAGCCCATTCTTGAGGCGGTCACCCATTAGACTGGACTTATAACGCTGTTCATACGTTCAAAAAGTCAAACACTTCTGTATTATAACCTGTTGTTGTTTATTGTTCCAGATATCGTCTGACCAGACCAATGTTCAAGTTTTTTTTTCTCTCGCATCCAAGTTTTGTTATGGTACAACCTTGTTAGTGTGACGCACCCGACATCGCCCCATGTAAATAGTTACGTCATATACACACGCTGTACATAACACACACACACACTCTTCGATGCACTCACGACACAATTATATTTATAACCACGTAGGCACATATCTTTGTAAAAAGGGGGGATGTCATGATATTCAAACACACACATCATGATAGACACACCAACAGACAAATCAGAACACACAACACCACAACCAATGACAGAAAGATATAAAAGCACAGACACGACCCCCGGTGGTCAGTATTAGCTGCAGAGGAGAACCAGGACAGATCTGCTACCAAACACACTCAGGGAGACAGCACGTGCAGAGTATCCAGAACGAACTGTATTATAAGAGTTATAATAAAATAGAGTTGTACCACATACAACTGTGTTGGCTCATCTGTGCACCAGAGCACCCAACACCACAGCGGAGAAGGGTGAGCAAACAGGGGGAGCGCAGGGTAGGGCGGGGGAAGAGTGGGCGAAAAAACGCAGAGGCCGGGCCGGGGAGAAGCGAGACAGTAACTCCCTCGAGGGGGGTCGCCACATTAGCAAGAAAGCTAGCACCGGAGACATGCAAAAAAGCAGGGCCGCAACACACCCCCAACAGAGGGGACGGCGCCAGGCAGAGGGCGGGTGGGACCACTCAACAGAGGCGGGAGAGCAGGGGAAAGAGGGACAAAGGAGGGTGTGGTGATCCACTGTATTAGGGGATCTAAGGTAGGACCTGCACTACAGGTTCGCCTGTAGCCCCTGCTGGCTGGCTCTGCCCACTAAGATCTGTATAAATATGCGTGACCCCCATTGCCCTGCCATTTCGCCAGCTGCAGCAGGAGGCCACGCATCTGACTGCAATAAAGCCACAGTTGTACCCAATCTGCGTCTTTGTGCAATTGATTGCGCATCAATTAATTTCAGCCAGATTTTTCCATAAAATGGATATCAGAATCAAACCCAATCGCCTGCAGTTGGATCCGCACTCGACCGACGCCAGAAAAGACTTTAATCACTGGCTAGCCTGTTTTGAGGCCTACATCAATGCTGCAAACCCCCCGCCAACGGAGGCTCAGAAGATAAACGTCCTGTACTCCAGACTGAGCACCAGTGTGTTCCCGTTGATCCAAGACACCATGAATTACGCGAAAGCAATGGCACTCCTTAAAGAACACTATGCGCAGAAGACGAACACGCTCTTCGCCAGGCATGTACTCGCCACCCGCTCGCAACTACCTGGTGAGTCCATCAAAGACGTCTGGCGCGCCCTAATTCCACTCGTCCGGGACTGTGACTGTCAGGCCGTTACGGCCGCTGAACACGCTAATGTCCTCATGCAGGATGCTTTTGTGACGGGGATTGCGTCGGACCGCATCTGAGACTGATTACTGGAAGGGGCCACGCTCAAACTAGCGGAGATGAAAACCTTGGCGCTCTCCATGATGGACGCATCCCGTAATGTACAGTCTTACCCCTCCCGCCGCGCTGCCCACCCTTCTACCCCTTCCTACCCCTCCTAGACCCTGCCGACTACCTCCTCAGCTGGGGCCCTGCCTTCCCAATACGCCTGCGCCGCATGCCGATCCGCGCACCCCGGGGGTCCCCGCTGCTACTTCTGCGGTCAGCAGAAGCACCCCCGCCAACACTGCCCGGCCCACACTGCCGTTTGTAAATCCTGCAGTAAGAAGGGCCACTTCGCGGCTGTGTGCCATGCCCATGCAGTCGCTGCGATCGCACCCGCTATCGCCCCCTCCCCCACGCCAAACGCAGAATGGGAGCCGCCATCTTCTCCTCCTGGGGCCATGTGCGACCAATGGGCGCAGCCATCTTGTCCCCCTTCGGCCACGTGCACCCCATGGGCACCGCCATCTTGTTCCGACCCCGCAAAGTGCGCACCATGGGCGCCGCCATTTTGATCCCCACAGGGTCTCCGGACATCCCGAGATCGGAACCGCACACGCTCGCCATCCGAAGCATCCGACGACTACCCGCTGCTTGCTTCGATGACGCTGGACCAATTTCGCCCGCACAACCTGGCCACCGCATTGACGACGGTGAAAATCAATGGCTACGTGACCTCATGCCTGCTGGACTCCGGGAGCAATGAAAGCTTCGTACACCCAGATACGGTAAGGCGCTGCTCCCTCGCGGTCCATCCTGCCAATCAAAGGATCTCCCTAGCCTCTGGATCCCACTCGAGGCTTCTGTACAGTCACCCTGACTGTCCAGGGCATAGAATTTAGTAACTTCCGCCTCTATGTCCTTCCTAATCTCTGCGCTGCACTCTTGGGCCTGGACTTCCAGTGTACTCTCCAGAGCTTCACTCTCAAATTCGGCGGGCCCCTACCCCCCCTTACCGTTTGCGGCCTCGCGACCCTCAAGGTCGACCCCCCCATCCTCTTTGCCAATCTAACTGTGGATTGCAAACCCATCGCCACCAGGAGCAGACGGTACAGCACCCAGGACAAGACCTTCATCAGGTCTGAAATCCAGCGGCTGCTTAAGAAGGGTATTATCGTGGCCAGCAACAGCCCCTGGAGAGCTCAAGTGGTAGTGGTTAAAACTGGGGAGAAACACAGGATGGTCATGGACTACAGCCAGACCATCAATCGGTACACGCAGCTCGACGCGTACCTCCTCCCACGCATATCTGATATGGTCAATCAGATTGCACAGTACCGGGTCGTCTCAACAATTGACCTTAAATCCGCCTACCACCAGCTCCCCATCCGGAAGTCGGACCGTCCATACACTGCCTTCGAGGCGGACGGTCGGCTCTATCACTTCCTTAGGGTCCCTTTCGGCGTCACAAACAGGGTCTCGGTCTTCCAAAGGGAAATGGACCGGATGGTCGACCAGTATGGTTTGCGGGCTACCTTTCTGTACTTAGATAATGTCACCATCTGCGGCCATGACCAGCAGGACCACGATGCCAACCTCGATAAATTCCTCCGCACTGCCACTCTTCTCAACCTGACCTATAACAAAGAGAAGTGTGTGTTCAGCGTGACCCGGTTAGCCATTCTCAGCTATGTAGTCCAAAACGGACTTCTCGGGCCCGACGCCGACCGCATGCGCCCCCTCATGGAGCTCCCCCTCCCCCACTGCCCCAAGGTCCTCAAACGCTGCCTGGGGTTCTTTTCCTACTACGCTCAGTGGGCCCCAAACTATGCGGACAAGGCCCGCCAACTCATTCAGTCCACCCAATTCCCTCTCGCGGCCAAGGCACAACATGCTTTTGCCCGCATCAGAGCAGACATCGCCAAGACCGGGATGCGGCAGTGGACGAGTCACTGCCTTTTCAAGTAGAAAGCGACGCTTCAGACGTCGCCCTTGCCGACACCCTAAACCAGGCAGGCAGACCCGTGGCATTCTTTTCCCGCACCCTTCATGCCTCTGAAATTCGACACTCATCCGTCGAAAAGGAGGCCCAAGCTATTGTTGAGGCTGTGCGGCATTGGAGGCATTACCTGGCCGGCAGGAGATTCACCCTCCTCACTGACCAACGGTCGGTAGCCTTCATGTTCAATAACACACAGCGGGGCAAGATCAAAAATGATAAAATCTTGCAGTGGAGAATCGAGCTCTCCACCTATAATTACGAGATTTTGTATCGCCCCGTGTGATGAATGGTTACTGTAATATTGTACCCTTGTCATCATGTAAGGTGATGTCCCCTTTAAGACCGGGCTTGGAACCCTGGGGGACTCCGCCTCCAGCTCCGCCCATCTGGGAGCTGTATATAAGGGGCCGCCTTGTGGGCGGCACCTCTGTTAGCACACGTCTCGGCACCAGGCTAGTTCTTAGCTTATTAAAGCCTTCTTTACCGTTTACACTCAAAGCGCCGTTTTTGAGGGTACAACACCCCGGTAAAAATGAGCCCCCAGACGCCCTCTCCCGAGGTACATGTGCCAGCGCACAAGTAGACCAACTCCGGGCCATACACGACAGCCTTTGTCACCCGCAGGTCACTCGGTTGTACCATCTGGTCAAAGCTCGCAATCTGCCCTACTCCGTCGAGGAAGTAAGGACAGTCACCAGGAACTGCCAGGTCTGTGTGGAGTGCAAGCCGCACTTCTACCGGCCGGACCGTGCGCGCCTGGTGAAGGCTTCCTGCCCCTTTGAACGCCTCAGCGTGGATTTCAAAGGGCCCCTCCCCTCCACCGACCGTAACACGTACATTCTCAGTGTGGTCGATGAGTGCTCCAGATTCCCCTTCGCCATCCCAAGCCCCGATATGACGTCTGCCACCATCATCAAGGTCCTCAGCACCGTCTTCGCTCTGTTCGGTTTCCCCGCCTACATCCACAGTGACAGGGGATCCTCATTCATGAGCGATGAGCTGCGTCAGTTCCTGCTCAGCAGGGGTATCGCCTCCAGCAGGACGACCAGCCACAACCCCCGGGGAAACGGGCAAGTAGAATGGCAGAATGGGACAGTTTGGAGGGCTGTCCAGCTGGCCCTACGGTCCAGGAACCTCCCAGCCTCTCGCTGACAGGACGTCCCCCCTGACACTCTACACTCCATCCGGTCACTATTGTGCGCCACCACTAATAACACACCCCATGAACGTGTTGTTACCTTCCCCAGGAAGTCCACACCCGGGGTGTCGCTCCCGACTTGGCTCGCTGCTCCAGGACCGGTCCTTCTCCATAGGCACGTCCGACTCCACAAGGCGGACCCCTTGGTGGACAGGGTTCACCTGCTCCACCCCAACCCTCAATATGCCTACGTGGAGTTCCCCGATGGCCGCCAAGATACTGTCTCACTCAGGGACCTGCCACCGTCAGGTTCCACCCCAACACACTCCTCCACCCATGCGCCCCCCCCCCCCTCCCACCGCGCCGCCAACATTGACCCCACCAGACGAACCCCTTCCCCCCCCCTTCCCGCACAAGAGGACAAAGAGGATTTTGGCACGCTCCCGGAGTTCCCCGATGACTGGCCAGCATCAGCACCGCCATCGGTGCCACCTCCACCACCGCCAGCACCGACCTCGCCACCACCGTTACGCCGCTCCCAACGAAGCACCAAAGCACCGGACCAGCTGAACCTTTGACGGACTCCGGACCGTCACCATGGACTTTTCTTTTTTTTTCTTCCTTGTTTTCCCCATTCTTAACACTGTACATAATTGCACTACGTGTATATAGTTTCACATCACCCCCGCCGGACTCATTTTTAACATGGGGTGAATGTGGTGAACCACTGTATTATGGGATGTAAGGTACGACCTTCACTACAGGTTCGCCGGTAGCCCCTGCCAGCTGGCTCCGCCCGCTAAGATCTGTATAAATATGCGTGACCTCCATTGCCCTGCCATTTCGCCAGCTGCAGCAGGAGGCCACGTATCTGACTGCAATAAAGCCACAGTTGTACCCAATCTGCGCCTTTGTGCAATTGATTGCGCATCAGAGGGATACACAGGAGAGGGGGAGAAAGGGGGAGGAAAGGGAGGGACGGGGGGGGGGGAGGGCAGGGGGGGACGGAACACAGGGACGGAGGGACAAACAAGGCTAGAAAAGGAACAGCAATAGGGCTACAGAGTGCCGCAACCAAGGGCTCGGAACAAGGAATCCACCCCAGTACGGTCTCTGGGCGAAGAGAAACCCCAGACTGAAGGGGGCTACCCATGTGGCAGCCGCACAGCGGGCGACAATGGCGGGGGCCTCCTGGACGGAGGGAAGCCCCGGAACGCAGGGGCCCGACCACATGGAGAGAGCAGTGACAGCGACCATCCTGGACGGCCCCCTAACAAGGGGGAACCCCGGAGGGCAGGGGCGCGTCCACCAGGTGAATATGGTTAATCCTACAGGAGCGAGGGGACAGAAGCCCCCCACCAGGATAGTCACCTGGAACGTAAGGGGATTCAATGGCCCAGTGAAAAGATCCAGAGTCCTCAACCACCTAAGAAGCATGAAGGCAGACATAATCTTCCTCCAAGAGATGCACCTGAGAGAGCAAGACCGACTGTGGGTAAGAAAGGGCTGGGTGGGACAGACCTACCATTCCTGTTACGGGACGAGGGCCAGGGGGGTGGCAATACTGATCAGCAAATGGACGATCTTTAGGGCGACAAAGACGGCTGTGGACCCAGGGGGATGATAAGTCATGGTTACCGGGACCCTGGATGGGCACCGGTAGTACTAGTTAACGTGTACGAGCCCAACTGGGACGCCCGAGCTTCCTCAAGAAGACCATGGCAGAAATCCCTAACATAGCAACGCATCGACTAATCATGGAGGGGTGGACTTCAACTGTGTACAGGACCCAACGACTGACAGATCGCACCCCAAGACGGGGAAAGCCTCAAACATGGCAAGGAAACTCGGTCACTTTATGGAACAGATGGGAGAGGTGGACCCCTGGAGGTTCACCCACCCAGGGGCGAAGGAGTTTTCCTACTCTCCAGTACACAACGTATACACCAGAATTGACTTCTTTGTGGTGGGGAAAACGATGCTTCCGGGGATAGACTAAGTGGAATACTCCGCAATTGTGATATCAGACCACGCTCCACACTACATGGACGTGAGGCTGGAAACGGGCAGGGCCCAACGCTCCACATGGAGGTTGCACATTGCCCTACTAGCTGACAAGGCCTTCAATGAAAAGATATTGCGGGCCATAGCAGAATACACGGAGAACAAACAGAACGGGGAGGTCTCACCCTCCACGTTCTGGGAAGCGCTAAAGGCCGTACTAAGAGGGGAAATCATCGCTTTCAAAGCACAAAGAGAGAGGAAGGAAAGGGCAGCTAGGCAGCAGCTGGTCGACTCCATACTGGAGGTAGACCGTAAATACTCCGAGGCCCCGACCACAGAGCTCCTGGCGGAGAGGAAAGAGCTACAAAGGAACTTTGATCTGCTCTCCACCAGGAAAGCAGTGCTTCAACTCCGCCAAGCACCTGGAACCTGATACGAACATGGAGACAAAGCCAGCCACCTGCTGGCACACCAGCTGAGAAAGCAGGCAGCCACCAGAGAAATTGCACAGATCAGGGATACTAAAGGCGCATTACAAACAGAGCCAGAAAAGATCAAAAAATCATTCAGGGCCTTTTACCAAGGACTGTACACCTCAGAGCCCCCAATGGGGGAGGCCGGGATGAAACAGTTCCTTGATGGACTGGACATACCAGTTGTGGGGGAGGGCAGAAAAGGGGGCCTGGAAGCACCACTAGCACTTGGAGAGGTCATGGACAGCATAAGCTCCATGCAGGCGGAGAAGGCACCGGGACCGGACGGATTCCCGGCGAACTTCTACAAAAAATTCGCGACAGCACTGGCCCCACACCTGCGGGAGATGTTCACAGACACGCTGGCCAAGGGCACACTGCCACCCACGCTAGCACAGGCCTCAATCTCACTGATACCTAAGAAAGATAAAGACCCAACGGAATGTGGGTCATACAGACCCATCTCACCGCTGAATGCAGATGCCAAAATACTGGCCAAGGTTCTAGCCAAAAGGCTGGAAGACTGCGTGCCAGAGGTGGTCGCAGAAGACCAGACGGGCCTTGTCAAAGGTAGACAGCTTACCTCCAATATCAGGGTCGGGATTCTCCACTCCCGCGCCGAAGTGCCCACGCCATCGTGAACGCCGTCGAGATTCACGACGGCGCGAAACAGCCCCTATCCCGACCGATTCAGAGCCCGATAATGGGCTAGGAGCGGGGCCGTGTCATTTACACGCACCAGGCCTTGTCGCCGCGTAAAGGCGGCGCCGCATACATGACGCGGCCGGCGCTGCATAACTGGCGTCACCCGCACATGCGCGGGTTGGCCGGTGCCAACCCGCGCATGCGTGATTGCCGTCCTCTCCGAGTCCGCCCCGGAAGAAGATGGCAGACGGATCTTGCGGGGCTGGGGAAGAAAGGAGGTCCTCCTTCAGAGAGGACGGCTCGACGATCGGTGGGCACCGATCGCGGGCCACCCCACATTTGAGGTACCCCCCGGTGCAGGATTCCCCCCCCCACCCCCCCCCGCAGGCCGACCCCCCAGCGTTCCCGCGCTGTTCCCGACGGCAGCGACCAGGTGTGGACAGCGCCGGGGGGAACCCGCCGTTTTGGGCAGGCCGCTCGGTCAATCCGGGCCTGAGAATAGCAAGGGTGCCGGAGAATCACCATTTTGGGTGTCTCGGGCGATTCTCCGGCCTGCGGCCCACGGAACTCGACGGGCCGTTCCCGCCGCTTCGGAGAATCGCAAGGACCGGCGTCGCGGGAAATTTTGGCGGCCCAGGCGATTCTCCCAACCGGCGCGGGGGTGGAGAATCGCGCCCTATGTGCCTGCTGAACATGATAATGACCCCCTCCGGGGAGAGAACACCAGAGGTGATCATCTCCCTAGACGCAGAAAAGGCCTGCGACAGAGTCGAATGGAAATACCTCATAGAGGTACTGGAGCGGTTCGGGCTTGGAACAGGATTCACCTCCTGGATAAAACTCCTACACACGCTCCCATGGCGAGCGTACGGACAAACAACACCAACACCCGATACTTCCATCTGTACAGGGGCACCAGACAAGGATGCCCACTGTTCCCGCTGCTTTTCACTCTAGTGGTCGAGCCACCAGCAATTGCGCTCAGAGCGGCAAAAAGCTGGAAGGGGATCCGAAGGGGCGGCAGAGAGCACAGAGTTTCACTCTATGCAGATGACCTGCTCCTCTACATTTCAGATCCACAGAGCAGCATGGACGGAATCATCGCGCTCCTGAAAGAGTTTGGCGCCTTCTCGGGCTACAAACTCAAAATGAGCAAAAGCGAGATCTTCCCAGTACACCCACAAGTAGGTGGGGCAGCACTAACGGGACTGCCGTTTAAACAAGCCCGACTCAAATTCCGCTACCTGGGGGTCCAAGTAGCCCACGACTGGAAAGGGATCCACAAATGGAACCTCACCAGTCTGACAGAGGAAGTAAAAAAGGACCTGCAAAGATGGAACACACTCCCACTCTCCCTTGCGGGGAGAGTACAGACAATCAAAATGAACGTGCTGCCCAGGTACCTCTTCCTATTCAGAGCCATCCCGATCTACATCCCCAAGGCCTTTTTCAAAGCACTAGACAAACTAATCATGGCATTTGTATGGGGGGTGGGGGGGGGCATTCGTATGGGGGGGGGGGGGAGAATGCTTGGATCACAAAGAAGGTCTTACAAAAAACAAAATCAAGGAGAGGGCTACCCCTCCCAAACGTACAACTTTACCACTGGGCGGCGACGGCCGAGCGAAGAAGGTGATGGATCAAGAAGCCGAGTGGGTGCGCGCGGAAGAGGCCTCCTGTAAGGGGACCTCCCTCCAGGCCCTCGCCACGGCAGCACTCCCATCCCCACCCAAAAAACACTCCAGCAGCCCGGTGGTGATAGCCACCCTCCAGTCCTGGAACCAAAATGTCGGACAAAGCTCCCATCTGTAACAACCATAGGTTCACACCAGCACTGACAGACGCCACCTTCAAACGGTGGAGACAGGATGAGGGGACACTGACAGTCAGGGACCTATACACCGACGGCAGGGTTGCGACACTGGACGAACTGACGGAGAAATTCGAGCTGGCCAGGGGGAACGAGCTAAGGTACCTGCAGCTCAGAAACTTCCTACGAAAGGAGACAAGAACTTACCCACAACCGCCACGACAGGCATTACTGGAAGAGGTACTGGACGCAAGCATATTAGAGCGAGGAAACTGTAGCGGCATGTGTGACCGACTGATAGAAGGGGCCGACATCGTACTGGACGCAACAAGACGGAAATGGGAGGAGGACATGGGGATCGAGATAGGGTGGGGACTCTGGAGCAATGCACTGCATAGGGTCAACTCAACCTCCACCTGCGCAAGGCTCAGCCTGACACAACTAAAAGTGGTACATAGAGCCCACTTAACAAGAACCCGTATGAGTAGGTTCTTCCCGGAGGTGGAGGACAGATGTGAATGGTGCCAAGGAGGCCCAGCCAACCACGCCCACATGTTCTGGTCTTGCCCCAGACTTGTGGAGTACTGGACTGCCTTCTTCAAGGCAATGTCCAAAGTGGTGGGGGTGAGGATGGAGCCATGCCCGAAAGTGGCGGTCTTCGGGGTTTCAGACCAGCCAGATCTATTTCTGGGGAGGAGGGCAGACACCCTTGCCTTTGCCTCCCTGATCGCCCGCCGTAGAATCCTGTTCGGCTGGCGGTCAGCAGCACCACCCAAAGCTGCAGACTGGCTGTCCGACCTCTCGGAATCTCTCCAAATGGAGAAAATGAAATTCGCCATCCGAGGGTCAGACGACGATTGTTCCAGGATTGTTTGTGGCCAACAAACAAGCAGAGTAGCCAGGTAGCCAGGCACCAGGGGAAAACAGCCAAAGCATGAGAGGGGGAGAAATAACGGGCGAGGGAGGGAGGACAACTCAGACTAAGAGGAAGGAAAGGCGAACCACAGGGGGGGGGAAGGAGGAAAGGAAAGGCGAACCGCGAGAGCCAGGGAGGTAGGCGGAGGGAGGGGGAGCGGAGGGGGGGAGGCATCCACAGGAACAGAGAAAAAGGAGAATACAGGCGGAGGGCGGGAGGTTTGTCTGAAGCGGCAGCGTGCACGAGAAGACAACGGCGGCAAAATCCGACCGGGAGAAGCGAGGGGTAACACTGGCACCAGATCCACTCGTGGATTGCCTTCCGGAAGTGCCTCGCCAGCACAAACGGATGCCTACTTACATATATATAGATATACCATATCCTGTGTACATAACAGCAAAATATACTCTGTTCAAAAATCCAATAAAAAACATTTATTAAAAAATGATGGCAGATTTCCAAGGCGGCACATGGCACAGTGGTTAGCACTGCAGCTACGATGCTGAGGACCCGGGTTCGAATCTCTGACCTGAGTCACAGTCCGTGTGGAGTTTGCACATTCTCCCCGTGTCTGCGTGGGTTTCACGCCCACAATCCAAAGGTGTGCAGGCTACATGGATTGGCCACGCTAAATTGCCCCTTAATTGGAAAAAAAATAATTGGGTACTCGAAATTTATTTTCAAAAATGATGGCAGATTTCCTTCCTGAAGGACTTTAGACTAATAGTCACATCCTTTACAATTAGAAACAGCATTTTAACTTCGTTCTGTGAACAATGGAAGCCCTGATCATTGTAATTGTCTTATATTTGTCTGCTGGAAGTAATACTAAATTCTTAAAATCTGAATCAGTATCATTATTTATTACTGTATAATATTTATAATTGTTCATTGACCTACATTGGCTCCTAGTCTGACAATGCCTCCATTTTAAAATCCTTATATTTGATTTCAAATCACTTTGATGGTCCTATCCCCTCTCTTTTTAACAACCTCCTCTCTTGCTATAAGCTTTCAGGTCCTCTGGTCTCCAATTCTGACATCCTGCACATCCATAGAACTATAGAATCATAGAATTTACAGCGCAGAAGGAAGCCATTTGGCCCATCAAGTCTGCACCAGCCCTTGGAAAGAGCACCTTACTTAAGCCCACGCCTCCACCTTACCCTTGTAGCCCAGTAACCCCACCTAACATTTTGGACACTAAGGGGCAATTTATCCTGGCTAATCCACCTAACCTGCACATCTTTGGATTGTGGGAAGAAACCGGACCACCCAAAGGAAACCTATGCCGACACGGAGAGAAAGTGCAAACTCCACATAGACAGTCACCCGAGGCCAGCATTGAACCTAGCACCCTGGAGCTGCGAGGCAGCAGTGCTAACCACTGTGCCACCCGACGATTTTAATCACTCTGTTTTCAGCTACTAAGGTCCTAGACTCTGGAGTTTCTTTCCTAAACATCTCTGCTTCTCCTTCTCCTCCTCCTTTAGGATCCTCCTCAAAACTTGTTTGAGTGACCAAGCTTTTGAACATCTGTCCTGATATCTCCTTCTGTGACTTGATGTCAAAGTTTTTTGTGAAAATTGTGACAAAATAAGTTATTATTTTTAATATTTTGGGGGTCTATTATGTTATTATGTGAATTTAATTAAGCAGGGTACTAATTGCCTACAAGGTTAGGATATCAAGTAACGGTGGTGTTAAAGGCATGCATTGAAAGTAGGCTGACCAAGTGAATTCCCTTTAAGTAAATAAGCTGTGGTTGAAAATTTGTATTTGGAGATAAGTGAGTGTATGGATTTTTAGCCATTAAATTTCAAAGGGATCTAAAAAGGGTTTACAGTTTGCGACTGTTTCCTCAATAAGCAAGCCAAGTTTATTACATTTCATTTGACCCAAAAGCAGGGGCAATGAAGAGAACATGAAAGATTTTTATATTCTGGAAAAGTTAAGTTTCAAAGACAATGGAATCAAGATGAAAGAGAAACAAGAATTCTTAAGGAGAAATGTTGACAGCTTAGGTGGAGTGGCCACATAAGAGATCCTGGGTCACTGTTCTGTATTGAGAAAAGAGAACTGAAGAGGCAAAGTGAAGCAACTTTCCAGCCAAGCCAGAGAAGTGCCTGTTTTAATAAAACAATTTAAGTCAGCCATCCAATTAAGCCAGAAATGTCCTGAGGCCACAAAACAGCAGTCTAGTATCTAAAGGGTTGAAGTTCCACAGCAGAGTTAGAGATTGGGCGGTATGTCTCACTAAAGTGACAGTAGCTTTCCTTTTGGAGTAGTATTACTGATTTTTTTTATAGTTAAATATCTATAAGGGATTGTGCCTAGAGGGTGTTTACTTGTGAGTTTGACCAAGTAGGGAGTCTTTGTCATAGAATTTACAGTGCAGAAGGGGGGGGGGGGATTGGAATGGATTTGGGGGGTATTGGAATGGATTTTGGGGCGGATTGGAATGATATGTAAGACTAATTTTCACTTTGTAAATGTAATATTGCGTGTTTAAGTTTTCTTTTCTTTTGTTAATAGATATTTAATTTAATGTTTAAAAAACCAAAAGCATAATTGAAATTTGAAGCTTCTAAACTCAGTAAACTAATCTTCAAATAGTCAAAATCCAATATGAGATTTCTCGATGTAGGAGGGAGTTGCATAAAAGGTGGCTCCTGCTAAGGTGCCTATATTGCAGTCTTTTTCATCCATTTTCATTCAAAATTTCATTGGGACTTAACCCAGGAATTTAACAGGGAGAACATTTAAGGTGCAGAGATGATGTCAAAAATCACATTAAAGAAGGCTGCAGGGAACAAATCCCAGGCAGGGAGCCCGGTGAAAGAACATAAGAACTAGGAGGAGAAGTAGGTCATCTGGCCCTTCCAGCCTGAACTTGAGGGAGACAAAATGGTGGAAGATGCGGCTGCGCCTGTCACGATGGAAACCTTGACGAGGGTGATGGAGCAGGAGCTCGAAAAATTTGGGAGACAAATAGACGGAAGATTTGAGCGACAAGGCAGGGAATTGTAGGAGTTGTTTAAAGCCTCTGTCGAAGAGGCGTTGGGCCCACTCTGGGAACAGCTTGACAAAACTGCCAAGGCTGGGAGGGAGCAGGGTGAGAGGTTTCAGGACAGAGGAGGTCCTAACAAACCATGAGGACCTGTTGGTTTCGTTGGAGGCTGAATTGCAGATTCTGGCGCATAAAAAGAACGGCCTGAAAGCCAAGGTAGATGATATGGAGAACAGGTCAAGGCGCTCAAACCTCAGAATCATGGGCCTGCCGAAGGGATCAGAGGATGCAAAACCGATCGAATACTTTTCCATGATGTTCCCTCCACTGGTAGGTGGAGATGAGGTGTTTGCTCTGCCGCAATTAGATAGGGCGTACTGGACCCTGAGGCAGAAGCCGAGGCCGAAAGAGCCACCATGTGTGGTGATCATTCGGTTCCAGAGGAAGGAGCGAGTCCTGGAGTGGTCCATGCATCAACAGAATATCGACTGGGAAGGCAACATGATATGCATACCGAGTTGGCGAGAAGAAGGGCAGCTGTCAACAGGGTGAACAAGCTGTATAAAAAGGGTGTGCGGATCGGAGTGGCGTATCTAGTGAGGCTGAGGGTCACGTTAGGTTTGAAGGATCCTTATTTTGATTCATCGTCAAGAAACAAGGACTGGGAATGGTTTGAGCAGCGTTGGTGGGCTGTTTTAGTTGTTTTTGTTCCGTCTTTCTTATTTGCAAATGTTGGGCTGGGGTAACTTACTAGCGTTAAAAGTTAGGCTAGTTAACAAGAGTGGTGTGGGGGTAGGGCTGCGACTTGTTGGGCCAGTCAGATGAGGTTCAATGGGTTTAGTATGGTTGGTTGGGAGAGGAACAGGGTTAATGGAGCTGGCAGGTCATTTGCCGACCTGGGGACGAGGAGGTGGGGAGGGGGGGAGAAGTGGGGTGGTGGGGGGGGGGGGGGCAGATTCAGCAATAATCAGAAATTTTTCTATGTCTCATCTTCAGAATGGGGCTGGTCGTCATCTACAGCGGGCCAGCGGCTTGGGTATTGTTGAGGAATGTATGACCTACCAAGGGGTAATGGCTGACTTGAGACTGCAGGGATGGACCTGGTGCTGGGAGTAGGACAAGAGCGCCGCCAAGGTTGGCGGTTAGATGTTGGGCTGTTGTCAGATTTGGGAGTCTGTGGGAGGATTTCAAGGGCCTTACAGGAATACATTGCAAACAATGATAATGGGGAGGTTTCACCCTCAATTCTACAGGAGGCATTGACAGCAATGATCAGAGAGATTATAGCAATTAAAGTACATGGGGATGTGGAGGCTTGGGGGGTGCAACAGAAATTGGTGGCAAGGATTTTAAACATGGATCGTAGATATGTGAGGAATCCAACCCCTGAACTGTTTGTGCGAAGGAGAGAACTAGTGCGGCAACTGAGTCGGGCAACAGGGGCAGTTTACGAACATGGGGAGAAGGCAAGTCAGCTCTTGGGACATCAATTAAGGTGGCAGGAGATGGATAGGGAGATTGTTCAGGTTAGGGACTGGGAGGGTGAGTTGTTCTCCGATCCGGAGAAGGTGGCTGGTGTGTTCAAGTCTTTTCATGAGAGGTTATATCGGTCAGAAACACCAAAAGAGGGATGAGGAATGGCCATGTTTTTTGGGGGGTCTGGAATTTCCCAAGGTGTGGGAGGAGTTGGAGGCCCTGTTTTTTTTGGAGTAGATCCATGGATCGTTGAAACAGATGCAATCAGGGAAAGCACAGGGGACGAATGGGTTCCCGGTGGAGATCTATTGGAAGTTCATAGATCAATTGAGTCCATTGCTGCTTGGCATGTTTCAAGATTCCTTGATGCGATGCATTCCCCCAAAGACAGTGCGGCAGACAAAGACCCCACTGATTTTGGGTCATATCGTCCAATCTCCCTGTTGAACGTAGATACTAAATTGTTAGCTAAGGTGTTAGCTTTAAAACTAGAGTCATACCTCCTGGAGGTGATGGGGGAAAATCAGATGGGGTTCATAAAGGGGAGGAAGCTGACAGCAAACATGTACCGGTTGTTTAATGTGGTGCTTACTCCTGAAATCGGGCCGGTGTGGGAGATTATTGTGTCACTGGACACAGAGAAGGTGTTAACCGGGTAGAGTGGGGATACATCTTTACGGTACTGGAGAAATTTGGGCTGGGTCTGGGATTTGTGTCCTGGGTGCGGCTACTGTATGCGGCACCGTTGGCTAACGTCTGTACTAATAAAATAAACTGATACCTTTCGCTTCCATCGATGCATGAGGCAGGGATGTCTGTTGTCTCCTTTGTTGTTTGTGATGGCTGTTGAGCATTTGGCTATGGCATTGGGGGCCTCAAAGGAATGGAATGGGATAGTTAGGGGTGGAGTGGAGCATAGAGTATCGTTATATGCTGACGATTTGTTATTATACGTAAGGGATCCGGAGTCATCTATTGGGAACATTATGGGGATTTTGCGCCGATTTGGGGCTTTCTCTGGTGGGGAGGGTTAAGGCAGACTTATAGAGATGGGATAGTCTCCCGATATAGTTGACTGGCAGAGTTCAGTCGGTTAGAGTGAATGTATTGCCTACCTATCCCTATTCCAGTTCTTTCTGCCTGTCATTTTTTCAAGAGGTGGACTGGCTTATTACTGGATTTATCTGGGCAGACATGGTTCCAAGTATCCGAGGTGGGGGGGGGGGGGGGGGGTGCTCCAGAGGGAGAGACAGGCAAGGGGCTTCGCGCTGCCAAATTCATCATATTTCTATTGGCCGGCTAACGCGGAGAAGATGCTGGGGTGGTGCCGGGATCCGGGGGGCCCCTGGGTACAGGTGAGATTGGAGTCAGTTCGGGAGCTGAGTTTAGAAGTGTTGGTAAATGTGTCACTTCTGGTGGTGCCGCTGAAATAGTCAACAAATCCAGTGGTAGTGGCCAGACGGGTCCAGGTACCTTCAGGGTTGTTGGCATTCCTGGGTGTACAATCGTCTACCTTATTGGAACAGATCTTACCCTGCACGGGACTGATGGAAGGTAGTATGTCCGGAATGTACCAGCGAATAGCAGGAGAGAAGTTGATTTCGGTTGAGGGGGTGAAGGCGAAATGGCTGGAGGAGTTGGGGCCGATTCTGGTGGAAGAGGTGTGGTGTGAGGCATTGAGGAGAATGAACGTGACTTTGCTGTGTGCAAAGCTGAGCCTCATTGAGTTAAAGATAGTTTTTCGAGTGCACCTTACAAAAGCAAGGATGATCCCTTTTGTGGAGGGGCGGAGGACAGGGACGAGTGCAGTTCAAGGGGTCCCGCACACTACACACACATGTTCTGGTCTTATACCAGGCTGGAGGAGCTTTGGATGTCCTTCTTTTCACAAAAAACATTTTATTGGAGGCATTTTAAAATATACAGATACCAAAGAAGAAAAAACACAAAAAACAATCGCGGCAACAGCAAACAGCCAAAACATCCTTACACAAACCCCCCCCCCAACAATCTCCCCCCCCCCCCCCACTCTATTCCTTGCCACTCCAGCACCTGCTCCCACTTTTTTAACTTTCAACCCAACCCAAACAGAAAAAGAATGCCTCCCCCCGAAGACTCATTACTCCTTAAAGTGTTGATGAACCGCTTCTACCTCGAGATGAACCCCTCCTCTGCACCCTTAATGGCAAACGTGATTTTCTCTAAGTGCAGGAACTCTGCCAAGTTTCTCACCCACACATCTGTGCTCGGAGGCTCCGAGTCCCACTAGCACAACAAAATCCATCTCCGGGCTATCAGTGAAACAAAGGCCAATACACCGGCCTCTCTCCCACTTGCACTCCCGGATCCTCTGACAGTCCAAATAACTCCACCTGCGGACTCGGAGCTGCCGTTACCCCCAGACTCGTCAACATCGTGGGCTGGATTCTCCAAATCCAGGTCCAGAATCTTTGCCAAAACCCGCCTCATAAACTGCACATCTTCCCAATTTGGGGCATACTCATTCACCAGCACCATGGGTGCCCGCTCCAACCTTCCACTCACCATCACAAATCTACCCCCAGGGTCTGTCACTATATGCCCACCTCAAAAGCCACCCTCTTATTGATCAACACTGCCACCCCCATTGTCTTCATATCCAACCGTGAATGGAATACCTGCCCCACCCAACCCTTTCTCAATCTTGTCTGGTCCCCCACCTTCAAATGCCTCACCTGAAGAAACTCCATGCCCGCCTTCAAACTCCTTAAATGTGTGAAAGCACAAGACCTCTTAATCATTCCAATCAACCACCGAACGTTCTACATAATCAACCGTGTTGGAGGAGTGCACCCCACCACCCTGGTCTGCTATAGATCCGCTTTAACCAGCTTCCCCTGGTCCATGCCTCGCTCACACTCTGGGCCTCCCCAAGATGCCTGCCGCCATCTCCCCTTAACCAACTGCGCCACACCAACTGCGCCCATGTCAGCATCCCTCCCCCTCAACCCACCCCATAAACAAATAAACAAAAAAACAACCCACCTGCTCCCCTCCCCACACCCTCCATGGATTGTCCAGCCACTGCACTCCTGTTAACTAGCCTACCTGCTAACATGGTGGCCCCCACTCGAGGCAACAACGGCTACCCCACCTTCCCCTGTACCACCCCTCACCTGCAGTTCCCCAAGACAGTTGAACACACTTACCCAATCCTCGTCCACACATAGTAAATACAACCATCCGCCTGGCGTATACACCCACATTCCCCAGACTGGCATCTCCAAAGTTCAATGTTCTCACAAGCCTCCCAGTCCATGAGCTCTCATAAAATTAGTCGCCTCCTTCAGCGTATCAAAGTAAAATGCCTGATTCTGGTGCATGACCCACATACGAGCAGGATACAACACCCCAAACTTCACTCCTTTCTTGTAGAGGGTCTCCTTCACCCTTTTGAATCCAACCCGTCGCTTGGCCAACTCCGCACCCAAGTTCTGGTAGATATGCACCACATTTCCTTCCCAGGTACCTTCTCCCATCTCCTTCGCCCACCGCAAAATCTTTCTCTGTCCAGAAAATGATCCTCTCCCACCTTTGGTCTCCACCTCAATGCCCTATGTGCTCAATCTACCTCAGGAGGATGGTCAAAGTCTCCCTCTCCCAACAGCTACTCAACCATGTTTGTCACATACTTTGTGGCTTGCGTTCCCTCAATCCCTTCAGGCA
This sequence comes from Scyliorhinus torazame, assembly GCF_047496885.1. Lineage (NCBI taxonomy): Eukaryota > Metazoa > Chordata > Chondrichthyes > Carcharhiniformes > Scyliorhinidae > Scyliorhinus > Scyliorhinus torazame. The sequence goes on from NC_092719.1 coordinate 64,372,136, forward strand.
GCCCCACAATCTGAAGATTCTACCTCCTGAGGTAATTTTCCAGGTCTTCCACCTCACTGTTTCTGGCACTCCGTCATGAGGACCGTATCGGCCACCTCATGATCCACCACCGACTCCTCCACCTTCTAACACGCCTATCTCTGCATCTCCAGCCTTTACTCCTCTCTCTTAATAGCTGCCCGGATTGGCTCCACCACCTTAGCCAGGTCCTCCAAGGCCTCTTGCCTCTGCTGCTGGAACGTGGTGTTCAAAAAATCCACCAATTGTTCAGTAGACCACTGGGCAGTCAACGACACTCCAGGGCCCTCTGCCATCCTTCTCACTGTCGCACTTCGAACGTCCTCCCACCCAGACCACTGCCCCTTGCTCAATACACTCCTCCTTCAATAAGCCAAAAAGCAGCCCCACTGGAATTCCTGGGCTGGATTCTCCATCAGCGGGATCCTCCACTTCGCCAGCAGTGCACTCACACCCGTGGGTTTCACGACCGATTGGGGGTGCCCACGATGGGAAACCCCAATGGCCGGCTGCCGGGACAGAAGATCCCACTGCCAGTGGGACACGCCGTACCAGAAAACGGGTGCGGTGGGACGGGAATCCCGCCCTCCATCTCTCCCTGTTCATGCACTCTGTGCCAGCAAGCATCCCCCATATCAGGAGAAAAGGGCCAAACAATTCAAGCGGGAGCCACCAGATGTGCCACCATTCACTCCATGGCCACCACTGGAAGTTTGGAGGACCTTTTTGACACCATGTCAGCGATTCTGAGTGTGAAGGTGGAACCGTGCCCGCTGGCAGCGGTTTTTGGGGTCTCTGATGTGCTGGAACTGTGGACGAGGGCAGACACAAATGTCCTTGCCTTTGCTTCATTGATAGCATGGAGGTGCATCCTGTTACGCTTGAGGCTGGCACCGCTGCCAAAGGCTTCAGTGTGGACAGGTGACGTGATGGAATTTCTGCATCTCGAGAATGTCAAATACATTGTAAGGGGGTCAACGGAGGTGTTCCATCATGGATGGCGACCGTTTATAATATACTTTAAAGAATTAGTCACTGCTAGTTATTAAGGGGAGGCTTTCTCGTTACTGAAGGGTAGTTTGGATAGATGGGGAGTTGTGAGGAGGGGAGAGGTAAGGGCGTGTATTTTGTATTATGTAAACAAAAAGGTTTGTTTATGTCTGTTGTTATCTTCTATATGAAACGTTAACAAAATTCAATGAAAATCATTTTTAAAAATACAAAACTAAAAGTTATGACACATAGGCCAAGTTTCCCTTTGGGATTTTATTTCCACAGAGATTACCAGCTGCCAGATCAGAACAGAATGCTCTTCTTAAGCATGTCGGGATGTTTTACTATGTGAAATGTGCCACCTAAATACCATTTTTAAAAAACCAACAGCACAGCAAGATGACCTTGTTCAAGCCATCCATTAATACCCTACAGTGCTTCTATCTGAAAAGGAAAGATGCAGTACACCTCATAGTATCAAAGCTATGGCAATAGTTAATGCCTGGAAAATGCTCAAACATTCTTACCTTGAAAGAATCTTACACTCCAACAATGCACAGTTTTCATTCCCGATATTTTGATAATAATGCATGAATGAAACCAAATTAAAGGGATTATGCCTTAGGCATGTAGACCACGAATTATGATGGGACTGTAAACATTCAATTAACATTTGACCCTTAATCAAAGTCAATTCAAAAATGTCCTTTTCTCAATTAAGCTTGAAGAGTGAAGTGAATTCACACATATTGTTTTTTGGATATTTGTGTTCAAAGCAAGATCTGCATGCAAACAAATTTGCTGGTACTTGATGATTTGCAAGTCATGGGGGAGTGAAGTTGGATTTAATTGTGTTTGTTTACCAGGCAGAAAATGGGGGGGTGGAGCTCTTTTAAGGGCCAAGCTTGTATGGCTAACACGGCATCAAAAATATGTCTGTTGCCATATTGGTGTGGGCACCATAAATGCATTCTTGGCAGCTGCCGAAAACAGCAGTTGCCTTGAAGGCAAAGGTGTCAGAACTACTACACTCGGGAATCAAGCAGCCCACTAAGGCTCAATAGATGCCACGTTCTAAACCTGTGATGTCTATCATCCAGAAGGACAAGGGCAGCAGATGCATAGGTACACCACCTAGCATGTTCCACTCAAGTCACACAGCATCCTGATTTGGAACTATACCACCGTTCCTTCACTGTTGCCGCATCAAAATCCTGTACCTCCTTCGCTAATTATACTGTGAGTGTACCTACACAACAGTGGGTGTGCCTACACCACATGGATTAAGCTGTTCAAGAAGACATCTCACCACCATCTTCTCAAGGGAAATTAGGGATGGACAATAAATGCTGGTCTAGCCAGCGATGCTCAAATCCTGTAAAACAATAAATTAATCACCTGGATTACATGTGATCTAAACAGCGGTCATTAAAGTGTCTACTGGGGGTTGCTAATGGGATATATTATTTTTTAATTACTACCCGTAATGCGGAATTCCATGACACTGCAGCAGGCCACTCCAAGCCTTGGCTTAAACCCTTCCTGTTGTCCCACCCTAGGACTTAACTTGGGAAAGCTGAAGGATGCCTTTGCATAAGCGCTAGATGCTGACAACTGGCCTGAAATATTAAGATGAGCAACCAATTCTGTGCAGTCTTCAGGCTGGTCCCTTCTGGATCAAAATTCCTTAAGGTACACATTCTGTACAAAAACTCCAGCAACTATGCACATCAACGTGATATCATGTCATACAGTTGTAACGATAACTGGTTGGCGATCAAATGAATAAGAAACATGAGCGATAACTGAATCACGCACAGCCGAACATCTAAATAGTTTAGTGATCATTGAGGTTGTGCAAGAACTGTGTGCTCCATTAAAAAATTGTTTAAAATTGAGGCCAGATTTCTGTGGCGTGTTTACCAAATGTACCTTGGATGCATCACTAGTTTAATGGTCACAGATTAGCAACACTTGGGAATAATTTCAATTTCAGACAGATGAAACAAAAGTCTGGATTTGTTTTGTCAAATTAAGTAGCAATTTTTCTCTGTTCAATGCAAAAATATAATGAGAGTAGATATCTAAAATGTTATTGGCAAACATCGATGCATTTTTCTGTTTCTTCCTTCCATTGGTTATGAGTAGGTGGCTTATTGCCAGATCTCACAATGTTCCACTTGCTCGTACTCCTAATTTCCTACTCTTTTTCTGCCCATAATATTTTAAAATCTATTATAACCATGATAATTTTACGATATATGAGAAATGACAACATTACCACAAAAGACAAAATGGAGCATTTTGCATCTAGCTATTTAGCATTCAGATTCACCAGGACATAAAAGCTATTTTGAACCTCGCCTTGCCAAAAGATCCAGCTTAGTTTTTAAACAAATGGTTGATCTATTATGGCACTTTGATGGTGAGTAAGTTATTCTGCTATTTTTCATGCAATAACATATTAGCTCACTGATATATGATCGGAGAATAAGTCAAATAAATTAATGACCTTGATTATTGTTAATTGTTTATTTGTTCGATTTTATCTCAAATTACTTTTTTCAGAGACTGGGGGATTGGGTAGAGTACAAGTATGTAGCAGCTGAGTTATTGGACTGTGTGTGCTGGTACTGGTTAGCGAGATGACAGTCGGCATGTGACTTGATAGTGTAAGGAGGATGGACCTGTGGTAGGAGGATGGACCTATGGTGTGAAATGTATCAAAGCTTTTAGGAATATTTGGCCATGCAAGGATCTGGGAGAACCAAAAAGAATTTGAAAGATGTGGATATACTTGGAAAGACAATTTTGATATTTCTTCACATTGGTTTGAGAGATGGCACAAGATATGGATGCTGGGAGACTTGGGGTGGGAGTAAGGGAAAGGTGATGTTTTTTTGGGGGGGGATGAATTGATTATCAGACTAAAATTAGGCCACATCATTTAAAAATAAGATGTCTCCCTTTTAACACAGAGAAACATTTTCTCCCAAAGGGGTCGTTGATGTGTGGAATTCTCTCATCCAGAAATCAGTGGAGGCTGGGTCTTAGAATTTATTTATTTTAAATTTAGAGTATCCAATCCATTTTTTCCAATTAAGGGGCAATTTAGCATGGCCAGTTCACCCAACCTGCACATTTTTGGATTGTGGGGGCAAAACCCACGCAAACACGGGGAGAATGTGCAAACTCCACACGGACAGTGACCCAGAGCCGGGATCGAACCTGGGACCTCGGCGCCGTTTAGAATTTATTCAAGGCAGAATTAGACAGATTTTTGTTAGGCAAAGGAGGTAAGGGTCATGGGGGACAGACCAGGGGGAAAATGATGACATCCAGATCAGCTGTGATCATATTTAACGGTGGAGCAGACTGGAAGGGCCAAATGGCCTGCTCCTACTAGTACCTCAGCTGGTACGAGAATTGAACCCACGTTGTTGGCGTCACTCCGCATCATGAACCAGCTGTCCAGCCAATTGAGCGAACCGACCTCCATATTTTCATCACAGGATAATTTTGTGGGGCCAAGCTTCAATACCGAGCATGCATCATTGGAAGCACGAGACACAGAATTAGCCTTGCAGACCTCTCTCCAATCTACACCAGGGAACTGAGCTTTGCAATATTGCCCCTTAGAACTCAACATTTCATCACTATGCATCTTCTGAGAAAACCAACCAGGTTGAGAGAAAAATCCTCTGAATACCATGCTATAGGTCATGAGAATAACTGGCTTTCATTACAATGAACAGGCCACATCAGGCTCAATGTGGAAATTCATTGATGCTCACCAAACATTAATAAAAAATAGCTATTTAAATCCTGAATTTATAAAATGTGTAGGACAAAGCACTGCTCAGGAATGTGCCCTCTTCACTGGTATCTTTCTATTTCAGGGAGATAGGCTGCAGATAATTTTATAACATGGGAAATAAGTTTAAGATCATAAAATTAATCAGAAATTGTAACTCACTTTACACAATGGTAAACAGTGGTTCCTGAGCTACTAATATCTTTGTTTATGTGGTCTTCAGGCCTCGAGGACTCAACATTCAACTCAGTTTGGAAGACCTCTGCCTTCATTGGATCAGTTTTCTAATTCTCCGTCAGACCACTAGATGGAGCACGGCATGGCAATGTGGCAGTTCTGAGGGTGGGGAGGATAAAATGGCAGGACGGGTCCTATCCCGCAGAGCTGCACCTCCTGTTAACCAATCAGAGCAAAACATCGACAGCTGCCAAGGAAAGCTTTAAGAACCCGGTGGCTTTGCCCTTCTGTCTGCTATCTGAGTTAGCGTGGCGTTCAAAGGCAGCAGTGGCGAATCTAAAATAGCAACCAGAACGGATGAAGCAGCAATTTTAAAAATTCGTTCACTTTACCTTTAATCGTGACCTATATTCTTCAATTCTTAAATATTTGTGGGGTCCTTTTATCATTACTTCACTTTTTTAAAAACAGAGCGGAAAACATCATTTAAAGGAAAATCTCCAAATGCACTCTGGCTGGATAACATCGAGAATCCCCAATGTCAATTTTCATTAATCTCTGAAACATTAATGCTGAGGAATCCAAGGATTCCAGAGGGAAAATCTGTTCCTTGGGCCTTGCCAGCGTTCAAGCTTGCCCAGCAGGAACACATTAAGAAACTGTTCATTCAGAACTTGCCGATGTTTCCATCCATTAGCAAATGATGGGCTGAGGGTTTTTCGTTTTCTGGGATGCTCTTCCATTGCGGGTGGAGCTACACCAGGTGCACTGGAGTGGAATATTTATTTCATACATTCCTCAGGGTCATGGAAAAGATATCTTGTATTTTTTGTTCTTTGACACCCTCACACTGGATTATTGTCAGCTAAAGATGATTTTTCTCTTGTTTCTAAAGGGAAGTATTGAAGGTTTTGATCACTGCTTCGTAATCTCAGGAATGTGCTTGGTGTAGCTACTTGCACTGAAAACGTTTGCCCTTTCCTTAACTCAATCATTTTGAGCAAAATTACATTCTTGCTTAGTCAGTCCCAACATTACTGTTTTCCCTGCAGTGCAGGGGTGCAGAGTTCTCATTCTCCTATGCTTAAAAGAATTATGCTAGTTGCCTAACTGTTGTTAAGGTCAATATTAGTCGCTTAAATAATTTGTCTTCACCTGTATACACAAACAGGCAAAATAAATGCCTGAATCCAGGGAAGGCAACATTATGTGAGGCAGAGAGCCTTGTTTTTGGTGGACGCCTATTGTCAGTCATGGCCCAACCCCTTAAAAATCCCTATTAGCCTCACAGCCAGAGGCTGATAGTTTTTATTTATTTATAATTGCGACCAGGTGAGAAGGGGTGAACTGGCTCCCCCTTATTCAGGCCATGATCTCATTGACTGGCAGGGGCTTGAGGGGCTGAATGGCCTACTCTTGAACCTATGTTCCTCTATTCAGCCCCATTCATTGGGGTTATGCTTTGTCCGAATCCAAATTTATTTAACTATTTATGCAGTGAGCAATAAGAAGCTAATCAATCGAGGTTTTCTTGAGTTGAAGAAGCAGCAAATTTATTAACTACTAAAGCTTAGGGAAAAAATAATAAAAATATGACATCACCTACACAGGTATCAGAAATAAGGGTAGTTAGAGCCCAATAAAAAGGATAAAAGAATATATAGTTAAGTGTCCTTTGCTTGTCGTTGAGGCATAGATTGTTAAACATTGGGGCTGATTTGCATTAGCAGGTCTTGTCGATGCGTTCAGGTGTACAAGATGTTGCGATTATTACCAGATTTTGGTTCGCTGGTTGATTTCCAGTGACGTTATCTTCTGAACCGGTTGATACACTTGTCCTGAAAGAGACAGAGGGAGAGAGCGCAGCTTTTCAGTCTGTTTCCAAGCTGAAAACTTACTTGCCACTTCCTTTGTCACTTGCAATCTCTCTACAATGGTTGCAGCATGGTCTGTTATACTTCATCTAATGTGTATTTCTGAAGAGTTTTGGGTAGATCTGTCTGTGACAGCCATTGTTTCAATATCCAGCACGTTGCATTTAATGTTTCTACCTTCGAGAGTGAACGAATTTCAACGGGTCTCTGAAAGTTTGTTTGTTTTTCCCACCTTCACTTTGGAAGACTTTACATTTTTAAGTAATTTGTTCTGTCTGATATCAAATTGCAAAATTTTCAGTAAGTTGAAAGTTTGAAAAGTCATAGTTTCAGAAATAAAGGAACAATCCCTCCAACCCCCCCCCCCCCCCCACCCCACCCCCCCCCCCCGCCACACCCCCAACCCCCCACCCTGTAGGCTGGAGCAGTGGTTTTAACATGTGAGGAAATGGGATATCTGGACGTATGGAGGACTTGCACCCTAGAGAAGGGTTATTTCTTTTTTCTCAGCCTCTCATCAATATCGCAATAGTATCGACGATTTGTTTTGTGCCTAGGACTATCCTACCTTTAATGTCCTCATGCCATATGGGTAGCATTGTAATATCTGACCATGCTCCTGTCTTCTTGGAAGTTTTGCTGGAGGTCTCTCCCCACCCTTGGTCTAGGTCATGGCGGTTTGACACCTCCCTGCTTTGGGATGAATCCTTTATAATACATTTTAAGAAAGAGTTTGAGTTTTCTTTACACTGTAATTCCTCTTCTGATGTCACTCCGACCACTTTGTGGAAGGAGTGACACCATGCCTCTGCTAAGGGGTTGGTTACTTCTTACACAACTAACAAAAGGTGGAGAATGCTGGAGAGCTGGCATCGGTTGGAGGTTTGCTGGGCTGATGTAGAGAAGAAGTAGAGGACGGCCTCTGCATGCAATTGCTGACGGAGGTTAACATAGCTAGGGTGGCTCTCGGGAAAAGTCTATGGTTCGTGAAGCAAAAACTGGATGCGTTTGGGAATACGGCGAGTAAGTCCTTGGACTTTTTGACTCGAGGAGGGCAGACTCTAGAGCCGTCTCCTCTATGCAGAACTTGCGGGGGAGGATGTTATTAAAAACTGAAGAGATTAATGATTCATTGAGGATACCTATTCTGAATTATATAAAATGGTCAATCTGACGATGTGGTGGCACGCCTGGAACACTTCTTTTCTTCCCTTGAATTCCCTGTGGTTTTGGAGGATCAACTCCAGGTCCTTAGTTCTCCTATCTTTCAAAGTGAAATGGTTGTGGCCATTAAGGAGCTTCAGCCGGGGAAGACCCTGGGGCCAGATGGTTTTGGGTGTGAGGTTTACACGGCGTTTAAGGATCTGTTAATGAAGACCTTGGTGGGTATGTATTATCATTCCTTTGAGGCTGGTCTGCTGCCACTGACGCTTTGGGAGGCAACATCTCCCTGATTTTGAAGACAGACAAGGACCCAGAGGAATGTGCCTCCTATAGGCCAATCTCACTTCTGAATATTGATTTAAAATTGTTGTCTATTGGTGCACCGGTTAGAGGGAGTTTTACCGATGGTTATCTGGAGGATCAGACTGGGTTCATAAAAAGTACGTTTTCCAGTAACAATGTTAGAAGTTTATTGAATGTGATCCAGGCTTTCCAGAAGTGAGCACTAGAGTAACTGGTCATCTCTTTGGATGCAGAGAAAGCCTCTGATGGGGTGGAGTGGAATTATCTGCTGCACAAGATGCGGAGATGTGGGTTGAGTGGGGAATATATTAAGTGGATTCAGGTGCTGTACCATAGGCCCTTGGTGGCAGTACTCACAAATAGCTTCAGGTCTGAGAACCTTGGCTTGCAGAGTGGGACCAGACGGGGTGTCCCCTGCCCACCTTGCTGTTTGCATTGGACAAAGAGCTGCTCAAGGGGGTTATTTGATTGGAGCCCTTGAGATCGGAGCTGGGTTGTGGGGAGAAGCAGCATGAGATTATAATTTAATAATAATAATAATAATAATCGCTTATTGTCACAAGTAGGCTTCAATGAAGTTAATGTGAAAAGCCCCTAGTCGCCACATTCCGGCGCTTGTTTGGGCAGGCCGGTTTGGGAATTGATCCCGTGCTGCTGGCATTGTTCTGCATTACAAGCCAGCTGTTTAGCCCACTGTGCTAAACCAGTCCCTGGATTTATGAGAATGATGTGCTGCTGCTTGTGTTGAAGTCGGATGTCATGATTCCCGTTGTTATTGATGTGGTGGCTAGGCTTAGTGCCTTCTCCGATTATAAGGTGAATTTTACAACATCGAAGGCTATGCCAGTGGGAGAAATGAGAGGTGAACCTCCTTGCCAATTTTCCTTTAGGTGGCCTCTGATAGTGTTTATGTACCTGGGTGTTACAATGGCCCCTGCCTTTAGACAGTTATATGGGGCTAACCTTCCTCAGCTGATTGCTTTCTATTAGATAGTCTTTCCTGTCGGTCTCATGGCTGGGCAGGATTGTTGTCCAGATTGCTTTACCCTTGCAGATTTTGACAATCTTGTTGTCAGCAAGAGTCTTGAAGGAGATTAATAGAATGATCAGTTTGTTTAAGAAGAATCCCTGTCTAAAGTTCTCCAAGTTACAGCTCCCAGATTTCATAGAATTTACAGTGCAGAAGGAGGCCATTCGACCCATTGAGTCTGCACCAGCCCTACAAAGAGCACCCAACCTAAGCCCACACCTCCACCCTATCCCCGTAACCCAGCAACCACACCTAATTTTTGGACACTGAGGGCAATTTAGCATGACCAATCCAACTAGCCTGCACATCTTTGGACTGTGGGAGGAAACCGGAGCACCTGGAGGAAACCCACGCAGACACGAGGAGAACATGCAGACGCCGCACAGTGACCCAAGCCGGGAATCGAACCCGGGTCCCTGGCACTGTGAAGCAACAATGCTAACCACTGTGATACCGTCCCACCCCTTCCAAGGGGGATGTGGGTGCCCTGAATATAAGGCTATATAACCTGGCCTCTTACCTCAGATTTATAAGGGTTTGGGTTAGGGAGGTCTTTGCCTCCATATGGCTCAATATTAAAGCAGATCAGGCAATTTACCCTTTGCAGGTATTGTTACTTTATGGGGACAATAAGGCAAGTTCTGCTAGATGCGAAAATCTTATTATTGTCAATACTCTTAGAGCATGGAGAATGGTCCATCAACTGGAAGGGAGATCTAAACTGACTTCCAATCTTTCTCCCATCCAGAACAATCTGGAAATCCCACCAGATGTAATGGGCCATTTGATACTTGGAGAGATAGAGACATTTGTATGCTGGGAGATATGTTCAGTGATGCTTCCTTGTCATCCTTTGAGCAGCTATGTCAACAATTTGACATCCCAATACATTCCTTTTTTAAGTATCTGCAACTCAGATACTTTTCTTGAATAAGACAATCCTGTGTCTTAATTCCTCTATATCCCCAGTGTAAAATATCCTGATTTCTGCGGAACCTAGACATGTGATTAGCAAGTTCTATGAGACCTTGTTATTCGAGATCCTGGGTTAATACATTGGGTACTTTGCAGTCTTAGGAGAAATAGTTAGCCATTAATATTGATGAGGAGACATGAGGTAGTATATGGGATTATGCCCCCAAAAAATTTGGTTTGCAGTAGAATGAAGGATTGTTTAAGATACTGAACTGTTTGCACATCACACCAAGTCTGAGGCAAATGTTTGATCCTGCTATATCCCCAATGTGCCTTGAGTGCCTGGTAATCAAGGGTGATTAAATACTCTGTGTATGGACCTGTGTTAAGAGTCAATCTATTGGTCTGGTGTAGTTAGGGAGCTTGAGAGGATATTTGACAAAGCCTTAGAGTTTAATCCTTTGTTCCTAATTCTGGGTCTTCCAGATGAGAGAATTTTCAGATGTTAATGAAAGAAAGCTGGACAATATCCTAACTTCTGCAGTTTATAAAAATATCCTCTGCTCTTTGATCAGCAACAAGTATCCTTTCATTCAAAACTGGCAAAAATTAGTAATGGAATGGATCTCCATGGAATTCTTGACATTTGTGATCCATTCTAAGTCTGATGCATTCCGTAAAGTGTGAGAGCCCTATCTCACATGCATAGGCTCCGCCTTGTCTGACCTACTCCTGCTGTGTTTCCCTTGAGCTATACTGGAAGTCTTGTTCTTGCAATACATAAAGCCATGAGGCATGACATGCCATCCAATCTTATTTATTTGGTGGTTTCCATTTCCTCCCCTAATTGATTTGTTTTCTGATTGATCCAGAACTAAAACTGGAGGCATTATTTCATTGTTCTCAAGTCATCCTGTTGTGTTCGTTCTTATATTTGCAATAATTCTTGTTCTGTAAGATACCTGCTTTGCATTAAAAATGTTTTTTGTTGTGTTATTTGTAAAATGTTTTAAAAGCCTAATAAAAAATATATAATTTTTTAAAAGGTGCAGGAAATGAAAGTTGCCATAGTTCCCGAGGACCATGGGCTGCTCCCCTCTTTTGAGAGAGAGCTGACTGGTGGTGATTTAACCTGAGGGTCACATACCTCAAGCGAGGGGCAAGGTTGAGAAGGCGGAGAACAATATAAATGTGATCCGGCAATTTATAAAAAGCTTCATTGATTAGAATGCAAGAAAGAGCACAAGGGGCTGGTTTAGCACAGGGCTAAATCGCTGGCTTTGAAAGCAGACCAAGGCAGGTAGCAGCACGGTTCAATTCCCGTACCAGCCTCCCTGAACAGGCACCGGAATGAGGCAACTAGGGGCTTTTCACAGTAACTTCATTTGAAGCCTACTTGTGACAATAAGCGATTTTCATTTCATTCATGATAAATCACTAATATTCTGCCAGGAATGAAAGGATTCACAAAAGCATTGAAAATGTGAAACTTTTTTTAACTGAAACATAGAAGGTGGGGATCAAACAAAGAACAAAGAACAAAGAAATGTACAGCACAGGAACAGGCCCTTCGGCCCTCCAAGCCCGTGCCGACCATACTGCCCGGCTAAACTACAATCTTCTACACTTCCTGGGTCCGTATCCTTCTATTCCCATCCTATTCATATATTTGTCAAGATGCCCCTTGAATGTCCCTATCGTCCCTGCTTCCACTACCTCCTCCGGTAGTGAGTTCCAGGCACCCACTACCCTCTGCGTAAAAAACTTGCCTCGTACATCTACTCTAAACCTTGCCCCTCTCACCTTAAACCTATGCCCCCTAGTAATTGACCCCTCTACCCTGGGGAAAAGCCTCTGACTATCCACTCTGTCTATGCCCCTCATAATCTTGTATACCTCTATCAGGTCGCCCCTCAACCTCCTTCGTTCCAGTGAGAACAAACCAAGTTTATTCAATCGCTCCTCATAGCTTATGCCCTCCATACCAGGCAACATTCTGGTAAATCTCTTCTGCACCCTCTCTAAAGCCTCCACATCCTTCTGGTAGTGTGGCGACCAGAATTGAACACTATACTCCAAGTGTGGCCTAACTAAGGTTCTATACAGCTGCAACATGACTTGCCAATTCTTATACTCAATGCCCCGGCCAATGAAGGCAAGCATGCCGTATGCCTTCTTGACTACCTTCTCCACCTGTGTTGCCCCTTTCAATGACCTATGGACCTGTACTCCTAGATCTCTTTGACTTTCAATACTCTTGAGGGTTCTACCATTCACTGTATATTCCCTACCTGCATTAGCCCTTCCAAAATGCATTACCTCACATTTGTCCGGATTAAACTCCATCTGCCATCTCTCCGCCCAAGTCTCCAGACAATCTAAATCCTGCTGTATCCTCCGACAGTCCTCATCGCTATCCGCAATTCCACCAACCTTTGTGTCGTCTGCAAACTTACTAATCAGACCAGTTACATTTTCCTCCAAATCATTTATATATACTACAAAGAGCAAAGGTCCCAGCACTGATCCCTGTGGAACACCACTGGTCACAGCCCTCCAATTAGAAAAGCATCCCTCCATTGCTACCCTCTGCCTTCTATGGCCTAGCCAGTTCTGTATCCACCTTGCCAGTTCACCCCTGATCCCGTGTGACTTCACCTTTTGTACTAGTCTACCATGAGGGACCTTGTCAAAGGCCTTACTGAAGTCCATATAGACAACATCTACTGCCCTACCTGCATCAATCATCTTAGTGACCTCCTCGAAAAACTCTATCAAGTTAGTGAGACACGACCTCCCCTTCACAAAACCGTGCTGCCTCTCACTAATACGTCCATTTGCTTCCAAATGGGAGTAGATCCTGTCTCTAAGAATTCTCTCCAGTAATTTCCCTACCACTGAAGTAAGGCTCACCGGCCTGTAGTTCCCGGGATTATCCTTGCTACCCTTCTTAAACAGAGGAACAACATTGGCTATTCTCCAGTCCTCCGGGACATCCCCTGAAGACAGCGAGGATCCAAAGATTTCTGTCAAGGCCTCAGCAATTTCCTCTCCAGCCTCCTTCAGTATTCTGGGGTAGATCCCATCAGGTCCTAGGGACTTATCTACCTTAATATTTTTTAAGACACCCAACACCTCGTCTTTTTGGATCACAATGTGACCCAGGCTATCTACACCCCCTTCTCCAGACTCAACATCTACCAATTCCTTCTCTTTGGTGAATACTGATGCAAAGTATTCATTTAGTACCTCGCCCATTTCATCTGGCTCCACACATAGATTCCCTTGCCTAACCTTCAGTGGGCCAACCCTTTCCCTGGCTACCCTCTTGCTTTTTATGTACGTGTAAAAAGCCTTGGGATTTTCCTTAACCCTATTTGCCAATGACTTTTCATGACCCCTTCTAGCCCTCCTGACTCCTTGCTTAAGTTCCTTCCTACTTTCCTTATATGCCACACAGGCTTCGTCTGTTCCCAGCCTTTTAGCCCTGACAAATGCCTCCTTTTTCTTTTTGACGAGGCCTACAATATCACCCGTCATCCAAGGTTCCCGAAAATTGCCGTATTTATCTTTCTTCCTCACAGGAACATGCCTGTCCTGTATTCCTTTCAACTGACACTTGAAAGCCTCCCACATGTCAGATGTTGATTTGCCCTCAAACATCCGCCCCCAATCTATGTTCTTCAGTTCCCGCCTAATATTGTTATAATTAGCCTTCCCCCAATTTAGCACATTCATCCTCGGACCACTCTTATCCTTGTCCACCAGTACTTTAAAACTTACTGAATTGTGGTCACTGTTACCGAAATGCTCCCCTACTGAAACATCTACCACCTGGCCGGGCTCATTCCCCAATACCAGGTCCAGTACCGCCCCTTCCCTAGTTGGACTGTTTACATATTGTTTTAAGAAGCCCTCCTGGATGCTCCTTACAAACTCCGCCCCGTCTAAAAAATTTGTCTTTTTTTTTTTAAATACTTTTTTTTTAAATTGCAAAGTTACTGTCAACTATCTGTTTCCTAGCACTAGATTTCTAATAGAAATGCGATAGCTAACTATAATACTCTCCGATCTCTGGCTTAGATATCCTCTAAATTATAATTCAGTTATTATGTTTAATTAGTTCCCAAATACTCAAATTTTTTTAAAATTTAGGTTAGAATCCCAACCAGCCACTCTGGCCACAGCTTTTCTGTGATGTCACTTCAGTTTCCCCCCGACACACACAATTTGAAAAAAGGTATAAAAGTAAAAATCACTTACTTACCTTCTTACCTTCTGAGTGTCTGAGATGTTCTCAGGTTCTCTCGCTGACAGAGACTGCTCCTCCACCTCCGATCCTTGACCTGCACAATGCTAATAATATAATAATATAATATGGCACTTACCTTACACCAATGGGTCTTATTATTAGGTTAGAGGAGGAGGGCGGGTGGGAGACACTACACGTGTAGTGTCTCGGGTTTCCTCTCCACCAGAATTTATTGGTTGGGGTGGGGGGGGGGGACTTGCCAGAGGTCGAACTTCCGGTTCCCGCCTTATATAAAAACAAATAAAACAGAGAAGAAGAACAGACACGGGACCAGGCAAGGCTTTTTAAATTACTACTCACCTCCCAGAAGGCCCCTGCGCACCGCTGCCGCCGAAATCCAAAGGGCTGCTCCTGTAAAGGTAAGAGCTTTTAAACTCACTACTCACCTCCCAGAAGGCCCCTGCGCACCGCTGCCGCCGAAATCCAAAGGGCTGCTCCTGTAAAGGTAAGAGCTTTTAAACTCACTACTCACCTCCCAGAAGGAGGTCATTTTCAGATTTTCCAAATTATGCAAAGTTGAAAGGTTCATAGTGAACAATTATTCACCAATAATTTGTGAGTCTGTAAAAAAAGTCAGACATAGACTTGAATTTATCATTGGAAGGTGGAATTTAGAAGATAGTTTTTGCATCCTGCGAGTTAATAGATGGAAATGTGACTTGTCCAGGATATAAGTGAATTGAACACATAAGAGGCAGGTCTTCATCTGGGGCAATTTGGGCTGATTTAAATAATCATAATCTATAAAAGGTGCACGGTCAGGCCCAGGTAAGAAATTAGGCAGTGTGCATGTCTGGTGTAGTCAGGCAAAGAGGAAGGACAACTTTTCTTTGCAAAAATACATTTGATTGTTTACATTTATGAAAACACTTTGTTTAACAGTTCAAAGTTTCTATAACATTAGAACAATACTTACAGGTTATGGTTATAATAGGCATTTCATGCCAAACATATACCCCGAGGGTTTTTTCAGCCCCTTGGTGCAGTAAGGTGGGAGGTAGCCTTTATCAATTGAATCTATGCGGTGATTGACCCAAGCTTTGGTGTGTCGCTCATCACGTAGTCCAGGAATTGGAATGTGCCAGTCTGCAAGATTCAGTCAATGACTTACATTCTTTGCACTGGAAGACCAGTCAGTGTTTGGCAGACCACATAGAGTATTTCACTGAGTTGATTGTCCTCCAGCCGCAGATGTTGTTTATCTTAGTATGCATCCCTGGAAGCAGGCTGTAGAGCACTGAGACCTGTGTCACGAGCTGCTCGGAATGAATCTGGACATAAATCAGCAAAGCTCTTTCCGGACCTTCCCAAAGGCACATTCCAGGAGATGGCTGGCAGTCTCTTCCCAACCATACTCGCCTTGAGCATACCTTATGGGAAGGTGAGATTCCAAGTAGGCAGGAAGGATTTGAGGGGGGAGGCCCCTTATCACCACCAGCTAAGCTATATCTTGCCACTATTTTGAAAGTTCTGATGATGAAGGTCTACGCCAAATAATTTTGAGTCTGCTGCAACACGATCTACCATACCCTCTTCCTGTGGGATGTCGATGATGTTATGCGCAGACCACTGTCTGATGGATCATGGGCCATGGATTGGGGATGAGAAGAGTTCGAAAGGTCAGTGAGATGGTTTTGTCTTCTTTGCAGTTCATCATTAAATACACTGTCATGAGTTGTATCTGTGTTCAGTAGGTGGGTTTTGACGGTATTGGGTTTGGAATTGTAAATCAGAAAATGTGATTGCCAGATTGTTACTTCAGCCAACTTCAGACTATCGAGTAAAAGGTCAACATTATAAGTGTGGAAAAGCCTTCAGATGATTTAAAGAAGTTAATCTAGTGGATAAAATGATAAGGTACATTTCACATTATTGAAAGCATAGTGCATAGTATGGTAACCAAGTTAACCTCTGATAATGTTTAACCTTTTCCCATGTTTTTATATATTAAGTCTAGACATCTGTTGAGATAGCTATTCTGAAGTCTGTTTGTTTACTCAGGAGGTTTATGGGCTCCTGGCTGAAATCCAACTGCTTAATTGCTTTACAGAACTTGGCATTGCTTGTACAGTTGGTTTAAAGAATCTGTTTGTTTACTCAGAGATTGTTATGGGATATTCAACGGTGTCCAACCGTTATAATGGGGCTTTTAAGTTCTGTTCATGAAGTGGATAATGGTGAGGGTAGTATTAAGGTGAGGGTGCGTGACATTACAGAATGAGACTGAGGGTGTGAGCTGAGGGAATGATGGTGAGCTTTTGGGTGAGAGGGTGATGGTGAAAGGACTGATGAGATGAGAGTGAAGGGATGAGGTTTGAGGGTGAGGGGTGATGTGTTGGGCAGGTCAGTTCGGTGTGCACTGCACTTGATGCAGCGATGCGAGAAACAGACCTCTAACACTGTAGATCCAACACAGTTTTATTGAACGATAGAACTAACATACATATTTAATTGTGGGTCGACACTATACGGAACTGACTGGAGACTTTGTGCTAGCCTGACCAGACTTACTCGCTACTGCATGGTGTTTGCACTGTGCTAGCTCGTGGACTCTGACTGTCTCAGTGGCTGGGTCCAGAGACAGCGGGAAACCTAGTGCCCTCTGGCTTTATAGTGGTAGTGTCCTGTCTGGTGATTGGCTGCACTGTGCTGTGTGCTTACTGGTCATCCTGTGTGTCAATCACTGCCTGTCTGCATCTCATTATATACATGCGTGGATATTATGACATCTCCCCCCCTTTCTTTTTGTTTTAAAGTAAATACTAAGGTGTGGATGCTTATAAATATAGATATATATGTGCCTGACTATATACAGAAAGATGTCTAAACGAACATATATACATAGGAAGGTTGCGATAGTGCAGATACATGGCAAACAAAACGATATTTACAGAGGTCCAAATGGTGAAGTCACAAAAATGTACAAAAGCTCAGTCTACAGATTTAGTCTTTGTGGTGGGCGCCGAATTGTAGTTGATCGCCATAGAGGCAGATTAGGAGCCGCCTGCGCTTGGAGAGGTGGGATCGCTGGCATCGCGGTGGGCGCGTGGACCGGCAGGATTGCTGGTAGATCGGTAGCCTTGTGGTAGGGTATGTCCAGAGGAGGCATCGTAGGCGGCGGGGCACGCCGGTCAGGTAGCGGGCATGGAACTCTTCACAGTGCCCGTCTGTTGCGCCGTAGCAGGGAGCCGTCAGTCATGCGGACAAGGAACGATCTTGGGGCCACTTGTTTGAGCACAACAGCTGTGGCTGACCAGCCGCCCTCAGGCAACTGTACGCGAACATGATCATTGAGGGCCAGCTCGGGCAGATCCGTGGCGTGGGCATCGTACGTGGCTTTCTGTTGGGCCCATGACTGCTGCACTTTCTGTAGGACCGTGAGGTGGTCAAGGTCGGGAACGTGGATGGCTGGAACTGTGGCCTCAGAGTGCAATTCATGAGCATCTGGGCTGGGGACAATCCAGTGGACAGTGGGGTCACCCTGTAAGCCAGCATCGCCAGGTTAAAATCGGAGACTGAATCTGCAGCTTTACACAGCAGTCGCTTCACAATGTGGACCCCTTTTTCGGCCTTCCCATTTGACTGCGGGTAGTGGGGGCTGGAGGTAACGTGACGGAAGTTGTAGGATTGTGTGAAGTCAGACCATTCCTGGCTGTAAAAGCAAGGACCGTTGTCGCTCATTACCGTGAGCGGTATCCCATGCCTGCCGAATGTTTCTTGGCAGGCTTTGATTACCGCCTTCGACGTGAGGTCAGACAGTTTCACTACTTCTGGGTAACTGGAGAAGTAGTCGACCAGGAGTACGTAGTCACGCCCCTTGGCATGGAAAAGGTCTACACCTACTTTGGACCACGGAGAGGTCACAATCTCGTGCTGCTGCAACGTTTCTTTGGGTTGAGCTGGCTGAAACTTCTGACAGGTAGGGCAGTTGAGGACTGTGTCGGCAATGTCCTGGCTGATGCCCAGTCAATAGACCGCCTCCCGAGCTCTGCGTCGGCATTTCTCGGCCACAAGGTGACCCTCATGAAGTTGGCCCAGCACCATAGCCCGCATGCTCTGAGGAATTACGATTCTGTCGACTTTCAGAAGGATTCCCTCCATCACCGTCAGGTCGTCTTTTACGTTATAGAAGTGGGGACATTGTCCCTTCTGCCAGCCATTGCTGAGGCGCTGCATCACGCACTGCAGCAGAGGATCCTTGGCTGTCTCCTCACAAATTTGGACCACCCGTTCGTCGGAGGCCAGAAGGTTCGAGGTACACAACTGCACTTGGGCTTCTATGTGGCAGATGAAGTCACTTTGTTCATGCGGTGTGGTAATGGACCTGGACAGGGCATCTGCAATGATCAGCTCTTTACCTGGCGCGTAGACCAGTTCGAAGTCGTAGCGGCGTAGCTTTAGAAGAATACGTTGTTGCCGAGGTGTCATGTCGTTTAAATCTTTCTGGATTATGTTGTCTAGAGGCCTGTGGTCCGTCTCTACCGTGAATTTCGGCAGGCCATAAACACAGTCGTGGAACTTGACTATCCCTGTTAGGAGGCCCAGACACTCCTTCTCAATCTGAGCGTACCGTTGCTCAGTGGGCGTCATGGCCCTGGAGGCATACGCCACTGGAGCCCAGGACGCGGAGTCATCCCGCTGGAGGAGCACCGCCCCAATGCCATCCTGGCTTGCATCAGTTGATATCTTGGTTTCCTTGGTTGGGTCGAAGAACGCTAGACCCGGGGTTGTCGTGAGTTTTGCTTTCAGCTCGCGCCATTCCTCTTCATGCGTGGGCAGCCACTGGAATTCCGTCGACTTTTTGATGAGATGGCGGAGGGCCGTGGTGTGGGATGCCATCTTGGGAATGAATTTCCCAAGGAAGTTGACTATTCCGAGCAAGCGGAGGACCGCCTTTTTGTCCTCCGGGGTCTTCATGGCGTTGATCGCCAAGACCTTGTCGGCGTCTGTCCATACGCCTTGCTGCGAGATGTGGTCACCTAGGCATTTGATCTCCGATTGGCCAAATGAGCACTTGGCCCTGTTGAGCTGAAGACCATATTCATGGACTCTTTGGAATACCTGCTTGAGGCGAGTGATGTGTTCCTGGGGCATTGTGGACCAGATAATGGCATCATCAACGAACACTCGCACACCCTCAATACCCTCCATCATCTGTTCCATGATGTGATGAAATACTTCGGAGGCAGATATGATGCCAAAAGGCATCCGGTTGTAGCAGTAACGACCAAAGGGGGTGTTGAACGTGCACAACTTGCGACTGGATGCGTCCAGTTGTATTTGCCAAAAACCCTTGGAGGCGTCGAGCTTAGTAAAGAATTTGGCATGAGTCATCTCACTGGTCAACTCTTCTCATTTTGGTATTGGGTAATGCTCCCTCATGATGTTGCGGTTTAGATCCTTAGGGTCAATGCAAATGCGAAGCTCCCCTGACAGCTTCTTTACGCAGACGATGTAGCTGACCCAGTCTGTGGGCTCTGTAACCTTTGATATGATGCCCTGGTCTTGGAGGTCCTGTAATTGCTCCTTCAGATGATCCTTGAGGGGCGCTGGCACCCGGCGAGGTGCATGAATTACTGGGGTGGCGTTCGGCTTGATCAGGATTTTGTATTGGTATGGGAGCGTGCCCATTCCGTCAAACATGCTGTGGTACTGCGTGATGATGTCATCTATGTCAGCTTGCAAGTTTCCATCAGGCGAGGCTATCGCCGGTGATGATGACATGGTGTGGACGCGTTGAACAAGGTTCAGGAGTTTGCAGGCACGAGCACCGAGCAGGGATGCTCTGTCAGGCCCGACAATTTCAAACCGCAGCGTCGCCTTGATCATCTTATTGGATACTCCCAGATGACACGAGCTACTGGCAGTTATGGGGTTGCCATTGTAGTCAAGGAGCTGGCAGGCCGGTGGAAGAATGCTTGGTTTGGCGCAGATGGTGTCGAGGTCGGATTTTGAGATGAGGTTCGCTGATGCGCCGGAGTCCAGTTTGAACCGGATGCGGGCCTTGTTCATTGTGAGGACAGCAGACCACTCATCGTCGGGATCCACTCTGAGGATCGAGAGGCGTTGTGTAGGTGTGGTGGAAGGCAGCGCATGTGTAGTTATGATGCCCACCCGGTATGGGGACTTGAGGCACTCAGCATCAGGGTCCGTTGGGCTGTCGGGATCGTAATCTGGCATGCCTTGTTGTATCAAGCGGACACTTCTGAGCCTCAGCTGGGATTGGATTGGATTGGATTTGTTTATTGTCACGTGTACCGAGGTACAGTGAAAAGTATTTTTCTGCGAGCAGCTCAACAGATCATTAAGTACATGAGAAGAAAAGGGAATAAAGAAAATACATAATAGGGCAACACAACATATACAATGTAACTACATAAGCACTGGCATCGGATGAAGCATACAGGGTGTAGTGTTAATGAAATCAGTCCATAAGAGGGTCATTTAGGAGTCTGGTGACAGTGGGGAAGAAACTGTTTTTGAGTCTGTTCGTGCGTGTTCTCAGACTTCTGTATCTCCTGCCCGATGGAAGAATTTGGAAGAGTGAGTAAGCCGGGTTGGAGGGATCTTTGATAATACTGCCCGCTTTCCCCAGGCAGCGGGAGGTGTAGATGGAGTCAATGGATGGGAGGCAGGTTTGTGTGATGGACTGGGAGGTGTTCACGACTCTCTGAAGTTTCTTGTGGTCCTGGCCGAGCAGTTGCCATACCAGGCTGTGATGCAGCCTGATAGGATGCTTTCTATGGTGCATCTGTAAAGGTTGGTAAGAGTCAACGTGGACATGCCGAATTTCCTTAGTTTCCTGAGGAAGTATAGGCGCTGTTGTGCTTTCTTGGTGGTAGCGTCGACGTGGGTGGACCAGGACAGATTTTTGGAGATGTGTACCCCTAGGAATTTGAAACTGCTAACCATCTCCACCTCGGCCCCGTTGATGCTGACAGGGGTGTGTACAGTACTTTGCTTCCTGAAGTTACCAGCTCTTTAGTCTTGCTGGCATTGAGGGAGAGATTGTTGTCGCTATACCACTCCACTAGGTTCTCTATCTCCCTCCTGTATTCGGACTCATCGTTATTCGAGATCCGGCCCACTATGGTCGTATCGTCAGCAAACTTGTAGATGGAGTTGGAACCAAGTTTTGCTACGCAGTCGTGTGTGTACAGGGAGTAGAGTGGGGGGCTAAGTACGCAGCCTTGCGGGGCGCCGGTGTTGAGGATTATTGTGGAGGAGGTGTTGTTGTTCATTCTTACTGATTGTGGTCTGTTGGGCAGAAAATCGAGGATCCAGTTGCAGAGTGGGGAGCCAAGTACTAGGTTTTGGAGCTTTGATATGAGCTTGGCTGAGATTATGGTGTTGAAGGCGGAGCTGTGGTCAATAAATAGGAGTCTAAAG
Source organism: Scyliorhinus torazame (assembly GCF_047496885.1). Lineage (NCBI taxonomy): Eukaryota > Metazoa > Chordata > Chondrichthyes > Carcharhiniformes > Scyliorhinidae > Scyliorhinus > Scyliorhinus torazame. The sequence continues at coordinate 64,394,125 of NC_092719.1, forward strand.
TAGGAGTCCTTGTTTTCGAGATGCTCTAGGGATGAGTGTAGGGCCAGGGAAATGGTATCTGATGTGGACCGGTTGCAGCGGTATGCGAATTGCAGTGGATCAAGGCGTTCTGGGAGTATGGAAGTGATGCGCTTCATGATCAACCTCTCGAAGCACTTCATTACGACTGAAGTCAGGGCCACTGGTCGGTAGTCATTGAGGCGCGTTGCCTGGTTCTTCTTTGGTACCGGTATGATGGTGGTCTTCTTGAAGCAGGTGGGGACCTCGGAGTGGAGTAGGGACAGGTTAAAGATGTCCGTGAATACCTCTGCCAGCTGGTCCGCGCAGGCTCTGAGTGCACGACCAGGGATCCCGTCTGGGCCTGTCGCCTTCCGAGGGTTCACTTTCAGGAAGGCCAATCTGACTTTGGAAGCTGTGATGGTGGGTATGGGTGAATTATGGGCTGCTGGGGCACTCGCCAGCGGATTGTTGGTTACCTGCTCGAACCGAGCATAGAATGCATTGAGTTCATCGGGGAGGGGTGCGCTGCTGCCAGAGATACTGTTCGGCTTCGCTTTGTAGCCCGTTATGTTGTTTAGTCCTTGCCACAACCGCCGAGAGTCTGTCTGCTGGCTGCTGAGCGGTGGAGCAGATCTGCAAAGGGCTGCGTAGTGGCCAAGCATGCCACACTGTAGACACCGGCGTCCTTTTGCCGGACATTGCCGCTTTAAGTGGGCGGAGCCACAATTCGAACACGTCATGACGCCGACGTCAGCACGTTGCATGTGCCATCGCTCCTGCGCAGTGCGGTCGGTTGACGTACGCACCTGCGCAGTTGGGTTGTCGGGCTCGTCGTCCACTCGGTCATGGCGCGCATGCGCAGGGTCCCGGGAAAAGCGCGCAAAACGGCCACTCTCCTCGATGCTCAGGCCCTGCATTTGTGCAATGGCCTGCACCCGTTTCGCCTCGTGGGAGGCCAGCTTCGCCGTTTCTGCCGCCCTGATGTGGGAGTAACGATTCTTAGCATGCTCATGGACCACGCACGTCTCGATAGCGACAGAGAGCGTCAACTGTTTGACTTTCAGGAGCTGCCGCCGTAAGGAGTCGGAGTGGACCCCGAAAACGATCTGATCCCGGATCATGGAATCAGTCGTCGAGTCATAGTTACATGACTGCGCTAGGATGCAGAGATGGGTGACGAAGGACTGAAAAGGTTCATCCTTACCCTGAAGCCTCTGCTGGAAAACGTACCGTTCAAAGCTCTCATTCACCTCAATGTCGCAGTGGCTGTCAAACTACAGCAGGACTGTTTTGAATTTTGTTTTGTCTTCGCCGTCAGCGAACGTGAGGGAGTTGTAGATGTGGATGGCGTGGTCCCCCGCAGTGGAGAGAAATAGCGCGATCTTCCTGGCATCCGATGCTGCTTCAAGGTCAGAGGCCTCGATGTACCAGAGGAACTTGTGCTTGAAGAGCTTCCAATTTGTGCCGAGGTTACCGGAGATGCGGAACTGCGGAGGAGGCTGAATGTTTTCCATGTCACCGGATGGCTGCTTGCTGGTCAATGCTGATTCACTCGAGGTATGTCCGTCAATTGTCAGTATCACTCCGTGGTACCATGATGTGTTAGGCAGGTCGGTTCGGTGTGGACTGCACTTGATGCAGCGATGCGAGAAACAGACCTCTAACACTGTAGAAGATCCAACACGGTTTTATTGAATGATAGAACTAACATACATATTTAACTGTGGGTCGACACTATATTGAACTGAATGGAGACCTTGTACTAGCCTGACCAGAATTACTAGCTACCGCATGGTGTTTGCACTGTGCTAGCTCGTGGACTCTGACTGTCTCAGTGGCTGGGTCCCGAGAGAGCGGGAAACCTAGTGCCCTCTGTCTTTATAGTGGTGGTGTCCTGTCTGGTGTCCTGCACTGTGCTGTGTGCTTACTGGTCATCCTGTGTGTCAATCACTGCCTGTCTGCACTTCATTATATACATGCGTGGATATTATGACAATGTGGTTGATGGGATGAGGGTAAGGGGCTGAGAGTGATGAAAGGGTGAGGGTCTGAGGGTGAGGGCTGAGAGTGATGAGACGGTGAGGGTGCGGGAGCTGATGTGAAGAAGTTGAGGGATTGAGAGTGATGAAAGGTTGAGGGGGTTAGGGATGAGGGGATGAGGATGAGTACGTTGATGAGATGAGGGTGAGGGACTGAGAGTGATGGAAGAGTGAGGGGGTGCAAAGCGGTCAGAAGGTTGAACTGTAGAATAGATGAGCCACTGATTGTCTCGGAAGTATTGAGGTGAGTGCTTTTGAGAGTGGAGATGGGTCTTAACTTGTCCCCTCTGGATTTGGTACAACTCCACTCCCACTTCCGGATCAGCAGGGTATCCCACATGCGGTAGTCTCAAGGTGCAGGCAGGATCACAAGATTAGTCTAATTTCTCGATTCCTACCTCCGACATCAAAATCCTCTACACATAACTTGATGCAACCACATACAAAGGTAACCATCAGGAAGAGGCCAAGTGAGGTAAATCTTTTCCCTTTTTGTCCAGATATTTGTACATTGTATCCCTGCAGACATTTCCAATGCATTTTCAAACTAAAGGCAAAGCAGAAGATGACATGGTGACTGCCACAGTACAGAGGAAGGGTATGGGCCTCTCGCGCTATCAGAGAACCTTGCACCTCCCAATCACATTCTTACCTGTAATAGCGAGGGAGTGTTTCACGTTGTAGAGCCTATCCGATTTCCTTCCGTTGAAACCTGCAGAATGAAGATTAGCTGGGTTCTGCAACCCATAAGCAATCCGCTCCAGCAAATTACCCGTCAGGTAGTGAAGTCAAAAGTTCACCCTACTGACTTTGGGGCAGTATACCTCGGCTCCAAGTGTTTGAAACTGCTGGTGAAACAAAGTAGAAATGCATTTTAATTTTCACTATTATTGCCTCAGCATTCAATATTCTCCTATCCCACCCCAAACACCCACGCGCCTCACATTCCCCTAATCGCAGCCCCACCTCCTCCCATCCCACAACTGCCATTGATTCTGTGAAGTTTCAATTCGATCAGAAATGCAAGAGTTCCTGATCCATGCTTTGCTGGATTAAGTCACACAATAGCATTGCAAGGGATTTGGAAAACTGCTGAGAGTCCACATGTGCAAATCATACTGTTGGCCTCATTAACTATTATTGCCTTCTATAGGTTTTATTCAAAGACAGACACTGCCAAAGTCATGCACTTTAACAAGTAATGTCATGTAATGACATTGTGCCTCATCCCTTAACTGTACAATCATCACGTATTTGTTCATTTCTTTCCGCTTGAGTGCAGTCAGAATCATCTCTTAATTCCTAAATTGCCTTGGACACGAATAGAATAGGATTTTGATTATCATTTTAAAAAAAATTTATGATACAAGTATTTTTATTTGAATAAAGTATCAATGTGTGAGGATCAGTTTCACAAAATATATCCTTAGTCGTCCCAATCACTCTCTTTTTGTTTGGGCACCACAGTTACAATTTTTAGATCAGACGTTTTTGGATTCTCCGGACTGAAGCTCGGAATTTTCTACAAAACGACTGCCCTTGTTTCTTCTGCATAATTACTAACAGCAGAATTGGTGCAGGACCAATTATGGCCTATGACATAATGGAAGAACAGATGGACTAGACTGCAGAAAGAAAATGTCAAGGCAGAGGAGGCTCATCACTGTTTATACCAGTATTACTAGGGAAGGACAGCTCCATGCTGGCACAGCTATCTGATGCCCACCAAGCAGCAGCATTTGATGAGGCTGAGGCTCAAGATAGAAGCCATCACTGAGTTGTGCTACTTGGCGCGGAAATATCTATAGCCAAGGTCACATGAACAACAGCATTGTTGTTGCAAGCAGGGCCAGGGTGTTAAAACATGGGCCCTTGAGTTTCTTCCGCTTGCCAGCCACTTATTCCCACACCCGCTGACTTTAATCTTCCCCCTCAGTTAAGTGGCGCCAGTTGATATGTAGCTGTTTTTTTTAACTGGAAGCTGTACCAGTTGAAGCCAACTAGATTGACTTGAGTCAAAAAAGACTGCCTGATTGAGCAGCTTCAAATAATTAAGCCTAGTTGTGGGGGAGCCAATTCATGATTTTGTTGACACAAAAAATATCACAAAAAGCAATAGATAGCCTTAATTGAGGACATTGTGAAGGTTAATGTGTCACTGATTTTTGCAAGTTTTCTGTCATAACAAAATAGTTTTGCATGTAAAACCTCTGAAATATTTACAGCATAATTTCTTTTCAGTGATCCAGGACAATTTATATCAAGCTGGCCTGTTAAAAATAATCTTATCCTATTGTGTTTTTTGAATATGAACATACAAACAACCTGAAAGGCTTGGTCACCCAGGGGGCAGCACGGTGGCGCAGTGATTAGCACTGCTGTCTCACGGCGCCGAGGTCCCAGGTTCGATCTCGGCTCTGGGTCACTATCCGTGTGGAGTTTGTAGCATCTCCGTGTTTGCGTGGATTTCACCTCCACAACCCAAAAATGTGCAGGGTAGGTGGATCGGCCATACTAAATTGCCCCTTAATTTGAAAGAAAATGAATTGGGCACTCTAAAATTATTTAAAAACAAGAAACGAGAAAGAAAAAGGATTTGTCACCCAGGGTGATTCAAGAAAAGAAGCCTTCAAGTGGGGGGAGGTTGGGAAGCTTGACCATCGAGCAGGAGGAGGTCGGGAAGCTTGACCATCGAGCAGGAGGAGGTCGGGAAGCTTGACCATCGAGCAGGAGGAGGTCGGGAAGCTTCACCATCGAGCAGGAGGAGGTCGGGAAGCTTGACCATCGAGCAGGAGGAGGTCAGGAAGCTTGACCATCAAGCAGAAGGAGGTTGGGAAGCTTGACCATTGAGCAGGAGGAGGTCTGGAAGCTTCACCATCGAGCAGGCGGCGGCCGGGAAGCTTGACCATCGAGCAGGAGGAGGTCGGGAAGCTTAACCATCGAGCAGGAGGAGGTCGGGAAGCTTGACCATCGAGCAGGAGGAGGTCGGGAAGCTTGACCATCGAGCAGGAGGAGGTCAGGAAGCTTGACCATGGAGCAGGAGGAGGTCGGGAAGCTTGACCATCGAGCAGGAGGAGGTTGGGAAGCTTGACCATCAAGCAGAAGGAGGTTGGGAAGCTTGACCATCGAGCAGGAGGAGGTCGTGAAGCTTGACCATCGAGCAGGAGGAGGTTGGGAAGCTTGACCATCAAGCAGAAGGAGGTTGGGAAGCTTGACCATCGAGCAGGAGGAGGTCGTGAAGCTTGACCATCGAGCAGGAGGAGGTTGGGAAGCTTGACCATCAAGCAGAAGGAGGTTGGGAAGCTTGACCATCGAGCAGGAGGAGGTTGGGAAGCTTGACCATGGAGCAGGAGGAGGTTGGGAAGCTTGACCATCAAGCAGAAGGAGGTTGGGAAGCTTGACCATCGAGCAGGAGGAGGTCGTGAAGCTTGACCATCGAGCAGGAGGAGGTTGGGAAGCTTGACCATCAAGCAGAAGGAGGTTGGGTAGCTTGACCATCGAGCAGGAGGAGGTCGTGAAGCTTGACCATCGAGCAGGAGGAGGTCAGGAAGCTTGACCATCAAGTAGGAGGAGGTCGGGAAGCTTGACCATCGAGCAGGAGGAGGTCGGGAAGCTTCACCATCGAGCAGGAGGAGGTCGGGAAGCTTGACCGTCAGGCAGGCGGAGGAGGTCGGGAAGCTTGACCGTCAGGCAGGCGGAGGTCGAGAAGCTTGACTGTCGAGCAGGAAGAGGTCAGGAAGCTTGACCGTCGAGTAGGAGGAGGTCGGGAAGCTTGACCATCAGGCAGGCGGAGGTCGAGAAGCTTGACTGTCGAGCAGGAAGAGGTCAGGAAGCTTGACCGTCGAGCAGGAAGTCGGGAAGTTTGTCTATTGAACAGGAATGAGACACATCTAGAGTGGGAATTGGAACTTGGTAATTTGGGGCAGTGAGGTAATTCGGTGCAGAGTGGGAGAAGGTGCTTTTTCCCTACTGTTTTGTTCTCTTTCTTCTGGCCTGTAACTGTTAATCTGCAGGGAGAGAACCAGAGAGCATCATGGGAAGGTAAGTGATTTTTATTTTTATTTTTATTACCTTTTCAAATTGTGTGGCAGGGAAAACTGAAGTGACATCACAGTAAAGCTGTGACCTGATTGGCTGGTTGGGAATCTACACTAAATTTAAAAATTAAACATTGTTAAACTAATTCAACATAATTACTTAATTATAATTTAGAGCGATATCTAAGCCAGAGATCGGAGAGTACTGCATTTAGCTTTCACAATTATAGTAGAAATCTAGTGCTAGGAAACATATAGTTAACAGTAACTTTAAAAAAAATGTTTTAAATTTAATTTACTAATTAATTAACGCAATGTCAATTAGAGGGGTGCAGTGCTCTGACTGTGAGATGTGGTAGCTGGTTGGCCCCTCTCAAACAGGTATACTGTCGGGGGGATAGCCTATCAGGGGAAAACAGCAGCAACAGAGCAGTGGCACCACGGCTGGCTCTGATGTTCAGCAGGGAGGGTCAAAGTGCAGAAGAGCAATAGTAGGGGACTCTATAGTCAGGGGCACAGATAGGCGTTTCTGTGGACATGAAAGAGACACCAGGATGGCATGTTGCCTCCCTGGTGCCAGGGTCCAGGATGTCTCAGAATGGGTAGCGGGCATCCTGAATGGGGAGGGCAAACAGGCAGGGGTCGTTGTACATATTGGTACTAACGACATAGGCAGGAAGGGGCATGAGGTCCTGCAGCAGGAGTTCAGGGAACTAGGCAGAAAGTTAAAAGACAGGACCTCTGGGGTTGTAATCTCGGGATTACTCCCTGTACCACGTGCCAGTGAGGTTAGAAATAGAAAGATAGAGCAGCTAAACACGTGGCTAAACAGCTGGTGTAGGAGGGAGGGTTTCCGTTATCTGGACCACTGGGAGCTCTTCCGGGGCAGGTGTGACCTGTATAAGAAGGACGGGTTGCATCTAAACTAGAGAGGCATAAATATCCTAGCCGCTAGGTTTGCGAGTGTCACACGGGAGGGTTTAAACTAGTATGGCAGGGGGGTGGGTACCCGAGCAATAGGTCAGAAGATGAAAGCATTAAGGGAGAACTAGGGAACAGGGCCAATATGGCTCTGAGGAAGACCAGACAGGGAGATGATGCTGAAAACAACGGGTCTGGTGGCCTGAAGTGCATATGTTTAATGCAAGAAGTATTACGGGTAAGGCAGATGAACTTAGAGCTTGAATTAGTACTTGAAACTATGATGTTGTTGCCATTACAGAGACCTGGTTGAGGGAAGGGCAGGATTGGCAGCTAAACGTTCCAGGATTCTGATGTTTCAGGCGGGTTAGAGGGGGATGTAAAAGGGGTGGCGGAGTTGCGCTACTGGTTAGGGAGAATATCACAGCTGTACTACGGGAGGACACCTCAGAGGGCAGCGAGGCTATATGGGTAGAGATCAGGAATAAGAAGTGCAGTCACAATGTTGGGGGTTCACTATAGGCCTCCCAACAGCCAGCGGGAGATAGAGGAGCAGATAGGTAGACAGATTTTGGAAATGGGTAAAAACAACAGGGTTGTTGTGATGGGAGACTTCAACTTCCCCAATATTGACTGGGACTCACGTGTGCTAGGGGCTTTGACGGGGCAGAGTTTGTAAGGAGCATCCAGGGGGGCTTCTTAAAACAATATGTAGATAGCCCAACTAGAGAAGCGGCTGTACTGGACCTGGTATTGGGGAATGAGCCCGGCCAGGTGGTAGAAGTTTCAGTAGGGGATCATTTCGGGAACAGTGACCACAATTCAGTAAGTTTTAAAGTGCTGGTGGACAAGGATAAGAGTGGTCCTAGGGTGAATGTACTAAATTGGGGGAAGGCTAATTATAACAATATTAGGCGGGAACTGAAGAACCTAGATTGGGGGCGGATGTTTGAGGGTGGCTTGCAAATGTCTGTTGTAAGGAATTCAGGACTGGCATGTTCCTGTGCGGAAAAGGATAAATACGGCAAATTTCGCGAACCTTGGATAACGAGAGATATTGTAGGCTTCGTCAAAAAGAAAAAGGAGGCATTTGACAGGGCTAGAAGGCTGCGAACAGATGAAGCCTGTGTGGAATATAAGGAAAGTAGGAAGGAACTTAAGCAAGCAGTCAGGAGGGCTAGAAGGGGTCACGAAAAGTCATTGGGAAATAGGGTTAAGGAAAATCCCAAGGCTTTTTACATGTACATAAAAAGCAAGAGGGTAGCCAGGGAAAGGGTTGGCCCACTGAAGGGCAGGGGAGGGAATCTATGTGAGGAGCCAGAGGAAATGGGTGAGGTACGAAATGGATACTTTGCATCAGTATTCACCAAAGAGAAGGAATTGGTGGCTGTTGAGTCTGGCGAAGGGTGTGCAGATAGCCTGGGTCACATTGAGATCCAAAAAGATGAGGTGTTGGGCATCCTGAAAAATATTAAGGTGGATAAGTCCCCAGGGCCTGATGGGATCTACCCCAGAATACTGAAGGAGGCAGGAGAAGAAATTGCTGAGGCCTTGACAGAAATCTTTGGATCCTCACTGTCTTCAGGTGATGTCCCGGAGGACTGTAGAATAGCCAATGTTGTTACTTTGTTTAAGAAGGGTAAAAAGATAATCCAGGGAACTACAGGCCGGTGAGCCTTACGTCAGTGGTAGGGAGAGAATTCTTTGAGACAGGATCTACTCCCATTTGGAAGCAAATGGACGTATTAGCGAGAGTCAGCATGGTTTTGTGAAGGAGAGGTGATGTCTCACTAACATGATAGCGTTTTTTGAAGAGGTCACAAAGATGATTTATGCAGGTAGGGCAGTGGATGTTGTCTATATGGACTTCAGTAAGGCCTTTGACAAGGTCCCTAATGGTAGACGGTTCCAAAGCTGAAGTCACACGGGATCAGGGGTGAGCTGGCAAGATGGATATAGAACTGGCTAGGTCATAGAAGGCAGAGAGTAGTAATGGAAGGGTGCTTTTCTAATTGGAGGGCTGTGACTAGTGGTGTTCCGCAGGGATCAGTGCTGGGACCTTTGCTGTTCGTAGTATATATAAATGATTTGGAGGAAAATGTAACTGGTCTGATTAGTAAGTTTGCAGATGACACAAAGGTTGGTGGAATTGTAGATAGCGATGAGGACTGTCAGAGGATACAGCAGGATTTAGATTGTTTGGAGACTTGGGCGGAGAAATGGCAGATGGAGTTTAATCCGGACAAATGTGAGGTAATGCAATTTGGAAGGTCTAATGCAGGTAGGGAATATACAGTGAATGGTAGAACCCTCAAGAGTATTGAAAGTCAGAGAGATCTAGGTGTACAGGTCCAGAGGTCACTGAAAGGGGCAACACAGGTGGAGAAGGTAGTCAAGAAGGCATACGGCATGCTTGCCTTCATTGGCCCGGGCATTGAGTATAAGAATTGGCAAATCATGTTGCAGCTGTAGAGAACCTTAGTTAAGCCACACTTGGAGTATAGCGTTCAATTCTGGTCACCACACTACCAGAAGGATATGGAGGCTTCAGAGAGGGTGCAGAAGAGATTTACCAGGATGTTGGCTGGTATGGAGGGCATTAGCTATGAGGAGCGGTTGAATAAACTCGGTTTGTTCTCACTGGAACGTCGGAGGATGAGGGCGACCTGATAGAGATCTACAAAATTATGAGGGGCATAGACAGAGTGGATAGTCAGAGGCTTTTTCCCAGGGTAGAGGGGTCAATTACTAGGGGGCATAAGTTTAAGGTGCGAGGGACAAGGTTTAGAGGAGATGTACGAGGCAAGTTTTTTACACAGAGGGTAGCGGGTGCCTGGAACTCGCTGCCAGAGGAGGTGGTGGAAGCAGGGACGATAGTGACATTTAAGGGGCACCTTGACAAATACATGATTAGGATGGGAATAGAGGGATACGGACCCAGGAAGTGTAGAAGATTTTAGTTTAGATGGGCAGCATGGTCGGCACAGGTTTGGAGGGCCGAAGGGCCTGTTCCTGTTTTTTGTTCTTTGTTGTTCAGGAGGAGGTCAGGAAGCTTGACTATTGTGCACTCATTTGCTGTAACTTGACATGGTTTGGAACAATGCACCAGGGAACTGAGATGTGGGGGTAAGGCCATTACGTATTGAAGAGGCAGGCACTTTATCTTACACTGCAGGTCTGAAGAAAGGACCCACCACCTTTAATGGGCAACAAACAGAACTCTCCTCACATGAGGCAAACAGGAAAGGAGGGGTTGGGCAATCTGGCACATGCTACTCGGTCAACGAATGCTGTTGCTCAACACAGTTAATCCGTCACATAGACCATCTCGGTGGAGCACATGCCCCAGTGTCTTGCACCTTGTGCACCACCTCACTCCCGGTCGCTGGTTGAAAGTCAATGGATGAGATTTTCCATACCACCGCAACAGATCTTTGATGTTGTGCATCCCCAGGATTCTCCGACTCGCCAGCCGGCCAAGGGGATTTCCCATTGTGGGCAGTCCCACGCTGTCGGGAAACCCCCGGGCTGCCTGAGCAAAGGAGAATCCCGACAGCGGAGAATCCAGCGCAATATACCTTAACTGCACTGGATTTCTGAGGGATTTTCAGTTTTACAGACGTTTCCCCCATGGACAGTTGGAAAGTGCCATTCAGCTGCCACACAGTAAAGTGCTGCATTTGTGACTGAATCGCTTTATTCGATGGCACACCAGTTCATTGAGTATGAGCCCAAACAGAGCAAACGCGATTTGCCTTCTAATGTTTGCCTGACATGTCAAGTCAATGCTTCTATACATTACAAATTCATTATAGATTAGAATATTACAAAATCCAAAAGCACAAGTTTACTTATGAACTCACTTTAATCCTCCACTGTGCAAGGAAAACCCAACCACTATCTCCAATTGAAGTAGGTTCAGGTGAAAGTATACTTAAACTTACTATGTGAGAAAAACAGTTTGTTCCTTTGCTGCAGCTCTTTATAACGAAGTATTGGTGAAGAAGGATAACACTATCAGTAGTTGTAATGTGGAGATGCCGGCGCTGGACTGGGGTGTGCACATTAAGAAGTCTTACAACACCAGGTTAAAATCCAACAGGTTTGTTTCGAATCACTAGCTTTCGGAGCACAGCTCCTTGATTCAAATGAGGAAGGAGCAGTGTACCGAAAGCGACTGATTCAAATCAAACCTGTTGGACTTTAACCTGGTGTTGTAAGACTTCTTACTATTAGTAGTTGTAGCCGCTTAAAATGGCTAACTCCCGATTAGAATGGCCAAACCCCGATTTAAAATGGCGAACGGAAGAGGCTGATGGGAAAATCAGCCAACAGGACTCAAACAGACAGCTGCAGGTAAAACTGTGTATTCGTCTCTGGGGAAGCCAGATCGAATCGATACCTGCAGCCATCAACACAACAACACACCAGCCATCTGCATAATAAGTAGCAATCCCGGGAACAATATGCTACAAATTAGTAACACAAAGCCGACCCAGACTTTTCGGCGCCAGCAGGAGCTGACACAAAGAGAGGTAAACGACCACCCCTCGATCAAGGAATCGCTCCAGCATTGGAGAATATCGAACCAAATGATTGGGACCAAGTCCAATCACTTGGAACCAGGTACAAGGTCCGCCCCGAAAGGCGGGAAGCGCCTGGGGACTATAAGAATAGGGGCCAAGTTCAAATCAATCTCTTGCCCACTTGCCCTCTTGCCTTCTTCTCCTCTCCGCACCCTTGGAGACCCTTCTGCTGAAACGTAAGTCTTACTCCAACGCTCGCTATGAGATAGGCACTGCTGACTATCGACCTGTACCAGCTTTGAATCCCGCAGGCTCAGAACCCATACGAAAGGCCATTCGTTTCCCTGACCTGGTGGGCCATTTCCAAAGTTAAGTATTGGCCTGTTAGTTGTAGGAAGTAGCTTAGAAGTAGAATTAATGTATAAGCATTGATTGCTGTATATAATAAATGTGCGTTAATTTAACTCTTACGAAGCGGTGTGTTGGATTATTGATCATTGCTCGGACTTGAACCATGTGGCGGTATCAGAAAGATACCTGCCGACTCAAGAGCAAAGGTAACAGAACAAAAGCAATTAAACTAAGGCTAAAACGAGCAACATAGTTGAGAATGGGTAGCTTGTTGACTGCAGAATCTAGTCCTTTGCATGCCCAAATGAGTTGTATCGCAATATACTTTTTTAGTGAACAGAGAGACACGCAAAGGCTGGTACAGCACGAACACCATATTAAAAGGTTGCCTGCCTTCCCAGCAACCCTAGAAGATGGTCCAGGTAGTGTGAATGAATCCAATATCCAAATGTGTGCTTAAATCTCCCATAGGAACTGTCATCAAACAATGGCTATGTGTATTGCAAGAAGTCTAACAACACCAGGTTAAAGTCCAGCAGGTTTGTTTCGAATCACTAGCTTTTGGAGCGCAGCTCCTTCATCAGGTGAGTGAAGAGGTGGGTTCCACAAACACATATATAGACAAAGTCAATGATGCAAGATGATACTTTGAATGCGAGTCTTTGCAGACAATTAAGTCTTTACAGGTCCAGCCAGTGTGACTGGAGGGAGCGATAATCACAGGTTAAAGAGGTGTGAATTGTGTCAAGCCAGGACAGTTGGTAGGATTTCACAAGCCCAAGCCAGATGGTGGGGGGTGAATGTAATGAGACATGAATCCAAGGTCCCGATTGAGGCCGAACTCATGCGTGTTGTAAGACTTCTTACTGTGCCCACCCCAGTGCAACGCCGGCATCTCCACATATGTGTATTGCAACAGCAGCTATCTCTGCAGTGGAGAGCTTGATACTCAGACAGTAAGCTCACAAGGAACACTTCTCAAGCATATTCCCAAGACTGTTGCTGAAGGTTTTAGGGTTGATATTTAAAGAACAAATCATGGTTATCTTCAGCTCATTTGTAAACAATTACAGGTGACCACAATGGAGAGATTCTGAAACTCTATAAGCAAGTGGGTTCTGTGAAAAGATGGCTTCACCGAGTAGCACAAGAAAAATGGATTGATACGCATGCCAATATCAGTTCTGTAAAATTATGGACTCTATGCAAAGGTACCATCTCGGAAATTACTGAGTGCCTTGTGACTACACTGCTGGAGATCCCTGGCACTGATACAAGGTTAGTCACAATACCGATGTCTGTATCATTGACAGTGCAGCTAAGAGTTAAGCAACCACCTGCGACTGCTAAATTTTCATTTAGGGGTATAATGGGTGAAAAGGCATATTTACAATCAAAAACATGGAACGTCTTTGCGAACAAGGGTGGATATTTCTTTTTTTTCAATATTTTTGTTCTCCTTTTTCACATTTTCTCCCAAATTTGCATCCACCAACAATGAACAATAAGCAATAACGAATATAATGTCAATCCCCATATCAACAACAACAATCCCAACCTCCCACCAACCCCCAAACAACTGCCTGCATGTTAACATAAACAAATAACAAAAAGGAATCAGGAATCACCCATAGTCACCATTAACACATACAGTCCCCTCCCCCCAACCCTCCCAACCCCCCCACCCCACTAATGTTCAATGTTATCCAATTCTTGAAAGTACATAATGAATAACGCCCATGAATTGCAGAATTCCTCCATCCTTACCCTCAGTTCAAACTTAATCTTTTCAAGAGTCAAGAATTCCAGCAGGTCCCCCGCCATGCCAGGGCACGGGGTGGAGAGCTTGCTCTCCATCCCAACAGGATCTGCCTTTGGGCGATCAACGAGGCGAAGGCCACAACAAGTGTCTCCACACCCATTTCCAACCCCGGCTGGTCCGACACCCCGAATATGGCTTCCCGAGAGCCCGGGTCCAGTTTCACGTGCACCACTTTAGAGATTACACTAAAAACCTCCTTCCAGTAATCCTCTAGCTTTGGACAGGACCAAAACATATGAACGTGATTTGCCACCACCCCCCACCCCCCCCCCCCCCCCCCAACATTCACACACATCTTCTACCCCCTCAAAGAGCCAACTCATCCTCTCCCTTGTGAGCTGTCCTCTATATACCACCTTCAGTTGTATCAGCCCAAACTTGCGCACGAGATGGAGGCGTTCACTCTCCGGAGCACCTCACACCTGAACCCCTCCTCCATACCCTCTGCCAATTCTTCCTCCCACTTTGCTTTGATCCCTTCCAGTAGTGCCTTCTCCTCTTATTTAGCCCCGTAAACCGCCGACACTATCACTTCTCCAGTCTCCCTGTCATCAGCACCTCCTCCAGCAATGTGGAGGCCGGCTCCACCGGGAAGTTCTGTATCTCCTTCCTGGCAAAATCTCGAACCTACATGTATCTAAACATTTCCCCCTGCTCCAGCCTATACTTCACTTCCAGCTCCTTCAATTCTGCAAAATGACCCCCAAGAAACAAATCTTTTAGTGTTTCAATCCCCTTCTCCTCCTATTTCTGAAAATTTCCGTCCCACTTCCCTGGCTCAAATCTGTGGTTCCCCCGAATCGGCATTTCCCTTGACCCTGCCCCCAACCCGAAGTGTTGGCGAAACTGCCTCCAAATTCTCTATGAAGCTATTATTACCGGACTCCCTGAGTATTTCCCCGGGACCATCGGGAGCGGCGCTGTTGCTGGCGCCTTAAATCCCGACTCCCTACACAAAGTCTAAGGGTGGATATTTCTAATGTGAGCTACCAATGGGGAGCCATTATGTATCTGGGAATACATTCTTGCTGGTTATGCACACCTGATGTGTAGTGAAGTCAGCAGAGTGTTGCTAGGCTTTGGGTAGATCACTGCCTTAATTGTATAAGCAACACCCTTAATAAACCTATCAGTGTGTGGGCACCTCCATAACTTTTCTCTTTGCAGCTAACAAAAAGATAAGGTGCCCTTATTCCCAATGTGGACAGCCAACATGCAGGAATTTTGATGCAATGGAAAATGAGTCCTCTAAGATGAAAATGCGACAGCAAAACGCGTGAAACATGTAAACACTACACTGCGCAACTTGACAAACTGAATTCAGTCCAGGGTCATTTACTTTTCTTTCATCTTAGAAACAAAGTTGTCCAAAAGTCAAACAAAACATCTCAATGTTCATTTTGAGTGGCTCAGCTGGTGGCATGGGGAATATTTGTTCACAATATCAGGTAGATCTAATTCATGGCATTGCCAATGTTCCAGTCATTAAAATTAATCATCAGAAAATTATATTTGTAGTGATCTCAACATTTGTGAGTCTCCTAAAAATGTCCTTATGCAGGACATGGCAGAATCTAAAAGAGATTGCAAATAGCAATTTTACACTTGTCAGTTGGATTGGAAAAAGAGACAATGGTCAATAGTGATGAACCATGAGACCCACACAATCTGACCCACCCCCTGCACTGCACTGATGAGTTGACTCCCATTCACGTGTTTGTTGCAGAGCTTGTGAGGGCGCAAGGGGTAACATTTTATTAAGATCCGTTTTCAGATTACAGGGTTTGCAATTTATGATTTTTCACAACAGCTCTTGTTGAGAACGCGAACTTGGAGCTACCTCCTTATTTTCGTGATGGTAACATTAGCTTGAACCGGGCCTGCCATCGACCTGAGTGCTCAGCAGAGGGCTGATATCATATGGTGCAACTAGCCTGTGCCTCTTAAATGGGAGCTGCATTCAGTGGAAGGAGCTACTGCTATCTGCCTGTACTGAGCTTGGCTGCAAGTAGGAGTTACATAACTGGAGCACCAGGGGAGTGAGGGGTCTCCAGGTTCCCAAGTGCAGTGCTAGATGCCTTAGTGCTGGAGTTTGACAGGAGGAGAGAGATAACAGGCAGGATCCACCGCCCGCCAGACCTGTTTTCTGGTGCGGCGCTCCTCCGCCAGCAGCGGAATCCTCAGTTCCGGCAGCCGGGAAATGGGTCTTCCCAAGGTGGCTATCCCCATGTCATCGGGAAATCCGCAGGTGTGAGTGCGCTGACAGCGAAGCGGAGGATCCTGCTGACGGAGGATCCCGCCCCATGTTTTTGCAGGAGGCCAACAAGGCAAACTCTCAGGAGGAGGTGGGAGCTGGTGACCAGGGAGGTCAATGCCTGAGGTTCTGGTAGCACTGCTGGAAAAAGTTCAATGACTTCACTCAGATGGTCAAGGTCAGTGAATGCATCTTCAAAGGCATCCCTTGCCTGACACAGCAGCAATGTCTCAGGCTGCTCAATGCATCACACCTGCATTACCAGCCCTTAGCATTTCACAATTCAGGCCAAATTTCCCAATATGCCATTACATCCTCATATGTATTCCAATGATGCCAGCTTCACTCTCAGCTCCTGCTGCTTGAACAGACCACCAGCTATTCGACAGTGGAAGGAGCATCACCCAAACACAGCACAGCATTACCACTGACATTCTTCCCTCTCTCCCATTGGACAAGGAGTCCCATGACTCTCAGGAGCAGAGCAGAACCAGAGGGAGACGATGACAACAGCAACCCTTGGCCCTATGGAAGAGATGATTCTCTGCATTATGGGGCTGGCTGTAACGGAGCCCGTGGCATCCAGCATTGTGACGAAGAGTGAAAAGAGAGTGGGCGAGATCTTCTGGTTGATCACGCCAGTGGGATCTTCCAGTCTCGCCAATGGCGCACCCCCGCCATGGATGGATTATATGGGAAATCATGTTAACAATGAAGGGACAAGAAGATCCTGCTGCCAGCCATCAGCGGCTGCTTCCCACCACCAAGAAACATGCCACAGGAAGGCTACAGGATCTCACGCAGTACGTTCCTCCCTGAAGCCCCTTCTCAACACCCAGCTAATCCTCATCCTGCCAGCTGGCAGGATAGGCAAGCTTCTGCTGCTGATGGTGTGACTATGGACTTCTTTCCAACCGACCGACCCCCTCGCCACCAACATTCTGCTTCTGAAATCCTGCTTTCAGTCACCCACAATCTACCTCCTGCCCAGCCATAGCGGCCCAAAGAAAAAGAAGCAAGAACGCAAGAGTGTAACATGTTTCATCTGACGCTCACAGTGACTAAGTAGATATAAGCACTTCATGTAGCTTAGAGGCTTGTAGCGAGTCAGGATCTATATGTTGTAAGTCACAGCTCACAAGCAAGCCACAATCTGGACGCTGAGGAAGGATGGTCATGTACCAGCTTACTGAAGGGCAAGGTCACAAACAAATTCTGCCACAGAGGACTCACATGAGGACAGGAGAACACTGATGAGGATGCACAGAGGGATGCTGAGTACATCGGCTGACCAGCCAGACAGCTCCCTGTCACTGGTAAGAAGCTTGGCCCAGTCTGGCTCCAACTTGGCAGAGGGGAAGCACAGAGCTTGCCTTCTCTGCAATGATGTCTGCTCCAACTCCATGTCGTGTTGCAAGCCCTGAAACACTGCAACTCCCCATCCCTCATGCAGCTTTAGGTGGTCAGATTAGCAAATCCTCTATCCTCCCAGTAAAGAGGCAGAAGCACTCCCTACCAAATCTAGGAGATCACCGCTGCCAAAACACAGCAGGGTATTTCCACAAACATTGCAATAGCCAAGTCTAAATCACCTTAACTTGAAGTTGTTTGGGGGACCCTTTAAGTAGTCCTTGTGAGGGTTTCTTCTTGCATTTGAACACGTCTTCCATTGTATAAACCAATGTATTTAGTGACCCTGTGTCGTCCAATGTTGGAAACTGTGTGTAAATTAGCTGGAAGCTTCCAGAGCATTTCCCAGCGTGCTCATGCAGGTGCACTTCCCAGCAAGGAATGTTGCTGGGTCACAATATATTTGACTCGGAACATTGCATGCCACACGTGGATGGCCTGCAGCTTCTACAGCTCTGGCTCCAGCAGTGCTGCGGAGCTAAACTTTTCCAGCAAGGAGATAGGCATCTTAGTAAGGGTGGCAGAAAATGGCATGAAACTGACTCTTAGAATGTCCCTTCTGGATGCCTGGCATTAAAGATGACAGCAACATTAACACAGTGCAGATAACTGAACATTTCCACAGACCCTTTTGGAACAGATGGCAGTCCAAAGTCACATCCTGCCCATTGAGTCTGAGAGCTCATGTACACTGCTCCATCACCATGCCGAGTATAATTGGCTCAAATGCAGTAAAGCCTGCTGCCCAGTATGACAATCTCCAGTAAATCACACACTTTTGAATTGGAGTGTGTTGTACCTGTCAATTTGGGTGGTAAATTCCATGTACTATTTATATCTCTCTTACTGTTGTACTGAAACTCAAAAGTCTTCATTTTTCTTAAACTCAGTCAGGCTAGTTCAGACCAGGAATAAACACTCTTTTAACATTTCTTTTAAATTTTCCCAGTTTTTTGAGGAAAATGTGAAGATGGGGATATCTTTTGTGCCATGATCGCCCACACATGATTTCTCCCAGAAATCTACTGTTATATATTTGTCCCTTTGGGCTCACTGTAGAACCTTGTCGCAGTGGTATATGCAGGGAAGTGATGGAATGTAATAGAGAGCGGGAAACAGAGAAGCAGCGGATATGAGAAAGAACATACCACAATGAAGTTACGTTCGGTTATCGAGTGTTCCTGAGCACCATTCAAGAAATACACAACCTATACCTGTCACCAAGCTGAAAGTTGACAATGTCTAGGTGTGTAGGATGTCCACCTGAAAAGGCAGTCAGTGACTACAAATGTAATGTGGAAAATTAACACTGCTGAAGGACTCCAACAAAATGGTTTCTCCAAATGCGCAGATCTCACTTCATCCAGTTGTTTTTGGTCATAAGTGACCAAACCAATGTCTTAAAGAGGCAGCTGGTGTCCACTCAAAAGGAACAGAAAGATTTTTAATAGTTGCACTTCTGAGAAGCCAGGAGGTACAGGAGTTCTCTCGCCACAAATGCGGAAGGGCACTGCCAGCCTGACCTGACCATCCTTCATCCCCAATGAGCGACATATGGGCAGTTCAGACATAGACATGCTCAGAATTGGTCAAGCCCTGGCAGGTAAATTGCACCAAGATGCCCAATTGGTGCTCATAGCTTAGTTGTTAAATGCCAATGAAACCCCATTCTGATTAGTCCTCAGAGCCTTGGGAACAATAAACAATAAATTGTTTTGAAGCAAAGTGACTGTTATGCAGACAGATATGGCAGTGAATCTGGATTGATAGTGTTGGTCTCAGATGAAACCTGGTCCTGGGAGAACTCCCTTGGCGGGATTCTCCATCAGCCGATGCCGGAATGGGGAAACGCAATTGGGCGGAGAATGGTGCATGAGGCAAAAAACGGGGTTTGCGCCGGGTGGTCAATAGAATGCTTTGCTCCAGTGTCTCAACAGCGGCATCAATGCCTTCTACGCCGCACCTACAGTAAATGCTGTTGGCATGTCATTAGTGGGCATGACTGGTATTCTCCGGGACCTTCGCGATGCTCCGCCAGGAGGAATTACCGATGGCGAGTTTCACTTGTGGTTTCAAAAATCGGGAAACAAGCACCTTGGCTGTTGAGGGAGAGAGAGGGAGTACAAAAACTGTCGAACATCACCATAGCATGCTGACAGTTGCGCAGCTGGCCGGGGTTCTTATTTCAGGGTCGGGTGGAGCAGCAGCGGTAGCCAAGAAGTGGGCCATGGTGTCGGTGTGGACGGGCATGGACACCATTGCCGCAGCCTTCAAGGCAGCCTTCCGGCTGCACAGGCTGCTGACTGCCCACTGTGAACTTAGTGCCATGGGTCTCATGGGTGTCCCCCCCAGGCCATCCCCTTGGCACCCTCTGGCTCCAGCTGACCCATCAACAGGATGGGTGCGCTTCAGCACAACCAGCGCCATCTTGTTTGCTGGGATGAGTGTGTGTGGGAAGTGGAGTACTAATATGGGCTGTAGCTTGGCAGCTTCTTGAGTGCCAATCCCAACTATGCTCGTGTTCCACATGGCGCTAGTGGTAGCCTATTAACGGTTCGGGAATTGTTCCCGGACCGGCGCCTTTTTTGCTGTCGTAGATATCCACCGATTCTGTCCCAGCGTCAACACATTGGGCGCAATTCTCCGGCCTTGTTGTGCTTTCGCTCAAGCGTAACGAGGCTGGTGAATAGCGGGTGAGGCCAAAAATGAGAAATGCACATGGCACCAAACAGTTTGCGATGCAATCGGCCCACTCACATAGACGAAATCGTGATCTCGCCGTAGCATTGTGAGAAACCAATTATCATCACTTAAGCCCCATTTCCATTCAATTAACGAGAGCAACCCCATAACCAACGGCCTCCTGTCATTCATCGGCCTCCCCAGCAAGTGCCCTCGCTGGCACCGATTACTACTCCTTTTGAAAAATGTGATCCTGGTGGAAGGGCTTCTGTGGGGAGCCGAGGAGCAAAGAGCCCAGAGGTGCCAGACTTGCCACCCCAATGCTCGGTGGGGGATGGGAGACCCTCTGCTTGGGGCGGGGACCCTCCGCAGGGATGGGCCGCCATGGGATGGGAGATGCGCTGGGAGGAGCAACAGGGGGCTGCCGCTTGCTGCACTACCATGCCAAACCCTGGATTGTTTACTTGTTCCAGGGGCAACCCTTGTCCCTACCTGTCTGCCCCAATGACCACCCATAACCCCTACTGCCTGCCGGGGCCTCTGGCTGCGCAGTTGAAGGTTGCCAATTGGCAATCGAGAATTGCACCCTTAGCCTTTGAAATGGAGAGTCTCGCTCCCTGTCTCTCTTATAGAGCTCTTCAACCCACAATGCGTCATAGCAATCAATCCAAAGGATACCTC
Organism: Scyliorhinus torazame; assembly: GCF_047496885.1. Classification (NCBI taxonomy): domain Eukaryota; kingdom Metazoa; phylum Chordata; class Chondrichthyes; order Carcharhiniformes; family Scyliorhinidae; genus Scyliorhinus; species Scyliorhinus torazame. The sequence continues at coordinate 64,414,848 of NC_092719.1, forward strand.
ACACAGCAAGTGAAATTAACCTGAAACAACTTAAATTCACCTTATTACAACTTTTTTCCCAACCTGCCCCATTAGTTTTCTAATGGGAGTTGACATTTGCCCACAACATTCCATCTCTCTTAATGCTCATGTCTCATTAAGATCATCAAACAGGAGTCTCGGCCACCATGTCGATACCATTGCAGAGATCCTGCTGCAACGCAATACAGATGATTGTGTATCAAATCACACAAACAAGGGCATTAGTATGTCTTTCTGCTGACATGCTTTGAACAGAATAGAAGTAGCACAATGACTGTAGAATTACGTACAGGCCACCCAGTAAGAAGGACATTCATAGCTTGATTTAGCACACCATTTACTGGGAGCCCCGAAGTGCACCCTCCTAGGTCATCGTAATGTTAAATTCCTCCATTGCTAAAACTTAGTAACTTATCCTGTAAAAATATTCTTTCATAAATAAATAGGAACAGTAGTTATTTTAACAGAGCAGCAGATGTGCACCTGTTTCCAGTGCAGAATGAAGTTATCTATCAGCAGAAAGACGATGGTAATATTATACAGACCTCTTGAAAGCATTTATGAGAAAGCTCTTGACTCTATTATTCAAGTTGTTGTGAATGTAAAAGGATTCACATTACACGGCTTTAACAAAATGTCCGTCTTATAATGTAATAAGCAAATGGTGTCATATTTTTCAATTGAAAAGTCAAAAATGACAATCATTCTTCCAAGGAAAAGCAGAACATTCAGAACAGAGTACAACAGCTCTCCGCATTTTACTAAACTGGTGAACACTTTTTCCATGTCCTATTTACCCCAGTTGGGTAATCTTTGGTAAACTGGTCGTTATTCTACCCAACTGACTGGCTCAATGACTCAACTCGGAAGAGCAACTTCAGAAGATGTACTTCATTTCAACCCAGTTATTTGGAGGCTCTGGGCTTGAAGGAATGTTGACAGCGCAGGTTTGGCATTAACCATGCTTTCTGGTAGCTTGTTTCTGTCCATAACATTGTGCCCAGCTTCCTCAGGACTGGGACAGTAAACTGATGCCAGCCAACTAAAAGGCAGCTAAATGGCGATTATCAGTAATATGCCATGCTTTTTGGAAAAAATTGCAATGGGTAAAATCTGAGACTAGGCATGGAATTAAAGGAAAAATGTATGTGTTTCTTTCTAACAAAATCTAATTTGTTAAGACAGCACTAAAATTCCACCATTACTCAGAACGTAATTGAAAATTCAGTCTCATTTCTTAACAGCTATCTTAAATAACAAACACTAACTGTCTCGCCATGTCTCTTTACGCATTTATTCTGACTCCTCAATCATTCTGAATGTTTGTCCAGTGTTTCAGTAGATCATACAGGCCAGGAGGTCCCAGGTATAATTCCCATCTTAGCTGGAATAGTTGATCTCAGCTGGGGCAGTGGCTGGTGTGATACCATTGATCTCAGGAACTCTGGGTTACGGAGATGATGATCTGAAACGCTTGCACTCCGAAAATCTTGCTCGAAATACACAAATGTAGGGATTGGATGAGTGCTTACATAGGTAGGCCCTATAAACGTGCAAGTGGTTCCTCTGTCTGCGAATGTCTGGCTGGAATTTCTATTCTGGTGTGATTCCTAATAGATCCTTGGCTCTGGCCTGTCCATCTTCCCATTCCCCTGTATCCTGACACTGGCAAATATCCCAGTGTCTGACACTCTCGAATGCTGTAATGATCTTTTAATTGTATTTCTGCTGATTTACTCATATATGTAAGGTTACAAAGGATAAATACAGAAATAGGCAATTTTGCCAACCAGTCCATGCCAATTTTCATGCTCCACTCAAGTCTCCTCCTATCTTACGTCATCTAATCTATCCAGCGGAATTCTCCATCAGCGGAATTCTCCAGTCCGTCAGCAGCGCACCCACGCCCGCGTGTTTCAAAATGGCGTGGGGTGGCCACAATGGGAAACCCAATTGGTTGGCTGCGGGAACGGAGAATCCCGCTGCCGGCGGGGGAGCGCCGCGTGGGAAAACGCAGCTGGCAGACCGGAGAATCCAGCCCATCATCTTAAACCTCTATTCCCATCTCCCTCAAATGCATGTCTAGCTTTCCTTGATTATATTGCATAGGGGCTGGTTTAGCACACTGGGCTAAATCGCAGGCTTTTAAAGCAGACCGAGGCAGGCCAGCAGCACGGTTCAATTCCCGTACCAGCCTCCCAGAACAGGTGCTGGAATGTGGCGACTAGGGGCTTTTCACAGTAACTTCATTTGAAGCCTACTCGTGACAATAAGCGATATTCATTCATTCGGTTCAACCACTTCCTTTGATAGCAAGTTCCATATTTTCACCATTATTTGAGTAAATAAATTTCTCCTTGACCCCCATTTGGGATTTTCTGGTGATTACCTTATATTGTTGGCCTCTGGTTTGCTCTTCCTCACATGCAAAACATTTTCTGTATATCCACCCTGTTGAAACCTTTCATAATTTTACAGACCTCTGTAAAGTCAAATTGTAGCCATCTAAAATGGCCACCTGCAAAGAACCATGGGAATTGTGGTCAACTTGGACACAGACAAATACACAGCCTCTGTGTATTGTGCAAAGAAGCCAGACCTGACCAAAACTTGCACGCGTTAAAAGTCAATCACCAATTCCCCCAGGACAATAGAGTTTGAATCAAGGATCTACAGCAGTAGCAGACTAACTGGTGCCACTTCCCCTTATTTGGAAAGGCCTACATGCCTGAAACAATGACAGCTGGGATCCGCCCAGCCACCGAGGTATCCACGCCTTAATTGGCCAGGATCAATGAAGGTGATCGAAACCATATCGATCCATTGGAGCTGGAGATAGGACCGCCCAAAAAGGCGCAAAAGAGAAGAAGGATAAGAAGCCCTGCGCACTAGGGATCAGCCTCTTTTGGACTGGCCTGTGTGCGACCAATTGCAGCATATCAACCAGCCAAGTTCAAGGACCCGCGTTTGCTACCTGAAGCCCGAGCCCAGCCGAGACGAACCTGAAGACTTCCAACCGACCCACGTGGACACAGATAAAGGCCTTAACTCCCGCACAGAGCCGGTCACTCCGAAGTTAAATAAAGGTCATCTTAGTTATTAGGTTTAGTTTAGTGCGTAGCCGCATGAATCATGCATATAGAAACAAGTGTGTTTGCTAATAAACTGTCTTTTGGACTAATATACTGGTTGTGTGGTCTTTTGGTCATTATAAGAAACAGCTTGTGGGGCGCAAATCACGCGACGCCGCTCCGGCGCCGGTCCTCCGATTCTCTGGCGACCAGAGAATCGGCGGCAATGGCGCCGGCACAGTTGGCGCAGCGCCAGTCAGGGGCCACTCAATGGCCCGAATGCCCGCCGAGTTTGGCCGAGTCCCGCCGGCGGCGTTCGCGTGTGGTCCTATCCGGCGGGACCTCGGCATTCATGCTGCGGGGGCCTTCCTGGTGTGGGGGAGGGGGGATCCGACTCCCGGGGCGCCTCCACATTGGACAGGCCCGCGATCGGGGCATACCGATCGGCCAAAGGGCTTATCCCGGGGGGGTGGGGGGGCTATGTTCCTCCACGCCGGACCCCTGTAGGGCTCCACCATGTTGCCAAGGGGCCGGCGCGGAGAAGGCAACCCACGCGCATGCGCAAACTCGTGCCGGCCATGCTTGTATTGGCAGCTGGAGCTGCATGAGGCACTCCAGTGCTGTGCTGGCCCCCTGTGCGGTGTAGAATCGCTGATCCCAGGGGCCAGTTGACGCCGTCGTAAAACGCTCTGACGTTTACGATGGCGTCAACACTTAGCCCCAGGATCGGAGAATCGCGCCCCCTATTCTTTCCGAAATGGCATTCCTCAAATTTATCTGTTTAACTTCATTTGCCAATGATTTTGCCCATTCAGTTGCTAGGCTTCCCACATTCGATGGGGAAGAGGAAAATGGCAGCAGTGTCAGCTGAAGAAGGAAAAATATTTGTTTATTTTAATTTATTTTGAAATTCCTGCTTTCTCCTGTTGCAGAGGAACACTCTGTGATAAACTGCACCTGGTGGCTGGACCATTTTACATTTTCAATTATTTCCTCACCAACCCAGCTGCCTCAGTGATGTTGGACAAACATATTTTGGATGACATATTCCCATCATTCATCTGTCATGTTTACACATCCACTCAAAACTGGGTGAGCATATTCAATATCAACTGCCACCTCTGCCTGGACCTCTGGAGCTGGAGGACGTTGAGGAATGGATGGAACATCTGCCCACTGTCCTTGGAGGATCTGGTACATACAGGGTTAATGTGAGATGGAGTACAGTACCGCCCATGCAGTGATGTAAGAAGGCACATGACCCAAAGCCAGGATCCATCTAAAGATGGACAAAGATGTGTAAAGATCTAAAAGGCAGTCAGCACCTCACCTGGATCCTCCAGTGTATATATGTACATAGTAATGAGTTGTTAATAAAGACTTGCTGTTAATATACATGCGACTACTAAGCCTACTTCATGGTGTCCGAAGCAGGAATCTTCATGGTGGCAACAAAAACCTGTATCCTCTCAAGAATGCTGAAAAACTAAGAAAAAGGACACCTTCATCAGATTCTGAACAAACTCTCAACTGAAGCTACAGATATGGAAAAACTCACCAGAAAGAAAAAGCCCCTGAAAGAAGAATCTGGAATCTTTTACTCCAGCACAAGGCTCCACTGGATCTCCCTTGGAAGGCCAGTTTCAGCAAGTAGACTTCACAGCCTGTAAGGGTGAGATACATTTTTTGAAAATCCCAGACCAGCCAGTCCTGAGAAACCCCTTTTCATCCGTTCTGTCGGAAGCGCCGTTTGAAAGAAACCTGCCACTAATCACGATCCCCGACTTCGAGTCTCAACATGTGTCCCCCGAGTTCGGGAAAGAAAAGAAATTAAACCAATAAATAATTTTGTGTACTTCGGTTACCACGCGACCGTCCGATTTCCGAAACAGCAAGCTTGCGATTCTTTTCTACGCCTCCCGAATCGCAACGTTGTACCACTGATTAAATTAAGTTGGCAGCCAGCTGATCCTGACAGCCAGTGCGGAGTCTTTTTCTTCAGGCAGGAGCACATTAGCGCAATTATGGAATGCCTGCCAAAAGCCGGCAAGTGCGGCAAAGTCCATTGTTCAGCAGTGAATGTCAATGTCATCTTCGAAGCTAGTAAACTCTTAAAGCTGTACCCACACTTTTAAACATCTTCAAAATGGATCAACTCCACTGGGATTCACCCACGGCCCAGATCAGTCACAGAATTGGAGTTTCTGAAAATGAAATGAAAAATGAAATGAAAATCGCTTATTGTCACAAGTCGGCATCAAATGAAGTTACTGTGAAAAGCCCCTAGTCGCCACATTCCGGCGCCATTTCGGGAAGGCTGGAGAGAAATATTTTTATGGGACAGTGTTGGTCCAGACTTCAGTAAAAATATTGCAAACCTATGACAAGGCAATCCAGCTAGTTAGGCTGTCTGAACTATGTTAACAACACAGGACGATCCTAAGCGAAAACAACACAACTTGGGGCCGAAACCAACCTGAAGATCAAGATGTCAGGCCACAGAAATGCAGGAACCATCCAAGATAAGGGGCTAGATTTCCTCTTGGACTCACAAAATGTGAGCAAGATCTTTTGGCCACTTCCAAAACACTTCCCCGGTTTATGACTGACTGCCTGAGATGTTATTGTTCTGAAGCAACAGATGGGTTTGCTGCACATTTGCGAGTCGTGTAGCCTCACCTTCAGGGATGGAATAGATTATGAGTAGAGGTGGGTTCTTCCTGTCCTCTGCTCAATAAAAGGGTTGTAAACAGCAACATGTCTGCCCAGAGACGGCACGGTCACACCACTGGAGGTGATGGCGGAACCTTGAACACTAAGTACTGTGTAGTTTGATGTTGGGTGTGTGGTGCATGTATAATTACTGATAATTCACCAGTGCACCGTGTTATGTTATTAACCCTGTGGGCTCTACCTATGGGCCATTGTGTGACTTCACCCACAGGGGATATGTTGGGGCATGTACGGGCTCCGCCCATGGCTCCACCCCCTTTACAGGAAGTATAAGAGCTGCTGACCTGCAGGGCCGCCTTCAGTGTTGTACCGGTCACAGGCAGGCTCAGTTCTAAGCTGATTAAAACCACGGTTTCCTTCTCCACGTGTCTTCGAGTGAATTGATGGTCGCATCAGGGTGAAACATTATTTACCTGGCTGAGTTGGCCCATTGACTGCTTACCTGCAATGAACAAACACATATTGATGTGTTCACTGTTCTAAGCCAATGTTGCCAATCAACCTTATCTGTCGAGAACCCTGAGCAACAATCTATTGCTGCTCACCCCTGAAAGTCTCTGGGACATGATTCTCTGGCTACATTGCACTCAAGTGAGAGCACAACATGCCAGAGAATCCCAGGAGAGCACTCCAGCAGACTTCCTGGCAGCTTCCGCACCTCACGGATTCACTCATGTCCCGTGAGGCGCCGGAATCGGAATTGCGCCCAAAAGGGCAGGACCAAATGGCACACGCGAAGTAGGCATGATCTACCAGCCTCCCTCGAGCACCGGCCTCCCCTGGAAGGCTGCAGCCAGGCGCCAATCAATGCTGATCCACAAGAACATGGACCAGGTGGGATGGCACCCGGGGTGGGGAGGTGGTCTCCTGGGCCATCGGAGACCCTGGGTAGTCAGGGTCAGTGCACAGGGGCTCCCTGGCCCTCTCGATAGAATGTGGGCACCTTGTCACTGCCCAGCTGGCACCTTGGCGCTGCGACCCTGGCTCTGCCAAACTGGCAGGACCACTACCTGGTTGCCAAGGTGGCTGTGCAAGGATGCCTGGGTGGCACAGCCAAGGGTCCAGACCTAAGGAGAGCCATGACTATGAAAGAGGGGTGGAGGGGGGGGGGGATTGTAGGATGGGGGAGTGCAGGTCAGGTAGTTAGGGGCCTCTGGGAAGTTAGGGGGTGATGGTTGGGGGTCCTGGAAGAGGGACTGCTGTAAGGGGCTTTTGGGAGCCCTGAAGATGGGGGGCCCAAGGACCCCATAGCGGGGAGTTCTCACTTGGGGGCTGTGGGGTAGTGCCTATGTGTGTGTGTATGGTGACATTTCCCATGGGTGGGGGATGTGGGGACCTGCAAGCTCACTTAGAGATCGGGGCACCCTTTCAAAATTGCGGCCCGATCTCTGAGTTCAGTTCCCCAGTGCTGAAAAAAATTCTATGTGTGGGCTAAACCGGTGAGAAACTCCCCAGGGCCCCAAAATGTGTCTGAGGGCACGAACTTCCCGTAAAAGAAACAAAGTCCTTGAGCGAACGCATTTAACTACGTGATTTCCGGCACTTGCAGTGCCGAGAAACACATGGCTATTCAACGTGACTCGCTTAGAGTAAGGGGCCTGAACGGGGAACGCATGTCCGAGGCCACACATAGCCACATTTTTTACAACGGGGAGCTCCACTTGCCGGAACTCCCCAATGTAGCGAGAGATCGGGACGCCATTTTTAAATGGCATCCTGAACTCCGAGGCCCCGAAAAGAGCCCCTGAGCGGCCCAGCCTGAACGCAACATGGGCCGATGACCCGGCCCCGCCCAACACCCGCACAGGGCAGTCTCAGCCCAATCGCACGCAACAAAATGCCAGCTTGGCACCCTGTCAGTTCCCCTGCCAGCTGGCAGTGCCACATGGGCACTTTGGCAGTGCCAGGCTGGCACACAGGTGGCATTGTCAGGGTGGCACTGGCAGGGTGCAATGAAATGCTTAGGCCACCAAGTCTGTTCCAGTAAAACCCTTCCCTCCAATGCCCCACGGATCAGCACCTTCCGCGAAGATCGTTAAAGTTGGTCTTGAAAAGTTGTAAAAGCTATATAGTTGATTGTTGGGAAGTATGTTTCCTGGGGTGTTTATGTGCTGTAACCTTTTTTGATACATGTTTGTAATGAAATACATTTTTAAAAAATTAACGTTGGTCTTGAGCCATGAAGTTCAGGCCAAGGAAAGCCAGAACAACCACACATGCTGACTCATGTACATCTACTCCCCTTTTTGCAAGATGGTCCTTGTCCAGGGTAACCAGCAGTCCCAGGAGAGAGCAGCACCCAGGTTCTCCGGGCATGATCTGGATATAATGCTGCAGAAGGTGGAAGCTCACAAGAATGTTCTGTCCCCCCTTAAGCCCCGGGCTTCCTCCTAGTACAGCCAAAGCAGCCTGGCACAACATAGTTGAGGTGGTTGGCACCTGGGGCCACCACCAGCCAGAACTGTAAGCGCTTCAGTAAATTTCTGCACTATGGTAAAGTGATTGAAATATGACCCATGCAGTCCGGCGTTGCTCTACGCAACACGGTTGGCTTCAGACGGACACAGGGCAGATGATGCTCAACAGGCACACTTGGCAGTTATCAAGATTGAGGAAAATACAGGATGAAAGTCTTTCCACTCCAATTCCGCACTCTTCCCAACCTGACAGATGTTGTCACGCCCTGAACGAGGAGATTTTTTAAAAACAAAATGCATAGCAGGAGAAGGAAACAGCACCCATTAAGAAAAACTATTTTCCTCCAGCTACAACGGCAGTCATAGTCCACACATGTTTTGCACACAAAGCTTTTCCAACCCACAAAAACGGTCACATGACAATAGCATGGGGGTCTGGAAGGCACAGGAAAACTACTTCTCCTGCAGTTGAGAAATGACAGTCAGACCTGGGAGAGAGCAGCACCCAGGCTTCTCATCTTAAACAAAGCTAGCTGGAAAATATTCTGGCTCAACAGTGCTCTCACACAAAATGTCTATAAGCCTCATTAAAATGATTTTAAAAATATTTAAATAGGATAATCACATAATCTTTCAGTTTATTTGCAAGGGCCTATTATATGCCTTGGGCTAGGTTTCAACAACACTCCATGCTCGATGTTTAAAAGAGAAAAGATTCTTTAGCTATGTTGGTAATATTAATTTTCACATAAAATGTAAGCATTGGGTTATACTATAAAAAATAACGACCTATTGGCCCGATTAAACATTCAGAAATTAAACAAATGCTTCAGAAATCTCTCTCTCTGTCTCTGGTACTGTATAATTTAGTAATGTTCTGGAGCAGGCTGCCAGAGCTCACACAAAATGCACAGCAGCACTGTCTGAATATAATAGGTGTTTCACAGGAGCCTGTTATCTCATCAAGGACATAGCACAGAAACAGGCCTTTGTGCGAGTTTAATACGAGGTTGGGAAAAACAGTCAAAATGCAAATATCCACACAAGCGGACTGGATTAAGGTGACAGGATGCCAGTACAAGAGATAAGCAAAGATGATTTAATGGGATAGGAGTCAGGTTGGGCTGGGGGTGTGGGGTGGGAGTGGGATTGGGAGGGTCTGCCTAATACTTCTGAATAATCTGAGACACCTGGGATCAAACTTTAGAAATCTATTATTGTCTGTCCATTTTGATCTATTTCTGCCACAAATGTTCTTTTCAAATAATGGATAACTTTTAAATGTCCCTAAAAATAGTTAATTATTGTCCAACCAAGCCACCAAAAACTGATCGCAAATATTTTTAAGGATGAAGTTGTAATATCCCACACGGAACTTACGGGTTGGGAATGATTATGATCCCCATGGCCCTCATGGAGTCCGAGCTCCCCCACTGAGGGACGGGGGAACTCCATTGAGCATTGTACAAAAGCTCAGCCTGTAACGCACTGGCAGGAAAGAGATCAGGTAGGGATCTACCAGGACGTTATTGCAAATAAATCAAAGTTCTTTAGTTTACTTGGTGTGGACTCCCTGGAAGAGATTCTCCCCTAACCGGCGGGGCGGGCCGTATCGGTGCCGAGGAGTGGCGTGAACCACTCCGGCGTCAGCCCAGCGCATGGGAAGGAGGATCTTCGCCGCGTCGGCCATGGCGGACCGTTACAGCGGCCGGCGCGGAGGGAAAGAGTGCCCCCACGGCACAGGCCCGCCCGCGGATCAATGGGCCCCGATCGCGGGCCAGGCCACCGTGGGCCCCCCCCCCCAAGGCCAGATCCCCCCGCCCCCCCCCCCCCCCCCCGAGGACTCTGCAGGCCGCCCGCAGAGCCAGGTCCCGCTGGTACGAACCGGGTGTGATTTACGCCGGCGGGACCCGCTGAAACAAGCGGCCACTTGGCCCATCGCGGGCCGGAGAATCGCCGGGGTGGGCCACTGCCAACGGCCCCCGAACAGCGCGCCGCGATTCCCACCCCCGCCGATAAACCAGCGCCGGAGAATCCGGCATCCGGCGTCGTGGCTGCGGGGCGGGATTCACGCTGCCCCCCGGCGATTCTCCGGCCCGGAGGGGGGTCAGAGAATCCCACCCCCCATGCCCTTATTACACAGGCGACGTGGGTGGGATTGTTGTCCGTAAAATGGGCCCAGTCTCTTACCAAGTATGAGTCCGGGAGCAATTGATGAGTTGGCATTTGGATCATATTCGCTCCGGAGGTTGGTCCCTCGTGAGATTCTTCCAAAGATTCCTCACGAGATTCCTCATGTCCTGGATCCTCCGACTCCATTGTTGCAACAGTCTGCTGTGACACCTCCAGTCTATGCCGACGCCGACATGCCTGACGATGTATCTTCGGATTCAGAAATAGAGACGGTGACATCTGAGGTCTCAGATGCTGATTAAACAGTTCAGTTGCCTCCTGCCGATCGTCTACCATGGCATTCCTGCCGCAGACAGCGTTCACCCGCAAGGTAACGCAACTGATCCAGCGCATCAGTTTACCAGTACCGAAGATAGTCCAACATCCTCCACGTGCTCCTCCTTCTCCTCGTCATCGATCTTCATGGGTGTCTTTGGACTTTGTGGGGGAGGAATGTAATATCACACACGGGAATTAAGGGGTGGGACTGATTAAATTCCTGCTGGTTCTTGAGGAGTACGAGCTCCCAAAGTGAGGGGCGGGGGAACTCCATTAACAATTGTATAAAACGTCGCCAGTAAGGCACTGACCAGAAAGAGAGCTGGGAAGTGTATATATATTGTAAATAAATCAACGTTCTTTAAAAACTCAGTGTGGACTCCCCATGTCCTTGTTAAAGAAGTATAACAGCAGAAGATTAAGAGAAGGGTGCAATTTAAAAAATAAAGGTTCTTCCAAGACCAGCAGTGTCAAAAAACAACAAAGAACAAAGTTCAGCACTGGAACAGGCCTTTCGGCCCACCAAGCCTGCTTCCCATCCAACCTAAAACCTTCTGCACTTCCGTGGTCCGCATCCTTCTATTCCCATCATTTTCATGTATTTGTCAAGACACCCTTTAAAGTCACTATCGTATCTGTTTCCTCTGGCAGCGAGTTCCAGGCACCCACCACACTTGGTGTAAAAAACTTCCCTCGCACATCTCCTCTAAACTTTGCCCCTCGCATCTTAAACCTATGTCCCCTAGCAATTGACTCTTCCACCCTGGGAAAAAGCTTCTGACTATCCACTCTGTCCATGTCCCTCATAATTTTGTAGACTTCTATCAGGTCGCCTCTCAACCTCCATCATTCCAGTGAGAACAAACTGAGTTTATCCAACCTCTCCTCTTAGCTAATCCCTCCATACCAGGCAACATCCTGGTCAACCTTTTCTGTACCCTTTCCAAAGCCTCCACATCCTTCTGGCAGTGTGGGGACCAGAATTGAACACTATATTCCAAGTGTGGCCTAACTAAGGTTCTATACTGCCACAACATGACTTGCCAATTTTTATACCCACTGCCTTGGCCAATGAAGGCAAGCATGCCGTATGCCTTCTTGACTACCTTGTCCAACTGCGTTGCTACTTTTAGTGACCTGTGGTTCTCCAAATCATTTATTTATACTGCAAATAGCAAAGGTCCCAGCACTGATCCCTGCGGAACACCACTAGTCACAGCCCTTCGTTCAGAGAAGCACCCTTCCACTGCTACTCTCTGTCTTCTATAACCAAGCCAGTTCTGTATCCATCTTCCAGCTCACTCTGATCCCATGTGACCTGTACCAGACTGCCATGCGGGATCTTGTCAAAGGTCATAAGGATCTACAAGGAACCTGGAGCAAGCTGCAGTATCTGACGATAGGAATGCAGGAGTAGGTTGTTCAAACTCTCACACATGGGGCGAGATTCTCCGACCCCCCGCCGGGTCGGAGAATCGCCGGGGGCTGGCGTGAATCCTGCCCCCGCCGGTTGCGGAATTCTCCGGCGCCGGATATTCGGCGGGGCGGGAATCGCACCGCGCCGGTTGGCGCCCCCCCCCCCCCCCGGCGATTCTCCGGCCCGGATGGGCCGAAGTCCCGCCGGCGTGGATTAAACCACCTCTCTTACCGGTGGGACAAGGTGGCGCGGGCGGGCTCCGGGGTCTAGGGGGTGCCCCCACGGTGGCCTGGCCCGCGATCGGGGCCCACCGATCCGCGGGCGGGCCTGTGCCGTGGGGGCACTCTTTTCCTTCTGCCTTCACCACAGTCTCCACCATGGCGGAGGCGGAAGAGACCCCCTCCACTGCGCATGCGCGGGGATGCCGTGAGCGGCCGCTGACGCTCCCGCGCATGCGCCGCCCGGCAAAGTCAGTTTCGCGCCAGCTGGCGGGGCACCAAAGGCCTTTCCCGCCAGCTGGCGGGGCGGAAATCAGTCCGGCGCGGGCCTAGCCCCTCAAGGTTAGGGCTCGGCCGCTCAAGATGCGGAGGATTCCGCACCTTTGGGGCGGCGCAATGCCGGACTGATTCACGCCGTTTTTGGCGCCGGTCGGCGGACATCGCGCCGATTGCGGAGAATTCTGCCCCTGTTCTGCCATTTAATAATGCCATGGTTGATTTGTACCTTAACTCCTACTCCAATAATTTAAGCTAAAATTAATGAAGGAGATTGATTTTGAGTGTCTGCAATTAGAGTATATTTTTACTGAAGCAGTGGCAGGTGAAAGGAGGCATATCAGAGAGATCAGACTGCACCGGAGCTGGGCTGTCTACTCATGCCATCAATTATATCTGTGAGCCTAGGTACACCCATGACCAAGGGGGACAGGCTTTGCAAGCTCCAGGTCAACATTCAGCTGGTTCCCTTAGCGTGCCAGCGAATTTAAGGACATCGGCTTTGTTGTTCAAAGACAGGAATAGTAGTATGATACTATGGTAGTGTCAGTGTCAGCAATGCCTTTAATTTTATGCCTGGATGTGGACACTGACCGAATAGGGCTCACACGCATGTCAGTCAGAATGGTGATCAACACTTGTATCTAAGACAAGCATTAATTAAATATATAAATCAACATCTCTTGAAAAAACACTTCTCAAAATTCATTCAGATCTCTTTGAGGGCTGCCAAATACTGGTAAGTTATTAAAAATATATATTTTTGGAAGCTAAATAATCCTGTAAAACTCCATAGGTATTATGAAACCCTTCCCCACCCACCTGTGTACCACAGTAACCCCCACCTTGGGTTAACCGGAGAGAATGCTGTCGACAAGGTGGATGCCCAACACTCATGTTTAGTTTGCTGTCCAGTTGTCTGGTTGTCTGGCGCACAGCACCAAATGTAAATGATGCCTGAGTTCCAATTTTGATTGGCCTGCGGGCTTTCCTGCCCAGTTTGCAACAGGGAATGGTCATCCTGGTACCTTATAGGGCGGCAGGGTGGCACAGTGGTTAGCACTGCTGCCTCACAGCGCCAGGAACCCGGGTTCAATTCCGGCCTCGGGTGACCGTCTGAGTGGAGTTTGCACTTTCTCCTCGTGTGTGGGTGGGTTTCCTCCGGGTACTCTGGTTTCCTCCTACCGCCCAAAGATGTACAGGTTAGGTGGATTGGCCATGCTAAATTGCTCCTTGGTGTCCAAAAGGTTCGGTGGGGTTGCGTGTATGGGGTGGTCTTAGGTAGGGTCTTCTTTCCAAGGGCCGGTGCAGACTTGATGAGCCAAATGGCCTTCTTCTGCACTGTAAATTCTATGATTCTTATACCTCAGCTTTGACAAAAATGGGCTTGGTCTTTGTCGTAATCCAGGAGATGCAAAGAGGAAGGTTTAAATAGATGTATTCTGAACTCAAAAGTAAAGCTTCCCCAGCTGCATATAACACTGCTAAATTGCCCCTTAGTGTCCAAAAGGCTAGGTGGGGTTACTGGGTTACACGGATCGGATGGAGGTGTGAGCTTAAGTAGGGTGCTCTTTTCAAAGGCCAGTGCAGACTCGCTGGGCCAAATGGTCTCCTTCTGCACTGTAGGGATTCCATGATATGATGACACGATGAAGTGTCGGGATATAACGCAACTCCTGGTCCGGGTCTGGGACAGCACTTAAAGAGCTCGGTAATGAGTTCTACCTGAGGAGTCCTCCACGCATTACCATGGGAACACGTACTCCATGAGCTCCAAAGGTAGATTGATAAGTGATTCCCTGTGGTCCTCTAGGGGATTATCACGTCCGTCCCCCCCCCCCCCCAAGTTCAGATACTCCCCCACACTCCCACGATGATGAGTCCTCCTTTGCCTCTTTGCGCAAGGCCTTCAGCCCACCCCAGCAAAGCCGCATCTGGTGGCGTGAAGCAGATGGGGGATCGTTGCATCCTAGCCCAGCGTTGAAGGGCCACTGATGGGGACTCACCCTCAAATCTGACTTCCGGCTGCGGGTCAGTCATCTCAGTCTCCATTTCTGAGCCTGAGTCTTCATCCTCTTGGGTTTAACATGGGTTGAGTCCCCTGCCATCGTCCACGCTGCATTCTTGGCATTTCAATGGGAAGGGCTTTAAATCCTGCCGGATATCTTTGAATTTAGCCGCTGAGGATCACATGCCTAGTTTTGCCAGCCTCGGGTCCTTCTGGGTCCATGTCTGGATTTGCTGAGCAGATATGGACAGGATGTCTATGAAGTTTAAAGTCATGATAACTAGTGGGGGTGCGAGCTTGTGGGCAGCAGAAGGCAACTCAGGACAGCAGCACTGATGATGTGGGTTCCAGGGCGATGCTCGAAGGAGTACTCATAAGCTGTGAACAATTGTGCCCAGCATTTGATCTGAGCCAAAGTGATGGGGGGGATTGCTTTGCCCACCTTAAAAAGACCCAACAGAGGTTTATGGTCCATGATTATTGTAAAGTGTCGGCAGTAGATGTACAAATGGAATTTCTTCACTGTGAATATCAGAGCCAAACAGTCTTTTTCGATACGCGTCATGGGGTACTGGTCAAGGCAGAAGGCTCTGTTGACAGTCTCTGCAAAGGTGGACTGACTTGTCGAACTTTAGTACCGGGACTACTGGCACAGCCCATTGCACAAATTGTACTAAGTGCATGATGCCTAGGCTCTCCAGCCGCTCAAGTTCGGTCTCTACCATTGTGAGCAAGGCACAGGGGACCAGGCGCACTCTGAAGTACTTAGTTAGGGCCCCAGGGTCGGTGTAAATTTTTGCCTTTCTCCTTCGATTTTACCGAGACCTTCCTGAAATACCTCGGGATATTTCGCAATGACTTTGTATAGGCCGCCAGTTCACATTTTGAAAATTTGCTGCCAGTCCAATTGGATTTTTTTGCAGCCAGTCTGTGCCCAGGAGGCTGGATCCTGGTCCTTGTATAACTATTAGGGGGAGACGGACTGTCTGCTGCCCATGGGTGACCAGGGTTACGGTGGTTCCTATGATTTGTAAAGCCTCCCACGTGTACATGATCAGCCTGACTCTAGCGTCTCGCAGGCCCGGGGGCACGATGCCCCCTTCCGGAGGAGCTTAAAGCTCTATTCTCCAATGATGGAGACAACTGCTCCTGTGTCCACTTCCATTTCTGGAGGGTGACCATTGACCCAGAGATTAATATTTATTGGGGCAACATGGGGCTGGTGATGCAATTCAGCTGCATCAGTTCATTCTAATGGGGTTGGTGGATTTGCAAAACTTGGGCATGAGGTGGCTTTGGCTTCCAGCCTCGGAAATACGGGTACTGACAATTATGACAGTCTTGCCTTGGAGGTTCATGGCCGTCGAGCCATACTGTTGCATGCCAGGGCTGAATGGTGAACATGTAGTGGTTGGGGTGTGGAGGTGCTTTCTACGGGCATCCCGGTTTTTCTATATAGAGGCCATTCAACGTTGAACACGCTGCAGTCCTTTGACTCTTAAAGTCCCTGGGCCCATTTCTCAGCATATTCACGGGACAGTGCCAGTTCTATGGCTTTTTAATGTCCAGAGCGGGTCCTGCAAGCAGTTTAATCTGTGTTGCAAAGTTGTTTACCCCACTTACAAGTTAGTCCCATAGCATCTCACACAGGGATGACCTTTATTCACAGTGTTCCACCAGTTTAGTGAGCCTGGTCAGGAATTCCATTGTGGGTTCTGCAGGGATTCTTCTGGCTGTGTTAAACCTGTAACGCTGGAGAATTACTGATGGTCTTCGGTCGTAGCGGTTTGCCAATAATTCTACCAGTTCATTCAAAGTTTTCAAGTCCAGGCCTGTCAGTTAAGCCAAACTCTTAATGATGCCAGACTCCGGGGCTGCATAAGCAGTCAGAAGGATTATCTTTTGTTGCCACCTTTTATGCCTTCCGCACAAAATAAATTGCGCGTTGTTTTGGCATATTGGGTCAATCCCCTATACTTGCATCATACGGCTCGAGTTTCCCAAATAGTGGCATTCCTTAGTTCTCATTGTGCGTTTCCTTACTGGAGTTCGTGTCCAGAATCCCATTCTTGCTCCTCGTCACCAGTGTAGTAATCCAGGAGATATGAAGAGAAAGTTTCAAACAGATTTATTCCAAACTAAATAGTAAAACCTCACCCAAGGCATACAACACAAGTGTCCCAGCCTGGGACTAACGGAATTCCGGGTCTGGATCTGGGATGGAGCTCAGTAACAAGTCCCAGCTGGGTATGCCTCTGCCTGTTAACATGGAAACATGTACTCCACGAACCCTACGGGGAGATCGATAAGTGATTGCCCAAGGTCCCATGAGTGCTTTCACAATCATTGAAAAGGTTTGCTTTGCTTTAGGAACTGGTTAATCGGAAGGATTCTCTTCCTCCCAGCCCATTGGAAGTCTTCCAACTGCAGGCCGAAACTCGGCAAGAAAGATGCAGGTCACAAATACATGGGCTTAAATAAGTAAGTCATGTGAAGTCAGTGTCTGGCAAACAGTTGCTGCGAGCTGGTCTCACTGCCTATGGAAAATTGGTTCCTACAATTCTTCAAGCCGTGCTGAGCTTGATTGGAATAATATAAAAGGTCAAGGGCAGCAGGTCAGATTTTGGGATGGGAGGGAGAGAGAAAGGGAAGTAGACTACTCATCCATTTTGGGATCAGGATCACATCAGCAGATGATGTTTCACAAAATGGTCACCTACCTTGTATCTTATCTCCCAGTGTGGAATAGGGTGCACTGTGAGCGGATGATACAGAGGAAGTTTTTTAAATTAATTTACGGGATGCGAGTGTCGCTGGCGAGGACAGCATTTATTGCCCATCCCTAAATGCCCTTGAGAAGGTGGTAGTGAGCTGCCTTCTTGAACCGCTGCTGTCGATGTAGGTGCACCCACTGTGCTGTCAGGGTGAGTTCCAGGATTTTGACCCAGCAACAGTGAAGGAATGGTGATATATTTCCAAGTTAGGATGGTGAGTGGCTTGGAGAGGAGCTTCTAGGTGGTGGTGTTCCCATGTGACTGCGGTCCATGTCCTTCTAGATGGTAGCGACATGGGTTTGGAAGGTGCTGCCTGAGGAGCCTTGGTGAGTTCCTGCAGTGCACCTTGTAGATGGTACACACGGCTGCTATTGTGTGTCAGTGGTGGAGGGAGTGGGTTATGAACATAGAATTCCTACAGTGCACAAGGAGGATATTCAGCCCATCGGGTCTGCACCAGC
Source organism: Scyliorhinus torazame (assembly GCF_047496885.1). Lineage (NCBI taxonomy): Eukaryota > Metazoa > Chordata > Chondrichthyes > Carcharhiniformes > Scyliorhinidae > Scyliorhinus > Scyliorhinus torazame. The sequence goes on from NC_092719.1 coordinate 64,432,695, forward strand.
TCTTGCTCCAATAGAGCCACCTAAATGAGCCCAATCCCCCACTGCTATCCCCGTAACCCCACCAAACCCTTGGGCAATATTAGCATACGGCCAATTCACCTAACCCACACATCTTTGAATTGTGGGAAAAAAACGGGGAACCCAGAGGAAACCCATGCAGACCCGGGGAGAACGTGGAAACTCCACACAGTTGCCCAAGGCCAGAATTGAACCCAGTGCTAACCATTGTGCTACCAGTGTTTGTGGAAGTGATACCAATCAAACAAGCTGCTTTGTCTTGGATGGTGTCATGCTTCTTGAGTGTTGTTGGAGCTGTACAGAAAAAATGAGCTGACATCTGCTTAATGGCAGGATCATGTTGTCAGCAGGAATGTTGGAGGATTTCTTGGTCAATGTGAAGGTAGATGACATTTGTTTCATCACTTCAGCTGTACTTTCTCCTGCCCCTTGGGGAATAGTGGAAGTGGTTGGACGATAAACCGGCAGATTAGCTCACCTGGTAGCACTCTTATCGCAGAATCAGAAGGCTGTATGTTCAAATCCCACTCCTGGGGCGGGCTTCTCCGGGAACCGGCGGGGCGGGCCGTACCAGCGACAAGGAGTGGCGTGAACCACTCCTGCGTTGGGCCACCCGGAAGGTGCGGAATACTCCGCACCTCCGTGGGCTAGGCCGGCACTGGAGTGGTTGGTGCCGCGCCAACTGGCATCGAAGGGCCTCCTCCGGCCGGTGCGAGTTGGCACATGCGCAGGAGCGCGAGCGTGTTCTGGCGCATGCGCAGAACCGCTGCTGTGTTTCCTGTGCATGCGCAGGGGGTTTCTTCTCCACGCTTTACAGAGGCCGGCACGGAGGGAAAGCGTGCCCCCATGGCACAGGCCCGCCTGCAGATCGATGGGCCCTGATCGCAGGCCAGGCCACCGAGGACTCCGCAGACCGCCCTCAAAGCCAGGTCCCGCCGGTACGTACCTAGTCTAATCCACGCCGGCGGGACTGGCCGAAAACGGTTGGCTGCTCGGCCCATCGAGGACCGGTGAATCGCGAGGGGGGGGGGGCCACTGCCAATGGCCCCGACCGGCGCGGCGCGATCCCCGCCCCCGCCAAAAGTCCAGCGCCGGAGAATTCGGCAGCCGGTGCTGGAGCGGCAGGGTGGGATTCGCACCGCCCCCCGGCAATTCTCCGACCCGGCGGTGGGTCGGAGAATCCTGCCCCTGATGCTTGTGCATATAATCAGAGACAGCAGGCAGATTTATCAACCTGCTGATCCACATCTGTGTCTTGGAGTGAAACTTGTACCCAGCTGCTTATTACCTAGCAAATAACAAGACTTCCTTGGCTGATATCGTGTGGAAGCTGAAAAATAGGCGTGTACTGAAATCATAGCCACAGGACGGGGAGGAGACAAGAGCAACGTGTAAACCCAGAATCATATTTGGGTACGGTTTCGGGTTTGAGAGGTGAGTCAGTTGAACTCATTTGACTCAGTTGGAGAACCATCTGCCATATTACAATACCACAATTTTTATCAGGTAGTTCGGTGATGACCAACGTTCATACTAAGAAAATGGAAGTAGGTGAGTGAGTAAGGTAAGTGGAGGAATTTGGATAACTGATAATGCAATGGCAATTCGCGAGGAAAAGCCAAGAGAAGACAAGGAGCTCAAATGAAAATTATTCAGCGAGGTTGACAAAGTTAGTGACAGGAGAAAGGTTTATATTCATGGGGTGGGTGACGATGGGTTGGGAGTAGGGTACTGTTCCTTCCCAAAAAATGGAAGTACAGCAAATGTAATTAACATACAAGGGCTTCAGCTTATTATTGAAGCTTGTAATCCGTAAGATGGAACCATGGGGAAATGAGGGCCAGCGTCTTGCTGAGTTTCGAATACTTAGGTTACAAATGAAGGCTGTCAGAGGAAATAGTAAAAACCTAAGAAACTGGCACACAAACTGGAGCGTGGTTAGTAGGGGGAAGGGAGTCAGGAGGACATAAATCAGCCAAGACATGGGGAAATCAGCTGGCAATGGAAGTTCTCCTTGAGATTCCAATCATTGCTACATGGAACAAAGAAAACAAAGTTTTTATTCAAACAGTAGATCGGATGCCCAAGAGAGTTATCAATTGAGACAACGCTGTCTGTACACATGTGAAATTTAGTGAGGCAGAACATCTTCACCAACATGGTAAGCCATACTGACGCTTTGATCTGCTGTTATCTTATTCTGCATCGTCAGAAGAAAACTTCCTGCAAATGTAGCAAAAGTAAGTTATTATCCAAAAATGGATATACATTCCTAGTGTGTTTTCGCCCCAGAATTTGGTGACCTTGATTCATTAACCTTATATGGCTGTGCCTTCTGGGCGCTTTCTCAAAGGGAGGAAAAAAATGGCTTCCTTTTGTGATTGAAATAGTTCTGTGCCTTTTCCCCTTACCTCACTTGATGACTCTGTAAAGAGAACTACCGCTCCAGAGTCTCTTACCTGGTCGGCTTGCTGATGTATCTTTGGTTATTGAAGAGGGGGACAACGTAGGCCTGATGGGGCATGCGGTAAACACCACTGATCATACACTACGTGTGTTACGGTACTGCCATTGTACTACAGTCATTACAGTAAATCCCGGCCTGCCGGCTCCACCCAGCAGGCTCTGTATAAAAGTGTACGCTCTCCTGCGCTGTCTCTATTCTGGTTCCAGCTGCAGGAGGCTTAACATCTAGCACAATAAAGCCTCAATAGTTCACCATTTTGTCTCGTAGTCATTGATGGTACATCAATTTATTGCGCTAGAATTTTAAAGATGAACGTCTTAATCCAGCTGGATCGCCTGGAGCTGAACCCTCACGCAGCCGACGCCACAGCGACTTTCGAGCACTGGCTAGCCTGCTTTGAAGGATATCTCGGAGCATCCACAGAAGTAATCTCAGACACACAGAAGCTCCAAATACTCTACGCACGGGTGAGCCCACAAGTTTTCCACCTCATTCGGGGTGCTCCCACTTACACGGAAGCGATGGCACTACTGAAAGGACAGTACATCAAGACTGTTAATCAGGTATTCGCCAGGCACCTTGTGGCCACGAGATGGCAACTCCCGGGGGAGTCCCAGGATGATTTCCTGCATGCTTTGCGGATACTTGGCAGAAACTGTAATTGCCAGGCAGTGTCAGCAGTCCAACACACGGAACTGCTGCTCAGAGACGCCTATGTCACGGGCATTAAGTCCAATTATGTCCGCCAGTGATTATTAGAAGGGGGTACGCTCGACCTTACAGGGACTGTACAGCTCGCTAACTCCATAAAAGTGGCCTCCCGCAATCTAGAGTCCTACACTTCCGACCACGCCACACTCCCGTAGGCGCCATGAGCCCCACCACCATCCATCCCGGGTACACCGCACGCCTGCACCACACGGCAGCCAGTTAACTCCGGAGGCCCCAAATGCTATTTTTGTGGCCAGAACAAGCACCCCAGACAACGCTGCCCAGCACGGAGCGCGACCTGCAACGGATGTGGCAAGAAGGGGCACTTTGTCTCCCGTTTGCCAGGCCCGATCAGTCGCTGCCGTTTCCAGGCCCAGCATCGCTACACCCCCCACGTGTGATCGAGGGGCACTGCCATCTTCGCCGCCGCCCGCCACGTGCGGCCCGTGGGTGCCGCCATCTTGGATGATGTCCGCCATGTGCGCCCTGTGGGGACCGGCATCTTCGGCGGCATCTTGGACCGCACCCCAGGACCTCTGCTCACCTGGCCGTTCGCAGGCCACCGATACCGCCGCCACCGCCGATCAGCCCTCCCACCAACTTCCGCAGCTCACCTCCATCACCCTCGATCAGTCTTGGCCCCGCAACCTCGCGACCGCTACAAAGACCGTACGGATCAACGGGCTCGAGGCGACCTGCCTCTTCGACTCCGGGAGCACGGGGAGTTTCATCCACCCTGCTACGGTAAGGCGCTGCTCCCTCCCAGTCCTCCCCATCAACCAGAAAATCACCCTCGCCTCCGAATCCCATTCCGTACAGATCTGGGGATTCTGCGTCGCGACCGTCTCCGTACAGGGCGTAAAGTACAGTAACTTCAGACTCTACGTCCTCCCCCATCTCTGCGCTGCCCTGTTACTGGGTCTCGATTTTCAGTGCCACCTCCAGATCCTTACTCTGAGGTTCGGCGGACCCCTGCCCCCCTCACCGTCTGTGGCCTCATGACCCTTAAGGTCGATCCGCCCTCACTCTTCGCGAACCTCACCCTGGACTGTAAGCCCGTCCCCACGAGGAGCAGACGGTACAGTGCACAAGACAGGACCTTCATCAGGTCGGAAGTCCAATGGCTTCTGCGGGAGGGGGTCATTGAGGCCAGTAACAGCCACTGGGGAGCTCAAGGGGTAGTAGTTAAGACTGGGGAGAAACACCGGATGGTCATTGACTGCAGTCAGACGATCAACCGGTATACGCAGCTCGACGCGTACCCCCTTCCACACATATCTGACATGGCCAACCAGATTGCGCAGTATCGAGTCTTCTCCACAGTTGGCTTGAAGTCCGCATACCACCAGCATCCCATCCGTCCGGAGAACCGCCAATACACTGCATTCGAAGCAGATGGCCACCTCTACCATTTCCTTAGAGGTCCCTTCGGCGTCAGCAATGGGGTCGCGGTCTTCCAGCGAGAGATGGACCGAATGGTTGACCAGTACGGATTGCGGGCCACGTTCCCGTATCTGGATAACGTCACCATCTGCGGCCACGACCAGCAGGACCACGACGCGAATCTCCAGAAATTCCTCCACACCGCTAAACTCCTTAACCTTACCTCTCATAAGGAGAAATGTGTTTTCCGCACTACCCGCTTAGCCATTCTTGGCTACGTTGTGGAAAATGGAGTCCTAGGGCCTGACCCCGACCACATGCGCCCCCTCCTGGAACTCCCCCTCCCCCACTGCCCCAAGGCCCTGAAACGATGCCTGGGATTCTTCTCATATTACGCCCAGTGGGTCCCTAATTATGCAGACAAGGCCCGCCCACTCATCAAGTCCACCGTTTTCCCCCTGACGGCTGAGGCCTGCCGGGCCTTCAACCACATCAAGGCGGACATCGCCAAAGCCACGATACACGCGGTCGACGAGTCCCTCCCCTTTCAGATGGAGAGCGATGCATCAGACGTGGTTCTGGCCGCCACCCTCAACCAGGCGGGCAGACCCGTGGCTTTCCTCTCCCGCACCCTCCATGCCGCCGAAATTCGGCACTCCTCTGTCGAAAAGGAGGCCCAAGCCATTGTGGAAGCTGTGCAACATTGGCAACATTACCTGGCCGGCAGGAGATTCGCTCTCCTCATTGACCAATGGTCGGTTGCCTTCATGTTTAGTAATACACAGCGGGGCAAGATTAAGAACGACAAGATCTTGAGGTGGAGGATCGAACTCTCTCCCTATAACTACGAGATCTTGTATCGCACGGGGAAGCTCAATGAGTCCCCAGATGCCCTATCCCGCGGTACATGTGCCAGCGCACAAGTGGACCGACTTCGGGCTCTCCACAATGATCTCTGTCACCTGGGGGTCACCCGGTTCTTCCACTTTATAAAGGCCCGCAACTTGCCCTACTCCATCAAGGAGGTCAGGACTGTCACCAGGGACTGCCAAGTCTGCGCGGAATGCAAACCGCACTTCTACCGGCCGGACAGGGCGCATTTGGTGAAGGCCTCCTGCCCCTTTGAGCGCCTCAGCGTCGGCTTCAAAGGGCCCCCCCCCTCCACTGACCGCAACATGTACTTTCTCAATGTTATTGATGAGTACTCCCGTTTCCCTTTCGCCATCCCATGCCCCGACATGACTTCTGCCACGGTCATCAAGGCCCAACACAGTACCTTCACCTTGTTTGGTTTCCCCACCTACATCCATAGTGATCGGGGATCCTCCTTCATGAGCGATGAGCTGCGTCAGTTCCTGCTCAGCAAAGGCATCGCCTCGAGCAGGGCGACCAGCTACAACCCCCGGGAAAACGGACAGGTGGAGAGGGAGAACGCGACGGTCTGGAAGGCCATCCTGCTGGCCCTTCAGTCTAGGAGTCTCCCGCTGGCAGGAGGTCCTCCCTGATGCGCTCCACTCCATCCAGTCACTCCTGTGCACTGCTACCAATGAGACCCCTCACGAACGTGTTTTTGCCTTCCCTAGGAAGTCCACCTCCGGGGTCTCGTTCCCAACCTGGCTGACAGTTCCTGGGCCCGTCCTCCTCTGGAAGCATGCGAGGAGCCACAAATCAGATCCCCTCGTCGAAAAAGTCCTCCTCCTCCATGCGAACCCACAGTACGCCTATGTGGCACACCATGACGGGCGACAGAATACAGTCTCCCTCCGGGACCTGGCACCCGCTGGTTCCCCATCCACAATCATCACCACCCCCGACCTGGTACCGTCCCCTCCCCTCCGGTGCCACCCCTGCCCCTGCGACGTTCACCCCCCCACCAGCGACTATCACCCCAGCAGCACCCATCCCCCCACCAGATCCACTACTGGGTGAAGAAGGAGAGGACAACATGCTCCCAGAGTCACAGGTACCCACATCGGCACCCAACCACAACGGGGGACTGAGGCGATCGCGGCGGTGGGCCAAAGCCCCCGACAGACTCGACCTGTAACATTGCTTCACCCCCACTGGACTCTTTTTTTAAACAGGGGGTGAATGTGGTAAACATCACTGATCATACACTCCGTGTATTACGGTACTGCCATTGTACTCCAGTCATTACAGTAAATCCCCGCCTGCTGGCTCCATCCAGCAGGCTCTGTATAAAAGTGTACACTCTCCTGCGCTGCCTCCATTCTGGTTCCAGCTGCAGGAGGCTTAACATCTAGCACAATAAAGCCTCAATAGTTCACCATTTCGTCTCGTAGTTATTGATGGTACATCAGGGCATTACTTCTGACCTGCACCTCGCCCAGCCATGCTGCAGGGCATCCCACACTGTGCCAGTGATCTGCATGGCAGCAGACCTCTGGGCAGCAGCAATATTTGTGAATCCCTGCGTAATGGGCTATTCAGCCTCATCTTGCAGCAAATACGTTCGGGAGTTGAGAAACAAGCGTTGATTCTTCCCTTTTTTTAAACTTACAAGAAATCCTATCTTCCATCTGGTCTTCAGAGTCATAGCACTCAAGGGGGTTCAAATAATCCTTCTGTAAAACACATCCATCTGCGGTCAGTTGAGAGGTGATAAAGGGGAACCATCATACCACATATGCCCTCAGGGCCGGAGCGGAGACACAGCTCAGGTGGTATGCACAAGTCAAGGCTGCACAGTACATTGTAAATGGTTGAATAGAGAAGGGCTGTGCAAGGGTAATTTGTTGCTTTCCAACTAATAAAGTACTTTTGAAGTGGAGTTACTGTTGTAGTGTAGAAAATGTGCCATCTAATTTGTGTTCAACACACTCTCACAAACAGTAATGACATAATGACAAAGAAAATCTGCTTTAGTGATGGTAGAAGAGGAATAAAACATAGGCCACAACACCAGATAAAACTGCCCTCCTCTTGTGTAAATAGAATCTTTTACCTTCACCTAAGAGGGCGGACAGGGCCTCGGTTTAATGTCTCATGTAAAAATTGGCACCTCCACACTCATTCATAGAAATCATAGAGTCCCTACAGTACAGAAGGAGGCCATTTGGCCCATCAAGTCTGCACCAACATTCTGAAGGAGCACCCTAAACAGGTCCCCACTCTATCCCTTGCAAGCCCATAACCCCACCTAACCCGCACATCCGTAGACACTCGGGCAATTTAGCATGGCCAACCCACCTAACCTGCACATCTGTTGACTTTGGGATGAGATCTGAGCACCACGCAGACACGGGGAGAAAGTGCAAACTCCTCACAGACAGTCACCCAAGGCCGGAATTGCATTGGGTCCCTGGCGCTGTGAGGCAGCAGTGCTAACCACTATACCACCGTGCTGCCCTTGTCCTGCATTAAAATCTCAGGAGTATGATTTGAACCCATAACTTCCTGAATCGGAAGGGCTACATACCATACAAAATATCAGCTGCCGCTCTTACCATTGAAAATTTCAGCGTGTGTTCACTCGTCAGTTTTTTCCCCCTTCTTTCTCTCTTTTTTTGCAAGGTCTAGCAATTTATGACAACCATACCTGACATTTATATGGCCAGCTTCACATTAAAAGGGTTCTGAAGGCGTTCTGTAAAAGGCATTGTCAGCACTGAGTAGGAAACTGATGGTGGTGGGAAGGGGGGGGCGCGGGGACTGGACAATCAAAGACGCAGTCATAGAACTCAGTTTCAAAGATGTTTTTGCAGATGGACAAAGAGAGAGTCGGCAAATCACAGACCAAGCAGGAAACAGTTTCAGAGAGCAGGCCATATTAGCCAAAGGCCTGCTAATCTTATGGAAGAAATGAAGTGGGTGATGAGCCAGTGACCAGGGAGAGAAGAGTGAAGAGTGCATGCTGAGAGCTGCAGACAGGCTGGAGAAAATAGCAATGAAAGGGTGGAACAAAACTATGGAGGGATTTGATGACAAGAGCAATGACTCGGAGGGAGACATCCAAGTGGTTTGAATGTGAGCCACTGTGAATTCTCAAATTACTGTTTTTCCTTGTCAGGAACTCTTAATTTTCCACCAGGGAAAGAAAAACATCTGCATAAATGGACGTCTGCAATTGGTCATTTAGGCCAGAGTTGTAGTACTGTGGTCTCACATGCCCTGCAATGTTTACTCGATGTTGGATGGTATTTTTGGGCGTTGATCTGTTTGTAAATCCAGTTTGTTTTTAATTATGGAACCTTCATAGAGAAAAGGGAACAGTTTAACAATTCCTGATCCACTGCCGGGGAGTGTTTGTTGTGGTTCTTACAACCCACTACTTTGTGGGACTGTTTGCAACTCCAGGGATTTTATGACTTGGGACATTTGGTTGTCTCCCAATAATCATTACAGAGTCTGATTGATAATTGTCCAGGTACAATTTTTATTTTGTCATTATCCCTTAGGTTTTCTTTCAAGGGATACATTTTTTGTTTGTTTAGATTTGTTGACCAATGAGAAGGAGCAGCACTGTGGCACAGCAGTTGACACTGCTGCTTCACAGCTCCAAGGACCCATGTTCAATTCTGGCCTTGGGTGACTGTCTGTGTGGAGTTTGCACTTTCTCCCCGTGTCAGCATGGGTTCCCTCCAGTACTCTTGTTTCCTCCCACAGCCCAAAGATGTGCAAGTTAGGGGGATTGGCCATGCTAAATTGCCCCTTAGTGTCCAAAGGTGAGGTGGGGTTAGGAGAGCAGGGCGGTTGAGGTGCTCCCTCAGAGGGTCGGTGCAGAGCTGATGGGCTAAATAGCTTCCTCTTCACTGTAAAGATTCTATGATTCTATGAATGTTTTTGTGTGGTGATCAAAAGGTTAGATGATGTATTTTCCTACATAACTTTGTTCAACATAGCACGCAATGTTGTCACCATTGTGCATGTTTTAACTTGCGCATAGCATGTAGTGCACTACCTGCTGTGCAAAGGAACATTTTATTTTAATGTCCTCACCTGTGGACCCAAAATGGGTTGAGAAAAAAAGCCTGAAAATTACTCTTTCCAAGTGGAAGAAGTGTCCAGGCTACTGACTTACGAATTGGCTCTTTCTGATCACAAACATCTTCCCCCTTGCCATTATCTTCCATTTGTTACTGGTCCCAAATTCTTCAGCAGCTAATGTAAACATGGCTGCAATAAGCCCCTCTAAACAACTACAAAACCAATCATCAAATACTTTGTCAGCATTTAAAAGCTGGAATTACAAAAATTGAGGTGCCTTTACTGCCACTACAGTTAATCACACTATACTACATTTCTGTAGGCATATTATGCGACACAAGACACTGTTACAGAGGAAAAGCATGTGACAAATGTAAGACATTGTAGTTGCTGTCCAGGATTAAAGGGAAGAACTAGGGGTGGGAATCTCAGGCCGTGTCTGCCCAGTGACTGGAGAATCCCCCCTGAATTCAATGGACTTTTCCGATGTCCACCTCTCGCCCGTGGTGTTCTTGCGGTGGGTGGGCGGAAGAATGCAGCCCTATGTTTTTGACTTGCAAAAGAACACCAAATTAAGCTAAAGAAATAGACTGTCATACTGTGGCGGTGCAAGCCAATTTTTTAGAATTCCTACAGTGCAGAAGGGGAAAGGGTGGTGGTGGTGTAGTGGTATTGTCGCTAGACTAGTAATCTAGAGACGCAGGGTAATGCTCTGGGGTCCTGGGTTCGAATCCCACCACGGCAGATGGTGAAATTTGAATTCAATAAAATTCTGGAATTAAAAGTCTAATGGTGACCATGAAACCATTGCCGGTTGTCGTAAAAAAAATTTGGTTCGCTAATGTCCTTCAGGAAAGGAAATCTGCCATCCTTACCCGGCCTGGCCTACACGTGACTCCAGGCCCACACAGTGATGTGGTTGACTCTTATTGCCCCACACTGAAATGACCTAGCAAGGCCACTCAGTTCAAGGGAAATTAATAATGAGCAACAAATGCTGGCCCAGCCAGCGAAGCCTAGAACAAATAAAAAAAAGGAAGCCATTTAGCGCATTGAGTCTGAAAGAGCACTCTACCTAGGCCCACTCCCCTGCCCTAGCCCAGTAACCCCACCTAACATGCACATTTTTAAGATGGCCAATCCACCTAACTTGCAAACCTTTGGACACCGGAGCACCTGGAAGAAACCCAGACACGGGAAGAAAGTACTAACTCCACACAGTCACCCAAGACTGGACTTGAATCTGGGTCCCTGGTGCTGTGAGGCAACAGTGTGCCACCCTGCTGCCTTTCGATCCTTTAGAGGATCAGTAAAACTAACCTTCTTTTACCTCAGCCAACAGGCCTCCTGTCCCCTCCAAACATCTGATTTCCAGTTTTCTCATGAATTTCGAATTTGGTTCTCAACAAAGCGATTGTCCAGTTTACACGGCAGCTCATTTTCTTTTCCATTGACCCATGTCGCACTACTGGTCGAGACCAACTTCACTCTTTACGTCTTCTTTATGTCTTGCCTGAGTCATAAATTTAAAGGTCAAGTGGAACTTGTTATAGGAAGACTAAATATGAGGAATTTGAAACTATTGAGCAAGATGAATTACCACATGTAATCAGGGGTAGATGGTGGTATGGTGTAATGTCACTGGACTAGTAATCCAGAGGCCCAGGCCAATCCTTTTGGGGACAAGTGATTAAAACTCACCATGATGGCTGCTGGAATTTAAATTCAATAAATAAGTCTGGAATTGAAAAGCTAGTCCCAGGAATGGCGACCATGAAACCATCATTGGTTGTCGTAAAAACCCATCTGGTTCACTGGTGTCCATTCGAGTTTAAATCTGTTGTCCTTACCTGGTCTGACCTACAAGTTTTTTCAAATTCATTTATGGAATATGGGCATCACTGGCTAGGTCAGCATTTATTACCCACCCCTAGTTTCCCTTGAAAATTGTTGAACCGCTACTGTCCCTGAGGTGTAGGTACACCCACAGTGCTGTTAGGGAGGGAGTTGCAGGATTTAGTCCCAGTGAAGGAATGGCGATATATTTCCAAGTCAGGGTGGTGAGTGACTTGGAGGGAAACCACCAAGTGGTAGTGTTCCAAGGTATCTGCTGCCCTTGTCCTTTCAGATATTAATGATTGTGGGTTTGGAATGTGACTCCCGCCCCATAGCAATGTGGTTGACTCTTTTTTTTCTAATTAAGCAGCAAATGAGTGTGGCCAATCCACCTACCCTGCACATCTTTGGGTTGTGGGGTGATACCCACACAGACACGGGGAGAATGTGCAAACTCCACATGGACAGTGACCTGGGGCTGGGATTGGACCCGGGCCCTCGGTGCCATGAGGCAGCAGTGCTAAGCACTGCGACACCGTGCCGCCCAATGTAACTGCCCTCTGAAATGGCCCAGCAAGCCATTTAGTGCAAGGGCAATTAGGGATGGGGAACCAATGCAGGCCCAGCCAGCGACACCCATATCTCATGTAAGATTAAAAAGGAAGGTAGCCAAAAGTACCTAGGTGCAGGTGCTGGGGTGAATTGAAGCAGGAATGTTTTCTCTTTGATCTGTTGATATTTTGAACCTTGAACCAAAGTTTGTAATTGTATGATTTAAAAAGGTGTTGAAGTACATGAATAATTTCACAATGCAGAGCAGCAGGGTTGGAAATGGATCCAGGTGGTAATGCAAATGGTGAGGTAAGGAAATGGGCACATGGCCAGAAAAGAAGCAAAGGAATTAAAGAATTACTTGAGTAACCTCATGTCGGAACATCTCAAAGAAATTCACATAATGAATTGGCCTAGTGCAGTGACTATTGTTGTGTAAATTAGAAATGATGACAGCACAAGGCTACAGCTATTCATTCCCACAGCAATGCATACAATATGGTTCCTCTTCCCTTTACAGAGGAAATCTCTGCAATCACATCTTAAATACAGTTTTATCATTGATGACAATGGCAGGCATGGTATGAACTGAAAATAATTAGGTAAACCTATGTTGAAAATAATTATGTAAGGGCAGCACGGTGGCGCAGTGGTTAGCACTGCTGCCTCACGGCACCGAGGTCCCAGGTTCAATCCCAGTACTGGGTCACTGTCCGTGTGGAGTTTGCATATTCGGTCCGTGTTTGAGTGGGTTTCGTCCCCACAACTCAAAGATGTGCAGGGTAGGTGGATTGGCCAGGCTAAATTGCCCCTTAATTGGAAAAAAATGAATTGGGAACTCTGAATTTATTTTTTAAAAAGAAAATAATTCTGTAAACCTATGTATGCACTCTCAATGTGCCTTCTCCTTTTATACAAAGGTGTCAGAAATAGGTACTCTGTGACAGACTCGTCCAATACTATAAGGCTTCACGATGTCACATTGTGACCACAATTTGGCCAATGCACAGAAATACATACGTTGGAAGATATAGGTTGTGACATTAAGCTGGGACCATCAGATGATGTATCATGCCCAGAAGAGGAAGGGAAAGTATATCTGAAGCTGTGCTGAAGCCAAAGATTATAGGTTAAAGGATTTATATAGTGACCGCAGAGCAAAGGAACATCAGGAATCAGAACATTTAGCCTTACTTCCAAAAGTATTTGAAAAGAATTATTCCTTCGACAGCAACAAACTAGACAGTCACTTGCTGATTCTTTGTGAGGGCAGAAAGATAGAAGGTGGGGGGGGGGGTGGATGTGTATTATAAAACAGCAGTTCAATAACTATCGATGCAAGAGAGGTTGATGCACCAGGCATTCATTGTCAGCTTTTCCAGGGGAGTCCAGTACAGAAACCCATCGGCAACCAGCTACAAAACAACGGTAGGCCTTCCACGTGTTTTCTTCACTTTCAGCATGTCTGAACGCAGATGGAGTATTTCATATGGACGGACACTGACAGTGTGCATGAAAATATAAATGAAGCTGGTCCTGCAAGGTTCTTGTAAAGTGTTTGGCCATCCTATGGATATGTAATAAACATGTGACTTGCTGAGGTGATCATTAACAGATGGCCACTGACAGTGTGTAAGGAAAACAATTGCTTCAACTGCCTGAGGGGCAATTTTAACCTATCCTGCCTTTCGGAAAACCTATGGGATCGGATCCAATATTGTTTTGATGCTCTGCCCAGTTTTACTCTCCACTTAGGTCAATGGGTAATATTGGCTGGGTAAAAAATCTGCCTTTCACCTGAGCCCATGGGTTTCCCAATCAGGGAGTCATGTTAAAATTGCCCCTATGTGCCGGTGACAGGCTCCGTTGTTATTTCAAATCTTCAGGCACTGTTCCTCAGAGAATGTGGGATAGCTGTCTTGTTGGCTGGAACAGGAATGTTCCCTCTTGCTATCATCTCTGTGTTCCTACGATTTCAACTCCATCTCCTGTTACAGTGCTTTCTAAAGATAGTTGGCTATACTCATGCTGTCCAGCTAGGCAAACAGTGATTGAATAAAATGGAGTAAATACTGAAGAGTTTGCATCACCTGTATTAACACCGTGTGCAGGTATAGCCCTGCTCTTATTTGGAGAGAATCAACAAACAATTGTGACTACATGTGAATTTAAATAATGTTGCCTTAAATAGCATTTCAAAAGCAACTAAAACGGACTTTCATTGGAAAGCAAAAGGAAAACTCTTACAGAATAAGGTTCTGGATGTTACTTATCATGCTCAGGAGATGTTATCTCCACTGTGGAAATTTGATTTCCACATCGGAGTTCAAATCTATCACGTCAATATGGGTGCAGCTTATGCTGTGTTACTTTGGATCTTCTATGAGGACTAAGATGACCAGCAGGGGCAGCTGGAGCAGCACCAGCAACAGCCTTCTGCTCACACCACCACCTCCACAGGAGCGAGTGCCATGAGCAGAGAGGTGCAGCTCACAGGAAGCCACACGAGGCATGCAGGCAGGGGACATGTCAGGATCCCAGCACCTGAGGAGATTCAAGCTGCCGTGTCTGGTAGAGACAGACATTTGCTACCTTCTGGAGAAGACTTGATAGCAGCTGGATCTGGTGACCATACTTTATCAGAGGTTGCCATCATTATCACCGTCCTCAATTAGTTTGCTTCCACATCCTTTTATGGCGCTTGAGACATTTGTAGAATGTTGCAGTCAGCAACACATATAGACATAAGACCGGTCACTGATCGGTACTTTGACTGGGCTGGTGATTATGCCAGCTTCCCCTGTAATGAGGTCTGTCAGAATGGGTGGATTTGGAGTGCCTGCATGTAGCGACCATCTACATATGGAAAGAAGGCATCCAAAGAGCACTTGGGACTGTAAATAAACAGCAAGTGCTTCCACCACATCAATGTGCAGCTTGTGCAACCGCAACCAAAAAATCTTCATGAAGGCGTGCACAAGATTCCTGGAGAACATCCATTGCTTTCTCCCTATGGCAGTCCAAGCTCCCTTGCTCCAAGCCGGAAATTAGTTAATACACCAGCACATGAACTGAAACAAAATATGACAACTGGTGTTTTTGCATCTACCTCATCAAATATTTTTGCTTGTTCATGTCGCTCAACCAAATTGTTGACACAAGGGGAGGCGCTGGGGAAGGGCTGGGAGTGGTGAGGGAAGCATGGGGATCCTGGGAGGAATAAAGAGCGGAAATTGTTTGTGGACTCTGAATTTGGTACAGTGGCTAGCAATACTGCCTCACAGCGCCGAGGACCCTGTTCGATTCCCGCCTTGGGTGACTGTCTATGTGGAGTTGGTACATTCTTCCTGTGTCTGTGTGGGTTTCCTCCGCATGCTCTGGCTTCCTCCCACAGTCCAAAGGTGTGCAGGGTAGTTGGGGTTATGGGGCTAGGGCGGGAGAGTGGGACTTGGTGGGGTGCTCTTTCGGAGAGTTGGTAGAGTCTCGATGGGCCAAGTGGCCTCCTTCTGTGCTGTAGTGGTTCTATGTCTATGTTTCAAATGTATTTTTTATGGGCCAGGGAATATCAAGGAACACAATTTATTCTCTGGCTAAATTACTTGTTGGTTAAGTTGGTTATCCCCAGCATGGAATCTACAAAAGCCAAGGGTTATGCTTGCCAAAGGAAGTTGGTGCAGTTTACTGCCATCAATATTTTGAAAATTGTACCTCCCCTAATGGGAAACTGACTTTTAAAAGGAAGCAGATCAAATAACAGTATCCTATAATCTGTTCTATGCTGTGCCATTGTTATGTGCTGTTTTTTAGTGAGCAGTTAATGGAGGAAAGCTTTGGGTGGTGGGCTGATATATGAATTATTGTTCTTTTTTAAAATTCATTTACAGGATGTGGGCATTGCTGGCTAGGCCAACATTTATTGCCCATCCCTAGTTGCCCTTCAGAAGGTGGTGGTGAGTTGCCTTCTTGAACCACTGCAGTCCGTTAGGTGTAAGTACACCCACAGTGCTGTTCGGGAGGGAGTTCCAGGATGTTACCCCAGGACAGTAAAGGAATGACAATATATTTCTAAGTCAGGGTGGTGAGTGACTTGGAGGGGAACCTCCAGGTGGTGGGGTTCCCAGGTATTTGCTGCTCTTGTCCTTCTACATGGTAGTGGCCATGGGTTTGGAAGTTGCTGTCTGTGGTAGTCACCACTGTTTGTATAATACGTATATGAGAGGTAATACGGTAAGGCTCCTGTACTACAGGTACGGGGGTAGATTCCTGCCTGCTCGCTCCGCCCAGTAGGCGGAGTATAAATGTGTGTGCTCACCGAGCTGCAGCCATTTCGGCAGCAGCTGCAGGAGGCAACACACCTCTGCTTAATAAAGCCTCGATTACTCTCTGCTCTCGTCTCGTCGTAATTGATAGTGCATCACTGTCTAAGGAACTTGGTGAGTTACTACAGTGCATCTTGTAGATGGTACACATGGCTGCCACTGTTCGTCGGTGGTGGAGGGTTTGAATGTTTGTGGAAGGAGGAGCAATCAAGCAGGCTGCTTTGTCCTGGATGGAGTCAAGCTTCTGGAGTGTTGTTTGAGCTGCACTCATCCGGGAAATGGAGAGTATTCCATTACACTCTTGACAATGGAGCAAAGATTGAGAGGTACAATGAAAACCTCCTCTGCTTTGCTCACTCCCTCAAGCTGTTAATGCTTGAATTCTTTGACAAATGTACAGCAGTCATCAATTTCCTAAGCCAGGGTAAAGGTATTGCATTGTGAGGGCAACTTCACACATAGCACATCGCCTGGTAATTAGGTTAGTGCAGAATTAGGCTATTCGGCCCATCGAGTCTGCACCGGCCCTTGGAAAGAGCACCCTACCTAAGCCCACACCCCCACCCTATCTCTGTAAACCAGTAACCCCACTCAACCCAACCCAACCTTTTGGGACACTAAGGGCAATTTAGCATGGCCAATCCACCTAACCTGCGTATTTTTGGACTGTGGGAGGAAACCGGAGCACCCGGAGGAAACCCACGCAGACACAAGGAGAAAGTGCAAACTCCGCGCAGACATGGACCCAAGCCGGGAATCGAACCTGGGACCCTGGAGCTGTGAAGCAACTGTGCTAACCACTATGCTACCGTGCTCCCCAGATATCACCCTTGTGACTGAATACAATGTTTTATATACTTCCTGTTGGGATAATTGTGAAAAACAAAGTTCCATTTTTCAGTATTATGACGTACATTTGGGGTTTAACATGAATGGCAGGGGATGCTGCTTATTTCTAATTCAATGACCAGTGGTGAAGGTACTGACGATGTGCAGAGACCATTGGTAAAATGTTTGATTGCTGTCCGAGTGGGGACTTGAGGTGGAGGCCTGGAAGATTGGTGCTGGAGAGCAGTGTACATGTTTACCTCCGGACCATTTTGAAGCTAGTCTGATGACAGCCTCCCGATGGCAGACTGGGATCCAGTGCTCCAGCATTAAACATCTGCATCCCTGAAGATGACATATTGAGATGGCCACAGACGTACCTCTGGAGGACTGAGGACCACCCCCTCCCATCCTCACCCCTCCACAACGGTGATCACACAGATGTGGACACTTTTTGTTTTAAAGTATTGAAAATGTCCTTAGATGGCTCCTCCATCTCAAAGAAGCACCCTCCCTTTCACTTACCTCCGATGTCTAACTGGTGTGGGGAGCCCAGGGCATGGGGGTTGGGGAGAGGGGGGTAGAGTGGAGTGGTGAGGGGGAGGCTGACCATGTGGTCAGTGGTCAGGGTCCCTTCATTGGCTCTCCAGTCTTGAGAGCTCACCCTCCAACCTTAACTGGACACGGTTATTTGAGACAGCTCCTTAATTGGTCGCTTCTTCAATGGTCTGCGTGAGTTCCCAACTCACATTCCCTTCCTTAGTGGGATCAGGCCCCACAAACAAAGAGTCAGCTCCCAAAGAGATCCACACAGGAACCCATTGCTGACACAATTTTCATCAACGAGGTAATCCCTTGTACCTGTACAAAATTCCAGTAAGACAACTGTGCTGAAGTTGTTACTGAATCAGAGTTAGAGGAACTGCACTGTTGATGCGATCCTGCCTTTCTTTTTTCTGCAATTCCTGGAATTTTGACAGTCATATAGTATCCAAAGGTCAGTTTCAGCTTTTAGCTATGACTTTGGATAAGAACCTTTTCTTCATATTTTTGAATGTCATGCCCATCAAGTCAAAGGGTGCAGTGATAGGGACTGGAAGTGCCCCAGTTCAAGCAAAGCAATTCCAGCATCAGTTCTAATCTCACAGTAAAGTTCTTTATACTCTGCCCCTCCAATATACCTTAAGAAACGAAAGTCGCTGTAGTCCCATTGAGGGGAGAGCTGACTGGTGGTGATTTAACCTGACGGTCACCACACCCTAGGGGTGGGGTAAGGTTGAGAAGGAGAAGCCTTTCTGAATAACCTCTGCCGGTATCGGAATTGAACCCCGCGCTATTGACGCCCCTCCAACCAGCTGTCCCGCCAACTGAGCTAACCGATCCCCAGTTCCATATTTGGACTACTCAAATAAGCCTGCTAACTTAGTTCCACTTTGGGGAAATTTTTTGTTATGGGCTTCTGTCCACTTTAGATTGAAATTTTCTCCAAACACAATTCATCTCAGACATGTTAGACCAATAAGAGAGACCAAGCCAGACAAAAAAACAGATCTCACAGGGGAAATGCTTCCCACAAAGTTAAAATAAGCAACTCCCTTGGACTGAACTGTTGGCTCCAGCTAGTGATTCACATGAGTATGATCCAAATTAATAACCTAATTTTGGTGATCCATCTTAGTGTTCCCTTTTCCTCAGTAATGACTGTTTGGAGGTTTTTGAAACTAATTGTCAACTGACTGAAGAGGAGACCGCAACTTCAATTCCCAGTTTGAAACTGGAAATGTTTAAAGTCATCTGTATCTGGGCAGATGTTCAGTAAATTCCTATAAGATGCCCCTGCTGAAGCTGGAACAGGGAAATGTTCTGTTAAACAAGAGAGAATCTGGGATGGGGTGGAGGGGGTGTGGGGGGTTGGAATGAATCACCAGATAAACAGCACTAATTATTCCACTGGTTTCTTGTTTCATTTATCTTCCATTCTTAGTTCCGGATGCTCTGGTTTCCTTTCACAAGTCCCGAAAGACGTGCTGTTAGGTGATTTGGATATTCTGAATTCTCCCTCAGTGTACCTGAACAGGTGGCAGAGTTTGGCGACTCGGGGATTTTCACAGTAACTTCAATGCAGTGTTAACGTAAGCCTACTTGTGTCACTAATAAAGATTATTATTGCAACACGTGAGTTTAATCCAGTGATATACTTTTGATAATACAGATCACCTTGGCAGTCTAATACATTCAGCACAGGAATTTGAGACATTTGCTGCTTTGTCTTGAAGTGAAGCAAGCATTTAATATATGAGCCAGGTTTTTAATCGCTCAAACACATATCTCCATTTTGTGGGAAACCACATTGCACAGGTTAGTTAATCTATTTCTAAAGCACAAACTCAAACCAACAGAGGATGATCAACACAATAAAGATGCCCGTCGCCAATGTTTTCCTTCACATTCTCGATTGAGGTGCTGCAGAACTCTAGATCCAACAGCAATACGGACAAAGGCAAATAAACTGTTTAATGCAGACAGTGCTCTGCTATATCACGAGCTCTGATGTCTCTGGCTAAAAAAAATAACCTTCCCCATGGCACTATTCTAAAGAGAGCAACAGAGTCCTCTAGGTGTCCTATAGCCAGCATTTAAACATCATTCAACATCACCAAAATTAGATTGTCTAGCCTTTTATCACATTGCTATCTGTGGGATCTTGCTGTACATCACATGCTTCACCCAATATTGCAATAGTGATTATGCCTCACTCGCTTTAAAATATGTTGAGCCATCCTGAGGTAATCTGAAGATGGGTTTGTTCATTCTTCACTGTGGGGTTATGATAATACCTCACTGCACAGAGATAACATGGAGAAGACTGAGGCAATGGCTTTAAATAGAGTGGCCACAGAAACAGTCTGTGAGGCCTCATCACCTAAGTTGTACTTGTGATCTTTTTCTGTTTAGGAATTATTACAACAATCCCCTCTCAAAATCATGTGACATTAATTTTCCCTAGCTCCTAGGAGGTACTTGGAGACATTCGGCAGTAATGATCGTCACGTTTCTGTTTTTTGGAGAGTCAGCCTGCTCAAAATAAGTGCCATTTTCAGGCTGTTATATCTGGTTAAAATGTTTTTATAGGGGCACAAACGTAACTCTTTAAAAACCTGAAACACAAGTAGCCTAATTTATGTTACTGAATGAATATGAGGAATAGGGATCATCTTCAAATTATATCTCATGGCTTCCAGATCATTCAGCACTTGAAATTTTGCAACACATTCACTAACACTTTTTCACATGTAATAGGAGGCAGCAGCAGTGAACCAGAGGGGAACAGACATCCCTGCATCTCCTGAGGCCACTGCAAGAGAGGATACTGCAAATCACTGGGCTGGCAGTAACAGGCTGTTCCAGTCAACAACTGGCCCCTCCCACATCTCAACCCTCCCGTTCTGCTTTAATTCTTTCAGATACTCAAGAACTCACGCCTGGCCAACCAGTGCCGTCCAGAAGAGCACAAACAAGATTGTACAATGATAAAACACCATCACTTGACCTGACGCTCATCGGGTATCAGCTCAGATGTTGACAATGTGCATACTTTAGTAGGTAATGTAGAACTGATGAGTCACCAGCGACAAGTGGGCTACAGCCAGGCAAGAGGGTAAGGATAGCCAGCCAGTGTGCCAGCTCCCTGGAAGAGAACATTGCAGATGATTTCTGTTGTGGAGCATCAAGGTGAGGACTTCATTGGGGGAGTGTGCAGTTATGCATACAGGGAGGCTTGCTCAGAGCCTGTTGTCACTCTGAAGGAGCAGACAAGGGTATGGCTCAACTTGGCTATGTGCAGAGCTGTAAGCGATGGCCCACTCCATGACAGCAGTTGTGGGTCTAGTCATAATGCACCGTCTGGTGGCCAGTGTCTCAACTCCCATTGCAGTTGAGCTGAAATGCAGCTCAGTCGCACCATTTGAAAAGCACCATAACTGAATATATTTTTATTATTTTGCTGGATGTAGGCCAGCATTTGTTGCCCATCCTTAATTGCCCTCGAACTGAGTGGTTGTCCTAGACCCTTTCAGACAGCAGATAAGGGTCAACCAACCACATTATGATGGGCCTGGAGTTACATGTAGGCCAGACCAGGTAATGATGGCAGATTTCCATCCCTGGAGAACAATAGGAAAGCTCATGCAACTGATTGGCTCCAGTATAATTTTCATAAATGATCACTGAGTTGGAATTTAAGATATGGAACGTGTCAATCCACCAATTAACAAATCAGGATAAAAGCCACCAGCTACGAAATGCCAGATAAGAATGAAAACTCTAAATCAAGTTCCTCAGCTGTCCCTGAACCGATAACTGTACAAAACCAAATAGTGAAGAGAATGTGAACCAAAGGAGTAATTCAAACCCCTGTGGCCATGCTCAATAGCTAGAGAATATCATACTAAAATGACATTTTAGCCCACTGAGACTGGCAATACATATGATGTATCTTCTTCATTTGTCTTCCCGAAGGCATGCCTTGGTCATTATTCACTGAGGTTTGGCGAGGAAGCAGCCTCAAGAGGTTCAAACCCCATGCTGTTGGTGCTACTCTGGTCCACTTGCTTAATGCCCCTATACTATATGAGTGTATAGTGCTTCATAACAATGTCAATAGCGGCTGAGCTGGTTCTATTGTTTCCATTTGGAGGACTGGCCATGTCTCACAGTCCTGATGTTTCATGTTTCTTCCGTTCTCCAGGTCACCTACCGAAAAAGCACAACTAAATAGCGTTCCTGGAATGGCACATTGGAAGAGGCAAGGATTGACATCAATCTGCAGCCCCCTCTGACCAACTACTGTATCGCTGCTGAAGTCTATCAAATCAATACAGACCTGACAGGGCAGGAAGGGGTTTATCCATAGGAAGTCAGAGCTGGCTTTTGGTTTGCCCACTGCCGTTCAACTTTAAAAGAAAAACTAATGCTTTAGCATATCCCGATTTCCTTATTGTCTTCCAAAGAGGAGATTGTTTTTAGATAGTTGATTCATAAAGCAGTTCCCATTTCTGATTGGAAATCAGGTAGCAATGTTTGTGTGTGTGTGTGTGTATGTGGGGGGGGGGGGGGGGGGGTTATTTACAAAACAGCAATCATTGCTGTCCTTTCTCCCTGCACGTACCTCATATTGCATTCCTCACACTATTAAACAACTATGCCCCAAACCTTGGAAATCCAATCGATTTACATTGGCATGTCAACTCTCTGGCAGCATCACGAACATCAAAGTGCCGAGCCGGTGTATTAGGTTGCCTGAAAAATGTCGGTTCTGTTGGGAGTGCTGCTACACCTGTTGGAAAAATTAACTTATCTCAGACAACTTCCTGGAGGCAAACCGGTGTTTCAACCGGACTGTCAAATGACACTGGTGCGTGCAAAGTTGCTTTGCCCCAACGGGAAGGTGGTATTTTGAAGACATGTCACCTGTGTGTGCACACAGAAACCGACTCTTATGAACTTAGTGCCTGAAATATTCAGTTGAACTGGACTGGGTCTCGGTGAAGATGGAAGCGGGTCGTTTAGAATGATCAGACTTTATGTTGCCACTTGAAATGGATTTACGAATCGACCTGCAACACCTTTCGCATACCCTGGTGTAAAATGGGTGAGTTGGAACAGCAAAAGGGAAACAGGAAAGTGCATGGCAGTGGCGGTGTACAGGCCGGCTGCATCAAGGTCAAAGAGCAAAGCTCCGTTATAATAGTTGGCAGCATTGCAGGGTGGGGGGGGTGGCTGCACCCACAAGTTAAACGCTGCACCACGATGTCCCACATCCATGAGAAAGGCTATTTCCTCCATGCCATTACCCAATACTTAAATGCATGTGTGTAAGGGATGGGGGGAGAGAGGTAGGGGCAGCAAGAGATACACATGAAGAGAGAACAGAGAGACAGAACTGGAGATAGCGAGAGATATGGAGCACAGGGAGAGAAAGGGAGCCGGAAAAAGAGAGAGAGAAATAGACAAGGAGAGAGTGAGTGAGAGAGAGAAAGAATAAAGAGGCAAGTCTGTAATAGTTTGTGTTAAATGTTTGGCCCAGATCCAATAGCCTTCGGCTCCAGATCCACCTTCTCTACTCCGGGAACGACAGATTCACCCTCGGCGGAGCCACGAAATCGCGTCTGAATCGCGCTGCCGGACCTGGGATGATTAAAACGTTTTGCTAAAGGGGAAGTGGGTGTGTTAAGGGTGGGGGCACAGGGCAGTGGATCAGTACCCGGGACAGCGGTTGGCGTCAGCTTGTCACTGGGCCCTTGTGTGGGTGTCAAACGTTAAAGGTCACGGCAGCGTGTGTGTTAATACTCCCAGTACACAACCATCTGACTGGTTACTTGTAAAGCAGCACATTCCCCAGATCTCTCTCTCTCTCTCGCTCTCTCTCACTCACTCTCTCTCTCTCTCTCCCCTTCTCACACAATCACTCACTCACAGTCACCGAGACTCATCGACAAGATGAGCCGTCTCCAGTTGGGCTCCGTCGCCAGCTCAGACCATTGAAGCCGCAGCTTTTCCTTTTAAACGACAACATTTTCTTTCACCTTCATGTCGGCGCGCATCCACCGATTCACACGGATGCCATGGTCAGCTCTGTCACGGTAAGGGGATTGGCCTTTTTCTGCTTCGAAGTCTGCCTTAAATGTGCCCCCAGAGTGGGTCAAAGTTGGAGAAAGGAGGTTCAGAGTGAATTGAGTGGGCAAACTTTTTTTTCTCTTGGTTGTCGTTCGTTGTTGCGCGAACCCTTGGAAAGGTCTGGAATATATAGAAAGCAGTTCGTGCAGAAACACATACGGTTTGCATTAAAGACGCTGGGAGCTGGTTTCTCTTCACATTGCTGGGCTCGGGGTGGGGGTGGGGTGCAGTTAGAAGCAAATAGGTCAACAGAAAGGTCCGCCAGTAAAAGGAAGGGTCCATTGATTACAGGGAACTGCTTGGAGAAAGTGTGTGTTAGTGTGGGGTGTGCCAGAGATGTAAGTTGGAAGAGAAAAGATAGGGCAGAAAAATAGGCAGACAGAGACTGATTGCTACTGGATCTCGGGGTCGAGCCGGTTGGCTGGGGGGGGGGGGGGGGGGAGGTCAGACCAGCAGAATCCAGCAGCTCTGTAAACACTGTGAGTGTCAGACGTTCCACTCTGAGAGCGAGCCCCCTCAAGTTAACGCAATCGAAATATCAGCCAGGGAGGAATTCTGCTGGGGGGGGGGGGGGGGGGGGTGAGGGGGGAGAATGGGGGAGACTTCTGCAGGAAAGGGTTCTGCAAATCCTGACATCCTCCTGCCCGCCCGCTCCCCACTTGCAAGTAAGTCACTTCTATGCAAGCAACTATTTACAAAACAGAAGAAAAGAAACAAACACATTTCAAACTAGGGAAACACAACAGAAACGGAACAAGTGTTGAACTGGGCGTCACGATTTCGCACTTGGTATAAAAAAAATCTTCTCCAATCGTTTAGTGTAAAGTTTTG
Organism: Scyliorhinus torazame; assembly: GCF_047496885.1. Taxonomy (NCBI): domain Eukaryota; kingdom Metazoa; phylum Chordata; class Chondrichthyes; order Carcharhiniformes; family Scyliorhinidae; genus Scyliorhinus; species Scyliorhinus torazame. The sequence continues at coordinate 64,457,262 of NC_092719.1, forward strand.
CATTCAGCGTGGTGTTTAAGGCGGCTGTGTTAACGGGGATTGTAAACACTCGGTCCGCTCCTGATTGCGCTCTCTACAGATGTGAGCCCCACTTGGCAGCATCCTTTAGTTGCCCTGGGCCTGTCCTGTCTGTCTTGCTGGAGGGTAAACGCAACATTGTGTCGAAGCTCAGAGTGGGTGCAGCAGCGGCCAAGGGATCTGGTACTCCAGAGAGCTGTGGATGGAAACTCCGTATGTGTCCTTGCGGTTCAGTAAAACGCAGAGAAGAGCGAGTCTGGAAACTCGCACCCAAATATAAACACCCGAACCCATCGCAGCTGTAAGGAAAAAAAAGGCCGCCTTCGACAGCGCAGAGTTCGGTTATATCTACTCGAAACGGTATTTAGGGTCCACATTCAGGATTGTTTGCATGGAACAATATGCGTGACCAGTGTGTAGAGCAACGGTGGACAGTGCCCTTTACCGGGTCAAATCTACTTCCAGGGGTTTAACATTTTGCTGTTCATTGGGAGCTGCAGTGTCTGAGAACAGTGAGATCAGTAACACATATGGTGGCAAACTCTTTCAACCAGTTTTTTTTGCTCCTCTCTGTTGGAATAATTGCATATCCTATTTCTGGCAATTAATCCTAAATTGGACATGCTTGGCCAAGACTGAACATGACATGTCTTTGAGGGTGGTTTAGACTTTAACGTGCCGTGGTTAACCCAATTTGCAGGCAGGGCTTTAATGCTGTGTTCTTGGGCTGCGTGCTGCATTTTGGAAGCATTTCAGAATGTAGTAGCTATGCAAATACGAATGTGACGGTGACATCATTCTTTGGAGCACCTCTTGTTTGACTTTAGATAACAGCTGGTAACTCTGCCCTGGGTGAATTCTAAAGGAAGGAGATAAAAAGAGATCTGAGCTCCGTTGCACTAGCACAGAGGATTCAGACTGGTGCATGTGGAGTCCATGGGGCACAGTTGGCTGACTTCTGGACCGCGGTTGCTCGGCCAGAGGAGAGCATTTGAATCCACACATGGGGATCATACTTCCCCGACCTGCTAATCGTGAACCTCGAGGGCGGGAATACCCCTCATCACGTGACTTTTAAAGTATATTCCACGCCTGTAAAACATCGGCCCCACATCAGAGACGAGCCAGCGGGGCCAATCAGGTGTGATATCCGCGTTGATGCTCCGAGGAATGAGCATCCCCTGTTGGCCTTCATGCCATGGACTGATATGTGTGGAGTGACAGGCCGAGAGATGCTAGGCAGAGCAACAGGCCAGTTCAGCACAGGTCTAATACGCCAAACAGGACCCCGGGACCCCCCCCCCCCCCCCCCCCCCATTCTTTGCGGATTGTTTTTTTGATGGTAAAGGGGGATTGTTTCATTCTCACCTTGGCACAGGGATCATTTTTACAGGAGCATACAACTTGTGAGCCGACATCAGATCACAAAATCGTGAGCAAGGTCGGGGCAATGGGTGACAATCCGAGACACTCCCAAGAAATATCTTCTCACTTTTCAAAGTTATCAGTCGAGGTAGGGGGTCAGATTAGGACATTTCGGAATGAGGTTTGAAGTCCGCCTGACGTTCTGCTGGTTGAGCTCACGCTAGTTTAAGGAGGTTGAATTCGTTTGATGTGGTTGAACCGTTTGATGTGGTTGAATTTACACTAGATTAAGGTGATTGTGACGCTAGTTTAAGATGGTTGAATTCACACTAGTATAAGGTGATTGAACTGACACTAGGTTAAGGTGATTTAATTCACATTAGTTTAAGATGGTTGAACTAATACTAGTTTAAGGTGTTTGAATTGACACTAGTTTAAGGTAGTTGAATCCATACTGATTTAAGATGGTTGAACTGACTCGTTTAAGGTAGTTGAATTCCTACTGGTTTAAGATAGTTGAACTGACACTAGTTAAGATGGCTGAACTCACTAGTTTAAGATGGTCGAACTGACACTAATTTAAGGTGGTTGAATTCACATTAGTTTACAATGATTGAACTGACTGGCACTAGTTTAAGGTGGTTAAATTTACACTACCTTAAGGTGATTGAATTCACACTCGTTAATAATAGCTTATTGTCGTAAGTAGGCTTCAATGAAATTACTGTGAAAAGCCCCTAGTCGCCACATTCCGGCACCTGTTCGGGGAGACTGGATGCAGGAATTGAACCGGCGCTGCTGGTCTTGTTCTGCATTACAAGCCAGCTGTCATAGCCCACTGTGCTAAACCAGCCTCTTTTAAGGTGATTGAATTCACACTAGTTTAAGATGATTGAACTGACACTCGTTTAAGGTGTCTGGATTCACACTAGTTTAAAGTGGCTGAATTCACACTAGTTTAAAATGGTTCCTGATGAAGGCTATTCCGATTGAACGCACCGATCAAAGCCCAATTCCTAAACGACAGGGGATTATTTTTATACTGAATTTACTAATCTCTGCATGATTGGAATGTATTTTTTGAATCTGATCCATATGAACAGGATGAGAGCAATATTCCACTCTTTCCAATTAATGGATCAAAAATCACCGTTACCAGCTCTATTGACAGCATTGACCTCTATGGACCCAATTTCCCGTCGACACTCAGTCAAGTGAAACATGTTGTCTTATGAGGGTACGTTTCCAGTGGAGTTCAGCAGAATGAGGGGGTAAGTAGATTGAAATATATAAGATCCTGAAAGTCTGGATAAGGTGGACCTGGAAATTATGTTTCCTCTTTGTGGGTGAGTCCAGAAATAGGGTCACTGTTTAAAATTAGAGGTCACCCATTTAGGACAGCGACCAGGGCATTCTGTTCCCTCGGGGGGGGGACTTCGGAATTTTCTGCATTAGAAGGCGGTGGAGGCAGGTTCATTGAATACTTTTAAAGGCAGGGATAGGTTATTGTTGTTAGGCCAAGATTTGATTATGGGGGGGGGGGGGCGGGGGTTAGATGGGAATGTTGAATTTGGAACACAAATAGATCAGCCAAGATCTTATCCAATGGCGAAGGAGAGCAAAAGCTCAAAGCCGAGAATGTGGGAAAAACAACAAACAACTATTTCTCAGCGCTCCTGTGAAAATCCCATCTTCCCCGCCCCGTTCACATAATTGAACATTTGTGAATAGACATTTACAACAAAAAAAAATCTATGAACCATAACCACTTGTGTGTGAGAGAGAGTGCAACTTTGGAGATAGCAATAGCCAAGATTGAGGAAGAGTGGGTGGGTGTGTGAAACGCCAGGCCAGGAGCTTGGGGTTCACAACGAGACTGAGAGAAGCATTCTGGAAAACATCCCATCCCTGGAACTGAGCGGGGCATTCCGGAAAACATCCCATCCCTGGGACTGAGAGGGGCATTCCGGAAAACATCCCATCCCTGGGACTGAGAGGCATTCCGGAAAACATCCCATCCCTGGGACTGAGAGGGGCATTCCAGAAAACATCCCATCCCTGGGACTGAGAGGGGCATTCCAGAAAACATCCCATCCCTGGGACTGAGGCATTCCGGAAAACATCCCATCCCTGGGACTGAGGCATTCCGGAAAACATCCCATCTCTGGGACTGAGAGAGGCATTCCGGAAAACATCCCATCCTGGGACTGAGAGGGGCATTCCGGAAAACATCCCATCCCTGGGTCTGAGGCATTTCGGAAAACATCCCATCCCTGGGACTGAGAGGCATTCCGGAAAACTTCCCATCCCCAATGATGAGTGGGGAGGTTGTCAAGAGCAGTTAATCAGTGGCCACTGTTTGGACATCAGTAGGAATATCAGGAGAAGATGCGAGCACTCGCCATGTTAACGATGGACCCTTAACACACCGATTCCAGGTTGGGGGAATCTTACTTTTCGTTTTTAAAAGTGGATTTTTAATAACCATTTTGTTGATAGCAGCACATTATTTTGGCTGACATTCTAAAGGTGAGCTCGTTTGCCGGGTGTGAGGCACATTGAGAGAATTAAATGTTGGAAGTATTCGGTGCTTGGAGAAGGTGAGGGACAACCGTAAGGGCCAACATCATGCTTCAAGGGGGGGGGGGGGTGATTTTTCTCTCGAGTCTGTGATGTTGTGGAATTACTTCGGACTGATTCAGGTTAAAATCAGACTCAATTCTACATTTTAAAAAAAGTGTCGCCACTACCCCTGCAGACCTGTGGACTGATTTTTCCTTAATTTGTACACCCTTTTCGCAGAAGCTGTGTTTTCTATTTTAAAGGTAATGACTCTCAAGACTGCAAACTCGTTCCTGAACTAGAGGGGAGTCGAGGGTTTTGAGGACCAGGCAAGGAATGTGTGCTTTGAGGCCAATTTCAGATCAGCCGTGAGCTTATTTGAATGGAGCAGGCGTGTACTTGACAGAATGGAGAACCTAGCATTTCAGATCAGAATGACCATTAGGGTTGTTTTGCATGAATACTTCATCGCTTGTAAAAAGCTGTCTCGGTGGTTTAGTATCAGAATTTGGAGATTCTGTCTTGTGGGAAAGAAGCGCTCCAAGTTGAATTTTGGATCAGATACTCTCTCTTTGGAAAAGAGCGACACCTCTCGACCAAGCAACCCAACTCTGCCTCAGATCCGAACTAAAATGTCCAAGTACATTTTTTGTAACCCGATGTCATCTGTTAACCAGTCCCAGAAAAGGGGGAGGGGGGAATAGTTCGGACCAGTATTCTTATTTGCTCGTTTTATTTTTTCCTCCTGGGGTTACATGCGGGCAACTGTCAGAAACCAGAACAACATTGTTTCCTCCTTAAGTGCGGTTGTATTAAAACCTCTCTTTATTTACATATTGCCGCTTCCCCACACAACTCCAGTGCAGGCACTTGGAATGAAGTGTACAACGGCGGCTAGCCTGCTCAGCATGTGGTCCCTGCTTCATTCCCATCGTTTTAAACCACGCCAGCATGCGCCTGCTGATCATCCCCAATACGACAAGCCGTTCGTAACAAAATGTGCTGCAATCTGTAATCATTTAAACTTTCCCACACAAATATCAGCGTCAAACATGCAGGCATTCGACAGTTACAAACCTTGAATTTCAGGGATTTCAAGGTTGAAAAATGGCGTCCCTTTCTTTGCACACCGACGTTTGGGTTTGACTTTGGAGAACTGGGCTACCTACAACTCCAGCCCCGACTGATGACATTTTAAAAAACAATATGATCTACTTTCTCAACCATCCCCACAGCGTTAACGCCCTGAATGCCATCAGTGGATAGTGTGCTGCAGTGTGTTAAAGGTGTGTTATTGTGCATTAATTAGATGGTGTCAGGCATGAGAGAAACGTCTGTGAAACGTCGTTAGAACCGAGACGGTTAAGGGCAGATTAAATGGAGGTGTTAAATATTATGAAGGATTTTCATTAAATAGGTAGGGAGATGCTGTGTTCATCAGCAGGAAGGTCAAATACTAGTGCACACAAATTTAAGATAATTTGTCAAACAAAACACTAGAGAGGATGGTAGAAGAACGGGCGGACGGTGCGAGAGGTGGGCTGCCTCACGTCCTTTAATACGTACCTGGATGAGTACTTGGCACACCATAACATTCAATGCTATGGGCCAAGTGCTGGCAAGTGGGATTAGGTGGGCAGGTCAGAGCATTTCATGCATTGGTGCAGAGCACTGTAGTATTTCTGTGATTCTGTGAGTTTTTTTAAAAAAGTTAGTTGATATGATCTGCCTAAAACTATGATGGAATCAAATTCAAAAGTAACTTTCAAAATGGAATTGAAAATGTATTTGAAAAATAAAATAAAATGCAGGGCTATGCCGAAACAGGAGAGTGGGACGAATTGGAGCGATCTGGCAAAGAGTTAGCACGTGAACCCATAGAATACAGTGCAAAAAGAGGCCATTCGGCTTGTCAAGTTTGCACCGACCCTCAGAAAGAGCACCCTACCTAGCCTCACTCCCCCATCCAATCCACATAACCCCACCTAACCAACACATCTTTGTGCACTCAGGGGAAAATTACCATGGCCAATCCACCTAACCAGCACATCTGTGGACTGTGGGAGGATACTGGTGCACCCGGAGGAAACCCACGCTGACATGGGGAGAACGTGCAAACTCATCACAGACAGTGACCCAAGACTGGAATCGAACCTGATGTTGCCAAAATTGTTCTCTGTTTTTCCATGACAATGCCTCTACCAATCAATGTCCACTTGCCAACCAATCAGCACTCTTCTGTCATGTAGTATAAATTGTTGTTCCCTTTAATGTTGGTTTATCTTTCATAGCTGCCCTGATGAGTGCAATGTGAAAAGCTTTGATAACTTGTCTCTTTTTTCAGCAATGCTCAAGTTTGGGTCATTGTCTGTGCGGAGTCTGCGCGTTCTCCCTGTGTCTGGGTTTCCTTTGGGTGCTCCGATTCCTCGCATAAGTCCTGAAAGACTTGCTTGTTAGGTGAATGGGACATTCTGAACTCTCCCTCTGTGTACCCGAACAGGAGCCGGAGTGTGGAGTCTAGGGGCTTTTCACAGTAACTTCATTGCAGTGTAAATGTAAGCCTACTTGTGACAATAAATATTATTATTATTATTCTGTATTACCAAATGATTATATAATGTATAAATGCAACCCCTTCTTTCTCTAACATATGTGGTTTAATTTAAATCTTGTTAAAAGAGCAGAACAGATGTGAAATTTTTTTGTGATTATAATTAAGGTCAATCAGATTTGTACGCTGCATCTCAAAGTCCTAGAGCTGTCATGTATTTGCTCAACAATTAATGACAGGAGAGGGAAGCCAAGGGCATGTTAGAGGGCAAAATGAGCAAGTTTTGCACTTTGTTCGACCAAATACACTTTGCTCAACATAGCTAGCATGTCTATGTTATTCAATGTGCAGGAAGCTGCAACTGATGAAGGATGGGATCATAGGCTTCTGCCAACTCCTCCGGCAAATTCACAATACAAAATCTGTAAGTCAAATTCAGCACTGCGCTAAACTTCTTCATGACTGGATTCTTCCATTTAATACCGGGGATAACATTAAGATCCGACGTACTGATATACACCGCTAACTGGGGTCCTGCTCCAGTATGCAGCTTACATTGTGCTGAACAATCTGAAAGAACACCATCTGCCGGAGCCATCTCAGCCTTTTGAGTTGTGCAACATTCCCCAAATATCAGTAAATACAGACATAAGAAACAGCAGCAGGGGTAGGCAAGTTCTTTGAACCTGTCTTCATCTTTCAACACAATTATGACAAATCCCCCTCAAATCCATCTTCCTTCACTGTACCCATATCCCTTAATTCCCTTAGTACCAAAATCTATTGATCTCTGTCTTGAATATACTCAACTACTGAGCATTTACAGCTTTCTGGAATAGAGAATTCCAAAGATTCACCACCACTTTAGTGAAGAGATTTATCATCATTGCTGTCCCAAATGACCAATCTCTTATTCTCAGACTCTGACCCCATGTTTTAGATTTCCAAACCAGGGGATTGCTGCCTCAGTATACATATACACCCTGCCGTGACAAGTATCTTAAGAATTTCATATGTTTCAAATATATAATCTCTCGTTCTTCTAAAATCCAAGGAACATGGGTCTAGTCTGCTCAACCATCCCTCAGAGGAAAATTCCCTCATTTCCCAGAACCCGCTCTCGGACAAGTAAGTCCTTCCTCAGATAAAGGGACCAACACTGCACACCATTTTTCAGGTGTGGCCTCACGGATACCCTGTATAATTGTAGAAACAGCCCTATAGTCCGATCGAACAAATGCTAACATACCATTTGCTTTCCTAATTGCTTGCTGTAACTGCATGTTAACTTTCTGTGACACATGTACAATCTATAAAGATACAAATATTTCCCAACCCTGTACCATCAAAAACTATTTTGCTTCTTTATTTTTCACAAAAACGTGAATAACTATGCACTTTGCTAAATTTGATTTCATCTGCCATGGCCTTGTACACTCATCCAACTAGTCTGTACTCTTCTGAAGCCTATCCACTCACTGCATTCTTTCTCATCTAACTTTGTATCATCAGCAAGTTTGGATAGATTACACTTATTCCTCTCATGTAAATCACTGGTGTAGGTTGTAAGTAGCTGAAACCCAAGGACAGATCCTTGCAGTAACCCACTAGTTACAGCCTGCCAACCCAAAATGTAGCTACTTTCTGTTTTCTGTCAATTGAACAATCCTCAATCCAGGCTATTATATCCCATGAGTCCTAATTTTGTTTAATGACCTGTTGCGTGGCATTTTTTTCAATGTATTTTGAAAATCCAAATACACTACATCCACTGATTTCCCCTTATCCATCACACTTGTTACCTCCTAATGTCTGTCCGTCCATTGTTTTCATTTCAATTTATCATGACCAATCCACCTAACCTGCACATCTTTGGACTGTGGGAGGAAACTGGAGCACCTGTAAGAAACCCACAGGGAGAACTTGCAAACTCCACACAGTCACCCAAGACCGGAATCGAACCTGGATCCTGGCATTGTAAGGCAACAGTGCTAGCCAATGTGCCGCCCATCTACTTAGTGAACATGTGAATAATGTGTAACCAGCACATCTCCTGTCCAACCAGGGGTGACAACACGCTTGACCACTGCTACTCAAAAATCAAGGGCGCCTACTGTTCCTTACCCCGACCGCACTTTGGGAAATCACACCATAAGACGGTGCTCCTTCTCCCGGCATACAAGACGAAACTCAAGCGGGAGAATTCAGTTAAGAAGGTCGTGCAGTGCTGGTCTGAGGAAACAGTAGAGCTCCTACATGACTGCATGGAGACAGTGGACTGGTCCATATTTAAGAACTCAGCGACCAACTTAAATGAGTATGCCGCCACCATTACCTACTTCATCAGCAAATGTGTGGACGACTGCATGCCAAAGAAAGTAATATGTACATTCCCCAACTGGAAACCATGGCTAAATCGTGAGATTGACTCCCTACTGAAGGACCAGTCTGAGGCGTTTAAGTCAGGCAACCCTGACCTATACAAGAAATCGAGGTATGACCTCTGCAAAGCCATCCGAGATGCCAAGAGAGAGTATCAGACCAAGCTAGAGTCATAGACTAGCGCTACAGATTCTTGGCGGTAGTGGCAAGGTCTAAACAACATAACGGGCTGCAAAGCGAAGCCGAACATTACCTCCAGCAACAGTGCACCCCTCCCCAACTCATCGGTTCGAGCAGGAAACCAACGAATCACTCGAAACTGTCGAGTGCCCCAGCAGCCCATAACACACCTATACCCTCCATCACAGCTTCCAAAGTCAGATCAGCTTTCCTGAAAGTGAACCCTCGGAAGGCGATGGGTCCGGACGGTATCCCTGGTCGTGTACTAAGAGCCTGCGCGGACCAGCTGGCAGATATGTTCACGGACATCTTTAACCTCTCCCTACTCCGCTCCGAGGTCCCCACCTGATCCAAGAAGACCACCATTATACCGGTGCCAAAGAAAAACCAGGCAACGTGCCTCAATGACTGCCATCCGGTGGCCCTGACTTCAGTCATAATGAAGTGCTTTGAGAGTTTGGTCATGAAGCGCATCACCTCCATACTCCCAGAACGCCTTGATCCACTGCAATTCGCATACTGCCGCAACCGGTCCATAGCAGACGCCATCTCCCTGGCACTATACTCATCCCTAGAGCATCTCGACAACAAGGACTCCTACATCAGACTCCTATTTACTGACTACAGCTCTGCTTTCAACACCATAATTCCAGCCAAGCTCATACCAAAGCTCCATAACCTAGGATTTGGCTCCTCACTCTGCAACTGGATCCTCGACTTTCTAAACCACAGACCACAATCAGTAAGAATAAACAACAACACCTCCTCCACAATAATACTCATACAAGGTTGCGTACTTAGCCCCCTACTATACTCCCTGTACACACACGACTGCGTGGCAAAATTTTGTTCCAACTCCATCTACATGTTTGCTGATGATACGACCATAGTGGGCCGGATCTCGAATAACGACAAGTCAGAATACAGGAGGGAGATTGAGAACCTAGTGGAGTGGTGTAGCGACAACAATCTCTCCCTCAATGCCAGCAAAACTAAAGAGCTGGTGTTGCTCTTTTTAACCTTAGTCTATTTGCTCTGTTTACGTCACCTTTGCTCATGAGTCGCCAGGTATCTTTATGATACCGCCACGTGGTTCAAGTTCAGGTTATGATTAATAATACAGCACACCGCTTAGTAAGGATTAAAACAACGGTCATTTATTATATACAACAAGCAATATTAATACCCTAATACTACTATTTATATAATAAACCTATCACTACTGGCCAATACTTAACTTTAGGAAGAGCCCACCAGGTCAGGGAAATGATTTAACTGTGGATGTCTGAATAGATCGCCTGCAAACAGTCCTGAATGCAACTGCGAATACCTGGGTTGATGGGCTGTTGATAGCCCTGAGTATCGATCTGGGCTACCTTCCCAGAGCCGAATATGCAAAACTGTCTGCAGCTGCCTGCTTGTGTCTTCTTTGCTGCTTTTCTCAGCAGTCTTTCGGGTTAGCCGTTTTAAACTGGGTTTTGGCCAGATTAATCGGAACGCAGCCAATTTACATGGCTACATTCCCGCCTTGTGATCCTCACGCGAAGCGTGAAGGATCACATAAATTTTGTCCTCTTCGTTTCCCCACTGGTGTGGGGGGGGGGGGGGGGTACCTCCTACATGGCCACTACTCTGACCCTAGCTATGCACAAAAATTTACCTAAACAATTCATGAGGGCGCTATGTCAGGCAGGGGCATGTATCTATATAAAAAAATAAACTGGGAACCTCTAATTTTACCTAAACACTCTATACTCCTAAACATTGCATTATCCTATCTTCCTAAAACATACAACAACAATCACAACATTTAATATACTCTTTCCTGGCTTGGCAGTCAAGCTCAGGATCATACATTTTTTTTTTTAATGAAACGTTCCGTATAACTCTTTATTTACAGGAATAATGCACGTGAATACTCTTTATTCTTTATAGGTCGTGGGGGTCTGGGGTCTGGTCATAGCCGAATATCGGGGATCGGATCCGATATACCGGGGTTCGAGCGCGGTACGCTCTCCTTTTCCACTTCCGGAGGCGCATGGTCTGTACTGCACAACTGAGTATAGCCAATGCCAACAGTGCCTCAATGATGTACAATAGAGAGTACCAAGTTATGAACTTGGCACACCAGGATAATGCAGCGTGGTTGGTGACTGGGCCCTCGGTACTACTGGGCAGTGAAGCGTTAACGGCAGGGGGGTTTGGAGTAATGGGGTCCGCGTTCCCGCGCAACCAAATGTCCACAAAGATGTTGAGCACGATGAAAGGAGTCCTCATGGCTGTCCTCTTTTCTTTTCCTGTTTTTGCTGGTTTTCTCTGGACTTGGAGCTTCTGGAGTTCTGTAAGACAAGGGTAGTGTGTGTAAATACTTCGGTTTAATATCTGGTGCGTTAGTGTGTCTGTCCTTCTTGGGGCCAATTAAACCCTTATAATTGGTCACAGTATGTGACTCTCCCCACTTTTTTTTTTCAAAACAAATGTTTGGACACGGCACACTTCCCAATGGTGGACCAGTGCTAGGTTTATCATCCAAATGTTCTAGGATGTAAATAGCATGTGGCAGCAACCCAAAGGTTGCCTAAATAAAATAAAACTGTTTTTGAAAGAAAAGTTCGAATGAGGTGCATGTGGGCCGCGACGGGTACGATTTGGGTGGAGTCCCCGGGTAGGACGGTTACCAATACCGTATCTTCCCTACCCGAGCGTTTTTGACCAACGGGGGGGGGGGTCTCACGCCGTTTCTCCACTGCCTGAGCGACCAAAGAACGGACAAAAATGTAGTCATCATGGTGGGGTTACTTTTCTGATTCTACCATCAATCAGAAGAGTAGTTACGATCGGGTGTCTGAGGCAAGTCCTCAGAGATATCGGCCGAATGGGTGTGTGGCGGTGGGTGTCAGTGGGAAAAGTTAAAAAAGTTCAGGTGAATGGGTGTGGGGCGGTGAGAAAATTCTCCTGTAGGACGAACAACATTTAACAAACAGACAGACAACGAACAACATTTAACAAACAGACAGACAACGTAAAACATTCTGCAGGTTCCATCAGAAAGAACAACACTTTTCACCAAGTGTCTCCTTTAAATCATCATGTGGACACCTCAGTTCTCGGTCGCGAACAGGGTCGCAAAAGGGTTGGCGGAGTCAGGCCCGAGGTCGTCACCGTCTCCCGGGTGCCAAACTCTGGAGTGGATCAGGGCGGAAAGGGCTGCGTGGTGTGAGTTGGGATCGTCCTCGTCGTTGCGGACGAGTCTGCAGGAGTTGTCGCGGTGCCAATGAGTGGTGTCGTGTTGGGTGGGGACAAAGTCGGGGTCGTCCGTGTAATTTGGTGGTCGGTGGTGGGGTTTACTTAAGTAGGTGATGAGGAAGGGGTCACTGGAGTCGAGGTCGGAGTTGCTGGGTGTGGGACCAGGATGGTAGGGAAGCGTGCTGTGGCTGTCGTCAGAGTCACAGTCGCTGTCTGTGCTGCTGCAGTCTGTGGGCGTTCTGGGGCGGAGTGTAAAGTTCGTGGGTGGAGTCGGTGGGGAGTACGTGTCTGGGCTGGACGTGGAAGGGGTGGGAGTGGTCATGTTGGATGTGGGCGGGGTTTGGTCGGCTGCGTCAAGCATGACGTGGTGGGAGTGGTTTGACTGTGCTCCATAAACCTTGAGTTGGTTTATGTGAAACCATGCAGTCTTACCATTTTGGGATTTAATTTTATATACCAACGGGCTTATTTTGTCCGTAATTGAATGGGGACCCGAGTATTTTGGAGACAGAAACGTGCTGGGGTTGTACACGGACAACATTACTTGCTGTCCTATGTTGTACTCCGTGGCATGTACTGCCTTAGCAAAACAGGCCTTGCTCTGTTTTCTTTTAGTGCCCAATTTAACAGCGGCTGCTAGCTGAGCTGTTTTTATATTTGCAAGTAGTTGTTCCACGGCCTTCTCGTGGGTGAGGGCCGTGACTTCGGGGCTGGTTAGGTCTAAACCTAGCAAGTATTCTGTCCCTTTCATGGGGCGTCCGGTCATAAGGGTGTGTGGGGTGAAACCTGTGGAGGTGGAAACAGTGTTACGCAAAAACATCAGCGCAAAGGGGAGGACCAAATCCCAAGTGGTGTTGTTTTGCTGGACCATTTTTCTAAGGGTGGTTTTTAGGGTCCGATTCATGCGCTCCACTATACCACTCGACTGAAGGTGGTACGCAATGTGAAATATTTGGGTTATGCCAAATATCGTGAGGACGTTCTGCATGACCCGTCCCGTAAAGTGAGAACCTTGGTCCGATTCAATACTGCGGGGGAGTCCCCATCTTGTGAAGATGTGGTGGGTTAGGATTTTTGCGGTGGTTTTTGCGGTGTTGGTGCGGGCTGGAAATGCTTCCACCCACTTTGTAAAAGTGTCAATGACCACCAGAACATATTTATAGCCATTCCTGCAAGGGGGCAATGGACCTATAAAATCGATCTGGAGGTTAGTCCAGGGGCCGTTAACGGGTCGGGTGTGGCTGAGATGTACCTTTTTGGCATACCTAGCTGGGTTGTTTTGCGTGCAGATGAGGCAATTTTCGATGTAATAGGATACATCCTCTTTAAGATGTGGCCACCAACAAAGCTGCTTGAGGTGGGCTGCGGTGGGTTCTATTCCCTGGTGTCCATGGCCGTCATGGAATAGACAGATCATCTGATTCCTATCTTGTACAGGAACCACGTAAAGGCTGTCTTTTAGCACCACACCATCATGTGTGGCTATGGTATTCCGGAACCTCTCGTATGAGGCTGGAAACTTCCCTTTCACGATCTCAGTGAGAGCGCTATCCTGCTTCTGGGCCGCTACTAGATCCTCAATCCTAGTCTGCGCGACCTGAACTGCACTCACTGGCGCACTCACTGGGGCGCTCCCGGGGGGCTTCCAAAAGTACCCATGCCTGGATCCTGCCTTAGCCAGCGCGTCGGCTTTTACATTTCCAGGGGGGGAAGAACGATGGTGGCTGCGGACTTTTATAATGCCAAAAGTCCTGTTCTTGGCCTTTTCCAGAATATGGCGGAGTAATGGGGCTGAGGGGAGGGGTTTTCCATCCGCGGAAACAAATCCTCTTGTTTCCCAGAGGGGCAGAAATTCGGTGAGGCTGTTGCAGACGTACAGACTGTCTGAATATATGTCTGCTGGGCTGGGGAAGGAATCTGGGTGGTCTGCAGTGTAGGCGATGGCCGCAAGCTCTGCTGCCTGCGCGCCTAAGTGCCCGGGCAATTTTAATGCGATTTCTTCGAGGACGCGTCCCTGCGCGTCCTCCACATAAATCCCACAACCTGTTATGCGTTGCCCATCCAGGATTGTGGAAGATCCATCCACATAAATCCTGATGGGGTCACACGTGTCCGGGTGAGGGGGGTTCTGAGATGGGGTGGCTAGTTTTCTGGGGGGTGTTCTGGCTATAAAGGGGCCTGTATTATGGTGGGGCGAGATGATTTCACACTCATGGGGGGTTCCGGGGTACTCTAGATTGTCCGCTAAGTATGTGTGAGTCTTTGTCCGTTTTAATGTGATGTCCCGTCCTTGTAAGAGAAGGGTCCACCTAGCAGCGCGGATTTGGCTAACGGTACCGTCTTTAAGTCGTCCGTCCAGTAAAAGTTGTGTGGGGTGTGTTCGGTCAAGATGGTGATGGGGTTCAATCCGGTAATGTAGGAAAAGTACTGGACTGCCCAGAAAACTGCGAGCAGGTGCCTCTCACAGGCTGAAAATCCCTGCTCCACAGCATCTAAAATTCGGGAGGCATAAGCTACGGGTCTTAGCTGGTCGTGCCGTTCCTGCAGGAGCACGGCTGAAAGGGTGCGGTCTGTGGTCGCTACCTCTATGGCGAAAGGGGAAAGTGGGTCGGGAACTTATAGTGCAGGGGCGGCTATGAGTGCCTGTTTTAGTGATTCCACAGCCTCCGTATGCTGCGGAAGCCATTCCCAGGGGGTTCCTTTCTTTAGGAGGTCTGAGAGGGGTGCTGCCTTGCTGGCAAAACTGTCAATGTGGTTTCGGCAGTAGCCAACCAGTCCTAAAAACGACCGGAGGGCTGACACGTGTTGGGGAAGGAGCAATTTAGTAAGGATTAAAACAACGGTCATTTATTATATACAACAAGCAATATTAATACCCTAATACTACTATTTATATAATAAACCTATCACTACTGGCCAATACTTAACTTTAGGAAGAGCCCACCAGGTCAGGGAAACGAATGGCTTGTCCAATCAAATCTGGCCCGCGGGATTCAAAAGGCTGCTACAGGTCGGTGGCTAGGTGTCTCTACCGGATAGCGATCGTTGGATTCAAACTTACAGTTGCCGGTGGCTGGTCTTGCGAAGGTCTCGAGCAGGCGAAGAGGGGCGAGAGCGAGATCTGAACTTGAACCTTCACTTTTATAGGGCCCAGGGGCATCCCGCCTCCCGGGGCGGCCCTTGACCCTGAGTCCCAAGTGATTGGATTCTGTCCCCAATCTGTGGGGTCGATGTGTCCAATGGTGAGGCGATTCCTCGATCGGGGGGGTGGTCGCTCACCTGTCTTTGTTTCGGCCACTGCATGCGCCGACAGGTCTGGCCCGGTATTCAATTGCTAATATGTTGCAATTGTTCCCGGGGATAGCCGATTTAACTGTGGATGTCTGAATAGATTGGCTGCAAACAGTCCTGAATGTAACTGCGAATACCTGGGTTGATGGGCTGTTGATAGTCCTGAGTATCGATCTGGGCTACCTTCCCAGAGCCGAATATGCAAAACTGTCTGCAGCTGCCTGCTTGTGTCTTCTTGGCTGCTTTTCCCAGCAGTCTTTCGGGTTAGCCGTTTTAAACCGGGTTTTGGCCAGATTAATCGGAACGCAGCCATTTTACATGGCTACACTGGTCATTGACTTCAGAAAGCAAGGTACTGTACACACCCCTGTCAGCATCAATGGGGCCGAGGTGGAGTTGGTTAGCAGTTTCAAATTCCTAGAGTTACACATCACCAAAAATCTGTCCTGGTCCACCCAGGTCAACCACCAAGAAAGCACAACAGCGCTTATACTTCCTCAGGAAACTAAGAAATTCGGCATGTCACATTAACTCTTACCAATTTTTACAGATGCCCCTATCATAGCCTGGTATGGCAACTGCTCGGCCCAAGACAGCAAGAAACTTCAGAGAGTTGTGAACACAGCTCAATCCATCACACGAACCTGCCTCCCATCGAACCTGCCTCCCATCCATTGACTCCATCTACACCTCCCGCTGCCTGGGGAAAGCGGGCAGGATAATCAAAGACCCCTCCCACCCGGCCTACTCACTCTTCCAATTTCTCCCAGCGGGCAGGCGATACAAATGTCTGAGAACATGCACGAATAGACTCAAAAACAGCTTCTCCCCACTATTACCAGACTCTTAAACGACCCTCTTATGGACTGACCTGATTAACACTACACCCTGTATGCTTCACCCGTTGCCGGTGTTATCTAGTTACATTATGTACCTCGTGTGGCCCTATTATGTATTTTCTTTTATTTCCTTGTCTTCCCATGTACTTAATGATCTGTTGAGCTGCTGGCAGAAAAATACTTTTCACTGTACCTCGGTACACGTGACAATATACACATCTAATTACCAAAAAATATTTGCATCTGAGTGCTTGTTTTCCTGATAAGATAAATTTAGCTGACTTTAAAAAATGAAAACAATGGTGGGACCGACATTAGGAAGTAGGTAAAGATGTGGCAGACACGCTTCTCGATTGTTTTATTATAAGGAGCCCACAATATTGAACTCTGTGTAAATAGATTTTGGTCAAAGTATGCCAATCGTACATTTTTTTAACTTGAAGCTCACGCAGTGTATTGATTCTTATCATCTCTTAAGTGTTTTACATTTAATTTACATACACTGACAGTCTGCGATGTAGTGTAATTTTTTTTCCTTTCAAGGATGATTAACTGAGCAATCCTTTTCCTGTAAACTAGCTTAAAGTGATAACTTTTGGTAGGAGGAAAGATATTGGTTTCAGCATAATCTTCCTGTGGACCTGGTCAATTCCCACTATGTGCAAGAGATTGCTGGAGCTGTGCCAAGAATAACATTGTCAGTTCCTACTGTGGGATTTGAATACCTCTGGTACTTGCCCAGTAACAGCTGAAGGTAAATCCTGGCAAGGCTAAGTTATAATGGCGGCCACAGATCTTCCATGAGCATAGACCATTACAACTCCATTAGATTAATTACCTTTTTTTTTAATGGTAGTCCCCAGTTTGCTTCCATGGATATTAAAAATGCTGTTTTTTAAAAACCAGATCCTGGATTTTAGACCCAGTTCAATATCAGTGACAATATTCATGAAATATTCTGCAGATAGACTTGGTGGTTAAATGGCTGTGGTTTCCAAAGCAGGTGCCAAACATTTTGTATTGAGAAACGTAAGAGACTGTCTATGTAAGAATTATTGCTTTATCAGCATGATTAGGAGATTCACAGCATTGCGTACTGAGACAAGCTATTTGTTCAATTGTTCACCTTTCTTTGCCTCTGTCACTCAAGTGTCATCCAGTTGGAATCACTGAGTAACTGTAGGGCCCATGGGCAAAGAGATTCTCCATGAGAGATTTAGGAATCCTTCCTCAAATTCACTGCTCCCCTTCTATAATCGAGACACATGACTCACCTTGTGATTCGGTTCTGATCAGTGTGTTGCTGAGTTTCAGTCATTCTATAATAGTTATTTTGGCTGACACTGATTGTTGAGGTGAAAGTTGATGTGCTGAGTTCTAGGTTTCCTTCTTCCACTTCCTCTTCAGCTTGTGTATCTTCTGCGGAAGTTGAAACTTATGATCACAATGCTGGTGATAGTCATAATTGGGCAAAGGTAGCAGGTGCTAATGTTTAGTGGGATTATACAAACATATTTATTCTTCCTGCCAAATGGACAATTTCACATTTGTCCCATTACCAGATATTTACCCACTCACGTAACCTATCTATGTCCCTTTGTAGCCTCCTTACATCCTCTTCACAATTTACTTTCCTATCTACCTTTGTGTCATTAGCAAATTTTGTCAGTCATACCTTCAGTCCCCAAGTCATTTACATAATCCAAGTCATTTACATAAATTGTAAAATGTTGACGCCCCAGCACTGATTGCTGTGGTAAACCACTCATCACACTCTGCCAACGAGGAAAACAAATTATGCCAACTCTGTTTCCTGTTAGCGAACCAATCTTCAATCCGTGCCAATATATTATCCCCTACACCATGAATATTTATTTTCCACAATAACCTTTGATGAGGCACCTAATCAAATACAAAAATCGAAGTACAGTACATCCACCAGTTCCCCTTGATCCACAGCAGTGACTCCTTCAAAGAACTCCAATAAATTGGTTAAACATGGTTTCCTTTTCACAAAAGTACATTGACTTTGCCTGATTCCCTTGCATTTTTCGAAGTGCCCTGCTATAAGATCTTTAATAATGGCTTCTAACATTTTCCCTATGACAGATATTAGGCTAACTGGCCTATAGTTTCCTGCTGTTTCCCTTTTTGATTAAAACAGTTACATTTGCTACCTTCTAATCTAATGGGGGCATCCCTGAATCTGGGGGATATTGAAACATTCAAAACAATGCACCAACTATCTAATTAGTTACTTCTTTCGAGACCTTTCGTTTGAAGTCCATTCAGACCAGGGGATTTGTCAGCCCACAGATTCAACAATTTGCTCCATACTACTTCCCCGATGATTGTAATTTTCCTGAGTTCTTCCCTACCTTCCATTTCCTAAATTACAGCTATTTCTGGGAGTTATTTGTGTCCTCTATAGTGAAGACCGATGTAAAGTACCTATTTAATTCATCCGCCATAGTCCTACTTTCTATTACCAATTCCTCAATCACATTTCCTGTAGGACCAATGCTCACTTTGTTAACTCATTTCTTATTTAATTATCTATAGAAAGTCTCACTGTCCATCTTTATATTACTAGCTAGCTTTCTCTTGTACTCTAGTTTTTCCCTCATCAATCTTTTTGTCATTCTTTGATGTTCTTTATATTTTATCAAATCTTCTGATCTGCCACTTGTATTTGCACAAATAAATGTTTTTTCTTAAAATTCAGTACTATTTTTAACCTTTTTAGTTAACAACAGATGATGGACCCTCGACTTGGAATTTTTCTCTCTCATTGGTATGTGTTTCTTCTATGTATTCTGAAATACCCCTTTAAATGTCTGCCCCTGAGATCTATCCCATTTGCCAGTTCATTTTAGCTAGCTCCGCTTTCATGCTCACATAATTGCCCTTATTTAAATGTTAAATCCTACTCTTGGTCACACTCTTCTCTACTTCAAACTAAAATTCAATCATATTATGATCACTGCTACCTAGCGGTTCCTTCACCATGACGTTAGCAATTAATCCTATCTCGGCGCACATTACCAGGTCTAGTATAGCCTGCCCTTTGGTTGCTCCAGAATGTGCTGTTCTAATAAACTATCCCAAAATCATTCTATGGACTCCTCATCTATGCTACCTTTACCCATCTGATCTTTCCGCATGTAGATTAAAATCCTCCAAGATTATCGCCGTACCCAACAAGCTTCCATTATCTTTTCTTTTATAATCTGTCCTACCGTGTACTTACAATTAGGGGACACGACTTCCGTAAGTGACATCTTGCCTTTATCATTTCTCATCTCAACCCAAACCGCTTCTACCTCCTGGTTTGACAGAGAACAGTGTCAATCTCCTTACTATGCTGTCCCCATCTACCTCTACATTCCAGTCAGCCCAATCACTCTACAGCCCTCACTCTCATTCCATCAAGATGAAAGAACCTCAAACCTGTGGGACAATTGCAGAGGCTGACACTCCTGCATTCCTGCCCTCTGGATCCTCTTACTTGCCTCAGCTGCCATCACACCTTCCCGTCCCTGACCACTTTCCAAACCAGAAGATCCGATCCTAAGGGAGTTTGACTGCCTCCCAAACCAGATTCCAGAGAACTCTTGCCCTCCCTGATGTGTTGCAGTGTTGGCAGCTCAGCCTCCAGCTCAATGACTGAGCTGAAGATCCTGAAGCTGCAGACACTTACTACAGATGTGCTTGCCCTGGAGAACACCTGTATCCATGAGCTCCCACATGCTACAGCCATGACACGTCAACTGTCCTGCCATATTTATGAGCTTTAATTAGTTCAATTATTTATTTTCCTTTAGATATTTATTAACCTTACCACCAACTGCAGTACTATTTTAAACCTTTGGAATATTGACCTTGACAACTTGCCGGATGTTCACCAGATATTCACCAACAGCACCCTTCTTCCCCTGTAGTAGAGCAGAAATCAATTTCTTCAGGATGAAAAAGTTAGAAAAATCAAAGGAGTACCTCCCTCCTCTCCTCATCAAATTTCCTCATCTCACCAAACTCCCACACTCTGTTCATATTCACACTCAATGCTGATCACACGCAGAATGTTTGAACTTAGGGGTGGGATTATCTGTCCGTTCACACACCAGGAGTCTCCATTCCCACTGAGAGCCACATTCTCTGTCCTCACTAGCAGCAGTAGCAGGGCGGACTCGCAGTGGAGAATCCCGGCCTATATGTTTTGAACAAAGGGGCTAGCTGAGCCCAGGTACAGCAAGCCAGTTTCCTTAATGAACTCTTTCAGCTGCTGGTTAGCTTCTATCCCGCTGTTGAACAGTACTTGCACTTAAATGTTAAACAAAACCAAAAACAATATTAGATTTTTAGGAACATATTAAAAAAATTTCCTCTTCTCACCAAACCTCCACACTCCATTTAAAGTCACACTGAAAATACAAAAAAATCTATATATGCTATTTGTATAATGAATGCAAATACATTGGGTGGGATTCTCTGTCTCGCCGCACCCATTTTCAGTCCCGACAGCCAGCCAATGAGGTTTCCCATTGTGGGCACCCTCACGCCGTCGGTTAATCCGTAAGGGGCGAGTGAGCTGCCAGCAAAATGGAGGATCCCGCCGACGGAGAATCCAGCCCATTATTATTTGACAGAACAGTTACACTGTCATTGCCACTAGTGTCCTTAGCCCATGAGCAGTCTCCCAACCAAGATTGCAAACTTAACCTATTCATTATGCAGGAGAGCTTCATGTTGGGCATGTCACATCAAGGCCTCGGCCTGTGGCGCAAATTAAATGCAGTTTTATATTGTACATAGAAAGGGAGGAGATATGTGGATAATAGTGAGGCCAAAAGGTATAGGCGATTGGAATGTGAACCTCTGTGCCACGTGAAAATCAGAGAAAACAAGTGACTAACTTCAATCCTGCTTGAATTTTGGAATATTCTTTCCAGCTGCTTGTCTCTGTTTGCATTCTGCTGTAATCCTATTCAAAATGTCCTCATTGCCTGTCTGATGCACTTCATCCATATCAAGTAACTGGCGAACTTTAGCCTTCACAATAATCTTCAGTGTGATTACTCAGGCAAACAGAACTGACACCTAATGGAGGGAGGGTTCTGGCATTAGGCCGGTCCAAATTGGCAGTTTTTAAAAATGAGAACTATAGTTGAAGGGCCAAGACTTATTGCGCAGATCACCATTGCCAAAGTTTAAGGGAGTGGTTAAAAATATCAGTTAACTTAGGAAATAAATACTGCCAAGTTTGAGTTTTAAACGCTTGTCGCCTGTACAAGTGAAAACATGTTGGGGGAGAGCATTGGTCATGAGTGGACTGATATGGTTAGGCGTTACTGAGATGACAAGAGGTGTAAAATGGCATAAAATGAAGAAGGACTAAATAGAGTAAAAAACAAATTTACTTTCTTTGAAGAAAATTAAAGGAAGGTTTCAATTGACCCATGAAAGTGTGTGGAGAATAATTAGATAAAATGATTTAGCTATAGCATTGTGAGAGTATTGAAACCTGTGCAGACTAAAAGCTCAAGAACATTGATGGGTATAGTGTGAACTCAACATCGGCAATTTCATAAACGATGGGATTATTTTAAAAATCCCACTCATTTATATTGTTGGGCCAAAAGCAGAACACATTTTACTTTGCATCTTGCTGTGCTACAACAAACACGGTGGTGCTTAATACTTACAGTGGGTGATCGAGAGGGAAAAATTGTTCCATTTCACTCCCAGAATTAAAAACACTCTGCAACACAGCATTGAAACTTAACTATGAGAAGAATTCACAAAATAAAATTTAGCTTATCACACCAGGAGCTATCTCAGTGTCCAAGTTATTATGTTTTCCACAGTTCTTTTCAAGAACTATCCACCTAGCCCCATTGCCCAGCACATCTCTGTTATATCTTTGATTTTGCCTTAAAGAGAAAAGGTATGGATGTGCCCACACTCTGGATTCTTACAAACACAATGAGAGGTTTTATTAAGGATGTTGCTCATACAAACTAAGATGGAGAACTGAAGTCCACGTAAACACTCTCAGCTGATATCACTACAGATTACGTGACACTTCAACAGCAGGGATGTATTTTCTGATATATAATACCCCTTTACTTCTTTAGTACAGTGACAATGACTTTACAACAGACCCACTTATACATTATCTCTCTACAACTCAGTTGGATAGTCTCACAGCTGGACATCTATTCCTTTTGTGTTATATTCAATGTTCTGGAATCTGGCTACCCGTGACCTTGGACGTGTCCTCTGTTCCTTCAGTAAGTGGTACTTCCTGGGAAGTTACTCCAGCGCCCATCTCTATAGGTATTAGGCAGTCCTCAGAATCTGAACTTGTCTCTGCGTTTAGTCTGAAGTATCGCTGTCTAAATTTTCCACGGGAAATAATTCTTGAGAAGTTTCAGTTTGTGAAGCTAGTAGCTGGTCAGTATGATGTCGCCAAACTCATTTATCATCCGTCTGAACGGTGTATGATATTGGAACTGTCTTTGCTAGGATCACAGCAGGTACCCATTTCTCATTTCACAACCACACTGCTGTTCTGTTTGCAGACATATCTTTTAACTGAACTGCAAAGAGAAAACTACCTGACTTCTGTTCACAACTTCATTTAACTCACAACTAAACTTGCTTTCTGCAAAGTGCCTGATGCCTTCACTCCACCCAGTAACGACATCATCTTACCAAGCTGAAATCTAATTAACTCCACAGGGAATCCCCTTGACCCAAACAAAACTGCATTAGCCCAAGCTTTTTATGATGATTAATTGCATCCCTGGCTCCCAAAACCTTTGTTGCCTTTCAAACTAGGATTTCTTTTAAAACATGATTTTAGCAGTCACACACACATTAACCCAGGCGTTTAACCCTTACTGCACCAAATACCTATAATACACTACCTCTGAAATTCCTACACTCCGGGTTCAAAATTTTGTGAATATTGTGTCTAGCTTCTCAATAGTTTGATCTGTTATCACGGATTTCACGATGACGACTTCTGGCCATTTGGAGTGTGCATCCACAGTCACAAGGAACATGTGACCATCCGCTGGGCCATTGTAGTCTATGTGTATTCTCTGCCATAGCCATTCCCATGTATGTAATGGTTGCAGTGGTGGAGTGTTTCTTAGTTTTGCACAGGATTGATATGCCCCACTTTCTCTTTGATTTGAACACCTACTCCTGGCCACCAAAAGGATGTCCCTGATGTAGTTGGTCAGGGACTCTATAATGCAAGCACAGCGGAATATTGACTTAGATTTCCCATAATGAAACTCCATTGTGGACTGTCAACTCAAGACTTTGTGTGATGTCAGGCTTGAAGTCTGGAATTTTCCAATGAACATCTAACATTATCCGTGTTTGGACCATGTCCATCACCTTCCCCATCGCTGGATCGGTCCTTGTGTATATCTGAACCTGAGATGAAGTGTCAGGGCGTTATCTACGAGTGAGAAATACAGGCAGTGGAATTCTCCATTGGCAGGATCCTCTAGCCGGCCGGCAGCGCACCCACATCCTGCTATGCTCTGCCAAATAAAGTGGGAGAATTCCACCGACAATGTGCAGAGACAGCTCCGCTGCTTGTCTACTTGCTCCTACTTTCACCATAATGTATCCTTTTAAAGTTACAACACTCTGTGTACGTCCTTGGAATAATATTTGACAGTTTTAAAGCAGACGCTTCAGCTTTTGATTATAAATTGTCTCGGGTATTAACGATACAGCTGCACCTGTATCCACTCCCATTTAGATGTCATGACCCTGAGGTTTTGGCAATGCCCAGAAATGTTGTTGATCGGCCCGCATTGACAAACGGCTAGTTTCAGCTCCTGAAGTTGCTCAGGCATGTCATCTACCAAGTGGTCTCGAACGTCATCTACTAATTTATAGACATGACTAGTCTGCATAGATGGTTTTTTTTCTTGCACATTCTTGGTGTTGGAGACATTTTCTGAGCCCAACATGACTTGGCAATATGGCCCTTTTTGCCACAGTTCTTCGGAGAATTGCCGGGCGGCGGCGTGAATCCCGGTGCAGAGATGAAGCCCTCTGCGCATGCACTGGGTTGACGCCAGCACACGCTGGCGCTCCCGTGCATGCGCCAACTCGCTTCGGCTGGTGGAGGCCCTTCGGCGCCGGTTGGCGTGGTGCCAAGCCCCTTCCCCGCCGGCCGGCGCGGCACAAACCACTCCGGGGCCGACCTAGCCCCTGAAGGTGCGGAGGATTCCGCACCTTTGGGGCGGCACGACACCAGAGTGGTTCACGCCACTTCTTCCCGCTGGAGTTGCCCACCCCACCGATTACGGCAGAAACCCGCCCATTGTCTCTACTCCAGCATTCCCCAGCTGAGTGTCCAACCTGTGTACATTGGTAGCATGATTGTACCCTTGTAGCCTTGTTTCTTGTGGTATCCATTTTGTGGATCTCCCCTCCAGCCCTTCACAGAATCGGTGAAGCTTCTTTTGTTCCTAGCTCCATAGACATGGCAACTTCCACAGCATCCTTGAGAGTTAAATCAATTACAGTAAGCAGCTTCCTCCGAATAGCTTCACTACAACGTCCAGATAGCAGCCTATCATGAAAAATGTCACCCAAGTGTTGCGCCAAACTCGCAGTGTTTTGCTAACCTTCTTAAAGTTGCTACGAATTGTGAAATGCTTTCACCTCCTTCCTGAAGGGTAATGAACTACGACAGTGGAACCAAAACCTTTCTGCAATTCACAATGGATTCAGTAAGCAATGCCCTTCTAAAACCTTCATCAGTTCGCTATCGAATTTATCGCCCATTTGTGTGGACGAACTTAGTTTTGTAGCAGCATAAAAGTTTTACGCCCTACCAAACTGAGAAATGTTGTGACCTTGAAGTCCTCTGGTGTTTGATTTGCAATTCAAATCTTTCCTCGTATGAATTCCAGGTCTCGGTGTCTTTATCAAATGTATCCATGGCACCCTTTACCACCATTTTGGATCCCAGCTTCTAGGGTCTCTAATTCAACCAATGTCCCCCCTTCCAAATACTTTGGATGTATGGCATAAGTGATCCCCTTATCCACAATGCAACTTAGGAAGTAGGATTCTCCATCCCGCCGCACCTGTTTTCTGATGCAACACAGCCCTGCCGACAGCAGGATCCTCCGTCCTGCCAGCCGGCCAGTGGAGTTTCCCATTGTGGGCACACCCTGCCATTGGGAAATCCCCGGACGTGGGTGCGCTGCCGGCGCAACAGAGAATCCCGGCAGTGGAGAATCCCACCCAGAATTTTTCTTTCTGCCTGACTGTGATTCGGATTTTCCCAAGTAGTGGTCTGTACAGAGTCAGAAGACGTCAGAATCTCCTTTTCCGCAGCCCATTTAGCTTTGCCACGTGCGTGGTCCCTGTCGCCCAAACTCTACCCACTCAACCGCAAGCAAATTTAGGGAACTGTTTCTTCTTACTCACTCTTTGGTTCTGTTATTTTTCTTAACCTCTCAGCATCGGCGGCTTGCTTTGCACAAAGCATGTGATTCCGGTCCCAAGAATCTTTCTCTGCTCTCAACGCCATCTCCACTATTTCTGTTGACGATTTTCTTTTCAGCAATTCATTTTCTTGTCTCAATCCTCGTCGGCAGCTTTTTATTTTGTTATATCTTTTGGAGTTTGCCGCAAATAGAAATGTTTTGGAGGTGCCACACTGTTGGATTATTACAAACATGATGAGATGTTTTATTCAGGGATGTTGCTCACACAAACTAAGATGGAGAACTGAAGCCTCGCGCAAACACTCTGCTGACATCACTACAAATCACCAGCAGGGATATATTCTCTGTTACATTACATTCTCAGTACCTTTATCAATGTCACGATGATGGTGGCATCCTTCAGCTGCAGAGGATGATGAACATGCAGCAAATCAAATCTTGTTGGGGTGGAGGTAGCTTCTCACAATGTACATTTGCTGATGGCTGAAGATATCAACCTATGAGAGGCAGGTTCTGCAGTAAGTGCTGCATATGAGGTGGTTATCAGGTGTCATTGTGCGTTGTTATCCGTGGTGATGATACCTGTTGCCAAGCTGTGGTAGTCACTGATCATCCAGTGACAGCTGATATCACCATTTTCTTAAGTCATTAACTAAGGTTTCCCAGAATCAATGTTTGGGGCCTTCCTGTCACCCTTGAAGTTATCTAATTCGTTTTTAACAGTTGTTATGAATTTTGTGTCCACCATAGTTTCTGATAGACATTCAATGTCTTAAAGCACTCTGTGTGAAAATAAAATCCAAACCTCTTCGTTGTTTTGAAATTTATGTCCTTTCGTGGCCAGTGGAAATATTTTTCTTAATTTACCTTAATAAAACTCCTTATACCTTTGAACTCCTGTTAACCTTTTTCACTCATGAAAAGGGCTCCAGCTTCTCTAATCTCTCCCTTTGACTAAAGCCTGCTATCATCTGAATTTGTTCTGTAATGTCTCTGTGCTTTGGATTCCTTCCAAAAGGAGGTTAGCCAAAAGTTTACACATTGGGCCATAATCTCATGTCAAAATAATGGTAAAGTTAATGATGATCACCATTATTTATGTTCAATAGATACAGAAATTTCAGACATTGGACAGACATACAGTTAACCTCAAATATCCAAAGGTTGACCCAAATGAACCACCCCACCATTAGTTTCATCAACGTCTCGGCGTCTCATTTACTGCCTTACTAATAAAATGCACTGAATGGCATGAAGTTGCTCTTTCTGTTTTTTGATATGAAATAAACTCACATACATAACTTTGAGATTTGTCCATTTCAAAGGTTCCTTTCAATGACATCATATATGTTCATTACTGACAGACAAACTCTCTGGCATTGATAATTAATAAATAAGAGGAGTCTCATTCTTTTCGATTTTAATTGGTGTGAGAGATTTTAAAAATGTAAAATTATAATTTAAAAAGTACTTTTTCAGTTTTTCTTTCTCTCTCACTCCAATCTTTCTTTACACTACTTTCTGTACCTGATTTGATATTGAATTTGACCAATCTAATTTATACGTCTTTATTAGTTCCTGCATTGTTTATTTTGCAATCCTTCAATCTGATTGTTTAAAGAAGTAATGTTATTTTGCCTAATCATTCAAGTCACAGATGCCCGGTTCTCCACATTACAACATTATAAACTCACACTTTTGGGAACATGCCATGCAAAGAATATAAAACCCTAAACATGCAAGAGAAAGTCTAAGTAACAGTAAGCACTGTTAGATGCTGTGCCACAGCAAACAATGGCCTAATACTCTAATTGAGGCCTAACCAATAGAACACAGTGGCTGGGATTCTCCCCCAACCGGTGGGGCGGGCCGTACCGGCGCCAAAGAGTGGGGTGAACCACTCCGGCGTCGGGCCGCCCAGAAATTGCAGAATCCTCCGCACTTCCGGGGGCTCGGCCGGCGCTGGAGGGGTTGGTGCGGCGCCATCTGGCGCTGAAGGACCTCCGCTGGCCGGCATGAGTTGGCGCATGCGCAGGAGCGCCAGCGTGTTCTGGCACACAGAACTGCTGGCATGATCCCTGCACATGCGCAGGAT
Organism: Scyliorhinus torazame; assembly: GCF_047496885.1. Lineage (NCBI taxonomy): Eukaryota > Metazoa > Chordata > Chondrichthyes > Carcharhiniformes > Scyliorhinidae > Scyliorhinus > Scyliorhinus torazame. Next base: position 64,485,285 of record NC_092719.1, read on the forward strand.
GTTTCTTCTCCGCGCCGGCCATCGCGGAGCTTTACACAGGCCGGCGCAGAGGGAAAGAGTGCCCCCACGGCACAGGCCCACCCGCAGATCGGTGGGCCCCAATCACGGACCTGGCCACCGTGGGGCCCTCTCCCGGGGCCGGATCCCCCCCGCGCTCCCCCAAGGACTCCGCAGGCAGCCCTCAAAGCCAGGTCCCGCCGGCGTGGATTAGACAAGGTCCATACAGGCGAGACTGGCTGAAAACTGGCGGCCACTCGGCCCATTAGGGCCTGGAGAATCGCCGGGGGTGCCGCTGCCAACAGCGCGGCATGATCCCCGTCCCCACCAAAAAGACAGCGCCGGAGAATTCGGCAGCCGGCGTCGGAGCGACAGGGCGGGATTCACGCTGCCCCCCGGCGATTCTCCGACCTGGCGGGGGGTTGGAGAATCCTACCCAGTATCCCTACAGTGCAGAAGGAGGCCCTTTGGCCCACTTAGTCTGCACCGACCCTTTGAAAGAGCACCCATCCAGGGGCTGATTTAGCACAGTGGACTAAACAGCTGGCTTGTAATGCAGAACAAGGCCGCAGCGCGGGTTCAATTCCTGCACAGGCCTCCCCGAACAGGCGCAGGAATGTGGCGACTAGGGGCTTTTCACAGTAACTTCATTGAAGCCTACTTGTGACAATAAGTTCTTTATTTCTTTATATTTCAATTTCTCTCTAGGCTGACTCCCCATCCCCACCTAACCTACACATTTAAAAAAGAAATTTCCAATTAAGAGGCAATTTAGCGTGACCAATCCACCTAGCATGCACATCTTTGGGTTGTGGGGGTGAGACCCATGCAGGCACGGGGAGAATATGCAAGCTTCACCTGGACAGTGACTCGAGGCCGAGATTGAACCCGGGTCCTCAGCGCCATGGGGCAGCAGTGCTAACCACTGCATCACCATGCCGCCCTTTAACCGGCACATTTTTGAAAGCTAATGGGCAACTTAACATGGCCAATTCATCTTTGGACTGTGGGAGGTAACCAAAGGAAACCCACGCACGGGGAGAAAGTGCAAACTCCACATAGACAGTCACCCAAGGCCAAATCAAACCTGGGTCCCTGGCGCTGTGTGGCACTGTGCCACCGTGTCGTGGTTTAGCATTATCCAGCTCTTCAGCATAATTTCTTTATTTTTATGATCTGTCCCACCTATTTATAAGACCTAGAAATCCATATGCTCTTTTTTAAACTGCTTTCTCAATTTGCCATTCTACTTTTAAAGATTTGTGTATTTGAATATCCAAATGCCTCCGTTTTGCCACTCATTTTATCATTTTGTGCATATCTCCCCTCAATTGTTTGCCCAAAGTGCAAGGTTTTACATTTTTGCACACTAAATTCCTCCTGCTCAATTTTTCTGTCTTCCCGAAATAGCAAACTGTCTTCTTCTTGGTAACCCCACTCTCCATTATTACATCATGTAGAAATGTTGACATTGCACCCTATTCCTGAACCTAGATCCCAGAGTAATGTGGTCCTCATATTGACCAGTGGCAGGGGAATTATTGTGTATTCTTCCGAACTCTAAAACATGCATTGACCATTACTCTGTTTACTGTCCTCTAACCATTGGCTTGCCCACCTTGCCTCATTCCTTTGATACCATGAATCTTAATTTTACCAAAGCGTCACCTATATGGCATCATACCAAAGACCTTTTGAAAATCCTTGTAATTCGTCCATGGCATTCCTTATATAAGTACACTCCAATATTTGCTCAGAGCTTTATTAAACTTACCAGACATTACTTCATGTTTCATAATATATGTTGACTGTCTCTCATTAATCTATGTCTTTGAGTCGATATTAGTTTTCTATCATTTTATGACCTCTGGAATCATAGCATCTGTTAACATAAGGCTGGCTGTTCAGAAATTACCCAGTTTACCACTTTTCCCCCTTCTTGAACAGAAGTGTTATATTGACAGTGCTCTAGTACTCTGGTACATTCAAAGATGTGTAAAGATTATTGTGGTCACAACCTCTCCTATTTCCTTGAATGTTCCTCAGCAACCCAGATGCATCCTTTCAGTAAATGCTGCCTCTTCTAGTTTGAGTTTCACCAATATTGCTTCCTTATCCACAATTATTCTACTTGATTGTTCCACCCCAACTTCTTGTACCCAATCACTGTGGCACACTGCTGCCTCATAGCTCCAGGGACTCGGGTTCGTTTCCAACCTTGGGTGACTGCCTGTGTGGAGCTCCGACGTTCTCCCCGTGTCTATGTGGATTTTCTCTGGGTGCTCGGGTTTCCTCCCACACTCCAAAGATGCGCAGGTTAGGTGGATTGGCCATGCTAAATTGCCCTTAGTGTCCAAAGGTTAGATGGGAGTAACAGGGTTATGGGATAGGGATTGGGGGGAGTGAGCCTAGGTAGGGTGCTCTTTCAGATACAGCCTCGATGGGCCAAATGGCCTCCTTCCGTACTGTAGGGATTCTATGATTCTCACCATTATAATCTTCTGTGAAAACTGAGGCACAGTTTGTATTATTGATATTTTCATGTTCCAAAAGTCGATTTCTGTTTCATCTTGAATGACCCCATCCTTCAATTATTTCACATGTTTATAAAATTCTTTGCTATTTTCCATTATGTTACCTGATGGTATTTTTGATACCTCTGTCAGTCTTTTGAATCTTTTTTTTCTTTCCCTGTAATATTTTCCAAATTCTGCTTGATTTATTTGGTATTATTTGCTTTAGATTTTTCATATGCCTCCCTCCTCAAGACTCCTTTAATTTTAATTACATAAGTTCTCCAAGAAGCACCAGGTTTTTCTGCACCACAGTTTTGTTGCAATGATATAGTCATCATCTAATCAACTATTGGTTGAATGTTTCTCATTGTTTATACCCAGTTTGCTGCTAAACTGGTCTTCCTAATTTACCTAGGTATTTCCTTCTCATTGAACTTCACCTTCTTTCAGTAAATTATTTTTTATCTTTGCATTTTGTCCTTTATCAAGGAGAAATAGTTGTTTTCTATATATTCCCAACTGTTACTTTGCCTAGTTGCACTATTTATCTCCTGGAACTAAATGCATTACTGTTGCCGTCCTTAGACTAAATAACAATCTCACAATAAATCCTGTGTGCACTGTGGAAACGCCCCCTGCTGTTGTCACTTGTATCACTCTTGCTGTAAGTGATTTTTGGATAATTAAATTCACCCATTCTAAATGGAACCTAGCTCTAAATGAAATCTGCAGTCGGCTTGTAGGTGAAATTGCATCATGCGCCATATTGGTATGGGGTTGATGTGCAAACAGCGAACGAATTGAATGTCACATTGAATGCCTGCTGGAACAATATAGCGCATTGTCGATCAGCATGCAGCAGTGACTTGACACCAATGGCGCCATTTTGGAAATGAACACTTCAGCTGATCTTGCACTGTGGAACATGCATTCAGGATTCCGCCACTGATAATATTTAAAAGGATCAGCAGCTACTTACATGTTAGTTGCTTGCTGAATCCTTCTGGCCGTTGTTACTTTTTTTCAAGTTTTTGCTGTTTTCTATTGTTATTTGAAGTTTAAAAAGTTGACAGGGAGTGGTGTGCCTTTATGTTGTCCTCAGGGCATCTGCACAAACTAGTTGCTCCCAGGCATAGATGAGCTAGTCGGCATTCTCCTTGAAAGGCAGCATGACCTGGAGAATGAATCAAGGCTACAGAGAGCAGGAGAAGCTGCTGAAAAGAAAGAAAGAGGAGATAGGACGATTGGGGCCCAGCTACCTGAGTTAAATGTCAGGGCAGCCATAAGATGTATAGCACTCATTCATGTTGACTTGATGTCAGCAGTGAGTTATTATGGTATGTGCATAATGAGCACTGAAAACATTGTTACCCTGACAGTTTTAATTCATGTCTTTAATATGCCAGAGGGTCTTCATACATCTCACATGAGGCAATGCAAGAGAACGGCGACCACTTCTCGGAGGGGGTCACTCATTCTGCGAGAGCATCATCACAGGACTCATGCAGATCATTCAGCCATAGAATTCCTACAGTGCAGAAGGAGGACATTCCGCCCACCGAGTCAGTACCAACCCTCTGAAAGAGCCTCTTATCTATACCCGCTCTCCCACCCCATCCCACGCTAACCCCATAACCCCACCTAACCTGCACATTTTCATACACTAAGGGGCAATTTAGCATAGCCAATCCAACTAACCTGCACATCTTTGGACTGTGGGAGAAATACCTGGCAGAAACTCATGCAGACACAGGGACAAAATGCATTCTCCTCACAAACATTCACCAATGCCTGAATTGAAACCGGCTCCCTGGCGCTGTGAGGCAGCAGTGTTAACCACTGTGACACCATGGCACCATGTCCAAGATCACTTCAGTGGGACAGGTCAGGCAGATTTTTGGATTTTCGGCTGGTGGCTCACAGCTGGTGGACAGCACGATAGTACAGTGGTTAGCACTGTAGCTTCACAGTGCCAGGATCCCAGGTTCGATTCCCGCTTGGGTCACTGTCTGTGTGAGTATGCACGGTCTCCCTGTGTTTGCGTGGGTTTTCTCTGGTTACTCTGGTTTCCTCCCACAAATCCCAAAAGACGTGCTTGTTAGGTGCATTGGACATTCTGAATTTTCCCTCTGTGTACCCGAATAGGCATCGGAGTGTGGCAACTGGGGTATTTTCACAGTTACTTCATTGCAGTGTTAATGTAAGCCTACTTGAGACAATAATGAAGATTATTATTATTACATATCACAAGTGAGCAATTACAGATGGTGGAGACAGGGCCAACAATGGAGAGTCTGCATCTGAGGCTGAGGGACACTACAAGCTCTGTTCAGCTGGACTCAGATGCTGTGTCTCGGGGTCATTGACAGACAGAGTACACCTGGAGCAGCAGCATAGAATGTTCAATGTACACACTTGCACAGGGGCTGGAGGCATTTGTATAAAGCATGAGTGATGATATCAGGCCTCTGTGATGCTATATTCACCCGCGGGAGAGTGGCCATCGGCATGGACCACAAAACACAGCTAATACAGGATTGCATGCTGACATTCACCAGTAGCTTCACAGTAATAACTGCATCATAAATACAATGGCTGATATGCTATCATCAGCCAGTAACCCACATGCTGCCTAATGCTCCAATGGCCGAGTCTTCCCAGGTGCAGGTGGGGTGGGTCTTTAGGGCCAAAATCCAGAGCGCATCGGCCTAGAGAACCACAATGGTCAGTGCATGGATCTGAACAGCCTATCTCTCACTTTGATGAAGCCACAAGGTTTGCACCTCATAGAGGTTCTGGGAACAGAAAAATATTTGTTTATACATATGGGTGTGCTACAGCGTTAGATTGCTAAGTTTCTGTTTCAGTTTTGAGAAATATAAATATCTTTCTTTCCACCAAATTCCTGTGGTGCACAGCTTTGATTGCTGGCTGAAAAGAGACCTTTTCACTTGTGAGGAGAGGTGAAGAAAGAATTAACACTGGTCACTTGGAGGCTGTGAACAGCACACTTGGCTATTGGCAGGACTGCTTTATATTGTGGGAAACGGTTGTGAGTGTTTTTTGAGCCTGACTTTCCTGGATGGACCGGTGAGGCCTGAGCAAACCCCGTGATAATACTGCTGGTGCATGGCCATATTGTGTTCTGCCTCTTCCTCCTCTTAGAATTGTGTGAAGAAGCTCAGTGTTCCCTGCTTTGTTCCTCCTGCAAGTCCAAATCTCACTGCTGTGCAATGTTGTGCAGTCAGTAATGTCACGTGAGAGTACATTTAAGAAATGGGTGTTTACAAAATATACCTTTAAGAAATGGGTGATTGTTAGTGATGTCAGAGTGTGGGTGGAGCTGGGCTGTCTGTCAGGTTTTTACTTTCGTTTTAGGCTGTTTGCTGCAGGGTGTGTTTTAGTTTCATTTTGAGTGTTGGAGCTGAAGCCAGACAGAGCAGGTGTACTGTTGATCTCTCTGCCATGAAAAGACTATCTGGGGCTGTTTAGCACAGGGCTAAATCGCTGGCTTTGAAAGCAGACCAAGACAGGCCAGTAGCACGGTTTGATTCCCGTAACAGCCTCCCCGAACAGGCGCCGGAATGTGGCGACTACGGGCTTTTCACAGTAACTTCATTTGAAGCCTACTTGTGACAATAATCGATTTTCATTTTCATTTCATTTCATTTCATTTCTTGATCATTTGGTGAATTCAGAATTATAAATGTTTTCAGTAATGAATGTAAACCTGATTGCTTCTGTTAAAAGGTGTTTCTTCTGTCTTCTGGATGTTGTTTGGGAAGTTATTAAGGATTACTTAGTGTTGTATTCTTTGGGGGTTGTATTTGAATTGATGGTTGCTAAGATGTTCGCTATATGTTTCAAAAAGGTGAACTTGAGTTCATAGAATAAACATTGTTTTGCTTTTAAAAATTACTTTTCCATTTCTGCTGTACCAATCCTGTAGAGAGGGCCGTGTGCTCCCCATACCACAATCAATTAAAAGTCGTGGGTCAGGTGAACTCCATGATACACTTTGGGATTCTCTAAACCCTGGCCCATAACAAATTGGGGGCTTAAGGGGGATAAAAGTCTATCTATTGGACAGGCTTGGTGAACTTAAAGACAGTGAGGGGTGAGCATATTGTGGTTGCTTTTCAGGTGTGGTATTTTAGTTTAAGTGGGGAGTGTGTTGTGGACAATGGCTCTTTCAGAGGCTCAGATGTTTTTGGGGGTGGAGACAGTCACACGCAGTCCCTTACGGACAGAGACGAAAAGCAGACTGTTAGATTTGGCAGAAACATTGCAATTAACATTACCTGACAAAATGTGAAAAGATGAGGTAATTATGGCAGTGGCTAAGCATTTAAAATTGCCTGAGATACAATTTGACACATTGGAAATGGCAAAAATTCAGTTACAACTTAAACAAATGGAACATTGGAAAGAATTAAAGCAGCTTGAATAGAAAAGAGAGAGAGAGGAAAAAGAAAAGGAGAGAGAAGAAAGGAGAAAAGAAAGAATAGCCCTAGCAGAACAAAAAGAAAGAGAAAGGGTGATACAGATCAGGGAAAAGGATAAAGAGAGAGAGTTTGAACTTCAGAAAATGGCCATGAAACATGACAGTCAGTTAAAATTGGCAGACGTAAAGGGAAACGTACAGTTGGATGATAGTGACGTAGATAGTGAGAAAGAGCGTCATTGTCGAAGGCTTGGTGGGGGTCTATTTAAATATGTCCAAGCATTGCCAAGGTTTGATGAGAAGGAGGTAGAAGCCTATTTCATTTGAGATGGTAGCTAAACAAATGAAGTGGCCACAGGACATTTGGGTATTACTGATTCAAACAAAGCTGGTAGGTAGAGCGAGTGAAGTGTTTGCATCACTACCGGAGGAGGTATCTGGGACGTATGAGGAGGTGAAAAAAATCCATCTTCACTGCATATGAACTAGTGCCTGAAGCCTACAGACAAAGGTTTAGAAATTTAAGGAAATAATTTGGTCAAACATACATGGAGTTTGAAAGGACCAAACACAGTAATTTTGATAGGTGGATAAGGGCTTTGAAAGTAGACCAAACGTATGAAGCTCTGAGAGAAATTATACTTTTGGAGAAGTTTAAAAATTCAATTCCTGATGTAGTGAGAATTCATGTGGAAGAGCAGAGGGTTAAAAGTTCTGCGAGGTTAGCAGTAGAAATGGTAGATGATTATGAATTAGTTCATAAATCAAAGCTTGGTTTCCGACATCAGTTTCAGCCTGTGAGGGATAGAAACTGGGGACATGAGAAATACTCAAGTGGTAAAGGTAAAGGTGGTCTTATGGGAGATAATAAAGAGAGTGTACCTCAGATTAAAAAATAAATCCAGGAGGTGGAAAAGAAATGAAACGTTTCAAATGTTTTCACTGTAATAAACTAGGCCATGTAAAGTCACAGTGTTGTTCGTTGAAGAAAAGTACTGGCAAGGCTGATGTGGTAAACAGGATAAGACAGTGGGGTTTGTTAGAGTGGTAAAGGAAAGCCCAAGTGAAGCAAAGGAGGTGCAAAAGATTGTACAGCCTGATCAAGGGGTGATTGATAAGAAGGTGCCAGATGTCTTTAAAGAATTTATTTGTGTGGGTAAAGTTTACTCATGTGTATCAGGAGGAGCAGGTAAAGAAGTCACAATTTTAAGAGATACGGGAGTCAATCTTTAATGGTAAGAGATGAGGAGTTATGTAGTTTGGGAAGAATGTTGCCAGAAAAGGTGGTAATATGTGGAATTCAGGGTGAGAGGAGTAGTGTTCCATTATATAAGGTAATGTTGGACATTCCAGTGAAGAGTGGTGAAGTGGTAGTCAGGAGTAATAGAGAAACTATCCTGTCCAGGAATACAGTTTATCTTGGGTAATGATATAGCTGGGTCGCAGGTGGGAGTGATGCCTACTGTGGTTGATAAGCCAGTGGAAAATCAGACAACTAACTGTTGAAGGACGAATATCCTGGGATTTTTCCGGATTGTGTAGTACAAGGTCGCAAAGTCACAGGTTAAGACAAGAGGAGAAATCAAAGAGTGAAGTTGAAGGTGAAGTGCAATTATCAGAAACTATTTTTGATCAGATGGTTGGAAAAGAACAGGCGGAGGATGAGGCGGATATTTTTAGTTCAGGAAAATTGGCGGAGTTACAACAGAAAGATGTAGAAAATATCAGAAAGCATACACGGAAGAGGAATCTGAGTGTATACCAGAGTGTTATTACCGTAAAAGTGATGTCTTGATGAGAAAATGGGGACCTTTACATATGCAGGCGAATGAAAAGTGGGCAGAAGTTCATCAAGTAGTATTGCCGGTAGGGTATAGAAAGGTGGTGTTGCGAGTTGCACATGAGGCACCAGTGGGAGGTTATTTGGGAATAAGGAAAACTCAAGCTAAAATACAAAAACATTTTTATTGGCCTGGACAACATAAAGATGTTGTTAAATTTTGTCAATCATGTCACATGTCAAGTGATAGGGAAACCTCAAACAGTGATAAAACCAGCGCCCTTAATACCCATTCCAGCATTTGAGGAACCTTTTACAAGAGTCCTAATTGATTGTGTAGGACCGCTTCCTAAAACGAAAAGTGGGAATGAATATCTTTGGGCAATAATGGATGTGTCTACTAGGTTTCCAGAGGCCATTCCAGTACGTAATATTACAGCTAAAAAGATTGTGGTGGATGTCCTTAAAAATTGGGATAAATTGTTGAGTTACCTTCCAGAGGAAAAATGAACTGACCTGAAAGAGTTATTGATATCACATGGACAAGTTTATAGAGATAAATTGGGAAGTACTAAAATGGCTACACATGATGTAGATGTGAGAAATGCTGTTCCAATCAAACAACATCCATATTGACTTAACACTTTAAAATTGGTACAGGTTAACAAAGAGATTGAGAGTATGCTTAAAAATGGCATAATTGAAGTGGGTTGCAGCCAATGGAGCTCACCCATAGTGATGGTACCAAAACCAGACGGTACCCAACGGTTGTGTGAGGACTATAGAAAGGTTAATGGAGTTAGAAGAACGGACTCTTATCCTATCCCACGTTTGGCGGATTGCATTGAGAAAGTGGGACAATCAGCTTTTATTTCCAAACTGGATTTACTTAAAGGTTACTGGCAGGTACCTTTATCCGAATGGGCGAAGGACATTTCAGCTTTTGTGACTCCAGATGGTATATACCTATTCAAAGTTATGCCATTTGGCATGAAAAACACCCCAGCCACATTTCAACGGTTAACTTAACAAAGTTGTTTCAGGATTACCCAATTGTGTGGTATACATCGACGACCTGGTAATTTTCTGCCAGACATGGAAATAACATTTAAAACATCTGATGGGATTTATTCGATCGACTTCAGGAGGCGGGTTTGGTGAAAAACCTAGCTTAAAGTGAATTTGGAAAAGCCCAAGTCATTTTCCTTGGCCATGCAATCGGGCAGGGTCGAATGGTCACACGGGATGTGAAACCAACAGTTATTGAGGAGTTTTCGATACCCTCAAGACGAAGGGAAATAATGCGATTTCTTGGCATGAGTGGATTTTTTCGAACATTAGTGAAAAATCTTTGTAGCATGATTGCTCCACTGATGGACTTGATGAAGAAACGTCAAAAATGTCAGTGGACAGCGGACTTTCAACAGGCATTTGACGGCCTGAAAGCTGTGATAACCAATGCTCATGTGTTGGAGAATTACAAGGGACTCTGTGATCAGATTGAACTAAAGTATCTGACTTTAAAGAGAAATGCTGAGGTGTAGAGAAATGGACGGCTCATGCAAGGACGTTCTTGTTCAAAGAGACTCATTCAAGACTGATTTCAGTTGGAGGAAGAAGAACAAAAAAATATATATACCTGTTTGCGTGTGTTGTTTTTTGAAATAAAAAAGTATATTTACTGTTTGCATTTCATAAAGGATAGTGAAAAGGTGAAAAATGAAACCATCTTGAAGTTGATGGGTTTTTTTTTCTTGGGGGGGAGGTGTCTTGTGAGAGTACCTTTAAGAAATGGGTGTTTAAGAAATGCACCTTTAAGAAATGGGTGTTTATTATTGATGTCAGAATGTGGGTGGAGCTGGACTGTCTGTCAGCTTTTTACTTTCATTTAGGCTGTTTGCTGCAGGGTGTGTTTTAGTTTTGTTTTCAGTGTTGGAGCTGAAGCCAGACAGAGCAGGTGTACTGTTGATCTCTCGGCCATGAAAATACTATCTCTTGATCATTTGGTAAATTGAGAATTATAAATGTTTTCAGTAGTGAATGTAAACCTGATGTGCTTCTGTTAAAAGGTGTTCCTTCTGTCTTCTGGATGTTGTTTGGGAAATTATTAAGGATTACTTAGTGTTGTATTCCTTGGGGGTTGTATTTGAATTGATGGTTGCTAAGATGTTCACTGTATGTTTCAAAAAGGTTAACTTGAGTTCATGGAATAAACATTGTTTTGCTTTAAAAATTACTTTTCCATTTCTGCTGTACCAATCCTGTAGAGTGGGCCGTGTGCTCCCCATCCCACAATCAATTAAACGTTGTGGGTCAGGTGAACTCCATGATACACTTTGGGGTTCTCTAAATCCTGGCCCATAACAGTAGCACACTATATCCACCCTGGTGTATACTGATGGATGCTTCCAGATTCATTCACAGCTGGTGGGCGGCACGGTAGCACAGTGGTTAACACTATTGCTTCACACGATAGTGATTTGGTCAGTCACACAAATGGTTGGCATGTGGCTTTCATTGTATTGCTCATTAGCGTATGGAAGTTGAGTAATAGCTGTGGCTCAGTTGGTAGCCACCCTAGCTTCCAAACCGCAGTAATTCCAGGTTCAAGTCCCACTCCAGGGCCTGAGCTCAAAATCAAGACTGACACTCCAGTGCAGCAGTGAGGACACTGCATTATTGGGGGCATTGCTTTTTTGGGGGTGAGGTGTTAAACCACAGCCATATCTGTCTGCTCAGGTGGATGTAAAAGATGCCATGGCAAGAAAGTAATTAATGACACCCATGAAGTACCCAACCAATGAGGCTTGCGAGAAAATAGGAAAAAAAGACTTGTAGCTCTTGGCAAAGGAGAGCCAAATTTGTCCCTCAATCAACATCAAAACAAATAGACCAGTCATTGTTGCATTGTTGTTTGGGAGAACTTGTTGAGCACAAACTGGATCACGTGTTTCCCACATCACCACAGCGACTGTATTTCAAAAAGTACTTCAGTCACTGAAAATCACTTTGAGATGCCCGGTGATGGCGAAAAATACTAAATAAATATGAGTCTTTCTTCCTCTTTTTTTCCCAAGCCTCATTAGTTGGTTCCTCATGGTTGACATCAGCCATGTTTTAAGTGGGCATCTCTTCTCTCTGAGCAGCCAGTTGGTAAGTCTGCTTTGAGGTGTAAAGTGATCAGGGGAGGTGGACTGCCGCAGTTGATGACATCATGGCAGCTGTCTGGGGATCTTGTACACACCTTCCAGAAACATCTTTTTGAGGTTGTACATCAGCTGGATGTTGATGGGTGTGCCCTTGCACTGATGAAAACTCCTGAATGATCTGAAGCTGCCTTAAGTACCACAGTGAGAAGTCTTACAACACCAAGTTAAAGTCCAACAGGTTTGTTTCAAATCACTAGCTTTCGGAGCGCTGCTCCTTCCTCAGGTGAATGCGGAGGTAGGCTTCATAAACATATATATAGACAAAGTCAAAGGTGCAGACGATACTTTGAATGGGAGCATTTGCAGGTAATTAAGTCTTTACAGATCCAGGGAGAGGGGTAATCCCAGGTTAAAGAGGTGTGAATTGTCTCAAGCCAGGACAGTTGGTTGGATTTCGCAAGCCCAGGCCAGGTGGTGGGGGGGGGTGAATGTAATGCGACATGAATCCAAGGTTCCGGTTGAGGCCGCACTCATGTGTGCGGAACTTGGCTATAAGTTTGGCGATTCTGCGTTGTCGTGCGTCCAGTACCACACCCAGCACCTGTGGGAAGCCAGTTAGAGCGTCTAACCAGAGTGCCTGCTCAATCTGGCTGACATCATCACGCCAACAGTCACCTGTCTTGCTCATTTATCGGTCATTCCTTGCGAGATCCTGTAAATGACTTCCAACAGAACCCTGGAAAGAATCGGAAGCAAGAATTTAAGGGCAGTGGTGATTTTTACAGCCACTAGCAAAGCAGAGTGGCCAGGTCTCAATGGCAATGGGTCTGGTTCCAACAGGCAGCAAATGTCTGATACCATCTGGCACCAGGTCCAGAGCCTCCGGAGAACCATTTTGAGGAACTCATCCACTGCCACTGCAACCTGTGTTAGACTCGTGGCCTCATTCTTCAGATTCTTCCCTGCCTGTGGAGCTGCAGGTCTGTGAGGAGCAGACTGCTGCTGCATCGGTTTGTGCTGGTGATACTGCTTGCCATCATCTTGGTCCTCATCCGTGTTGGCATTCATTGCTGATCTGATGGATCGGAACTCTGATTTGAAGATCAGACTTATTGGTTTTAAAATTGTCAATGTTCCTGCTCACTTAAGCAGTCAAGCATCTGTGAAGTTCCAGAACCGATTCACATATTTCCCTGTCACAACTTCAGTCCTTCACCTGGTGCTGTGCTTTCACCGCACTTTTACTGGCATGGTCTAGGAATTCTAGGTAACACAACGCCAATTCCCCATTTGCAATTTATTTTCCCTCGGTCATTGATCATCACTGCGGCTGCTTGGCCACAATACAAATCTAAAAACCACCACAAAGTAAATATTCCAGGATCAATTGAAAGGATCCACCAGTTAACCCCTGTCTGTCCCTTGCTTTTCCCTTTTAATTTCTGCTATTTTTTTTATTTCATTTTTTTTGTACCTGGACAATTAATGGGACATATGCCTTTATGATGAACTGCACGTTTAATTTTAAAACAGGAAACTCGAGCAGGATGTGCTGTTTGGTCTGGAATCAGTGATGATACACCTTTTGATGGACTTGGCTGGTGGCCAATGAACTGTTTTAAAATTGCCGGGCCTTAGCGGATACTGAATGCTGATTGGCACTGACCATTCTGGAATGTTCTGCAGGGCAAGGAGAGTTTCATCTTCCTTTTAGTTTCATTTTGATCAGAAACTGGAGGATTACAGCTCTGATTTCTCTTTCTCGCCTGATGGATTCTGTCTGATGATCCATAGTAAAGAACTTTCTCTCTGCACAGCCAGATTGAACTGCAGGAAAATCCAGTCCAGAAGCAGCTGGAGGCAGGACCAGTTGTTTAAATACCCTTAAAAAAATCAGATAAGCTGTTGGTCATTCTGGTGGAGTTGGAAACAAGTAAGAATAAAACAGGCCGGAGGTAAGATAAAGTGACTCCCCACAGGGAATCATACAGCCCGGGAGTTCTGACTGAATGTTGCTGCCAGAAGATCCTCATTAACAATCCAACATGTGGTTTCAATCACTGTGTCCTGGGAAGACAGCCTGCTGCTACAATGACTTCAACAACCAAATCAAAGACATTTATCCTCCATTTCATATTAATCCTCTTATTAGTTTTATACCCCTCCCCCTCCCTCTGCATGTGTCTGACTTGTGTGGGACGGTAAAATGGGGGTGTAGTAGATTAGCTGGTCGTTATTCTATAAGTATTGCATGTCTTATCTTAATTGTTGTTTTAAATAAATAGTTTTTGTGGCACACGTACAAATCTGGTGCATCTACGTCGTTGGAGCAGTCAAGGGCCAAAGATCTCAGAAACTTTATACAAGTTATTGAACAATTCACTTGTGTTGGGACCCCGGGACCTGTGGGGCTGGAATTGACCACATACTCGCCTAGGGTGTCATAACACCATTTATAAATCAAAGCTTCCCATATTGCATTAAAAAGTCAACTAAACGCCCCTGTTCATTTCCTTAATCCCCACCTTCCTTGTGATTTTGCCTGTCTTGCTGCTTCTACGCAGTGCTGCCCCAGTGATTGCAGCATGATTGATGGGAGGCTGCCAACATTCACGGTGGGGGGGACACTACCAGTAAGGGCACTGGCAGAGTAAAACGGGTGAAAGGGCAAATGATGTCATCCTGAGAGAGGACTGCAGATTTGGGTTCCATGGAGTGACTGACACTCCCTGTGGTGGTGCCTTGTCTGACTTGGGAATCCCCTTTGCAAACTGCATCCAGAGTCACGTTGGCAGCGCTCTGAATGGCAGAAAGCTGACCTTGCACCACTGCAGCCTGAGCCTCGCCCCCCACTGCGGCACTAAAACTTTGATTGGCTGCCATATGCGGCAATGAAACTGCGATAGCAGCCATCACATGCTGTGTCATGGCTGGCCGCACACAAATTACGTGAATGGATTTGACCACCACTTCCAGGCTAGAAAAGACTCCACGCGAGCAAAACTAGGTGCCAAGTTGGGGCTGGTTTTCTCCATGTTCCGTGACGTTGGCAACAGGCTTTCTGATTGGTTTCCCATTGCACAAAGCATTTTGTTATACAGACCCACAAGTCGTCTTCTGCCAGTTGCCCCATCAAGGTCTTCACCTGAGTCCACTGCAGTGTAATATATTGCTGCAACTACTGCACGCAGCATTCAAAAATGCTATAAGATCATCATTCAAAGAAAAAGCATGCAAACGATTATTGGACACGTCTTGTGGCACAGTGGGTGGCATGCCCACCTCTGAGCCAGAAGCTCTGGGTCCAAGTCCTACTTCAGGACTTGACGGCCAAGAAAGGTGCGTTCATAATGGGGCCAACAGTTTGAGTGTCAACCTGTAAAATCCTTCCAGCATAGGCGAATGTCAAAAGGTACGAGCAGGAGAGACTCCTGCTCGATGTGGAGTCGTGCCACTCAAACTATAAGCCTCTAGCAACAGAGTAGTGACCTGTTCCTGGGAAGAAAATGAGCTATGGAAACAGATGAAAGTCTTGCGCCTTGTGCACCACGAGGTGCAGGAAGAGAAATAACAACAATACAAAAGATTCTGGAGGGAAAGCCAAGAAATGGGACAATGTACTACCAGCCCATGTGAGGGCACCATTGTCTGGGTAGGCAAGAGTGGGCAATAGGCCTTCCTGTGTGTGGGAATGTTCACGTTTCCAATTTTAAAAATCAATCATGCAAAAATTGGCTCTATTACTCTCCTGTACTCAGTCCTGTTTTTTCTTTCTTTTTTTTTAAATGTAGAGTACCCAATTATTTTTTTTGCAATTAAGGGGCAATTTAGCATGGCCAATCCACCTAACCTGCACACCTTTATGTTGTGGGGGTGAAACCCACACAGACATGGGGAGAATGTGCAAACTCCACACGGACAGTGACCCAGGCCGGGATTCAAACCTGGGTCCTCATCGCCGCAGTCCCAGTGATAACCACTGCACCACATGCCGCCCCCCCAGTCCTGTTCTTTAAGGCTTGTTGTATGGCTTCTATCTATTATAATCATTGTTCCCTCTAAGATGCACACCAGCGTGCCTGTGCAGCAATCTTGAATAAATCACTCTGTGAAACAAACAGGCCAGAAACAACAAAGAAATTAAAATAATAAATATATTTGGAGGACCACTTCTTTTTGTCCCAATTAAGGGGCAATTTAGCTTGGCCAATTCACCTACCCTGCACATCTTTTTGGATTGTGGGGGCAAGATCCACCAAGACACGGGGAGAATGTGCAAACTCCACATGGACAGTGTCCAGGGGCTGGGATCGAACCCGGGTCCTCGGTGCCGTGAGGCAGCAATGCTAACCACTGCTCCACCGTCCGCCCTAACAAAGAAAAATTCAACGGAACATTGGTGATAACTGTTCCAACCCTTTTATTTTCTTAGTACATACCTTTTTCCTTCTACCTATTTCACCGCTGCATTTTGAAGATGGGAGTAACTTGCTTCAGAACGATTTCTATTTTGACTGAATATACCGGTTTATCGGTATATCAGCCAATGAGTTTCTGTGAGATTGATGTGGCCCTTTAATAGGTCACCCTTTAATGTTGAAAGTGTGCACAAACCAAGGAATGTCTAGCCAGTGATGAGCGAACTTCTTTGCAAGCAAACCTATCTGCAGTACTGGAAGAGTTAAACGAATACTTCAGGACAAGTTAGGACAAAAGCATTATCGTCAAGTATTCAGCTAAAAACCAGACTTCTATATCAAAGGCAAAGCACAGATGCTGTGTGTTAGCCCTTTAACCTGCTGCACACATTTGGGAAGAAAATATTTCCTTTTGTTCCGACTGGGGCTCTTTGATTTGCAAGGATCCTAAAATTGGTCATCCATCACCTGGTTCTTACACATATACCATGTGTGAGCATTCCATTCAGGCTTAACGTGCGTGTGTTGCTGTCATATCTTTGTAACATTCAAATAACCAGATCATGTATGCAAAATAAAGCATACACAATCTTCCATCATTCTTGATTGGACGGTGGTGAGGTGGCATGCCAACTATTGCTCCATATACAAATTAGCACTTAAAAGGGCAGTGACACATTTTCAATAAGTCTGTTTATTTTCTATTTAAAAGTCGTCTGCGCACCGAATATGAGATAGCAGTTAATCTTAAATGGATGCTTGAAAACCCTTTTGTAGAATGCACACTTTGACTATCCACCTACAATCATATCCTGGTGGATAAGGAGTGGAGTTGCTAGGCAGGATACACCATGCGCGATAGGGCAGCAAAGACAAAAGTACTTTCGACAGGACTGAACAATGGCTGGGGCCAGAAAATGACACCCAAGGTATTGGCAGGTAACCATACATCAGTAGAAAGTTAATGATCTCGGTCTAGGATACTGATGGCTATTGTCATGACCACGTAAAATGTATTTCCTGAAAGTGGCCAGTGAGCTAAGAATCTGTGTACGTATATAGCCCACTTTTACTTTATAAGTAGTTCAATTTTTTTTAAAAACCCAGATGACAAGGTTTAGTCTGAAACAAGGTACGGGTTAATATATTCCAAATTGCTGCTGAAAATTAGTTCTATAAAATTGGTCATGTTATTAACTGAAATGCAATTGCAGAAACTAAAATGCAGCTAAAGGGAGAAGAAAATACTTTAAAATTACATTTCAAATCAGTTTCTGTGAGATTTTGACTTTGATTCTCCGCTCCTTCACATCATCGGGATTCTCCATTCTTGCTGCAGTGAGTGGATATTTGGCTGAGCGCCAAATTCTCTGATCTCACTGGCAGGGGTAGACAGGCATACTTGCAACGGCCCATTGTTACAGACCCATTGATTGAATTGTTTCCTTCGATGTGAAAGGATTGAAACTTGAGCTTTGCTTTAACAGCTGTGATGGCTTCTGCAGTTAACTATTTGGACGTTTGGACTCAGTTGGCCAACAGTTCTTTGGGAGGGAGAGAAGGTTTCATGGGCGCGATTCTCTGCTCCCGCGCCATTTCAGAGAATCGCCTGGGTCGTCAGATTTTCCCACGACGCCGGTCCGACTCCCTCCCGCGATTCACGGAAGCGGCCAGATCGGCACAATCGCGTTTTGCGAGGCGCAGTCCAGTGAATCGCCCGAGACAGCCAAAATGGCGATTCACCGGTACCCCCGCGATTCTCAGTGCCGGATGGGCCGAGCGGCCTGCCCAAAACGGCGGGTTCCCCCGGCGCCGTCCACACCTGGTCGCTGCCGGCGGGAACAGTGTGGGAACGCTGGGGGGGGGGGGGCGGCCTGCGGGGGGGGGGGGGGGGGGGGAGGGGGGATCCTGCATCGGGGGGGGGCCTCAAAGGGATCTGGCCCGCGATCGGTGCCCACCGATTGTCGGGCCGGCCTCTCTGAGGGAGGACCTCCTTTCTTCCGCAGCCCCGCAAGATCCGTCGGACATCTTCTTGCGAGGCGGACTCGGGGAGGACGGCAACCACGCATGCGCGGGTGACGCCAGTTATGCGGCACCGGCCGCGTCATGTATGCAGCACCGCCTTTACGCGGCGCCAAGGCCTGGCACGCGTAAATGACGCGGCGTCGCCCCTAGCCCATTTTAGGGCCCTGAATCGGTCGGGATAGGGGCCGTTTCGCGCCGTCGTGAACCTCAACGGCGTTCACGACGGCGCGAACACTCTGTCTCCATTTCAGAGAATCACGCCCCCTGTTCCTCAATAATTCTGTGGTTACAGTATTGCCTGGACTCTTTCGGCAGAATAGCAGTTGATTTCTTAATACCTTCCTCTTTACTCCCGTGGCCAAGAACCTTCTCTGAAGTTATTTCTCAGAGCACCACCTCCGGGAGTTTTCACATAAAGCGCTGTTCTCAGCCTATCTTTGTCACAGCTAAAACAAAATGACTGCTATGTTAATACCGATAACCAGGCAAATAGGTTAATTATGTTTTGGTACTTTGAAGCCGTTTCCTACGTCATGTCTCCTCAGAAGTAAAAGAGTTTTTCACACCTTTTACAATTCAATGGACATACCCGTCGAGGCATTTGCAGTTTTAATGACTCATCACAAGCAGCTGTAAAGATATGAGCCTGACAAGTTTTGAATAAACACTGAAAGGTATCATGTTGTCTGTCCATACCACCATTTTGAAAAAGACCTTTAACCTCAACATAAAGATTTGAAACCAGAATTGTGCCTTTAAAACAATTGTCCTTAAAACCTCTAAACCGCGTTCTCCAAGGCGGCCTTCAGGACGCGCGACAACGCAGAATCGCCGAGTTGAAACATATAGCCAAGTTCCGCACACGAGTGCGGCCTCAACCGGGACCTGGGATTCATGTCGCATTACATTCATCCCCCACCATCTGGCCTGCAAAATCCTACCATACCAACTGTCGTGGCTTGATACAATTCACACCTCTTTAACCTGGCGTTACCCCATCTCTGGATCTGTAAAGATTTAATCACCTGCTAATGGTCGCATTCCAAGCATTGCTTGGCATCTTTGAATTTGTCTATATATGTGTTTCTGGAACATACCTCTTCATTCACCTGAGGAAGGAGCAGCGCTCCGAAAGCTAGTGACATCGAAACAAACCTGTTGGACTTTAACCTGGTGTTGTAAGACTTTGTATCATAAATACACACCCATGACAGTATGTTAGTTTAGTATGGGGTTCTGGGAGATTTGGTAGTTTATTAAAAGTTTTGACGAGTATGTTACCTTGGTATAAAGTCCCGGGAAAGTTTACCTGGAATTGGGTACTGGTAGATATATTAGTTAGGTCTGAAGTACTGGTTAACCTTGTTATGATGTGGAAGATGGTAATTACTGGGCTGCCCAAAAATCCCAAAAGGAAACTTACACAAGCTATCACTACAATTTGTATTTTATTATGAGGAGTTTTATGTTCTGAAGGCAAGAACAAGAATTGCAAAAACCACTTTTGTAGATTCTAAATATTATCATAGAATCCCTACAGTGCAAAAGGAGGCCATTTGACCCATCAGGTCTGCACCGAACCTCTGAAAGAGCACCCTAACCTAGGCCCAATCCCCATCCTATCCCTGTAACCCAACCGAGGGACAATTTTAGCATATCCGATCCACCTAACTTGCACATCTTTGGACTGGGGGAGGAAGCCGGAACACCCAGAGAAAACGCACACAAACGCGGGAAGAATGCCCTGTGAGGCAGCAGTGTTAACCACTGTGCCAATTAAAACATTTATTCACAAAAAGAAAAGAAAACTTAAAGCATAAGATTAAATTTACACAATTAAAAGTAGTTCTATAAACATTTTCCAAAAGATTCCTGCTCAATTAAACTGAGAGCTAAACAATCCTCTTCAGGCAACAGTCCCTATTGATTTTTAATTTATAAAAATCCCAGTAATATTACTGTGAGACATCCACTGCTACTACAGGGGAAGTATTTCTCAGGGCATCTCTCTCACTCTAATCGAAATCCAAGAGTTGTATCAAAACCTTGCAGTCAAAACAATTTTCTTTGAGAGGCTGCTGGGACTCGCACTGCATCTTTCACAGCTTTCTCAAAGCACAGCACAATCTTTATTGTATCAAGGCCACTCTTACCCATACAGCTTCCAATCTTTCTTTAAATATGGTTTTCCCCTCTCGTGTTTAATCTCTTATTCTTAAATTTCTTTGTAATTCCCTTTCACAGAGATTTAAGTATTTCATGTTGTTCTTAGGGCGACTACTTTTGGATAAAAATGAAGTTAATACTATGCTTTACTCAGTTATGATCTCTGCCGGTTGTAAATTTTCTTTTTGAGATACAATAGCTAAACTTCAATTCACCCCTTACCCTCGAACACAAATTCCTATTCTTGCTGCTCCATGGTATCTCATTCAATTCAATGTGCTTCCTTTCATACCGACCCTCTTTTGATGTTTTTAACTTTGTAGTCTGTTTTCAGTTTAATAAAATTAGTCTCACACACACACACACATACAGGGATATTTGGCAAACATGATATTTCTTTACAGTGTGTTACCTTGGGATGGAGTACTGGGAGGCAAGCCACCCTATGCTACTTATGTCAGGGTGTTGATGATATGCTATGTTGGTATAAATTGCTAGAGTCGGAGTCTTTACCTTGGTATAAGGTATTGATGGACAATCTTACCATGATTGATTTTGGCAGATCTGGAAGCCTTCTCCTTTATTAGTGCCATCCTTTTTTTCATGCAAAATATCAGAATTCTCTGACTGCATAACAGATTGCAATACTGCCCTTTTCCTTACCTCTTTGAAGTGTAGTTCTGCAGGAGAAAGAGAAAATCTGAGTGTTGTCCCTGACAGTCTGTCAAAATCCTACGAATGCCCAAAGGGGAAGATTCTTTATTTTGGTGCACCTGGCATGTGCAGAAAATCTCTCAAGTCTGCTTCCCATGAATATCAAGGAAAAGCTGGTCTTTAACGGCCACAACTGAGGCAGACTTGCAACCCTTTAAATCAGTAACTGCCAGATGGCTCAACAGGAGCTAATAGGAAAAATATAATTAAGTCTTGTTGATGCGACCATCAATTCACTCGAGACAAGAGTAGAAATAAACTGTGGCTTTAATCAACTAGAACAGTGCCTGCCTGCGACTGATCTAACACTGAGAACCGCCTACAGGTCGACTGCTCTTTACACCTCTCTTCCAGGGGAGGAGCCAGGGCGGAGCCCATACAGGCCCCAACATGTTACCTTATGGACAATGCCATACAATGGCCCATAGGTGGAGCCCACAAGGGCAACAGCATAGCACAGATACAAATACAAGGGCAACAGCATTGCACAGATACAATGGTGGATTATTAACATAATACATTCACCACACTTGTCCCAGTAAATCTATCAGAACTGATGTGCATGGCTCAGCCAGGTGCAGATTTCACGCCATGTTACTCCATGATCCACACACATTACAAAGGATTTGTCCTATTATACCACATGCGCTCAGTAATATGGAAATGTTATAGAGTGCCTGTTTCTGCATTAGGCATTGTCCATTTCATGGTGAAAGAGGAGTTGCACATTTAGGATGGAAATATTGTCCCACGGATGTCACTTCACGTCCTTTGGATTTCAGTTCTCTTGGTTGACCTGAAAAATCGGTGTTAAGATTAGTGCATTTGAGCTATGTGCTTGCATAACTTTTAATCCTTAATGAGCAGAAAATTGCACCGACTGCAAATTGAGTGCATTCACCGACATAACCACATTCCTGATGAGCTCCAAATTGCTGAATACATCCTCCCCCACCTTGCTGAATTACTCATCACAGGTACTACTTTGGAATGACTTTAAGGGAGTTGAAGCAAGATGGGCCTTAAATCACGAGCAAGAAACAACCACATCCATGCACCTCCTAAATTGAAAGTAGTGTTTTCTGCAAGTGTTGGAAAGGCAGTTGATCAAGCGCAACAAGAATAAATTGCAATTGGAGTGTGCATTTATGCCTCCCAAGCTGTTTTACAGAACTGGAAAAATAATTAGCTGGAAAGTTAGGAGGGGCCACAGAAAGCTTGATCAAACAGGTCTGCTTTCAGCAGGATCTTAAAGGAGAAGAGGGTGGTGTGGCTGCAGAGAGGTTTACCACAGTAGATTTATTCAAAAAAATTGAAAAAGAACCATAATAATAATGGGCGAGATTCTCTGGCCTCCCTGAAGCGTGTTTCACGGCAGCAGAGGCCGCCCGCCATTGGGGATCCCGCCGCTGTCGACGATATTTCCCATTCTCTGCACCCTCTCTCTCTCTTCTCTCCCCCCCACCCCCCCCACTTCCCAACTGGCTCTGAGAAAGCTGCGTCAGGGGTTCGCTGTCGGAACTGGAAGACTGAAAGACTCACCAGTGAGAACGGCCAGAAAATTCCTCCTAATAAGATACACAGAACTAGCTTTCCTGAAGACTAATTGCTAACTTCAGGAAGTATTCTGTATTGCTTAGTCATGTGAAAACGTAAAGGCTGGAATTCTCTTGCCGTTCGCTGGTGATAGGATTCCCTGGGCCCGCCGGCAGCGCACCCCTGCTCACAGATTTCCCGGCGGCATGGGGTGGCTTCAGTGGGAAATCCCATTGACTGCGGAGGGAGCAGAGAATGCTGCCACCGGCGAATGACTGCCACCTTCCGCCGCCGGGGAACACGTGGCTGGGAGGCCAGAGAATCTCGCCCATAATACGGAAATGCGAGAGAGTGCCTGTTTCTGCATTAGGCATTGTCCATTTCATGGTGAAAGAGGAGTTGCACATTTAGGATGGTAATCCGGATGTCACTTCATGTTCTTTGGACTTCAGACATGCCATACAATTATTGCGTACACATAAATGAGCATAGATGTGTGACTGTCAGAATATCTGGTTTGCCTGAAGGTATTATCACACTACAGTAGGTTTGAGGTCCAGGCCTCAGGCGACAGGTCTATGGGTGTTTATCTATTAAATCAGAACTGACTTCCACCCAAGCATGTTCTTGAACAAACCCTTTGCAGATAAGCAGTGAGATTAACACATATGTGTTGATGGTTTATTCTGCAACATCTATGTGTTATCACATCACAATATTCCTCCTGCAATCCCAAACTTGTTCAATGTCTTTACAAGGCATTAGGGAGCATTCACTCAGGCCATGCATCAGCTCAGGAGACACAAGAAATGCAGAGCCCTCACAAATCATTGGCTTTGTGTAAGTTGGTATTTAGATTTGGTCGTATTATTGGATAAGTAGTGCACACATAATGGGCATGAATAGAACAAGAACCATTGCAGTATGAAAATATGTTGAGCATTGATGCTCCAGAAATAATTTGCAGTGTGAAGTTTGACTAGATCAAATATTCAACACCCGAGTTCTGTAAAAAAAAAAATGTTTTATATAATTATGTATGCATCTTGGAGATTTCATCATTTGATCTCCCACTCTCATCTGCCCCATCCAGCTGAATAGCCATCTTCCCCCATCTCTGATATAAACTGAAGTGTTCTGACAGAAATGAAAACTAATTTTTTAATGCCCCTATGATTTTTCTGCTGGGTGCTTGCTGCAGTGTCCAATGCATTGATATTGGATGCCTGACTCCAGGGCAGGCCAGGAGGGTTGGCAACACTTGGCCAACACCTTCCCACACCCTGGTGTAAGCATGGGAGGAAATCAGATCAATCAGCGACAATCCTTTCTCGATTGGATACCATACTCCCTTACCCTTCCTCCACCTCTGCCTTGATGTCATTTGTAATGGAACGCATTCTGCAAAAACAGCTGAAGTTCAAAGTTCATTCAAAACATTTGACACTAAATATCAGGACAAGTTCATTGCCCTTGTGCACCAATGAGAAATCATATTCGAAGGAAGGTTGATATACTGCAATTTATACATGTGGGTTAGGATTTCTGCCATGATCAGGGGACATATTATAATGTATGTTCCTGTTAAAATCACTATTTATGCCTCAAGTTAGGGAAAGAATCAAACTGAAAAGTGGAAACGTGTTGATTTTGCATAAGTTCATATTTTAAAAACGTATAGATCATGTGGATCATGAGTTCACATGACCTCAGTATTAGACCCCTGTATTTCCCTTTGTGTTCAAAAATATGATTGTGTTGGTGAAATGTGAATAATGTTTAAATGGTGGACTGCACAAACACAACATTGATACGTGTAGGTCCAGGCACCTGACGGCTGAGGGGGTCATCAGCTCCAACTTTCAGTCTCTCTTCCACCGCTATGTTCATTGGCACGTGTAACCGGAAAGGGAGCACGCTGTGTCTGCCCGTGCGATCAAGGCCTTCCTGTGGGCACCACGGAGACTTGAGTGTTTTATCGACCACTTCAATTATATTTTTTTTGATGTTTTTAATTTCCTTTGAGATTCTGTTTACTTAGATGCAGTATCCCTTAAAGGGGTTGTCTTTTAATTTACCTCTCAATTTGTTGATTTAGTTTATTTGGTTACCCAAAAGAAGCACAACTATGTTAGAAAACCTCAGACTGAAAGGAACATGTTGTAGCATTGAGGGGATTTGAACAGTGAAGTTTTGAACATTTTAGTCCAATTGTGAGAAGAACCTAAAGACATAGAGTTTTTGAAGTGATGGTCAGTGTGGGATTTCTTGTGCTGCCATGCAATAACTGTTCTGTAAGACTAGTGATCTATATTTGTCTCTGAATTGACTTGAATTGACCTCCTGTCTGCTTTTCTTCAGCTTTTACAGGTGAACAAAGTAATGTCTGTCCTGTTTTACGGCATGCTTCTCACTTATCTTGGTGGCATCCAGGCTACAACTATGGACAAGAGAGGTTCTTCCGAGGACTCAGTGAACTCGATCATCATCAAAATCCTCCAGGCGGACATCTTGAAAGGCCGGCTCACCAAGCAGAGTGAAGAGGTGAAGGAGAAGTACCAGGACACCAAGCAGAAGGCTGACACCCACAGGAATACAAACTCACTGGGAAATGCAATATCTGACTTCCAGCCAATCGTCTTGGTCGATGCCGAGTTACTGAGGCAGAAGAAGCGTTACCACTCGCCCCGAGTGCTGCTGAGTGATCGGCTGCCTTTACAGCCGCCTCCTTTGTATTTAATCGAGGATTTTGCAGAGAGTTTGGAGGTGGACAATAGAACAGCCAGGCGGAAGCGGTACGCAGACCGGAGGGGCCACCGTGGTGAGTACTCCGTGTGTGACAGCGAGAGCCGCTGGGTGACGGATAAAACAGGGGCGATCGACATCCGGGGGAAGCAGGTGACCGTCCTGGGAGAGATTAAAACGGGCAACTCTGCCATCAAACAATATTTTTACGAGACGCGTTGCAGAGAGGCCAAACCAGTCAAGAACGGATGCAGGGGCATCGATGACAAACACTGGAATTCCCAATGTAAAACCAGCCAGACCTATGTCAGGGCACTGAGCACAGAGAACAATAAGTATGTCGGCTGGAGGTGGATCAGGATAGACACCTCCTGCCTCTGTGCATTATCCAGAAAACTAGGCAAATCCTGATTCCCTGTTCCCACCCCCTTTTCTTCTTTCTATGTGAATATATAAATTATTACTTTAAATTATATGACTTTGCATGTAGCATATGAATGTTTATATTATAGTATAGTTCACAATTTTTATTTATTAAACTAAAGGTCATTACATCTGACAAAAAAATGCTTCTTACAACTCGCCAAAACAAGATATCTAAGTTGTGCCTTGCTTCCAGCATCATTAAAAGTCATTGGACCTGTGTTGTTGTGCATTGATAACTGGCTCAAATGATTACCTCCACTTGTTATTTTCTCCCAGCCACTTTGAAGTCAGTATTGTTGTCGATGATTAATGAATGTGATTTTGGAAGACACATTTATAAACCCAACCACAAGTGACAGCTGCCAGTCGTAAAAGTGCACATCTACCATTAAAAGCACAGCGCATCCTGAGTGGCATTTGCAGTGAGTCTGAGAGAAGGAAGCTGAAATCAGAGGGAAGACTGGCAATGACATCTGTGCAGAGAAAGCTGTTCCATATGTTTCACTCATTCCCATAGAGTTGTTCTTTCTGGGAATTATACATGATCTTTGCAGTACTGAAGAAAAGACTGCTGTGAATATTCTCTCTACCCTTTCACCCTGGGCACTATCCTTGTAAAATTACTCTGCACAGCAACCAATTTCAAAGTGGTTTTATTTTTAATGTACCGTTTGCTCTTTTCACTGATTCAGACCCTCCTTGCGATAAATCCTCTTCAAATTGGAAGTCCCCAAAAGTAAGGCGCACATTTGAGAGAACCAAAATCTTTGTCTTCCTCTTTTGTCCACTCCCTTTGTTTTATTTTGCACCAAATTTAGCCAGCCTGTGATCCCCCTCTTTAACTATTCTCATCTTCCGTAAGGAAACTGCTCCCATGGTGCTATGTATTTGAATGCTTTACCTTTGTGCAAAAAGGTTTGTACTTTCTAATGGACTGTTCAGTGAAACGTATGGCCATGGGACAAAGTGAATATTGTCAATATATGTCACAATGCTGGCTCTCTTACAACGACAAAAGGTTGATGTTTTCTCCGACTCTTATCAGTTTGATAACAACTCCGGCTCAGAACTCTGAGTAACATAAAATTCTGCCAAACATCTATTGGAACACTTTCAGCCCCACAAGGTCCATGAAGAAAATTGACTGCTCTTTAAACAATTATTATCGCCCAAAGTAATTTGTGGGAAATGTTATTTTTGCAAATTCCACCCACAGAAAAATGTGATCATAATATAGAATATGAAGAATCTGCAGTTTCCCCTCACATTGGTGTAGAATAATTGTAACTGGTGTAAGTAAAATGGAGTGTATGTCATTGGTTTATACAAGTACTTGGCTTGTATGATGCAGATAAATAAGATGCAGATAAATAATTACTTTTTACAAATTGCCCTCAATTGCTTAACTGTGCAGTTCCAACTTTGCCAGGTGACGCACCAAAAACATCACACTGAAAGTCCTTTGGTTATGTTTGTATACTCATACATTCTCAAGGCAATACAAAGGAGTCAACCTTCGCTGTTGACATATGTTGTGTCATATTTTAACAAAGTGCTCTTCCTAGACTTAACACATCATCCCGAATCCAAATAAACACAAACATGACAAAACTGAACATGATTTGATGCAATGCAGTATTGGCTTGGTTCTTTGATAGATAGCCACTGTAGAGTTTGATAACAGGCCTGGAATGTTCGACATTTGGTTGATGCTCTGTAATGTGTTAACTGCTGTTGATTAAGGATATACAAGCTCAGGTGCAGAACGGCTATCTGGCTGAGATAACAAAGGATGGACAACCCTTGGGGAACAGTACCAGAATTACTGAGTTCCTCTGGAAAAAACTACTAAGCACTGATCAAATAGTGTGGGTGATGAATTTGAAATATTTTTTGTATGGTAAACGTAACTCTTCCAAATCAGGGACCAACTAAACTTTCTTAAGTGAAAACAGAAGACGCTGGAAATACTCAACAGATCTGGTAGCATGCCGCCAGACCTCCCGAGCGTTTCCAGCATTTTCTGTTTTTATTTCAGACATCCAGCATCTGAAATACTTTACTCTTGAGTTAAGCTTTCATTATGTTTTCTGTTTTAGTCCAAATTTTCATTGGCCTACAGGAAAACATTTTTTTCTGACGTGGAAAGTTATCAATGAGTGACTTTTTAAAAGCTTTTTTTTACATACACCGTCACTATAGGTCCGATTGCTCCTATCCAGATTATAGCACATAAAAGGCAATGGAAGTCCTATAGCTTGCCCTGGGCGGCATGAGGCTCATAAAAGGTGAGTGAGGATAGAACTTGGCCTGGGGGGGCATGAGAGTCCATTGGGATTGTTTAGAAGAATTACCTTAGCATGGGGGGGGATGAGTGACCATGGGGAGTAGATGGGGATGGCATACCCTGACATAGGGGCATGAAAGTCCATAGGAGGGGGGAGGTGCATGAGGTGGACTTACCGTTCAAAAGTGCCCCTCATACAGATGAGGGTACACGATGTCTCTAAGATGCTGTGAACTATGACTCTTGGAAAATTACGGAGGACTAGGGCATGCCCATTCTACAAGCTTTAGGTTTGGTTAACTCATTACGCTTAGATGCTACTCCTTGCGTGGCTTTTTAGAAACCGGGATTAATATTCCCTCAAACTCTTGAAATTCTAACCTCAGTCTTTGACATTTGAAAATACTGATTATTTTTGTGAAAAGTAATTATAAATTATTGATAATTATATCGGTAACCAATGGGTATGTAATATACAAAACTATAACTTGGTAACGAGGGAGCCTCAAGGTCCTTAGTATGAAATCCAAAGCATTACAGTCAGCATTTAGATATTACTTTTATCTTCTGCTACCTATAGAATATCCTTAGGAATAACCATCACCTGCTTAGACGCATTTAACAAAATATTAGCAAAAATGCAATGCATGTTATGTGACTGCACATCTGACACTGTCTGCCGGTTCTTTATTCATGGGGTGTGGGTGTCACTGGTTAGGCCAGCATCAGCCCATCCATAATTGTCCTTGAGAAGGTGATGGTGAGCTGCCTACTTGAACTGCTGCTGTCTAGCAGGTTGAGTGGCTTGCTAGGTCATCTGAGAGGCCATTTAAGAGTCAGCCACATTGCTGTGGGCCTGGAACATAGAACATACAGTGCAGAAGGAGGCCATTCGGCCCATCGAGTCTGCACCAACCCACTTAAGCCCTCACTTCCACCCTATCCCCGTAACCCAATAACCCCTCCTACCGTTTTTGGTCACTAAGGGCAATTTATCATGGCTAATCTACCTAACCTGCATGTATTTGGACTGTGGGAGAAAACCGGAGCACCCGGAGGAAACCCACGCAGGCACAGGGAGAATGTGCAGACTCCGCACAGCCAGTGACCCAGCAGGGAATCGAACCTGGGACCCTGGCGCTGTGAAGCCACAGTGCTATCCACTTGTGCTACCGTGCTGCCCTATGGAGTCACATGTAGGGTGAGTCACACCCAGACCATGTAAGGATAAGTGGATTACCTGAACCAGATGGGGTTTTATGATGTTCTTGTCATCGATTTCAGATTTTTATGAATTCAAATTCCACCATCTGCCATGGCTCTAGACTACCAGTCCAGTGACAATACTATTGCACCACTTCCTCCCTGTAAAGGAATAATGTAATGCAAATATATTTCACAGTTGTAAATGTAGACATGTAACTGTGCCATGTCAAGGTAAATATGATGTAAATAAGAAACACGGTTACTCAGTCCATTGATATAATTTTTCTTCAGGGGTCTATATGCAGGATATGATCAGCCATTTTCTTTTACTGACCTCCTCCCTGACTATCAAACCCATATCTCTTTATTTCCCATTGAATCAGAAGTCAGCCATTTCTTCTTTCATCACCTCAGTTGAACATCTATGAGTGTAAGGTTGTCATCTATTTCTCTATTTTTAATGATAAAGATAACCATTTCATTTGAACAAAAGGACAAGCAATAACATTTGGTTAATACTTGTAAGAAAATCTCCTGCAGATATCACAAGCCTAAGACCATTGCCAGTAATGGTTTTATCACCATTTTTAATAGAGTCAGTGTCTTGATGTATAAAAATGCTTTACTATAGATTTAGTAAAAAGAGAAAGGAGTATCTCTTAATACCAGGTTTGTGCACCATAGAAATGGCTGATAATACGATAGGGCAGTATGACTCAGCACCAATATGTGGAGCCAAGGAACATAAGGTCACACCTTTTAGCTTCATGCTGACAGGTTTCATACAAATCACTGTAAAGAGATGCTGAGTAGAGGTGGCCATTTCCCTATATATTGGAGGAGAAGTCTCCTTGAATCCTTCAACAGATTGATCTTCAATGCTCCTTAAATCCACTTCAGAACAGATTTTGCACAGGGGTCCTAGGGGGGGCGCGGGGCGATCTGACCTCGGGGGGTGCCCCCACGGTGGCCTGGCCCGCGATCGGGGCCCACCGATCCGCGGGCGGGCCTGTGCCGTGGGGGCACTCTTTCCCTTCCGCCTCCGCCACGGCCTCCACCATGGCGGAGGCGGAAGTGACTCTCCCCACTGCGCATGCGCGGGAAACTGACAGCGGCCGCTGACGCTCCCGCGCATGCGCTGGGAAACTGACAGCGGCCGCTGACGCTCCCGCGCATGCGCCGCATTTCCGCGCCAGCTGGCGGGGCAACAAACGCCATTTCCGCCAGCTGGCGGGGCGGAAATCCCTCCGCCGTTGGCCTAGCCCCTCAATGTTGGGGCTAGGCCGCCAAAGATGCGGAGACTTCCGTACCTTTTTGCCGGCGCGATGCCCGTCTGATTTGCGCCGGCTTTGGCGCCAGTCGGCGGGTATCCCACCGTTGGGGGAGAATTTCGCCCCAGGTTTGGACGAGCAGGGAATGTTAAGAAGTAGACAAAAAAAAAAGCATTTGATAGTTCTAAAAAACGGGCTGTGACCAGAGTTTAGACACAACCACTGCTACTGCCGTGGACTATTTTATTTAGCTCATTTGGCTGGACAGTTAGTTTGTGATGTAGTTCAAGGCCAACAGCGTGGGTTCCATTCCCGTCCCAGTTGAGGTTATTCATTAAGGCCCCACGTTTCCAGCCTCGGCCTTTTCCTGAGGTGTGGTGATCCTCAGGTTAAATCACCACCAGTTAGCTCTCCACCTCAAAGAGGAAAGCAGCCTAGTCTGGGACTATGGCGACAAATTTTACTTTAATTATTTGGTGTTATTTGGGGTTTTTTAAACAAACAGGCAGCACCACTAGAGAGCAGTATTTCCCTAGCTTTGGTCAATGGGCAATTTGACAAGTTATTCAACTCCTTGAGGGACTATTCCATTTCCATCCCTTTTAACAGCAAATCTCCCACCTGTAGAAAAAAGGCATTCCTACTGAATTTATCATCTTGAATGAAATCTTCAAGTTTTTTAGATTTTCAAATTGAAACATGTAGAACGGATTTTCCAAAAGATATCTTTTAAATCAAATATATGACTAGTGAAATAAAGTATGGCAAAAGTGAGATCAGGAAAAGGACCATTAAATGTCCATATGATGTGTATATTTTTCTAAAGCATTAACTTACCATCGGCATGTACGATTCAAATATTACTGTAACAGTCTCGCTTGTGAGTTAAATGTAAACCGCAGTATCTGGAGAATAAGAGATGTCTTGAAGTGAGTCCTATGAGGGTCAGGTAACATCATTGCTCATGTGGAAGTTGAGGAATTTATGAATGTAAACTTAACTTGTAAGCGTTCGCCGTCTTTGAACTCATTTCTGGTTACATTCCTTTATAATATTATTGTTCAATTCTTTGCCAAATGGGCTCTGCCTTCTGAGTTTGCAATGAAAGTTAATTTCCTTTTCCAACCATTACAGTTCAATCATCTATTTTACCATATGGATTTGTGTTTAGACATGAAAGGGTGTTTCTTTTCCCTAGAATAGTTGGCTTTGATTGAAATGCAATCTGATGACAAAAAGATGGTATTTTACTGAGAAACGTTCTTACAAGTAGAGAATAGCCTTGCATATACCATGCAATCATGAGCAATTGTGTATTACAATCAAAATAATGGAGTTTTAACAATGTGGAAAGGATGATTATTCAAGGTTACCTCAAAGCGACCATCAGTGTGATGCAAAGTCAATTATTTAAGGCCCCAATTGAATATTAGCTTCAGCCTTGCAAATGTCACTATTATAGAACCACAGCCAACATCTGCAAATAATTTTGTTACACACACACACACACTTTGCACAGTTAACCGTACCTCTACATTTAAGAATAAATGTTTGGGACTCTTTTATTTCATCATTCGTAAACAAAGCCCTTTTTTTTTACAACTGTTACAAGATGCTGATGCATCGTTTCCCCTGGTAACAATTGTAGAATTAATATCAGATTATTAACAGATTATTAACAGAAGTGCACATCTGTTTATGTCTGATCACCGTTTTGAGCAATTATTTGAGCATGTTTAATCTGGCTCATTGCAGATCCGGGTGCATTCCGTCTGCTTTTGGAAGGGTTTATAATACTCAGAAAAGCACACCGTTTAATTTTCAGCAAATTCCATTTGCTTACTTTCATTTTTGTCCCCCCAAAATGATGGTAGTTACTCTCTTGATGAGTAAATTGGATAAAGAACGTTGCCTGCTGTGTAGAAAGCTAGTTTAATCCCGATACAGAAATCCCTCTGAAAAGATATCCAAGTCATTTAAATGCAAAATAATAAAAATATATGTAAATAGCTTTTATTCAAATTGTAATTTATTTTTTCAGTGTCTGAAAAACTGAAATTCTTTATTTTAGTACAAAAGTTGTATGTTCTCTATTTTGTATGTATTGCCTGCTTGCAGTTGTTTTCCTGATTTGTAATATGTAATAAAGTATCACTTGTAATGTGAGCCTGAAGGAAGCTTGGCATTCATCATAAAACATTGGAGCGTGAGGCCTAAATAGAAAGGCCTCTGCTATCAAAAAAGTGAGTGAAATAATGGCACCTCTTTGTTTATATTCACTGTTCCTCTGTTTAAGAAACTAAGACTTGGTTGTGATGTTTTTGGAAGTTAATGCACCTTTAGCCCAATTGCTGTACAAAAAGCCAAATGTCAGTACCTCGTGTAACTTTGAAAAAAAATTAGCATCCTAGTATTGGTCAACTGTCTGCTCCAAGTGACTGCACTATTTATATCTACCGTACAGAAATAAAAGAATTCTAAGTGTCCC
Source organism: Scyliorhinus torazame (assembly GCF_047496885.1). NCBI lineage: Eukaryota > Metazoa > Chordata > Chondrichthyes > Carcharhiniformes > Scyliorhinidae > Scyliorhinus > Scyliorhinus torazame. The sequence continues at coordinate 64,518,453 of NC_092719.1, forward strand.
CATGTGAATAGTGTCAAGAAACTCTGTAAACTAGCAGACTGTTCTTTTATGTTCCTGTTCCGAGCAACTCTGATAAATTCTAGTTTCAGTTGACTAATATTGTTCCACCTGAAAATGCTTCAATCAGTGCTTTTTGTAAGGTAGATTTGAAGGGCACTGCCTGAATGAAAATCAGGCAAGTGTAATTCAATTTCAAGATATTCTAGAAGCAGATGAAGATAAGATATATGCAATCGGCCTTTTATGAGTGTTATGAGATCTTGCAACAAAAATTCCGATGGTCATCTTTTCTCAGTTTGTCACAGCCATGGAGTCCATTTTTTTTCTGCTCTATTCTGTGATGTGACAAGTCACATATATATATGTCTCCCCAGCAATTGAGGATGCTAAAGGGCAAGTATATGTTTTCAGAAATGTTCCTCAAAACACATGTAACAGCTTCCATGCTTGAGAATTCAGCTTACACACTCAGTATTTTCATTTTCAAATTCTTTAGTTTGTGCGAACAAACTTTTCCCAGTGCGCTGATGAAATTGAACATAGATAGGACAACATCGCTACTTATGTCGAGAAAAGCAGAAGGATTGGGTCATTCATGTTGGTGACTGGTACTTATTTTGCTGTGGCTTCCTTTCACTTTCAGAGTTGATGCTGGTTATCAAAGGCAGAGCTTGGTTTTGGCCTGTGAGGTCTGAGAAACCATAGCAAAGGCCAAATGAATACGTATTTGTGGCATAAAATGCATGGGAACATTCATAAAATGTGAAAGTCCTACAGAGTACACTTCTCTTCTAAGTGATTGTACAGTGGGAAATGTTCTGTTTGACTCACTCCGAGGGGAAGGTGGGGGGGGGCACAGAATTCATTCTTCCTGTTTGCTTATTAAGGAAGACAAATATGTTGAGAGACAAACTTTAACTTTGTGACATTTCACGAGCATCGCCATTGGTTTACACAGTTAATGATGATTGTCGATGTACAATTTGGTCACCAAGATTGGTAAGGTTGTCAACAAATTTTGAAAATACGTTTTGACGGAAAATGGTTGTTTGTGCTTAACTTGTTCTGACAACGCACGGAAACCAGTTAACAAGTTAATTTAAATTCCTGTGAAACATTTCTCTTGCTTAGTTTTCCTTTTTATATGCTTTTATTTTTAAAGCAATGTTGAAATTGCATAAGGAAAAGTAATGTATCAATGGCCCCTTCTTAGGAAGCACAACGATTACGATAATTCAAACATGTAATCTAATCTATAACAAATTCATGATAAGACAAATTTAGTCTCCCTTCCTCCCACCTCCTTGCTGACTCCGAAGTGGGTTCAGAAGCAGAGTGGGTTGTGTAATCAGACTGGCAGATGCGGTTGCAGATTTTGCTACCTTCCTGCCTCCCTCTGATTTAATCCCGGTCAGGAAGGCCCAGATTCTGCCTTCCTGCCCAGAGGTGACTTGATATTGGTATCCAACTAGCAGCCAGTGGAGGACCTGACAAGTGGGCAAACCACCAGGTGGCTGTGGCCTGATGTGGGGTAGATGACCAGTAATTGGGCAGCTCATGCCCATCAGAGACATGGATCACCCAGGTTATGACTCTCACTTGCCCTAAATGCCACCTGCTGCTTCCCTGTCTATCCAAGGAGAAACCATTCCAATTACCTGCTCCCGGGGCTTCCATTTGAATGGCTAACCACTACCGGGCTGGAATATCCACCCCACATTCGAAGTTTTGGAGGAAAATTCCCCTTTGGTGCCAGGAAGCCTAGTAGCAAGAAGATAAGTACCTGGTTGGAATTTAATCGCATTAGGTCTTACTGGCTGATGGACAGGCCATTATATTCCACCCAATGTTGTTCTTTGTGTCAAACAGGCACTCTACTCCTTGTGTTGCCCACTGGTTGCGGAAGGCCTCAACGTATCAATGGGCTCTGCATGCTCCCTCTCCAGTGTCACCCTGTCTGTGTTTCCAGTGTCTTTATTTTTATTTCATCGTATAGCTATTTTCTTCTCTTTATCACCACACTTAAACTTTGAGGGCAGCAGATACTAACTGCTCCATCGTCTACCTTCACATGAGCAGATGTTTGACCAGATGCCAGGAAATCTGTAACTAGGCATTTTTCCCAGACACACAGAGCAGCAAAGGCTGGGCCAGGATGAGAATTCATCAGATTTTGCAAACTTGTTCGAAAATAACTGGAAAAAAGGCACAAACCATCAATTTACTGGATACAAGATCAGTGTGAAATATCTTCCTGAGGGACGTAGAAATCAGACTGCTGAGACAAGATTGGAGCAAAAAGATTGGCTTGGTATATTCATCAAGAGCTAGTATTTCATGATGAAATCTGTTGCTAACGATTTCTGAAGACCTTTCCTTGTTAAAAACGTAGACAAAGCGAGGTGTATTTTATAAACTGCCAATCCAATCAGTGCGTGTAGGTTAATGGAATGCAGATGTTGACATACAGAGTAGCTGCATTTAACGCATGATGCAGCCAGCTCCCAGTTTCACTTTGAGTAAAGTCTTAAACTTTGTCAACGTGTGCTTCAACAGTTGTCAGATAACAAAATGGTGATGATATTTTCAATGAGATGGATCAGCAAGAAAGGGCAGACTAGAACTTTCCGGTTTGTCGGAATGCAGTCAACCTGCGTCATCTTGTCACGGCAGGCTCGCTCACATCTCTATAGGTTTAGAAGGAACAAATCGTTTCCTCTAACATCACAGCATCTTTCAGCAGTCACAGCTTGGCAAGGCGTAGGCCAGGGAGCTTCGCTCCTGTCTTTGGCAGGCGGGTAGGCCGGTGGGGTGGAGAATCCAATGGGAGTCCCCAAATGGCTTTTATGGCAGCAGAATTTCCCATTCTGATTGTCCCCGCCAATGTTCATAGAATCCTTACAGTGCAGAAGGAGGCCATTTGGCCCAGTGAGTCTTCATCGACTCTGTAAAAGAGCACCCTACCTAGGCCTACTCCCGTGCCCTATACCTGTAACCCTACCTAACCTGCAAGTCCCTGGACACGAAGGAGAAATTTGAGCATGGCCTAGCCACCTAATCTGCACATCTTTTAGACTGTGGGAGGAAACCCATGCAGACATGGGGGGGGGGGGGGGGGGGGGGAGGCTTGCAAACCTCACACAGTCACCCAAGGTCGGAATTGAACCTGAGTGCCTGACGTTGTGAGGCATCAGTGCTAACCACTGTGCCACCGTACCATCATGAAAGGTCGGGAAACGCATTAGCATATCATTAGCAGGCTTTCCCACTGCATCACCCCCCCCCCACCCACATCACCCCCAAGACAACAGAACAACTGGTCCTGGCAAACGGGGACCTGGGGGTGCTGATGAAGAGAATCCGTCAGGGGCGCACAGTTAAGTACAGCCTTAGTAAGTACATACCTGGGCAGTACTCTAGAAGTGCCTGGACACTGTTCCCCGGCACTTCCCTCTGTCACAGCCTTTGTGACCCGACACTGCCAGGGGGCAGTGCTGTGGGGGCACTGCAAGGGACGGGGATTGCCATGTCCGTGGGGGAGGTCCTTTTGTCATTTTGTTTTTAGAGCGAGGAGACCCATTAAAAAGGGCATCCCGATCTTGTGAAGGCCGATGTTCATTCAGAACCTACCCTCTCCTCCTCAGCATTCATTTAACAACGTGCTCAAAAATATGGCGGAAAAAGGCAGCAGTGGATCCAGTGGGCTACACGCCACTTTTCCTGCCTGAGTTGACACTTCGTTAAAAAACGATAAAATTCAGCCCATCGCATGGAGTTTTATGGCCCTGTCATGGTGAGGGCAGGACTGGAAAATGAAGTAAACTGTTCAGAGGCCCATCGAAATTGGCAGGACCGGTAAATCCCGCGGACGTAAGATTCTGTCCGTAGTGATTGGCAGCGGTTCAGATTGGCAGGGGTTCGGATGAAACTGAGTTTTAAGTCGAACCCCTGTCGTAAAAGTGTGTGCGTTTTTATGTCAACATCATCATTGTTATTTTACTAAATTAGATCTCATAGATAAAAGCAAATTACTGTGGATGCTGGAATCTGAAAGAAAAACAGAAAATACTGGACAATCACAGCTGGCCTGGCAGCATCTGTGGAGAGAAAGGTTCCCTTCAGCTCCCTTTTCTCTGCACAGATGCTGTTTTCTGTAATTAGATTTCATTCTCTCTTTCGGGGCTAAGCAGGTGGAGTGAGCATGCCAGCTTTGCTAGAATTGGAATCTTCCCTCCCCTCCCCCCACAACAGGGTGTTATTTATTCCATAAAGGTCACCTCCATGAGCACTGCATATCAACTCTGCCCTACAACAACAGGGAGAATCCTCATTTAGTGAAAAGTATGGGATACCACAGACTTGAAGGGAAAAAAGATTTTAAAAAGGAAAATAGGCTTACAGTGAAAGTTCCATGATTTTATGCACCCAGTCGAGAAATGTTCAAAGGAAGCACAGGTATGAACGTAAAGCAGGAAGTCGTGACACTTGTTGTTTAACAGAAAGGCTGTTATAATCAATGGTAATGATGCCCATGAATCCAAATGTTTAAAATTGAGAAAACGCCATTTGACCCATCCAGCTCACTCTCTCATTTGGTGTCCACCGACAGGACCCATGTGCAGACTATTTTCCTTTTTCGCCTTTTTTGCCTTCCAAGTCTGGTATCCCATACTTTTCACTAAATGAGGATCCTCCCTATTGGTATAGGGCAGAGTTGATATGCAGAGCTCACAACATGACCTTTATACAATAAAAAGCACCTGGGCTTGGTGGCGGGGGGGGGGGGGGGCGGGGGGGGCGGGGGAGGGGAGGGGGGAGGTGCAGGTAGATTCCAATTCTAGCAAAGCTTGTATGCTCACACCACCTGTATAAGCCCCGAAAGAGAGAATTAAATCAAATGATGGAAAATACTGGACAATCTCAGCAGGTCTGACAGCATCTGTGGAGAGAAAAGGGAGATGAAGGGAATCTTACTCTCCACAGATGCTACCAGACCTGCTGAGATTGTTCAGTATTTTCTGCTTTTGTTTCAGATTCCAGGATCCACGGGAATTTGCTTTTATCTATCAAATTTAATTAGCTCTCTTTGAATAGATTCAGGCAGGAGAATTGCACCCAGAACAAGCTGGACATGGATGGCCTCCTGCTGACAGCCCTTCTATCCTCTTTTCCCACAAACCTGACTAACTACAAAGAGCGGCAAGAATTATAACAATCACAGCAGAAATCAACCAGTAAATAACCTGTCAGTTGTAGATGATTCCTTTAAATAGTCTTAATTCCGGGTTCTTCCTGCTACTGAACCATATGTTCAACTGTGTGAGGTTAATAGAGGGCATTAGCTGGAACATTAAACTCCAAAGTGACACCACTGATGGTAAATCAGTGTGCAGGTGTATTGATGTTGTGACACTTCCAATGGTCATTCTCGGTGTAACTGCAAACATCATTATAATATGGTGCTGAGTGCAATTTGTTCCAAAAGTGGTAGGCACCATTTCGGAGCTCTCAGGGCATTCAGAGTATTCAAACAATGGACCCTTGTCAGCCTGGGCAGCCATCCCCCAGTGAGCCAGGCAGTTTCAATGTTTTCTTAGCCACCCACTCCCCCTCCGCAACCATAGCGCCCGGTCCACACTTGCAAATACTTGTAGTAATACACACCCAGGAAACCTACACCTGAGAGTAGTGGAGCATCGCGGAAGGGCGGAGCATACTGTGTCCAACCCAGCACTGGACGCTAACCTCGTTATTACCAACCAACAGTTAACCGAGGGTGCCTGAATCTTAAATATGAAAGCTGTACTCGGAGGTGCTGGCAAAGCAATTTAAAGATTAAGGAGATATCAGATTGGACCAGGTAAGATAAAAATAGCGACAGATTGTAGTGAACCAGCACAGATGGTCTGTTATTATATAATAATAATAATCTTTATTGTCACAAGTAGGCTTACATTAACACTGCAATGAATTTACTGTGAAAAGCCCCTGGTCGCCACATTCCAGCACCTGTTCGGGTACACAGGGGGAGAATTAAGAATGTCCAATCCACCTAACAAGCACGTCTTTCGGGCTTGTGGGAGGAAACGGGAGCACTCGGAGGAAACCCACGCACACACAGGGAGAACGTGCAGACTCCGCATTGATAGTGACCCAAGCTGGGAATCGAACCTGGGATCCTGGTGCTGTGAAGCAACAGTGCTTATCAGCATTTTTACAAAACAGTCTTTCATCAACTGTTGTTTAATTTTGTTTGATTTCTTTCCAGATAACAGTCTGTAAAATTCATCTAGAATCTAATGAAGTTGAATGTAAGTAAAATACTGCGAATGCTGGAAATCTGAAATAAAAATAGAAAATGCTGGTAAACGCAGCAGGTCTGGCAGCAAGTGTGAAGAGAGAAGCAATAGAGGGCAAAATTCTCAGATTGAGAGACTAAGGATTGAATTCTCCGCCGACAGGATTCTCCATTCCGCCGGCAGCGCACCCCAGCCCACTGGTGGTGTGGAGTGGTTACGATGGAAAATCCCATTGGCCAGTGACAGAATGGAGAATCCCACTGGCAGCGATGGCATGCTGCCGAGATACACATGGCTGGGGAGGCAGAGAATTCAACCCTAAGTGTTGACGCCGGGACCGAATTGCATGCGGTTCCTGGGCGTCATTCTCCGACCCCCCGCCGGGTTGGAGAATCGCCGGGGGCTGCCGTGAATCCCGCCCCCACCGGTTGCCGAAGTCTCCGGTACCGGATATTCGGCGGGGGCGGGAATCGGGCCGCGCCGGTTGGCGGGCCCCCCCGCTGGATTCTCCGGCCCGTTTGGGCCGAAGTCCCGCCGATAAATTGCCTGTCCCGCTGGTGTGGATTAAACCACCTTTTGAACGGCGGGACAAGGCGGCGTGGGCGGGCTCCGGGGTCCTGTAGGGGGCGCGGGGCAATCTGACCCCGGGGGGTGCCCCCACGGTGGCCGGGCCCGCGATCGGGGCCCACCGATCCACGGGCGGGCCTGTGCCGTGGGGGCACTCTTTCCCTTCCGCCTCCGCCACGGTCTCCACCATGGCGGAGGCGGAAGAGACTCCCTCCACTGCGCATGCGCGGGAAACTTTCAGCGGCCGCTGATGCTCCCGCGCATGTGCCGCCCCGACATGTCATTTCCGCGCCAGCTAGCGGGGCAACAAAGGCCGTTTCCGCCAGCTGGCGGGGCGGAAATTCCTCCGGCGTCGGCCTAGCCCCTCAATGTTGGGGCTCGGCCCCCAAAGATGCGGAGCATTCCGCACCTTTGGGGCGGCGCGATGCCCGTCTGATTGGCGCCATTTTGGGCGCCAGTCGGCGTACATCGCGCCGTTTCGGGAGAATTTTGCCCCATGTCCCCGTTGGGGGTGCTATTTCTGAAGCAATACAGGACATGCTTATAGTCCAGCACTCTACAGGCGCGAATTCAGAGCATTTCCCAGCCCAGCGGGCATTCTAACCACTGGGTCCGGAGGCAGTGTCAAAGAGCCTGGCAGCTGGACCTGTTTTAAGTGCTCCACTTACCACATGTTCACTGCAGCCACCAAGATGGCTCAGAGAAGACCTGCACCCTGAGGTCGGGAGTCCGAGGTGCAGCCACAGCTCCATGCCAGTGAGGAGTGGAGGGGCACCCTCTTCACCAGAGTGTGCCGCAGACTCAAGCCTGCCCTCCTGAACACTGCTTGAGAGGTGGTGGCAGAGCCAGTTTCACCAGGAAGAGAAAGCTCGTGCTCCAGAGGGGTGAGAGGCCGCTGATGTGTCCTCTGCCCTGAGAAGGGCAGAGAACCAGGGAGGGTTCCAAAGGCTGCAGTGCAGGTGTCCTCTGATTGGGGTGAGCTCTGTTGATCCCCTGCTTCCTTTGAAATGGGGCGTCGCTTCTAAGGAGTGCCAACTCCTGGTGGGCTCCTGATTGAGCTTGGCCGTTGATGATACAGCTGGAGTATGAGGGTGTCCAGAGGGGCAGCCGGGTGGGCTCCCAGATGACGAGAGGCCTTCTGAACATTTAAAGGATACAGGCAGCACCCAGCACCTGAGCAGCCAGGACCCGATAAGTAGCACCAAAGGAGTGCGTTTAAAACACAAACTGCAGCAAATGTGGTCTGAGCCATGCCACCCCGATTCTGAGGGCCACCCCAAGTCCACAGACTGGGCACCAAGTCACTACCCGCTACTGCCCAGCCTGGGCAGCCATCCCCCAGTAAGCCAGGCAGTTTCAATGTTTTTTTAGCCACCCACTCTCCCTCCGCAACCATAGCGCCCGGTCCACGCTTGTAAATACTTGTAGTAATACACACCCAGGAAACCTACACCTGAGAGTAGTGGAGCATCGCGGAAGGGCGGAGCATACTGTGTCCAACCCAGCACGGGACGCTAACCTCGTTATTACCAACCAACAGTTAACTGAGGGTGCCTGAATCTTAAATATGAAAGCTGTACTCGGAGGTGCTGGCAATGCAATTTAAAGATTAAGGAGATATCAGATTGGACCAGGTAAGATAAAAATAGCGACAGATTGTAGTGAACCAGCACAGATGTCTGTTATTATATAATAATAATAATAATCTTTATTGTCACAAGTAGGCTTACATTAACACTGCAATGAATTTACTGTGAAAAGCCCCTGGTCGCCACATTCCAGCACCTGTTCGGGTACACAGAGGGAGAATTCAGAATGTCCAATCCACCTAACAAGCACGTCTTTCGGGCTTGTGGGAGGAAACGGGAGCACTCGGAGGAAACCCACGTACACACAGGGAGAACGTGCAGACTCCGCATTGATAGTGACCCAAGCTGGGAATCGAACCTGGGATCCTGGTGCTGTGAAGCAACAGTGCTTATCAGCATTTTTACAAAACAGTCTTTCATCAACTGTTGTTTAATTTTGTTCGATTTCTTTCCAGATAACAGTCTGTAAAATTCATCTAGAATCTAATGAAGTTGAATGTAAGTAAAATACTGCGAATGCTGGAAATCTGAAATAAAAATAGAAAATGTTGGTAAACGCAGCAGGTCTGGCAGCAAGTGTGAAGAGAGAAGCAATAGAGGGCAAAATTCTCAGATTGGGAGACTAAGGATTGAATTCTCCGCCGACAGGATTCTCCGTTCCGCCGGCAGCGCACCCCAGCCCACTGGTGGTGTGGAGTGGTTACGATGGAAAATCCCATTGGCCAGTGACAGAATGGAGAATCCCACTGGCAGCAATGGCATGCTGCCGAGATACACACGGCTGGGGAGGCAGAGAATTCACGCCTAAGTGTTGACGCCAGGACCGAATTGCATGCGGTTCATGTCCCCGTTGGGGGTGCTATTTCTGAAGCAATACAGGACATGCTTATAGTCCAGCACTCTACAGGCGCGAATTCAGAGCAATTTCCGGCCCAGCGTGCATTCTAACCACTGGGTCCGGAGGCAGTGTCAAAGAGCCTGGCAGCTGGACCTGTTTTAAGTGCTCCACTTACCACATGTTCACTGCAGCCACCAAGATGGCTCAGAGAAGACCTGCACCCTGAGGTCGGGAGTCCGAGGTGGAGCCTCAGCTCCATGCCAGTGAGGAGTGAAGGGGCACCCTTTTCACCAGTGTGTGCCTGCCCTCCTGAACACTGCTTGAGAGGTGGTGGCAGAGCCAGTTTCACCAGGAAGAGAAAGCTCGTGCTCCAGAGGGGTGAGGGGCCACTGGTGTGTCCTCTGCCCTGAGAAGGGCAGAGAACCAGGGAGGGTTCCAAAGGCTGCAGTGCAGGTGTCCTCTGATTGGGGTGAGCTCTGTTGATCCCCTGCTTCCTTTGCAATGGGGCGTCGCTTCTAAGGAGTGCCAACTCCTGGTGGGCTCCTGATTGAGCTTGGCCGTTGATGATACAGCTGGAGTATGAGGGTGTCCAGAGGGGCAGCCGGGTGGGCTCCCAGATGACGAGAGGCCTTCTGAACATTTAAAGGATACAGGCAGCACACAGCACCTGAGCAGCCAGGACCCGATAAGTAGCACCAAAGGGGTGCGTTTAAAACACAAACTGCAGCAAATGTGGTCTGAGCCATGCCACCCCGATTCTGAGGGGCCACCCCAAGTCCACAGACTGGGCACCAAGTCACTACCCGCTACTGCCCAGCCTGGGCAGCCATCCCCCAGTAAGCCAGGCAGTTTCAATGTTTTTTTAGCCACCCACACCCCCTCCGCAACCATAGCGCCCGGTCCACGCTTGTAAATACTTGTAGTAATACACACCCAGGAAACCTACACCTGAGAGTAGTGGAGCATCGCGGAAGGGCGGAGCATACTGTGTCCAACCCAGCACGGGACGCTAACCTCGTCATTACCACCAGAGGGAGACCTGGTGCGCGAATCGACGCCGGGTGTGGACCCCAATTTTGGCCGGATACCTAATTGCAGCGTCACGAGCCAGAGAATTTCACCCAGAGTTAACGTTTCGAGTTCATATTAGTCTTCCTTTCTGCTTATTCATCAGAAGGTCAACCATGATCGAAACATTCACAAGACCTCAGGAGCAAGAGTAGGAAGAGCACCAAGATGTACTGACATGAAAGATGAACTCTTAATAGTACAAGATGAAATAAGACATGCCAGGGAAGTAAGCAGGCATCAGGGCTGGACTGCTGCATGCTGCCATTTGTTTCATAACACCAACCATGGGGGGGATTCTCTGGCCTCCTAGCCACGTGTTTCTTGGCAACAGGAGGCGGCGCGATGCTCACTGGTGGCGGGATTCACTACTCCTGCTACCTCCTTCCCATTGAAGCCGCCCCACGCTACCAGGAAACCCACGGGTGTGGGTGCACTGCCAGCGGGACCAGAACATCCCACTGCCAGCGAACAGCCACAGAATGTCCGGACCATTTGCCACAGGATTCTCCGACCGCCCGGCAGGCTGGAGAATCGCCGAGGGCCTGGCCCGCGATCAGGGCCCATCGATCCGCAAGTGGGCCTGTGCCGTGGGGGCACTCTTTCACTCCGCGCCGGCTGGTGTAACGGTCCGCCATGGCCAGCGCGGAGAAGAACCCCCGTGCGCATGTGCTGGGATTACGCCAGTACACGCTGGCGCTCCCAACGCATGCGCCAACTCGCGCCGGCCGGCGGAAGCCCTTCGGTGCCGGTTGGCATGGCGCCAACACCGCCGGTCTAGCCCCTGAAGGTGCGGAAGATTCTGCACCTTCCGGGCAGCCCGACGCCGGAGTGGTTCACGCCACTCCTCGGCGCCGGTACTGCCCGCCCCACCGGATAGCAGAGAATCCCGCTGGCACCTGCCATGTCTACCTGGCAGTGACTGTGATAAACAAGTTTCACTGCTTCAGATTTCCAAGCAGTCAGTTGAAGATTTGTAGCACTGCAGCCAATCTTCACCACAGTGACGGCATTGTTGGAGACATTTACATCACCTTGTCCCTCAGATTTTTTTTACTGGAACAGACTGCACGGATGTCCACTTAGATTGATGCCCTGGAATGACAAACATGGCAATATACCTCAACCCCCCCCCCCCTCACATAGCCCCCCCCCCCCCCCCCCTCGCATAGCAGCATCCTCATTTTGACAGCCATCAAATAGGGACATTGAATGTTATGCTATGCTTTGTGCATTTCTGTTGTGTCATTTCTGTTGTGTCATTTTTGTTGTGACACGCTCTATTGTGGCACTTCTGTTTTAGAGATCTTGGATATTGCTATTTCCACTCCAAACACCAAAAAAAGAGGTCCTTGGGAAAACCGACAAATGTTTTGAAACTAATTGCGCCTTTGAAAGATTTGAAGTTGATTTTGTCCCTGTGTGTGACTGCTAACCTGCATCCCTTTAATAATTTCAGTACCTCTTTAAGGCTGCTTTTCCACATCATTTCCACAGCTAACATGTGGCAAGCTTCCATTTTCAGCCAGAAACTAAGCAAAGAGCTTGTGTGTCAAATGTAAATGGTGAAATGTAAATTGTAGTGATTCTATGATTCGAATTCTATGATGTGTATCTATATTGTTCAGAAACACACAAACATCCCAATGTTATTGGTAAACGGTCAGGGGAAGCCAAAGGATGAGATAAAGGAGTGATCAAAATCTTGCTCAAAAGAGGTGGATCATTTCTTTTTAGGGTACAATCCTGCAGGAACAAAACGCCTTCTGCTACCTCACTAAACCAAGGGAGAAGTCATTGCTTAGGTACTTGGACTGTGAGCATCCATGGGGTATTTGACAGTAATCAGCGCAGTCAGAAAACTTGGCTCACTGCTCTGCCAACACCCACATAGTTGTCAAGAAAAGTCACTCAAGGACGAGACAGGGATGCCCCCTCTCCCCACTGTTGTTAGTGCTAGCTATAGAGCCGTTGGCAATTTCTCTGAGAGCCTCAAGGGGCTGGTCCGGGGGGGCGTGGAGCACAGAGTCTCGCTCGATGCAGCTGACCTGCTTCTGTATGTATCGGCCCCATTAGAGGGGATGGAAGAAATCATGAGGATTCTAGGGGAATTTGGCCAGTTTTCGGGGTATAAGCTAAATATGGGGGAAAGTGAGATGTTTGCGGTCCAGGCGAGGGGACAGGAGAGGCAATTGGGGGAGCTGCCGTTTAGATTAGTGTGGTAGTCACCACTCGTAGTATATTACATGTATTACAGCACTGCCCGTATAGTAGAGGTACATGGGTAAATCCCTGCCTGCTGGCTCCGCCCAGTAGGCGGCGTATAAATGTGTGTGCTCGCTGGTGCTGCAGCCATTCTGGTTCCAGCTACAGGAGGCACAACATCTTGCTCAATAAAGCCTCGATTATTCCACTGCTCTGATCTTTGTGGTAATTGATAGTGCATCAATTTATTGAGCAAGATTTTTAAAACGATGGATCTCCACATCAAGCCTGATGGCCTGCAGCTGAGCCCTCAAGCAGCCAATGCTACGTCCACCTTTGACCACTGGCTAGCCTGCTTCAAAAGCTACCTCCGAACAGCCACTGAGGAACCCTCGGATTCGCAGAAGCTCCAAGTCCTCTATTCACGTGTGAGCCCTGACATTTTTCCTCTCATCCGGGATGCGCTCACCTACTCCGAAGTGATGGAACTCCTGAAAGGACATTGCGTTCGACCAGCCAATCAAGTATACGCCAGGCACCTCCTGGCCATGAGACAGCAACTCCCCGGGGAGTCTCTGGACGATTTCTGGCATGCCCTGCATATCCTAGGTAGGAACTGCGACTGCCAGGCAGTTTCGGCAGTTCAGCACACCGCACTTTTAATTCGAGACGCTTACGTTACGGGCATGAAGTCTGCGTACGTGCGCCAGCGGCTACTGGGAGGGGATATGCTTGATCTTGCAGGAACTAGGCAGCTCGCTAATTCGTTAGAAGTGGCCTCCCGTAACGTCCAGTCCTTCTCCCCGACCTCGCGGCACCCTCGTGGTCATCGTGGGCCCCACCAGCTGCCGACTCCAGCTCACTGCAAGCCTGCGCCGTGCGGCAGCCAGCCAACTCTGGGGGGCCCCAAGTGCTATTTTTGCAGGCAAAACAAACACCCCCGGCAGCACTGCCCGGCGCGGAGCGCGACCTGCAATGGGTGTGGGAAGAAGGGACACTTTGTTTCTGTTTGCCAGGCCCGGTCGGTTGCCACTGTTTCCAGGCCCGGCGTTCCTACACCCCCCCACGTGCGAACCAGGGGTGCCGCCATTTTCCCCTTCGCAAGCCACGTGCGGCCCGTGGCCGCCGCCATCTTCTTCACCGCAAGCCACGTGTGGCCCGTGGGTGCCGCCATCTTTGATGCCACCTGCCATGTGCGCCCTGTGGGCGCCGCAATCTTTGCCGCCATTTTGGACGGCGCCTCAGGTCCCCTGCTCGTCTGGCCATTCATCACCTGCCGCTACCTCCACCACCGCTGATCAGCCCGGGACCTCCCAGCATCTGCCGCAGCTCGCCTCCATCACCCTGGATCAGTCACAGCCCCGCAACCTCGCGACCGCAACGCCGACGGTGAAGATCGATGGGCACGAGAGGACCTACCTTTTTGACTCCGGGAGCACAGAGAGCTTCATCCACCCCACTACAGTAAGGCGCTGCTCCCTCTCGGTACACCCCGTCACCCAGAAAATCTCCCTGGCCTCCGGATCCCATTCTGTGGAAATCCGGGGGGACTGCATCGCGACCCTGACCGTCCAAGGCGTAGAGATCAGCAACTTCAGGCTCTACGTCCTCCCCCACCTCTGTGCTGCCCTGTTACTTGGCCTTGACTTTTAGTGCCATCTCCAAAGTCTAACCGTAAAACAGGCAGACCCCTACAACCCCCCTCACCATCTGCGGCCTCACGACCCTTAAGGTCGATCCATCTTCCCTGTTTGCGAACCTCACCCCGGATTGCAAACCCGTCGCCACTAGGAGCAGACGGTACAGTGCCCAGGACAGGACCTTCATCAGGTCGGAGGTCCAATGGCTTCTGCGGGAAAGGGTCATTGAGGCCAGCAACAGCCCCTGGAGGGCTCAAGTGGTAGTAGTAAAGACTGGGGTGAAGCACAGGATGGTCATTGACTACAGTCAGACCATCAATCGGTACACGCAGCTCGACGCGTACCCCCTCCCATGCATATCTGACATGGTCAATCAGATTGCGCAGTATCGAGTCTTTTCCACAGTGGACCTGAAGTCCGCCTACCAACAGCTCCCCATCCGTTCAGAGGTCAATACACTGCATTCAAAGCAGATGGCCGCCTCTATCACTTCCTTAGGGTTCCCTTCGGTGTCACTAATGGGGTCTCGGTCTTCCAGCGAGAGATGGACCGAATGGTTTACCGGTACGGACTGCGGGCCACCTTCCCGTACCTCGATAACATCACCATCTGTGGCCACGATCAGCAGGACCATGATGCGAACCTCCAAAAATTCCTCCAGACCACCAAACTCCTTAACCTCACATACAATAAGGAGAAATGCGTGTTCAGCATTTTGGAAAATGGAGTCCTAGGGCCCGACCCCGACCGCATGCACCCCCTCATGGAACCCCCACTCCTCCACTGCCCCAAGGCCCTGAAATGATGCCTGGGGTTTTTCTCCTAATATGCCCAGTGGGTCCCTAATAATGCGGACAAGGCCCGCCACTCATTCAGTCCACAGTTTTTCCCCTGATGGCTGAGGCCCGCCAGGCCTTCAACCGTATCAAGACAGACATGGCCAAGGCCACGATGCACGTGGTCAAAGAGTCCCTCCCCTTTCAGGTGGAGAGCAATGCATCGGATGTAGCTCTGGCCGCCACCCTCAACCAGGCAGGCAGGCCCGTGGCCTTCTTTTCCCGCACCCTCCATGCCTCTGAAATTCGGCACTCCTGTGTCGAAAAGGAAGCCCAAGCCATTCTGGAAGCTGTGCGTCATTGGAGGCACTACCTGGCCGGCAGGAGAGTCACTCTCCTCACTGACCAACGGTTGGTTGCCTTTCTGTTTAATAATACACAGCGGGGCAAGATCAAAAACGACAAGATCTTGAGGTGGAGGATCGAGCTCTCCACCTATAATTATGAGATCTTGCATCGCTCGGGGAAGCTCAATGAGCCCCCTGATGCCCTATCCCGCGATACATGTGCCAGCGCACAAGTGGACCGACTCCGAGCTCTCCACTATGACCTCTGCCACCCGGGGGTCAACCAGTTCTTCCATTTCATCAAGGCCCGCAACCTGCCCTACTCCATTGAGGAGGTCAGGACAGTCACAGAGACTGCCAGGTCTGCGCAGAGTGCAATCTGCACTTCTACCGGCCAGATTGAGCACACCTGGTGAAGGCTTCGCGCTCCTTTGAACGCCTCAGCATGGACTTCAAAGGGCCCCTCCCCTCCACTGATCGCAACACGTACTTTCTGAACTTGATTGATGAGTACTCCTGGTTCTCTTTCGCCATTCCATGCCCCGATATGACTTCTGCCACGGTAATTAAAGCCCTCCACAGCATCTTCACGCTGTTCGGTTTTCCCACCTACATCTACTGCGATCGGGGATCCTCTTTCATGAGTGATGAGCTGCGTCAGTTCCTGCTCAACAAGGGCATTGCCTCGAGCAGGACGACCAGCTACAACCCCCGGGGAAACGGGCAGGTGGAGAGGGAGAACGGGACGGTCTGGAATGCTGTCCTGCTGGCCCTGCGGTCTAAAAATCTCCCGGTCTCCCAATGGCAGGAGGTGCTCCCCGACGCGCACCACTCCATCCGATCACTCCTCTGCACCGCGACTAACGAGACCACTCATGAACGTGTGTTTGCCTTCCCCAGGAAGTCCACCTCCGGGGTCTCGCTCCCAACTTAGCTGACAGTTCCTGGGCACGATCTCCTTTGGAAGCATGTGCGGACCCATAAGTTGATCCCCTTGGTCGAAAAAGTCCACCTCCTACATGCAAACCCCCAGTACGCCTACGTGGCACACCCCGACAGGCACCAGGACACAGTCTCCCTCCGGCACCTGGCACCCGCTGGATCCCCACCCACGACCCCCGACCTGACCCCCCCACCCCCCGGTTGCCTCATTCACCCCTGTGCCAGTCACCCTCCCTCCAGCGAACCTCATCGCAGCCCCCACCCCAGTAGGATCCGTCCTCCCACTGGATCCACTCAGGGATGACGAAGACGAGGACAACACGCTCCCGGAGTCGCAGGTGACCAAGTCGGCGCCCACATCACCACTAGGACTGAGGCGATCGCAGAGGAGGGTCAAGGCCCCCGACAGACTTGACTTGTAATGATTTCCACCACCCCCGTCGGACTCTTTTTTAACAGGGGGTGAATGTGGTAGTCACCACTAGTAGTATATTAGATGTATTACGGCACTGCCCGTATAGTAGAGGTACATGGGTAAATCCCTGCTTGCTGGCTCCGCCCAGTAGGCGGCGTATAAATGTGTGTGCTCGCCGGTGCTGCAGCCATTCTGGTTCCAGCTTCAGGAGGCACCACATCTTTGCTCAATAAAGTCTCGATTATTCCACTACTCTCGTCTTTGTGGTAATTGATAGTGCATCAATTAGTAGGGGGAAGCTTTAGGTACCTAGGCATTCAAGTGGCGCAGGAATGGGACCGGCTGCATAATTTAAATCTTGCCCGACTAGTAGACCAAATGAAGGACGATTTTCGGAGATAGGACGCGGTCCCGTTGTCATTAGCTGGGAGAGTGCAGACGGTGAAGATGACGGTCCTCCCGAGATTCCTGTTTATGTTTCAATGTCTCCCCATCTTTATTCCGCGGTCCTTTTTTAAATGGGTCAACAAAGTGATTGCGAGTAAGGAATGTAATGCTTGAGCGGAGTCGGGGGGAGCGCGGGCTGGTGCTGCCAGAATTTAGTCACTATTACTGGGCAGCGAATACAGCCATGATCAGGAAGTGGGTGGTGGGAGAGGGGTCGGCATGGGAGCGTATGGTAGCGGCTTCATGCAAGGGGCTCGGGGCGTTGGTAACTGTGCCTGTGCCGTTCCCACCGGCATGGTACTCCACCAGCCCTGAGAGTCTGGGGGCAATGGAGGAGACATGTGGAAGCAGAGGGAGCATCGGTCTCATCCCCAATCTGTAATAATCACCGGTTTGCCCCGGGAAGAATGGATGGGAGGTTCTGGATATGGCGGCGAGCAGGGATTGAGAGGATGGGGTATATGTTTATAGAGGGGAGCTTTCCGAGTATGAGGGAGCTGGAGGAGAAGTTTGGGTTGGCGAGAGGAAACAAATTCACGTATCTGCAGGTGTGGCATTTCCTATGTAAACAGTTGGCACCCTTCCCGCTCCTACCGCTAAGGGGGATTCAGGACAGGGTAGGTTCCAGAGGATGGGTAGGAGAAGGGAGCGTCTCTGACATTTACAAGGAACTTATGGGGTCAGAGGAGACGCAGACCGAGGAGCTGAAGCGCAAGTGGGAGGAGGAACAGGGAGGAGAGATAGAGGATGGTCTATGGGCACATTGAGTAGAGTCAACGCGTCCGCAACATGTGCCAGGCTCAGCCTGGTACAATTCAAGGTGGTGCACCGGGCTCACATGACAGTGGCCCGGATGAGCAGATTCTTTGGGGTGGAGGATAGGTGTGCAAAATATGCGAGAGGGCCAGCGAACCGTGTCCACATGTTCTGGGCATGTCCGAAGCTTAGAGGATTCTGTCAGGGGTTTGCAGATGTCATGTTCATGGTGTTAAAAACAAGGGTGGCACCTAGTCCAGAGGTGGCGATTTTCGGGATGTCGGAAGACCTGGGAATCCAGGAGGAGAAAGAGGCAGACGTTCTGGCCTTTGCTTCGCTGGTAGCCCGGAGATGGATACTATTAGCTTGGAGGGACTCAAAGCCCCCGAAATTGGAGACCTGGCTATCGGACATGGCTAGCTTTCTCTGTTTGGAGAAAATCAAGTTAGTCTTGAGAGGGTCACTGTTAGGGTTCGCCCGGAGGTGGCAACCGTTCATCGACTTCTTCGCGGAAAATTAATCGTCAGCGGGAGGGGGGTTAGTTTAGCTTAGATTAGGGCGTTAATAAAGGTGGGACCTGTAAGGGAGGGAGACAGCTTTTGCACTATGTTTATTGTTTCATGTACAATGTTTATTTTGTTGTTGTTATAATACCAAAAAGACCTCAATAAAATGTTTATTAAAAAAAAAAGAAAAGTCACTCAACACCGGTACGACTTGCATGAACAGCCACTGGAAAGTAATCATGAATGATACCTCGAGTGGATTTATTCTCTGTCCCCGTCCGGGGTCTCTGAGGCCAACAAAAGGACTCTGGCTGCTGCCCTGCATGAGAACAACCAACTCGGCCCAGACTTGGCAAAAGATTTTCCTGGAATAGATGGATATTAAATTAAGTATAAAGCATTTAGACAGTTGCAGTGCACAACAGATGTACCTGATTACACACTGGGTGCTGAGCAAAACATCTGCATGCCTTGTGGAGCGAGGCACAGCTTCACATGCGGATGAACTTTTGCATTGATTTTAATCATCCTCACTTTTCATTTTCATCCAAATACTTTTGAAGGTCTTTTGTGGAATGTTACAGAAGATGATGACTGGGCAGCTTGCCAACTGTCCTATCAGTTTGTCTGATATAACCAGGAGTAGAGTGTGTGAAGCATTTTCAGGATCTGTGAGCATTTGGAGTTTGGATGTTAGAAACCATATGATAGTTGCTCCCTGATCTTTACAATACTATTAAAGTTTATCTGCCCTGACAGCATTGCCAGATGGTCTACCAACTATGGCAACTGTAGTAATATGTACCAGGATGGGAAATTCATCAGTTTTTCAGTGAATGTGCTTTTTATTTAATGATCTTCCTCGCTGTTTCCCAGGTTGCTCTCTCCCAGTCTGATATTTTTGCATGCAATTGATTTGATAAATTAAAGAGGGAAAATACAACCTGATTGGGAATCAATAGTTATAACAGTAGGTTCAGCATCAAAAGAACAAAAGGAAAAATTACCAGAGTTGTTCTTTGTGTAATCAGTGGTATGGCTGGAACCTCTTTCCTAATTTGCTGTAAATTTTGCTACATAACTATAAATAGTGATTTAAAAACTAAGGTATCGTGCAAAATTGGCAGAATGGATAACTTCAAAATGATTATTGAATTAGGTCAGCACTTCCTAGACCAATTGTCTGCCGCTTTCAAACCTTTCCCACTAACCCTAAATTATCTGAAGATTGCAGTTGATTCTGATTCCTCATTCACACTGTTGCAAGAGATTCAGTAAGAGATCTACTTTAAAGGAGACATTTTTGAAAAACAAAAGTTTGGAAAGATGTAGATGAAACGCGGGGGACATGGCATCAAATAGATAGTGGTTACCAAGTGAATGACCTCTTTCTGAGTTGTGAAAGGTTAAGGCTCTAGGCTGATGAGTATGATGGACTGTGGTTTAGGAGCAGGTCATGTAAGAGTTCAGAAGTGATCATACCTTGCAAGGCCTCATTACATATTATATGGAGAATGCTACAGTATCACATACTGAGAGATACCGTTGGTCTGTCTCCTCTGTTTTTACTGGGTTTAGAGATATTTTTAACTGTCTTTTTTCCCAGTGACTCTCCGCATGGAATAATAGAATCACTACAGTGCAGAAGGAGGCCATTTGGTCCATCGAGCTCGCTCTGACCCACCAAAAGAGCATCCTCCCTATCCCTGCAAGCCAATCCAACCCGCCCAACCCTGGACACCAAGGGGCAATGTAGCATGGCCAATCCACCTAAGCACATCTTTAGACTGTGGTAGGAAACCGGAGCACCCAGAGGAAACCTACACAGACACAGGGAGAATATGCAAACTTCACACAGCCAGTCACCCAAGGATGGAATTGAACTTGGGTCCCTGGCGGTATGAGGCAGCAGTGCTAACCATTGTGCCATCGTGCCGCCCTTCTCAAATGTGATCAAGTCCTTCAGGTTTCGTGCAGCAATGTGACCCCAATTCCACTCACGCAAGACACTGTGAAGGTATCATAGGATTTGAGGTGCAGAAGGAGGCCATTCGACCCATCAAGTCTGCACCAGCCATTGGAAAGAGCACCCTACTTAAGCCCACACCTCCACCCTATCCTCATTACCCAATTACTCCACCTAACGTTTTGGACACTAAGGGGCAATTTATCATGGCCAATCCACCTCACCTGCACATTTTTGGACTGTGGGAGGAAACTGGAGCACCTGGAGGAAACCCATGCAGACACGGGGAGAAAGTGCAAACTCCGCACAGTCACCCAAGGCCAGAATTGAACCCGGGACCCTGGAACTGTGGGGCAGCAGTGCTAACCACTGTGCCACCATGCCTGCCAGAGAAAAAAATGTAATTCAAATCCATTGGGAAATAAAGCTTTAAAATTATTGCCCAAAAGTAATGCATGCCCTGAAGAATAATTCACAATAGTTAAAAGTTAAAATGGCAGTTTTGAAGTGTAAATTCATTCTATTGTAAAGAAATTGATACTGTCCTTGGTGATTCTTTCAAATTCAGTTGCATTTTTCTAGGACCTGCACGAAGTGAAAATCAATCTCCAGCCTAAAATAGAGTATATCAGGTTAAATAGTTCATGCTCAAATGTTTTATTGCACATCGAATTACCTACAATACGTAACACAGAAGGGAGACACTTGGCCCAAGTACGGATTTATATTCCACCCAAGCTTCCTCCCATCCTTCCTCATTGAACTCTTTCAGACTAACCCCTTATTCTCTTCTCTCTCATATGCTTACTTACCTACCGCCTAAATACATCTATACTTTTCATCTCAACTACTCCCATATTCCATGCTCTCACCACTCTCTGGGTAAAGACCTTTTTTCTGAATTCTCTATTTGATAGTTTGCTGACTATCGTACATTCATCACCTCTGCTTTTGCTTTTCTCCACAAGTGGAAACATTTTGCGGAATTTTACCTAGCGGAGGTGACCCTGTGGGATAAAAGTTGGGGTTGAGCCGGCATGCACTTGGCCACGTCACCCCACAACGATTAAGCAGCCATCGGGATATGAATTGGCTCAGGCCAGTAACTCTCTAGGCCTAGAAGGACAACCAGGAGCAGTGGTTACTGCTGGGACCAAAGGTAGTCCCCACCGATGAGAAGCCATACTGCCAGATGCGCAGCTATATCTGGGGTTTCGGCAGGTCCTGGAAAGCATGCTATGATGAGAGGATAACAGAGGGAATGGGGTGTGGGGAACACATGGGGTGGCAATTAAAGTTACTGGGGATTCTGTGGGATCAGAACAGGAGGGACCCTCCCTCAGTCTGCTAAGTGGCCACTGGGCTTGCTATCGCCACATGGTGTGCTAGAAGCCAGTAATTGACCTCTTAAGTAAAAAATAATTTGCCACTGTGTGATTCTAAAACATGACTTTTAATTGAAGAGCATGGTGGCACAGTGGTTAGCACTGCTGCCTCACAGCCCCAGGAACCGGGTTCAATTACGGCTTTGGGTGACTATGTGGAATTTGCACATTCTCCCCGTGTCTGCATGGGTTTCCTCTGGATACTCCGGTTTCCTCCTATGGCCCAAAGATGTGCAGGTTAAGTGGATTGACCATGCTAAAGAATTGCCCCTTAGTTCTCAAAGATAATAATAATAATCTTTATTGTCACAAGTAGACTTACATTAACACTGCAATGAAGTTACTGTGAAAAGCCCCTAGTCGCCACATTCCGGCGTCTGTTCGGGTACACGGAGGGAGAATTCAGAATGTCCAAATTACCTAACAGCATGTCTTTCAGGACTTGTGGGAGGAAACCCATGCAGACACAGATGTGCAGATTAGGTGGAGTTATGGGTATAGAGAAGGGGAATGGGCCTCGGTAGAGTGCTCTTTTAGAGGGTTGATGCCGACTTGATGGGCCGAATTACCTCCTTCTGCACTGTAGGGATTCTATGATTATCTATCAAATAAGCTAGTCAGATATTTCCTTTCCAGCTTTACTTAAACCTGCAATCACCATTTCCATTTCGTATATCTGTAATGTATTGCAAATTCTACAAATTTATCCCCAATTGTAAATCAGCAGAAATCCAAAGTCGGATTTCATGCTCTACAGTCGCTGATACTCATGCCTCTGAACGAAAAAGGTATCAGGATCAGTTGTGTATGCGCGGACTGTGGAGCTGAGTACTGTTAGGATGCCGGTTGAGAAACCCAACAATTTGCAATTTGTAGAACTGTGAGGAAAGGGTACTTCACCCAAGAAGTGATAACACTGACAAATAGGAATCTTTTATGTTGAAACAAACTTTAATTTAAACACAGGATCAATTACATTAGCAACAAAGTAACAGCTTTACAGTTAACAACTTAAACAGATCTTAAATAAAAGGAAAAAGTTTAACTTATTCCTGACACTTACAACTATATATATTCCAATTAAACAAATGAATATAATTAAAAGACCACTTATAAATAAAGGTAACCATCAGGTTTACTTGCTTTCCTCTGTGCAGAGACCTTGGAGAGAACCTTTCAGGAGCCAGCTGAAACCCTGTCTTGTCAGAATAAAATCCTATAAACTGCAAAACTACAGACAGACCTGGCTCCACCACTTAATTATATCATAAGGCATTCTTCAATCTTCTTCTGCTACGATGTCCCGTGACCTGGTTATCCAGGACTAAGCATCATCCTTCATAAATTATCTACACCCCAGGCATCCTATATTCCATTAGCCATTTATCTGTAAACAATTAAATGGTTAAAATCAATTTTATGTCTCCTTAATCAGAGCTTTAGCAGACATAGTGCTTGAATTTATCTTAAAGCAGGGTTTCAAATAACATTACTGCAAAAAGTAATATCTAACTATTTCCTACATTCATCTCAGTACATACACATAACTGTTCCTGACACCTTTCCAGTCGGAAGCAAGAGTTACAGCATTATTTAATCTTTACATAGGTTCTATTTCTGTCTTACAGATGTCTACACTATTTTTTCAATGTACATCTACTAGACCTCCCATTGTCCCTACTCAATCTTTTCTAAATATGTTATATCATGAAATTTAATTCCCAGTGATGACTCAGTAATCCTGACTATACCTCGCTCCATACAAAGCTTCAATTACCATTTTATTACAGATGTTGTGCTTTTCTGTACAGACAGTTTTAATAGCAGTTCATCTCCTTTTACTTATAAACCTATTTTTAAGTTAGATAACCCTGGTTATTCCCAAGTCATTTGTGACCTCACTGAGGCCAGTCTGTTCCATGCTCCCCTTTCCTGTTTCATTTATGTTTAAGCTTGATTCATTTGTGGTTGCTCACTTCCCCACCACCTATAGAAAGAAAGATTTGCATTGATATAGCACCTTTCACCACCTCACACTGTCCTAAAGCTCTTTACGACCAATAAGATGTAGGCACTTCTGTAATATTGGAAAGACGACTGTCAATTTGCACATTGAAAGCTCCGACAAATAGCAAAGTGATATTGATCAAATAACCTGATTTAGTGATGTTGATTGAGGAATAAAGATTGACCCGGAAACCGAGTCACCTTCCTTGCTCTTCTTTGAAATAGTATTGAGGGATCTTTTACATCCACCTGAGAAAGAAGACAAAGCTTCTGTTTAATATCTCATCTGAAAGTTTAAAGCTTTTGTGACTTCCCTATTTACCCTTTGTGCTCGACCACTTGTCCCATCCCAAGTCATCTGGGGCTCTCACATTGGTCCAGCTCCTTCCTATTCCCGTGTGGGTGCCCATGTACCATGCACAGGATCCCCTCTTTCCCATGCCAGCCATTTAACCATGTGTTAACTCATATTACACATTTGGCTCTATGCCAATTCGCCCTTGGTTTAAGCAATAATCCAGTGATTATTAGGCTCAAGATCCTGCTTTCTAATTTAATATATAACACCTGATATTCCCTCAGTAGGATCTCCTCCCAGTTTCTACCATATGTCTTTTGCTCTGACATAGAACTACCTCCATTTTCCAAACCCTCTCCAGCTGACTTGAGGTATCCCTGATCCTGGGACTGGGTAGGTAACGTACCCTTTAACTCTTTCATTCACGGCTGCAAAGGGCAACATCTATCCCACAACTTTACAGTATCCTATCAATACTACATTACCATTCTTTTTCCTCCATTTGGATAGACCATTCTGCTTTGGTCTGAACTGTGACTGGCCTCCCTGCAGTCTTTCACCATGTCCTCCAAGGTAGCAAATACATAGGGCGCGATTCTCCACTCCCACGCCGGTTGGGAGAATCGCCTGGGCCGCCGAAATTTCCGGGGACGCCAGTCCGACGCCCTCCCGCGATTCTCCCAAGCGGCGGGAACGGGCCGGTCGGGTTTCGTGGGCCGCAGGCCGGAGAATCGCCGGAGATACCCAAAATGGCGATTCTCCGGCACCCCCGCGATTCTGAGGCCCGGATGGGCCGAGCGGCCAGGCCAGAACGGCGGGTTCCCCCCAGCGCCGTCCACACCTGGTCGCTACAGTCCTGGGCGCTGTGAACGCTGGGGGGGGGGCGGCCTGTGGGGGTGCGAGGGGGGATCCTGCACCGGGCTTCACCTTGAATGTGGGGTGCCCACCGATCGTCGGGCCATCCTCTCTGAAGGAGGACCTCCTTCCTTCCGCGGCCCCGCAAGATCCGTCCCCCATCTTCTTGCGGGGCGGATTTGGACAGGATGGCAACCTCGCATGCGCGGATGACGTCCGTTATGCGGCGCCGGCTGCGTCATCTATTTGGCGCCGCTTTTACGCGGACGACAAGGCCTGGCGTGGGTAGATGACGCGGCCCCGATACTGGCCCATTGTCAGGGCCTGAATCGGTCGGGACCGGGGCCGTTCTGCGCCGTCGTGAACCTCGACGGCGTTCACGACGGCGCGCCCACTTCGGCGTGGGGATGGAGAATCCCGCCCATTGTACCTGTTGGCTTCTTCTCAGCCTCTCTACGTCCCCATTATCCAGTTGCCTAATGGTCATTATTTCCTTTCTGAACTCCCGTGGGTAGAGGCGGACATTCAATGGAATACACAGCCCTGCAGCGTGGGGCCCCGGCCAATTGCGGGGCCCCATACGGGGAGGTGACTGTTGTGCTAGGAACACCATCAGAACACAAATTAGAGCATTGGTGGCTCTAAATTTGCCGATAGGCTCATTCCCTAACAAGTTTAAGCAGTTTAGACACGGATCTCCTGAATTGGAGTGAAGTTTCTGTCCTTTCATTGAAATGAAATGAAAATCGCTTATTGTCACGAGTAGGCTTCAATGAAGTTACTGTGAAAAGCCCCTAGTCACCATGGCGCCTGTTCGGGGAGGCTGGTACGGGAATCGAACCGTGCTGTTGGCCTGCCTTGGTCTGCTTTAAAAGCCAGCGATTTAGCCCAGTGAGCTAAACCAGCTCCAGAGTAAAGGTGCAAAGCAGCTGCTAGGTTTCTGGCATTTCATCTGGCGGGCTGCCTGAGACAAAAGTGAGGTCGCTGACCTAACATCAGAGTGCGAGCCTGTGAAGCCTTCAGCGAGTGAGGAGGAGGTGCTGGCCAACAGTCATTGAGGGGAGCAGCGGGTCGACTCTCGACCTCCAGGCCAGGCCAAAGAGGGCAGGCGGGCGGACGGACAATCAACCAAAAAGAACAGAGGCCACCAGGCGAGATAACCAGCAGCCACCAGGACCAGACGCAGTCGTCGAGGGACAATCTCAAGGACCAACCAGCTGAGCAAGAGGCGAGAGGTAAGCAGAGCAGCAGTCTGGAGATGCAAAGAAGGCCAGACAAGTGCCTGTGCCGTGTCTTGGAAATCGGGGAGTATCGTCCAGCGGGAGGGGAGCGACTCGAAGAGAGCTAATGACCAACCAGGCAGCACAGAGAGTGAGAATCCTGGGCAGCAACTGACACCTTCTTTCTTCTTGTTGCCTTTGTATGTTGAATTTACTGCCTTTTTTGGTGTCAGTCATTTCTCTCTCTGATCGATTGCGGTACCAAACTTGCCTCGACCATCCATCGGCTTAAGCATTCCCAAAAATTATTGCCAGCAGCCCATTAATCTAGTAGGATTTTGGCAGTGAACACCAGCTCATCCTCATACCAATTCTTTTCACAATTTCCGAAGACACGCTCCCTACCAACTCATGAGCTTTGATTAATTTGTCACTGCTTTTGAGTAGCTCAGACAATTGGCTGCTTTTGCTTAAGGAGGCTTCACTCGACAGAAGATTCTGAGGACTTATTTGTGAATCTTTGAAATGAAGACAGATCATCCCAGTCAATATGAAGAGCACAGGATGTTGAAGGCGGATAAAGCGAGGCAAGAAGACAATTTGGCACTTTACTAAGCAGCATCCAAACTGCACATTCATCCTGAACAACAAAATCCACAATATGTTTTGCGATTTGCCTGATGACTCCGGACATAACACATCACCTGAAAAACTTGAACAAGATCGGGGGCGGGATTCTCCAATAATGGGTCTATGACCCCACTCCACCATGATAATGCAGGCGAATCACTCTGAACTTTCCTGAAGAAAGACCTGAGTGATTCTCCTACCTGGAGGGAACTAGCAGGGCCCCAGAGTAGTCCTCGTCGCTCAGGCTGCCGATACGGGGCCCTGCACTTCCGGTCGGGGGTCCGTGCATGCGCACGGCGGCGGCCTCCGTCGGCCGCCCCGCACGATATGGCGGACCCACATCGCGGACTGACACCAAAAAGATAGGCCCCACCCCCCCGAATTGCGCGGATTGGTGGCCCCCGATCGATAGCCTGGCCGTCTGGGAGGCCCCACCCCACCCTGGCCGCCTGGGAGGCCCCCCCCCCCCCCCCCCCCCCCGGTGAAGGATCCCCCCGCCCCCGACCAGGGCAGCCGTGGACTGAGTCCGCAGCTGCCACGCCGAGTTCCCGACGGGTGGGGCCATGAGAGACCCACGCCATCCTGGAACTCAGCCGGTTAGACTTGGAGAATCGCCGCAGGGGCCTCTGTCAATGGCCCCCTACCCGCGCCACGTAGACCACGCGCGGGTGATTCGTGGCGATCACGGGATCGGCGTCACGCCGGATTTTGGCGTCAATGCCCATTCTCCGCCCCGCTCTGATCGCGATTTTGGCACGGAGCCTCAGAGAATGAGAATGGAAGTACAAGATACTGCTCAAGCTCATTGTTCTTCTGCTACTGAGGTGAGGGAAGTGAGGGAAGAAACCTACCCTGAAGACATTTCCCAATGGCCAATATCTGTCCCACTGGATCTGATTGAATATTTCACACTAAATAGACCAGAGATTATAGCATGGAACATTTGAGAAAAAAGTTTGACCGCTGAGACCACACATGTCATGTGTGGTCGGGAACTCGGCCCATCGGGGGCGGAGCATCACGGGAAGGCCTGCCGATGACGCACCAATGCCGTTTCAACAGCGCACGGCGCGCGATGCGATGACACCATTTCAGATGGGGCGGAGCATGACTGACCGACGTCAAACCGGTGCCAGCCCCAATCTGGGTGGCAGAGCCCATTCTCCGCCCGATCAGCGATTACGATATCGGCGCCGCGCAATGGAGGTAACCTTTTAGCCTGCCTTAAATATCTCAGTGAATTTGACAAGCTTCTCAAAGAGAACCTGGATGCCACGTGGCCAGTAGATCCTTAGAGAGGTCGCCCCCGGATTCCCAATGGCCATTATGCCTCACGAGATCTATCCAGATCTCACGAGATGTAACGATCTGGGTATTGCCCAGAATAGGCAGGACCAGTTTTGCATGATTAAGTGAGTTTAAGAACCCAGTTAGCCGTGCTCACTCCAGATCTAACAGCCACCCGGCATCTATCAGCCTTACTGAGGAGACCCCAGTGTACTGGTTCTGACAAATTGAGACCAGGCGGAATGCTACTTGTGATGGTCTCCCAGACGATTGGATCTCGGGGTGGTTGGCATCCAGGAAGGGTGGCACCATGGCACTGCAGTTGCCACCCAGGTACCTTGGCACTTCCTGCCTGGCATCCTGGCAGTGCTCCCCAAGTGCCAACCTGTCACTGCCAGGATGCCCAGGTGGCACTACCAGGCGGGAAGGGGCAGTACCAGGGTGCCAGGCTGGTGGTGCCAAAGTGCCAGGCTGGCATTTTGTCCATGCTGGAGATCGGGCCCTAGGGTGCTCTGCTCATATGGGGCGAAATTCTCCCCCAACGGCGGGATGCCCGCCGACTGGCGCCAAAGCCAGCGCCAATCAGACGGGCATCGCGCCGGCAAAAAGGTGCGGAAGTCTCCGCATCTTTGGCGGTCTAGCCCCAACATTGAGGGGCTAGGCCGACGCCGGAGGGATTTCCGCCCCGCCAGCTGGCGGAAATGGCGTTTGTTGCCCCGCCAGCTGGCGCGGAAATGCAGCGCATGCGCGGGAGCGTCAGCGGCCGCTGTCAGTTTCCCAGCGCATGCGCGGGAGCGTCAGCGGCCGCTGTCAGTTTCCCGCGCATGCGCAGTGGGGAGAGTCTCTTCCGCCTCCGCCATGGTGGAGGCCGTAGCGGAGGCGGAAGGGAAAGAGTGCCCCCACGGCACAGGCCCGCCCGCGGATCGGTGGGCCCCGATCGCGGGCCAGGCCACCGTGGGGGCACCCCCCGGGGTCAGATCGCCCCGCGCCCCCCCCCCCCCAGGACCCCGGAGCCCGCCCACGCCGCCTGGTCCCGCCGGTAAATATCAGGTTTGATTTACGTCGGCGGGACAGGCAATTCCTGGGCGGGACTTTGGCCCATCCGGGCCGGAGAATCCAGCGGGGGGTCCCGCCAACCGGCGCGGCCGGATTCCCGCCCCCGCCCAATCTCCGGGAGCGGAGACTTCGGCGGGGGCGGGGGCGGGATTCACGGCGGCCAACGGCCATTCTCTGACCCGGCGGGGGGTCGGAGAATGACACCCATGAAGTGGAGTGAGGGGGAGCCTGAGCCAATACAAACACCCAGCAATGCCCTTGCTAATCCCACCCAGAACAGATTTTTAAAAAATAGTTAGATCGTATCCATTATGAATATTGTGGCTCAGGGAAGACCAGCATTTTAACACACAGAACCTATGATGACTTTATCACTACAATGGCAGAGCAGCTTAGAACTAATGAAGTCAAAGATGCCAAATATGATTCCATAATAGTTGATTTAATACCAGATGTGAGTCATATAGACACATTAACATTACTTTTAAACTATGTGATCATTGATAGTGAAGTTGTTGAGCCATTTCTCTGTTTTGTCCAGCTACAATCCCTTGTTTCTGAGTGCTTGAATATCAAATATTGTCATGGGGAGAGCCACAAGTTTGGCAGGAAAATATTCAGGTCTGTCAGCAAGACTGAACAATACAAGCCCCTGTGCATTATTCATCACATGTTCCAGCCACTCCTTGAATGTAATTTACAATGCTGCAGTTGAGTCGTGTGAGGCAGCCCTACATTTTTTTGATTTTGTTCAAAACCTGTATGCCTTTAGATTCAGTTTCCACTCATCAGTGGAATATGCTGCAATCATGCTTGGAACAGGCACATGGAAAATATTTGAAGGTCAAAAAGATTTTTGACACCAGATGGCTCATTCGTGTGGATGCTGTTCTGGCTTTGCGACTGAATTTTGTCGATATAAAGGAATGCTTATCAGACATAGCCACATCAAAACCAATGAAACACGTGTGAAAGCAGAAGCAAAATCCTTAGCAGAGAAGTTTGAAAAGTACGATATTGCAGTTTTTACTGTTTTGTGGAGCTGGTTACTTCAAAGACTTAATGCTGTCAGCAAATAGTTGCAAAATGTTGATACAACTTTATTGAATGCTTCACAATTTTTAGCCTCAGTTAGAAGTTTTGTGATGCAAGTTTGAAATGACTATAGTGGAAGCAGAGACATTAACATTAACAAAGAATTCAAGTCCCTCTGATGATGAGGACACTGGAAGTCACTTTTTGATTAAACTAGAGACAATGAAATCACTTTAAAAGAGAAAGAGAAGATCATCGTTGAGACTGTCGATGTTATTTATGACACAATAATGGTGCAATTGCAGAGTAGAGTGAATCTCTGAAGAAGACTGTTGAATTATTTTGTGTGCTTTTGATAAAAGCTTGGATGGGAATGCTGAGAGCCGCTGCAGTAAAAGGTTAATTGAATTCTAAAGGGAAGACATAGACACAAAGACTTTCGAAGATGAAGTGAAACAATTCATTAATTTCATCGATAATGATGAGCTCTTTGCTTCGAGATCACTCGCTGATTTGTCAGACTTGTACGTGATGGTTTGCAGGCAACCTTTCCAAGTTTGGAAACCCTTCTGAAGGGCTTTTCGACAATATCTGCCACAAATGCTTCCGTTGAATGTTCTTTCTCTGTATTGAAAAGAGTGAAAAGTTATCTGTGAAGTACGATAAGTCAGGAATATTTGACAAGCGCAACAATATTGACAATTAAAAATGCATCCTTACAAGATTTTACTTATGATGATGTGATTGATGATTTTGTGAAGAACAAGTGCTGCAAATAAGCGATCTAAGTTGCCATTGGTTGCAAACAACTGATGAAGCAGAAAATCTAACCAAATTGTTCCTCTACCATGTTCTCGAGTCTAAATTTTGTTCTTCAAGAGAGAACAGAGGCTGGTCTGATATAATGGTTGGTGGTCACATGCAGACAGTTATAACTGGTGATTAACCGTCATCCCCCATCGCTCTTTACTGGCCATATGAAAGTCTCTTCTTACTCTTCTGGGCAATTAAAGGATGGAATCCTGCCAGACATTTGCCAGAAAAGCCATTGATATTCAACTTGAACCGGACATCCCACTTCTGGAGTATTTGCTCCTGCATTGGACTTTTTCTGGCTCATTTAGTCCTGCACTGGTCTGTGCTGCATTCATATCATTGGTTGATTTCTGCGCCCATTTCTCACCAGCCAATTCATGTTTGCTCACCTCATGACAATATTGACCATCTCTACCATCATGCTGACAACGGGTAGGCTTGGATTTCAATTCATCAATTAATGCAGGCTTGTTGTTGTCATAAGTTAAAGAGCACTACAGCAAACAGTCAAGCAGTGATTTGGAGTTTTTGTGCCTTGCATTGTGTGAGCTGTGGGTGGGCAGTGTCAGAAGGGCATTGATATCATTCCGGCTGGGGCTTGACATCTTTGTGGGCGGTGCTCGATGTCATTGGGGATGGGGTTTGCATCAATGGGGGCAAGCTGCCATGTCATCAGAGGGCAAGGCGTGACGTGGGGCTCCTGCAAAGAGGGAGGGCACCCAAAAGTATAAGTCCGCCTCTGCCTCTGGGGTGTGTTTCAGTTTCCAGATAAAACTACCTTAAAAATTCCCATCCCCCACTCCTTATGTTTTTGAATGTCTCTAGCTCACTCCCTAGTTCAAGAATGTGGAGAGTGATTCAAGACTGAGACATTTCCTGCAGATGTGGAAATCTGGCAGATTCTTGCAGGCCACAGTCACCCACATACCACATTACTGACACACAACCTACCCTCTCATCACATGTCTTTTTTGTTTACTTGTTTACTGAATGCCTGAATTAAAATTTGATCAGCTGCTTTTGTTAAAAGAACAAATTCACCCCAATTTACTAATCCTCCATGGTAAATTTCCATGCACACCTTGATGCCACTTTTTCAGATTTTCTCTTACATTCATTTAAAAGCTGCTTTTATCTCTATGCTGTTTCGAACATCACTCTGACCTCATTCGTTCAGTTCCTGTTTGACCACAGCTCCACACACGCTACTTCATTCCAGGTGCGCTTTTGTCCAATCTCCGAGAAGTTGAGATATATATTTATAATCAAGGTGATTAAAACGAACCATTACTGCAAGATATTGGCCTCGAAATCCAAAGACGCCCATTTTCATGGACACTTCACCTGTACATGAGTTTTAGGGTCTATGGAGACCTGGATTTTGGTTCCCAGGCTTCATTTGAAAAAGACTGCTGGGTGAGGAGGTCAAGAAGTGAAGTGGTGGAATCTTAAGCTGCTACTGATCTGACAGTTGCTCAAAGGAGAAAGGGGATCATAGGCCTTGGGGAACTAGGAAAGGCACCCTAGGGCAGGGGGCACTTGGGAGATTGAGAATGAAGACTAGCAAACCTGAAGATTGAGGCGGGGGTGGGGTGGGGGGTGGTGGAGATGAAGGTCAGGTTGGGGTTTGGGAGGTCAGTTTTGGGGGTCAGGGCACCGGGAGGTCAGAGGTTGGGGACGTCAGAGCTGAGAGTGGTGGTGATCGGGAGAGGAGTTTGGTATCTCTTGGGCTGAATTCTCCCTCGTCGGGGTTTTCCGTTTTGCTGGCAATCCGGGGGTTTCCCGACGGCGTGGGGCTGCCCCACAATGGCAAACCCCATTGAACAGCCGGCGAAACAGAGAATCCTGCCGGCGTGCTGCTGCAGAAATCTGGAGCAGCAGGCCGGAGAAACACTCCCATAGTTTTTCCTTATCAAATATGGCAGGTGGCACACTTAAGAATGGGTGTGTTGCAGTCCAGTGTCTGGGTTATTCAATCGTAATGGCATAGATACTGAGCAAATAACATATAAAATGTCTTCTCATATCACGATCCATAAAATGTACAAAATATCAGGAGCAATAGTATACAGATCATTTTCTGCACAAAGTATGGCAAAAAGAAGTTGCACTTTGAGCCTGCCTAGGTTTCCCCACAGATTCTCCAATCCATGCAGGTCACATACTTCTGAAGTGAAAATTAAATTGTTGACTTTGGGCAGGAATGGGTGCTAGGCATGTGCAGTTGGTAGGTTAGGGGGAAGAAAGATCCAGCCTGATTTCCTATCCAGATGTCTAACCAGCTAAGCTGACTGGAAATGCATCGGTGTGGATGTTGGGCGAGAAAAGGTCAGGACCAGCAGTAATACCATAGTGGGATAGTATATGGCTAGTCACTGTGGAGGCTCACGCAGGTTCCAGAACACAAACCCAGTTCTGTATCCCCGTACAGAGTCACCACTACCTGCAGGAAAGGAGGAAGAGAGTGATGGGTGGAAGCATCCAGTGAGAAACTCTTTTTAAACTGAGCATGCTGATAGTCCCACCAATCACTGAACTCAAAGAATAAAACCATATGGGCCTAAAACCAATGTTCCATCTTATCCTATCAGGTGGGTTTGGTTAAAATGTTTTTCTTTTGAACAAATTTTTGCTGGTTGCTATCATGATAACGGATCATAGCCCCAAATTATTTAAGAATGTATTGAACATTTAAGTAGGATGTGCATTTTTTCATTAAAAAGACATACAAGCAAAAACTGGTTGAGACTGTAAAGTAACAACTTGATGGAATTCTTATGTGGTTTACACTTGACCAACTTGCCAGAGAGAACAGAATGTTGCACCATTTGCTTAAGACAGAGACACTTCAAAGGAAGAGATGAAATGCAAAAAACTGAACTGTAATCTACTGCAGAGATAATAGAAGCTCATTATCACCTTAGCAGAAACCATTTATTGTGAGTTATATCCAGATTGTGGACATAATGCGAGTTGGAATAAAGCATGGGCGCGATCTACCGGCCATGTCGGCCTGACTGGGAGCGCGGCATAGCTGGGTGAGATCTCCCATGGGATTCGCAGCATTTGCAGCAACCATGGCGCCTCGTGAGATTTACCCAAGTCCAGCAAGCCTGCGCGACCAGAATCCTATCCACAGTGGGCGGGACCAGACCGCGTGCACTTAAGTAGGTTGCAGAGGGCCAGAGGCATGGCATGACCTGGACAACACCTGACAGTTGGACACCCTCATGGCCTGACACCCTGTTCAGCAACCTCCAAATATGGGAGCAGTCACCCATTGGAACTTCCTGCCTCCAGCCAATGCTAGTATTGGACACAGGCCACAGAATCTTTGAGAAGGGTGCGAAGAGGGGTATAAATAGAGGCAACCTGGGCCTTAGCTTTCTCTGCCTTTGCACCTTCTTCAACGACGTTTCCCATGAGAATACCCTGGTGAGACGAACCGAAAATCAGAAACAGCCCTAGAGGAGAGGGGAAGCTCAAATCGACAACTGCAGATGCTGAGACATCAGCCAACCCTCACAGACTGAGGAACAGCCTGTCCCAGTGGCTATTACCAGTCTTTTCAAATATGGTGGTCGGAATTTGTGGATAGAATGTAGCGAATCCTCAGAAGCACGTGTCAGAAGTAGATAGTTAGTGTAGATTTGAGACTGCTTACTTATAGAGACTTTGATAAATGTTGTTTTTTGTAATAGAATGTTCAATAAAGTTGCGTTGGACTTTCACCCTGAAACTTGTCACCTTTGTCCATCTCACCACGTAACATTCCAGAAGTAAAAACTGGTCAAGGTCAGTGGAGGTACATTCACCCACCTTTCAGTTTACAACAAATCAGCTCCAAATGTGGAGCTCAAATTTTCTTTGGGGAAAACTGGCATGTGACAAGGCAAACTGGTGATGAATGATTGCAACAGAAAGGCAGGAATGGGTGCTGGTAATGCATTTCCACCATTCTTTTCTGCCCTACACTACTAGGAGTAACATCTGCAGATAGGGGGGGCGGGATTCTCCACCGGCAGGATGCTCCGTTTTGCCAGCGCCCAGAGGTTTCTCGACTGCGTGGGGCTGCCTCACAATGGGAAATCTCATTTACCGGTCGGCGTAACGGAGAATTCCACCCAGGGTCGGGGCAGTAATGTGGCGCGGTGGGACGGAGAATCCAGCCCAGGATTTTTAGGTCCTGCCAGCTGTGGGACCTGGATTCCTGCCCGAAGTTAACAAAGCCTATGCTGATCCGACAAGTTATCTGTCCCGCTCCCAGCGGACAGAACCAGGAAATTTAGGTCGACATGTCTGCCCAGGTATGTCAAGAGAATGGCATCCATTGCAATATAGCATTAAAAACTTATCGGACCTTTCACAAACACTGGACGTCCCAAGCACTTTTCAACAAATGAAGCCCTCCCCCAATAGCACACTGGAGCGCCAGTCTCCATCTTCATCCTGGAAAACTGATGCGACCATCAATTCCCCGAGAGACACTGGTTTTAATCAGCTTAGAACTGAGCCTGCCTGTGACCGGAACAACAATGAATGCGGCCCCGCAGGTCAGCTGCCTTTATACTTCCTGTAAGGGGTGGAGCCATGGGCGAGCCCATACATGCCCCGACATATCCCCCTGTGGGTGAAGCCGTACAATGGCCCATAGGTGGAACCCACAGGGTTAAACACATAACGTAACACGATACAGCAGTAACATGATATCACAGTGCACTGGTGAATTAACAGTAATTCCATTCACCACAAAAACACAACATTCTGGCTCAGAGGAGAGAGCGCTACCAAGTGAGGCATGGTAACTCCCTCAGGATTGAACCAAAGTACCAGCTATATGCTGAAGTCCCAGAGTGGGATACAAAGCACACAAGCTTCTGAATTGGAATCTAAGAAGCTGGTAACCACGCCAAGCTGATACCTAATCTCAGGGCCAGAAGCGTCTCGGTTTACATTTCAGAAAACCAGTTATGGCCTGGAGTGATTTTATGTCTGTAACCTCTTAGTTTATGACATTATCTGAAGGCCTAAATGAAAAGCTGCTGTGTAATCATTGCCTGCATTCAACATTCTATATAAAAACCTTTCACTATGAGAAAATCAAGGCGCTTTAGCTTTTAAACAAGAACAGATTTTGATGTAAGCTTCATTTATTATGTCCTTAAATCGCATGGTGTTGGAAACATTGGCTGTTTCTGCTTAACTACATCTGTCGGGTTCAATGCTAAAGCTATAATCCATAGTGACCAATTTGATGTTTAGTAATAGGCAGGATATAGTGGTGGTGACAGAGGGTTTGATGCTGGGCACAAAAGCAAGAGGTGAATCTTCTTCAGCGATCAGCAGAATCCCATGTATATTGATAGCAGCAGCACCCAGGAGCAGCCAGCCAATCAGAGGGTTATTCCTGGGAGTGGTGACCACTGCTAGGGTTGCGTGTCAGAGGAGAGTGCAACAGTGGCAGTGTGCTCTCACAACCAGATAAGTGAGATCTGAGGGAAGGAGGGCCTCGTTTAGTGAATGCAGGTGGCATCTTTGCCATGGATGTGGCCATTGCCAATGTGGGCCAAAGCATCCCCAAAAAGGGGCCGCCTGCTCCCTTCCTGCACAGCCTACTGAGAGGCTGCCAGGATTTACCTGGCTCTCTCCCCATGCAGCAGAAGTTCATAAGTTCATAAGGTATAGGAGTAGAATTAGGCCATTCGGCCCATCGAGTCTGCTTCGCCATTCTATCATGGCTGATATAAGAACATAAACATAAGAACTAGGAGCAGGAGTAGGCCATCTGGCCCCTCGAGCCTGCTACACCATTCAATGAGATCATGGCTGATCTTTTGTGGACTCAGCTCCACTTTCCGGCCCGAACACCATAACTCTTAATCCCTTTATTCTTCAAAAAATGATCTATCTTTATCTTAAAAACATTTAATGAAGGAGCCTCTACTGCTTCACTGGGCAAGGAATTCCATAGATTCACAACCCTTTGGGTGAAGAAGTTCCTCCTAAACTCAGTCCTAAATCTACTTCCCCTTATTTTGAGGCTATGCCCCCTAGTTTTGCTTTCACCCGCCAGTGGAAACAACCTGCCCGCATCTATCCTATCTATTCCCTTCATAATCTTATATGTTTCTATAAGATCCCCCCTCATCCTTCTAAATTCCAACGAGTACAGTCCCAGTCTACTCAACCTCTCCTCGTAATCCAACCCCTTCAGCTCTGGGATTAACCTAGTGAATCTCCTCTGCACACCCTCCAGTGCCAGTACATCCTTTCTCAAGTAAGGAGACCAAAACTGAACACAATACTCCAGGTGTGGCCTCACTAACACCTATACAATTGCAGCAGGACCTCCCTAGTCTGAAACTCCATCCCTCTAGCAATGAAGGACAAAATTCCATTTGCCTTCTTAATCACCTGTTGCAGCTGAAAACCAATGTTTTGCAACTCATGCACTAGCACACCCAGGTCTCTCTGCACAGCAGCATGTTTTAATATTTTATCATTTAAATAATAATCCCTTTTGCTGTTATTCCTACCAAAATGGATAACCTCACATTTGTTAACATTGTATTCCATCTGCCAGATCCTAGCCCATTCACTTAGCCTATCCAAATCCCTCTGCAGACTTCCAGTATCCTCTGCACTTTTTGCTTTACCACTTATCTTAGTGTCGTCTGCAAACTTGGACACATTGCCCTTGGTCCCCAACTCCAAATCATCTATGTAAATTGTGAACAGTTGTGGGCCCAACACTGATCCCTGAGGGACGCCACTAGCTACTGATTGCCAACCAGAGAAACACCCATTAATCCCGCTCTTTGCTTTCTATTAATTAACCAATCCTCTATCCATGCTACTACTTTCCCCTTAATGCCATGCATCTTTATCTTATGCAACAACCTTTTGTGTGGCACCTTGTCAAAGGCTTTCTGGAAATCCAGATATACCACATCCATTGGCTCCCCGTTATCTACCGCACTGTTAATGTCCTCAAAAAATTCCACTAAATTAGTTAGGCACGACCTGCCCTTTATGAACCCATGCTGCGTCTGTCCAATGGGACAATTTCCATCCAGATGCCTTGCTATTTACTCCTTGATGATAGATTCCTGCATCTTCCCTACTACTGAAGTTAAGCTCACTGGCCTATAATTACCCGTTTTCTGCCTACCTCCTTTTTTAAACAGTGGTGTCACGTTTGCTCATTTCCAATCCGCCGGGACCACCCCAGAGTCTAGTGAATTTTGGTAAATTATCACTAGTGCATTTGCAATTTCCCTAGCCATCTCTTTTAGCACTCTGGGATGCATTCCATCAGGTCCAGGAGACTTGTCTACCTTTAGCCCCATTAGCTTGCCCATCACTACCTCCTTGGTGATAACAATCCTCTCAAGGTCCTCACCTGTCATAGCCTCATTTCCATCAGTCACTGGCATGTTATTTGTGTCTTCCACTGTGAAGACCGACCCAAAAAACCTGTTCAGTTCCTCAGCCATTTCCTCATCTCCCATTATTAAATCTCTCTTCTCATCCTCTAAAGGACCAATATTTACCTTAGCCACTCTTTTTTGTTTTATGTATTTGTAGAAACTTTTACTATCTGTTTTTATATTCTGAGCAAGTTTACTCTCATAATCTATCTTACTCTTCTTTATAGCTTTTTTAGTAGCTTTCTGTTGCCCCCTACAGATTTCCCAGTCCTCTAGTCTCCCACTAATCTTTGCTACTTTGTATGCTTTTTCCTTCAATTTGATACTCTCCCTTATTTCCTTAGATATCCATGGTCGGTTTTCCCTCTTTCTACCGTCCTTCCTTTCTGTTGGTATAAACCTTTGCTGAGCACTGTGAAAAATCGCTTGGAAGGTTCTCCACTGTTCCTCAACTGTTTCACCATAAAGTCTTTGCTCCCAGTCCACCTTAGCTAGTTCTTCTCTCATCCCATTGTAATCTCCTTTGTTTAAGCACAAAACACTAGTGCTTGATTTTACTTTCTCACCCTCCATCTGTATTTTAAATTCCACCATATTGTGATCGCTCCTTCCGAGAGGATCCCTAACTATGAGATCCTGAATCAATCCTGTCTCATTACACAGGACCAGATCGAGGACCGCTTGTTCCCTCATAGGTTCCATTACATACTGTTCTAGGAAACTATCGTGGATACATTCTATAAACTTCTCCTCAAGGCTGCCTTGACCGACCTGGTTAAACCAATCAACATGTAGATTAAAATCCCCCATGATAACTGCTGTACCATTTCTACATGCATCTGTTATTTCTTTGTTTATTGCCTGCCCCACCATAATGTTACTATTTGGTGGCCTATAGATTACTCCTATCAGTGACTTTTTCGCCTTACTATTCCTGATTTCCGCCCAAATGGATTCAACCTTATCCTCCATAGCACCGATGTCATCCCTTACTGTTGCCCGGATGTCATCCTTAAATAACAGAGCTACACCACCTCCCTTACCATCCACTCTGTCCTTCCAAAAAGTTTGATACCCTCGGATATTTAACTCCCAGTCGTGACCGTCCTTTAACCATGTTTCAGTAATGGCCACTAAATCATAGTCATTCACGATGATTTGCGCCATCAACTCATTTACCTTATTCCGAATACTACGAGCATTCAGGTAAAGTACACTTATGTTGGCTTTTTTACCTCTGTTCTGAATCTTAACACCTCGATCAGTAACCTCTCCTAAGTTATATTTCCTCTTAACCTTTCTCCTAATTTTCCTTGTCGTCGAACTCATATCTTCCTGTAACAACCTGCCGCGTCGCTTACCATTAATGTTTTCACTTGTTCCTCATCTGCTACCTACAATGTTACAG
Source organism: Scyliorhinus torazame (assembly GCF_047496885.1). NCBI lineage: Eukaryota > Metazoa > Chordata > Chondrichthyes > Carcharhiniformes > Scyliorhinidae > Scyliorhinus > Scyliorhinus torazame. The sequence goes on from NC_092719.1 coordinate 64,558,241, forward strand.
ATCAAGAGCTGGATTGCGAAATCAGCCAGAGCATCTCCTCCCTGGAACACATGACCTAGGAGCGGGAGTAGGCAATGTAGCCTCCCGAGTCCATGGTCAATGTGATCATGGCTGATCCCACCTTGGCCTCACCTCCACCGTCCTGCCCGTTCTCCATAACCCTTCAACCCATTTGTAGGGCAGAGTTATCTTCCATAAAATCTCTACAATGCAGAAGGAGGCCATTCGGCCCATCAAGTCTGCACAGACCCTCTGAAACAGCATTATACCGAGGCCCACTACTCCACCCTCTCCCCGTAAACCCCGCATTGATCTGCCCAATCCAACTAACCTGCACATCTTTGGACTGTGGGAGGAAACTGGAGCACCTGGAGGAAACCCATGCTGACACGGGGAGAAAGTGCAAACTACACACAGTCACATAAGACTGAAATCGAACCCGGGTCCTGGTGCTGTGAGGCAGCAATGATAACCACTGTGTCCCTATCAGCAGATTCAACGGTGGGTGTGGGGGGAGAAAAGGCAGGAGTCCTAGAAATTGGTTTCATGCCAGTGTGAATTTACAGTGCCATGTTGGTTGGAAAACCCACCGAGGGCAATGTTAACCTCATTTGCATCTCGTTAATAGGATGAAGGCTTAACCACCACCATCACCTCCCCACATCTGATTCTCCGGTGGGAAAACAAGCAGATATGAAACATGTTTGGCATGCAGAAGTCAGGACTCACCTAAGCAATGCCTGGAGCTGTCTCAGGATTTGGGATGGAGGCAGCCTGCAAACCTGGACAATGGAAAACCACAGCAGAGAATGGGGGAATGCATCTACAGATGGACCTTCCAGATTTGGTCTCCTGGAGGGAGTGCATCTTCCATCCTCCATTCATAGAATCAAAGAATCATAGAATTTACAGTGCAGAAGGAGGCCATTTTGCCTATCGAGTCTGCACTGGCCCTTGGAAAGAGCATCCTACTGAAGCCCACACCCCCACCCTATCCCCGTTACCCAGTAACCCCACCTAACCTTTTTGGACACCAAGGGCAATTTATCATGGCCAATCCACCTAACCTGCACATCTTTGGACTGTGAGAGGAAACCGGAGCACCCGGAGGAAACCCACGCAGGCACGGGGAGAACGTGCAAACTCCGCACAGACAGTGACCCAGGTCAGGAATTGAACCTGGGACCCTGGATTCCTGGAGATTCATCTTCATTCTCAGGAGGCCCACCTTCTTTCTTCAATAGTGGGCCAGAGATGATGGGCACCATTTCCATATGGCAACCAGATAAGATGGCGGACTATGCACCATCCAGACCTGCACCACCACTGAAAATGGCGTCAAACATCCAGGTGCATAATTAATGAGGTCGGGGCTGGAAGATTTGACGTGTCTGCACATAAGCCTCCCCAAAGAGAAACACTCCATATTCCCACCCCAGCCGGTCATTTATGCTTCTACACCTCTCTTTCCTCCTTTACAGCTGATTCAAACCTACCTTTTTAGTCAACTGTCCCAAAGCCTATTTCGTGTTAAAGATCGACCTGGCTCAACGTCAATCTTTGTGACATTTTTTTAATTTAAAGGTGCAATAGAAATTCTTCCTTTTTATGAATTTAGAATACCCAATTCTTTTTTTCCAATTGAGGGGTAATTTAGTGTGGCCCATCCATCTAGAACAAAGAACAAAGAAATGTACAGCACAGGAACAGGCCCTTCGGCCCTCCAAGCCCGTGCCGACCATGCTGCCCGACTAAACTACAATCTTCTACACTTCCTGGGTCCATATCCCTCTATTCCCATCCTATTCATGTATTTGTCAAGATGCCCTTAAATGTCACTATCGTCCCTGCTTCCTCCGCCTCCTCTGGTAGCGAGTTCCAGGCACCCACTACCCTCTGCGTAAAAAACTTGCCTCGTACATCTACTCTAAACCTTGCCCCTCTCACCTTAAACCTAGTAATTGACCCCTCTACCCCGGGGAAAAGCCTCTGACTATCCCCTCTGTCTATGCCCCTCATAATTTTGTAGACCTCTATCAGGTTGCCCCTCAACCTCCTTCGTTCCAGTGAGAACAAACCGAGTTTATTCAATGGCTCCTCATAGCTAATGCTCTCCATACCAGGCAACATTCTGGTAAATCTCTTCTGCACCCCCTCTAAAGCCTCCACATCTTTCTGGTAGTGTGGCGACCAGAATTGAACACTATACTCCAAGTGTGGCCTAACTAAGGTTCTATACAGCTGCAACAGGACTTGCCAATTCTTATACTCAATGCCCCGGCCAATGAAGGCAAGCATGCCGTATGCCTTCTTGATTACCTTCTCCACCTGTGTTGCCCCTTTCAGTGACCTGTGGACCTGTACTCCTAGATCTCTTTGACTTTCAATACTCTTGAGGGTTCTACCATTCACTGTATATTCCCTACCTGCATTAGACCTTCCAAAATGCATTACCTCACATTTGTCCGGATTAAACTCCATCTGCCTTCTCTCCGCCCAAGTCTCCAAACAATCTAAATCCGGCTGTATCCTCTGACAGTCCTCATCGCTATCCGCAATTCCACCAACCTTTGTGTCGTCTGCAAACTTACTAATCAGACCAGTTACATGTTCCTCCAAATCATTTATATATACTACAAACAGCAAAGGTCCCAGCACTGATCCCTGTGGAACACCACTGGTCACAGCCCTCCAATTAGAAAAGCATCCTTCCATTGCTACTCTCTGCCTTCTATGACCTAGCCAGTTCTGTATCCACCTTGCCAGCTCACCCCTGATCCCGTGTGACTTCACCTTTTGTACTAGTCTACCATGAGGGACCTTGTCAAAGGCCTTACTAAAGTCCATATAGACAACATCCACTGCCCTACCTGCATCAATCATCTTAGTGACCTCCTCGAAAAACTCTATCAAGTTAGTGAGACACGACCTCCCCTTCACAAAACCATGCTGCCTTTCACTAATACGTCCATTTGCTTCCAAATGGGAGTTGATCCTGTCTCGAAGAATTCTCTCCAGTAATTTCCCTACCACTGAAGTAAGGCTCACCGGCCTGTAGTTCCCTGGATTATCCTTGCTACCCTTCTTAAGCAGGGGAACAACATTGGCTATTCTCCAGTCCTCCGGGACATCACCTGAAGACAGTGAGGATCCAAAGATTTCTGTCAAGGCCTCAGCAATTTCCTCTCCAGCCCCATTCAGTATTCTGGGGTAGATCCCATCAGGCCCTGGGGACTTATCTACCTTAATATTTTTTAAGACACCCAACACCTCGTCTTTTTGGATCTCAATGTGACCCAGGCTATCTACACACCCTTCTCCAGACTCAACATCTACCAATTTCTTCTCTTTGGTGAATACTGATTCAAAGTATTCATTTAGTACCTCGCCCATTTCCTCTGGCTCCACACATAGATTCCCTTGCCAATCCTTCAGAGGGCCAACCCTTTCCCTGGCTACCCTCGTGCTTTTTATGTACGTGTAAAAAGCCTTGGGATTTTCCTTAACCCTATTTGCCAATGACTTTCCGTGACCCCTTCTAGCCCTCCTGACTCCTTGCTTAAGTTCCTTCCTACTTTCCTTATATTCCACACAGGCTTTGTCTGTTCCCAGCTTTTAGCCCTGACAAATGCCTCCTTTTTCTTTTTGACGAGGCTTACAATATCTCTCAAAAGAACAAAGAACAAAGAAATGTACAGCACAGGAACAGGCCCTTCGGCCCTCCAAGCCCGTGCCGACCATGCTGCCCGACTAAACTACTATCTTCTACACTTCCTGGGTCCGTATCCCTCTATTCCCATCCTATTCATGTATTTGTCAAGATTCCCCTTAAATGTCACTATCATCCCTGCTTCCACCACCACCTCTGGTAGAGAGTTCCAGGCACCCACTGCCCTCTGCGTAAAAGACTTGCCTCGTACATCTACTTTAAACCTTGCCCCTCTCACCTTAAACCTATGCCCCCTAGTAATTGACCCCTCTACCCTGGGGAAAAGCCTCTGACTATCCACTCTGTCTATGCCCCTCATAATTTTGTAGACCTCTATCAGGTCTCCCCTCAACCTCCTTCGTTCCAGTGGTTCCCAAAAATTGCCGTATTTATCCTTCTTCCTCACAGGAACATGCCGGTCCTGAATTCCTTTCAACTGACACTTGAAAGCCTCTCACATGTCAGATGTTGATTTGCCCTCAAACATCCGCCCCCAATCTATGTTCTTCAGTTCCCGCCTAATATTGTTATAATTAGCCTTCCCCCAATTTAGCACATTCATCCTAGGACCACTCTTATCCTTGTCCACCAGCACTTTAAAACTTACTGAATTGTGGTCACTGTTCCCGAAATGCTCCCCTACTGAAACATCTACCACCTGGCCGGGCTCATTCCCCAATACCAGGTCCAGTACCGCCCCTTCCCTAGTTGGACTGTCTACATATTGTTTTAAGAAGCCCTCCTGGATGCTCCTTACAAACTCCGCCCCGTCTAAGCCCCTGGCACTAAATGAGTCCCAGTCAATATTGGGGAAGTTGAAGTCTCCCACCACCACAACCCTGTTGTTTTTACTCTTTTCCAAAATCTGTCTACCTATCTGCTCCTCTATCTCCTGCTTGCTGTTGGGAGGCCTGTAGTAAACCCCCAACATTGTGACTGCACCTTTCTTATTCCTGATCTCTACCCATATAGCCTCACTGCCCTCTGAGGTGTGCTCCCGCAGTACAGCTGTGATATTCTTCCTAACCAGTAGTGCAACTCCGCCACCCCTTTTACATCCCCCTCTATCCCGCCTGAAACATCTAAATCCTGGAACGTTTAGCTGCCAATCCTGCCCTTCCCGCAACCAGGTCTCTGTAATGGCAACAACATCATAGTTCCAAGTACTAATCCAGGCTCTAAGTTCATCTGCCTTACCCGTAATACTTCTTGCATTAAAACATATGCACTTCAGGCCACCAGACCCGCTGTGTTCAGCAACTTCTCCCTGTCTGCTCTGCCTCAGAGCCCCACTGTCCCTATTCCCTAGTTCTCCCTCAATGCTCTCACCTTCTGACCTATTGCTCCCGTGCCCACCCCCCTGCCATACTAGTTTAAACCCTCCCGTGTGACATTAGCAAACCTCGCGGCCAGGATATTTATGCCTCTCCAGTTTAGATGCAACCCGTCCTTCTTATATAGGTCACACCTGCCCCGGAAGAGCTCCCAGTGGTCCAGATAACGGAAACCCTCCCTCCTACACCAGCTGTTTAGCCACGTGTTTAGCTGCTCTATCTTCCTTTTTCTAGCCTCACTGGCACGTGGCACAGGGAGTAATCCCGAGATTACAACCCTAGAGGTCCTGTCTTTTAACTTTCTGCCTAGCTCCCTGAACTCCTGCTGCAGGACCTCATGCCCCTTCCTGCCTATGTCGTTAGTACCAATATGTACAATGACCTCTGCCTGTTTGCCCTCCCCCTTCAGGATGCCCTCTACCCGTTCGGAGACATCCTGGACCCTGGTACCAGGGAGGCAACATACCATCCTGGAGTCTCTTTCACGTCCACAGAAGCGCCTATCTGTGCCCCTGACTATAGAGTCCCCTATTACTATTGCTCTTCTGCGCTTTGACCCTCCCTTCTGAACATCAGTGCCAGCCGTGGTGCCACTGCTCTGGCTGCTGCTGTTGTTTTCCTCTGATAGGCTATCCCCCCCGACAGTATCCAAAGGGGTATACCTGTTCGAGAGGGGGACAACCACAGGGGATTCCTGCACTGACAGCCTGCCCTTTCTGGTGGTCACCTATTTCTCTGCCTGCACCTTGGGTGTGACCACATTTATATAACTGCGATCTATGACGCTTTCCGCCACCTGCATGCTCCTAGTTTGCACATCTTTGGGTTGTGGGGGTGAGGCACAAGCAAACATGGGGAGAATGTGTGGTGCGATAGAAATCTATTGTTCCAGTTCCATGTTTACGTCAGTAAGGGAAAGCTTTGCATTCTTAAAGTGCATCTGAAAGACCAAATACTGCCATTCGGGCATCATCCAAGCCAGCACATTATGGATAATCATGTGCCTGTGCTTTATGCTGTTGCTAACTTTTGGTTGACTCTTAATTCGTAATTTGCTGTTTGTTTAACCTTTGCTCTAGAGTCGCCAGGTATCTTTATGATACCGCCACGAGGTTCAAGTTCAAGTATTGATCAATAACTCAGCACACCAATTAGTAAGATTCAAATCAAAACACATTTATTATACACAGTAAATCACTACTCATGCATAAACTCTACTTTCGAGACTATTCCTATCACTAAAAGGCCTATACTTAACTTCGGAATTGGCCCACCAGGTCAGGGGAACAAATGGCCTTTCGTTCAGGTCCTGAGTCTGCAGGATTCAAAAGTTGGTATGGACTGGTAGCTAGGAGCGCCTATCTCGTAGCGAGCGTTGACTGGAGACTTACTTGGTTGATGCGGCAGCTGAGACAGGTCACTCTCACAGGTTGATTCAAGTTGCTGAATGATCCTGCCAAAGAAGGACGATTTGAACTTGGGGGCTCTACTTTATAGTCCCCAGGGAAGTGGCCAACCCAGGTGGCTACAATGCTTCCCTTGTATCCATTAAATTACAGATAGCAGATCATCAATGATCAAAGATCAAAAATATGCAGCAGCAGAGTGCAAAATGTTTCTGGTGACACAGAATCTTGCAAAATTGTATCTGATGTCATGCTAAAAACAAGGACTGGTTTAGCCCAGGGCTACATAGCTGGCTTTTAAAGCAGACCAAGGCAGGCCAGCAGCGCGGGTTCAATTCCTGGACCAGCCTCCCCAAACAGGTGCCGGAATGTGGCGACTAGGGGCTTTTCACAGTAACTTCATTGAAGCCTACTTGTGACAATAAGCGATTTTCATTTCATTTACTTGCAGTTAAATAATGTTTTTCATGATCATCTCAAAGTGCTTTACAGCCAATGAGGTTCTTTTGAAGCACAGTTTCTACTGTACTTGATATATGACAGCTAATTTGCATGCAACAGATTCCAAAAACAGCAATGCTATCTTTTTTATGATGTTTCTTGAGAAGAGTCATATTGGACTCGAAACGTTAACTCTTCTCCACAGATGCTGACAGATCTGCTGAGTTTATCCAGCATTTTCTGTCTTTATTGTATATATTATATTCAAAAACATGCCATGGGATATTTTACATACACTGAAGAAGGCAGATAGTGCTTCTGTTTAATACCTCATCCAAGGAACAGCACCCCAACAGTGCGCACTCCACAAGTGCAGAGCTGGAGTGTTAACCCTGACTTTTTTCCTGAAGTTCTAGAGTGGGATCTGAATCTAGAACCTTGGGCGGAATTCTCCCCCCCCCCCCCACGCCGGGTGGGCGAATTGCCGGGGTGCTACGCGTGTCCCGCCATGCCGCCCGACACCCGCACGCGATTCTCCCACCCCCCCCAACTCGGCGCGGCGCGAATCACGGCTGGCCGCTCGGAGAATCGCCGCTCGCCGTTTGCAACGGGGGAGCGGCGATTCTCCGGCCCGGATGGGCCGAACGGACTGCCCAACACGACGGGATCCCGCCGGCGCCATCCACACCTGGTCGCTGCTGGCGGGAACAGCGCAGGAATGCTGGGGGGGGCGGCCTGTGGGGGGGGGCGGAGCGGGGTTCCTGCACCGGGACGGGCCTCAAACGGGGTCTGGCCCATGATCGGTGCCCACCGATCGGCGGGCCGGCCTCTCTGAAGGAGGACCTCCTTTCCTCTGCCGCCCTGCAAGATCCATCCGACATCTTCTTGCGGGGCGGCCTCGGGGAGGACGGCAACCGCGCATGCGCGGGTTGGCGCCGGCCAACATGCACGGGTGACGTCATTTACGCGGCGCCAGCTGTGTCATTTACGTGCCGCCGCTTTTACGCAGCGCCAAGGCCTGGCGCGCGTAAATGACGCGACGCCGTTCCTAGCCCCCCGGGAGCGGGAGAATAGGGGTCTGGGAGCGGGCTCCGACGCCGGAATGAAACACTCCGGTTTTCACTCCGGCGTCGGCACTTAGGCTCCCGATGGGAGAATTGCGCTCCTTGTGACTTTGTATATTTAACCACAATCCCAGATCACTAGATCAAAATTATGCAGGGTGAAGGTGGTGTTCTGAATCTATGTCTTTGAACTACTACAACAAGGAGGGTCAAAGCCCAGGGCCTCGAGGGAAACCGCTGCTAATCCCTCTCAAAACATAAGAAACTCTCCTGTTAATAAGAAGTAAAATGGTTCAAAAAGGCTACGGCCAGAATTCTCTGGTTGTTGGGATTCTCTGTTCCCGCCGGCAGCGCACCCCTGCCCGTGGGGTTACTGATAGCGTGGGGTGTCTTCATTGGGAAATCCCACTGACAAGTGGCAGGAGTAGAGAATCCCGCCGCCAGTGAATGATGCACCATGGAGAAAAATGTGGCTTGGGGATCGGAGAATGCTGCCCATAAAATCTTGACTCCTAGAAATGTTTGGTTAGACTAATGAATAAAGTGGTAAAGGCTTATGCAAAAAAATCAACGTGTCCCATTGACGCTGTTCTGTTAGCTCTTGCCCTAAATGCAGTTCAAACTTAGCTGTTTACTACCGACATAAACTAATTGTACAAGATGAATTCAATATCTTGAGATTTGTTGTAAAGTTTACAGCTCCAAAGTATTCAAGATATTAGAGCACAACCTATCATACTACATCAAAAAGATTTGTGGCTTGCTTATTGTGCAATTTATTGCCAATTGGTTAACGGCTGTTCTGCATTAGTGAATTTGAGTTCAAGGGAAACCTGCCAATTAAGTCTGGCACAGTTGCAAAGTGTGCATTGCTACCAGGTAAGAAGCTGCTTCCACACGTAACCAGGCATTCATTACATGATTTAATAAAGTTGTGCATTAGCCAGCACTAATATGCCCCAAGGGAGCCTGACAAATAGTATTAAAAACCACTTGCATTGGAGTAATAATAGGGACATTTTCTGCACGGCTTTCATCATGTGGTACAACAGAGACATTGGTCCTTTTTGTAAAAACATTCCTGTAAAGGTATCAAAAGCACTGACTAAATGTTGCAGGGATAATTGGAGCCACCTCTTACCAGGGAACCATGTATATAAAAAGCATTGATTCATTAGGTTGAATAGGTACGGATGTTTCAATATAATGGTGAAATGAATTTTCACCTTGGGCGTTCTTCATCTCTGATTTCTACTTAAGACCAGAAAATTCAGGAAAATGATGAGCCAAACAGTTGTGACATTATCCAGAAAGGCAATTATTTGGCACAAGTTGACATTGCTTCAAACACACAGCTCCTTAAGTAGTGGCTCCGAATTTCACCCCTAGCAGCAAGGCCAGGTGACTAATAAAGGCCAGGAAATCAACTCATTAATGCCAATTCAAGGTGGCTGCTTAGAGTGCCCGGCTGGCGCCTTGTCACTGCCACCCTGGCACTGCCACGTTGCCTGGGTAGCATTGCCAAACTGACCAGAGCACTGTCTAGTTGCCAGGGTGGCAGTGCCAGGGTGCCCAGGTGCCAGAGTGGCACTGCCAAGGTTCAGGGCCTGAGGAGGGCCATTCCCATGAAAGGAGGTTAGAGGGGGTGAGTATGAAGGGCGAGGGACTTGCAGGGCAGTTAATTAAGGGCCTCTGGGAAGTTTGGGGTGTGATGGGTGGGGGTGGTACTGGAAGGGGGGATCTATAAGGGGGCGTGAGGGGGCCTGAAAAGGGGGACTCCAGGGGCCCCATAGCAGGGTGTCCTCACTTGGGGAGGGGGGGTGTTAGGTAAAGCTGATGTGTGTGGGGGGGGGGGGGGTGACATTGCCCATGGGTGGGGATGTGGGGCACCCACACGCTCACTTAGAGAATGGGGCATCCTTCCAAAATGGTGGCCCGATCTCTGAATTCAGCTCCCCAGTGTTGAAAATAATTTTAAGTGTGGGCTAAACCGGTGAGAAACACCCCGGGGCCCAAAAATGGGAAGTAAATCGGAAGAAAGTCCCATAGCGAGCACGTTTTGCTGAGTGTTTCCCAACGCTCACAGCGCTGTGAAACACAACGCAATAAACCAGCACCTGGGTTAGGTAGGGGGCCTCAGCGGGGAACTTGTGGCTGAAGCCACACATAGCCCCGTTTTGTACACTGAGGAACGTAGTTTGCCTAACTCCTCAGTATAGATAGATCGGGACACTATTTTTCAATGGTATCCCAGATCTCTGGAGTCCCACAGTTCCCCCATCACCCACAGAGAGCACTCCCAGCCCGATTGCCACCACACAAAAAAATCCATCTTGGCAGGCTGGCACCCAAGTGGCAGTGCCAGGGGGCCCAGGTGGCACCAGGGTGCCATCCTGCCCAAAGGGCATGCACTTGGAGGCCTCCAATCCCCTGGGAGACCCCCACAGGTGCAATTCTGTCTGGTCCCCATTTCAGGAGACCAGTACTAAATGGCACTTGCTCAAGGTCTTCAAGGCAAAGGCCATTGATGCCAATGCCTCGGCTGCCTTGGGAAAGTGTATATTAAAGTGAGACTAGCTGTCTCGCTTTAATGTGCAGATTTGCCAAAAAATGATCCCGCCCATAATGGGTAGGTTCTACATCGCAAAATCTCACGAGATAGTGTTCATCTCGCGAGGTTTTGCAAACCGGGCGAGATCCCGGGTGCGAGATCTCCTGGCTTCTATCGTACACGCTGCGTTGCGGCGAGCTGCTTTTTGGGCGCAGAGTGGCCGTTTGATCGTGCCCCAAGCCGAGGGTGGAAAACTCACCGGCAAAGCGGACAGGTATTTGCTTAAACTAATTTATTTACAGTAGATACAAGGCCCATTACTGAATCGGCACATATTTTCTGCGAGAATCCTGTTCACTATGCAGATTCTCTTGCACCGAGTGTTGATGTCACAGATACATCATAATCTACATCACTTGTTACCATATCTGTTCTATTAATCCATTACACTCTCACTATGTCTCTCTCTTCAACAATTCTTTCTCTAACTCACTTTGTCCTGTCAAGCTTCTAAAATGTCTTTTCCTTCTTGCTTTCCTGAGGGTGTTGACTACCAGCAACTGTCTACCCATTTGCCAATCATTTGTGATTCTCCCTCACCCGCTCGTCAGGGCCACCGCCTCACAGGAATTAGACAGTGTGCAACTTCTGGGAGGGAACTAGTTGAATGAAAATTTCCCCATGCAGGATACGTCTGCAGAGCAAAAGTAAAGTGGGTAATGTGGAGGTTAGTTCTAACTTTTCAACAGCACTTCAAGTTGAGGGCAGGGCCGAGCATGATGCCAATAAGAGGGAATCATGGGTTTGAGCCAGGGAGGATGGATGCGAGGTTCTTGGATCGGAGGAGAAAGGGGTAAAAGAGTTGAAGGATCTGGGGCACGATTCTCCAACACCCCACCGGGTCGGAGAATCACCGGGGGCCGGCGTGAATCCCGCCCCCCCCCCCCCCCCCGCCGTGTCGCGAATTCTCCGCCACCGGATATTCGGCGAGGGCGGGAATCGCGTCGCGCCAGTCGGCGGGAATCCCCCGGCGATTCTCCGGTCCGCGATTGGCCGAAGTCCCGCCGCTGTCAACCCACGCCAGCCGGCATGGATTGAACCACCTTTGGGACGGTGGAACACGGCGGCTGTGGGCTCAGGGGTCGTGGGGATGCCCCCACGGTGGCCTGGCCCGCGATCGGGGCCCATCGATCCGCGGGCGGGCCTGTGCCGTGGGGGCACTCTTTTCCTTCCGCCTTCGCCATGGTCTCCACTATGGCGGAGGCGGAAGTGACCCCCTCCACTGCGCATGCGTGGGGATGCCGTGAGCGGCCGCTGACGCTCCCACGCATGCGCCGCCCATCAAAGTCATTTCCGCGCCAGCTGGCGGGAAGGCCTTTCCCACCAGCTGGCGGGGCGGAAATCAGTCCAGCGCGGGCCTAGCCCCTCAAGGTAAGGGCTCAGCCCCTCAAGCTGTGGAGAATTCTGCACCTTTGGGGCGGCGCGATGCCGGACTGATTCGCGCCGTTTTTGCCGCCGGTCGGCACCCCCCAGGACCCCGGAGCCCGCCCGCCCCGCCGTGTGTCCCCTCGTAACTGACCCTTCAATAACGGGGAACAGCTGCTCCCGATCCACCCTGCCCATGTCCTTCATGTATGCTCAAGTTGTCAGGAGTCGCATCAATGCCAGATTCATCAGTTGCATTCACAAGACAGCCCTGAATGCCACCCAAGCACAACGCAACGCCATCCGCGCTCTCAAGATCAACCGCAACATCGTCATCAAACCAGCAGACAAAGGAGGGGCCACCATCATACTGAACAGAACAGACTACTGCAAAGAAGTGTACCGACAACTCAACAACCAGGAACACTACAGGCAGTTACCCGCAGATCCGACCAAGGAATACACCCGCCAACTCAACAGGCTTATCAAGACCTTGGATCCAGACCTTCAGAGCGGCCTACGTGCTCTCACTCCACGTACTCCCTGCATTGGAGATCTCTACTGCTTCCCAAAAATACACAAGGCCAACACACCAGGCTGTCCTCTTGTATCAGGCATGAGACCCTGTGTGAGAACCTCTCTGGCTACATCGAGGGCATTTTGAAACCCATCGTACAAGGAACGCCCAGCTTCTGTCGCGATACGACGGACTTCTTACAGAAACTCAGCACCCATGGACCAGTTGAATCAGGAACATTTCTCATCACAATAGACGTCTCGGCACTCTACACCAGAATCCCCCATGACAACGGCATTGCTGCAACAGCCTCAGTACTCAACACCGACAACTGCCAATCTCCAGACGCAATTCTGCAACTCATCCGCTTCATTCTGGATCACAACGTCTTCACCTTTGACAACAAGTTCTTCATCCAGATGCACGGAACAGCCATGGGGACCAAATTCGCACCTCGATATGCCAACATCTTCATGCACAAGTTTGAACAAGACCTCCTCACCGCACAGGACCTTCAACCGACGTTATACACCAGATACATCAATGACATTTTTTTCCTTTGGACCCACGGCGAAGAATCACTGAAACGACTACACAATGATATCAATAAGTTCCATCCCACCATCAGACTCACCATGGACTACTCTCCAGAATCGGTTGCATTCTTGGACACACTCATCTCCATCAAGGACGGTCACCTCAGCTCTTCGCTTTACCGCAAGCCCACGGATAACCTCACGATGCTCTACTTCTCCAGCTTCCACCCTAAACACATTAAAGAAGCCATCCCCTATGGACAAGCTCTCCGTATAAACATGATCTGCTCACACGAGGAGGAGCACAACAGACATCTACAGACGCTGAAAGATGCCCTCGTACAAACGGGATTTGGCACTCGACTCATCAATCAACAGTTCCAACGCGCCACAGCAAGAAACCGCACCAACCTCCTCAGAAGACAAACACAGGACACAACCGACAGAGTACCCTTCGTCGTCCAGTACTTTCCGGGAGTGGAGAAACTACGATATCTTCTTTGCAGCCTTCAACACATCATCGATGAAGACGAACATCATGCCAAGGTCATCCCCACACCCCCACTTCTTGCCTTCAAACAACCGCGCTACCTCAAACAAACCATTGTTTGGAGCAAACTACCTAGCCTTCAGAACAGTGATCACGACACCACACAACTCTGCCATGGCAATCTCTGCAAGACGTGCCAGATCATCGACATGGATACCACCCTTACACGTGAGAACACCACCCACCAGGTACGCAGTACATACTCGTGCAACCCGGCCAATGTTCCTGCCTCTTACGCTGCAGGAAAGGATGCCCCGAAGCGTGGTACATTGGCGAGACCATGCAGATGCTGCGACAACGAATGAACGGACATCGCGCGACAACTACCAGGCAGGAATGTTCCTTTCCAGTCGGGGAACACTTCAGCAGTCAAGGGCATTCAGCCTCTGATCTTCGGGTAAGTGTTCTCCAAGGCGGCCTTCAGGACGCACGACAACGCAAAATCACCGAGCAGAAACTTAGAGCCAAGTTCCGCACACATGAGTACGGCCTCAACCGGGACCTTGGATTCATGTTGCATTACATTCATCCCCCACCATCTGGCTTGGGCTTGCGAAATCCTACCAAATGTCCTGGCTTAAGACAATTCATACCTCTTTATTATCCCTCTCTCCAGTTGCTCCATCTGGGTCTGTAAAGACTTAATTATCTGCAAAGATTTGCATTCAATGTATCGTCTTGCATCTTTGACTTTGCCTATATATATGTTTCTGGAACCCATCTCTTCATTCACCTGAGGAAGGAGCAGTGCTCTGAAAGCTAGTGAATCAAAACAAACCCACTGGACTATAACCTGGTGTTGTAAGACTTCTTACTTTGCTCACCCCAGTCCAACGCCAGCATTTCCACCGCATAATCTTACAGCATGATCAGGGCGCCCCTCAATCTCCTCTGCTCCAGCGAAAACAACTGAAACCTATCCAACCTCTCTTCATAACTGAAAGGTTCCATCCCAGTCAACATCCTGGTGAATCACCTCTGCACCGCCTCCAGTGCAATCACATCCTTCCTATAATGTGGCGACCAGAATTGGACACAGTACTCCAGCTGTGGCCTCACCAAACTTCTATACAACTCAATATGACCTCCCTGCTTTTGTAATCCAAGCCTCGATTGATAAAGGCAAGTATCCCATGTGCCTTTTCACCATCCTATTAACCTGCCCTTCTGCCTTCAACAATCTATGGACAAACACACCAAGGTCCCTTGGAACTGCCCAGTGTCAGGCCATTCATTGAATACTTCCTTGTCAAATTTCTCCTTCCAAAGTGTATCACCTCACACTTTTCAGGGTTAAATTTCATCTGCCACTTTTGACCATCCCATGGATATCTTCCTGTAACCCAAGACACTCAACCTCACTGTTAACCACCCGCCCAATCCCCTTGAAAATGATTCCTCAAGCAGTTAAGTGAACACTCAGTTCACAGGTATATATCATTTGGAAGGCAGATGTGCCAGTATGAATAAAGGAATGCAATGCATTCCTCCCATTGGTTGTTGAAGGGTGTTATTTTTCTCCAGCGCAATGGCAAAACAGCTGAAGATAGAATGAGTTAATAAACATTTACCTAACAACTACACTGTCATATTGAAATGAAAATGGCTTATTGTCACAAGCAGGCTTCAAATGAAATTACTGTGAAAAGCCCCTAGTCGCCACATTCCGGCGCCTGTTCGGGGAGGCTGGTACGGGAATTGAACCCACGCTGCTGGCCTTGTTCTGCTCTACAAGCCAGCTGTTTAGCCCACTGTGCTAAACCAGTCCCTGACCAATCAAGAAGAGGAAATAACAACACAAAGAAGCAAAGTGAAATAATTTGCAGATAAATTGATAAAACTGAAAAAAGCTCAAATATAATAGAGGAAAAGGGCCTCCTTCCTGGGATGCTGTTATAAAAGAGAAAAATGCTTGAATCGGGGCTTGAAAGGACTCTGAGGTAACAGTGGCCTTACTGAACTTGTCTGACTTTGTTGTGTTGGCTATTTTAGTGGAGCTGCTAACTCCTTTATGCGAAACACTAGACAAACATGTTTAAGTGTTTGGATAGTATGACCTGAAAAGTCGCTTCAAGACCACAGAAAAAATATTGGATATTTGGTACTGACTGCAGGGAGTTGAGAAAGGGGTGGAATTACCCCATTTTAAAAAAAGTGTTGATCCCAGTGAGAAAACCGAGTAGAATCCTTCTGGCACTGCATAGGAAAACTCGCAGTATAATGAGCCCCTTTAACAGAATTTTTTCTCAAGTGATTCACACCACTCTCGTGGCAGCATGCCTCTGATTCACTCAGCCTGGGAAGCCTCTGCAATCAGTGTGGCACTCCTTTTAAAAGTCTGCCTCCTCATGTCCTCCACTGCAACCCTTCACACACCCACCACACCTCCACAGTAATCTTGCACCCGGACAC
Organism: Scyliorhinus torazame; assembly: GCF_047496885.1. Classification (NCBI taxonomy): domain Eukaryota; kingdom Metazoa; phylum Chordata; class Chondrichthyes; order Carcharhiniformes; family Scyliorhinidae; genus Scyliorhinus; species Scyliorhinus torazame. The sequence continues at coordinate 64,574,186 of NC_092719.1, forward strand.
CTCAAGGTGCCCACACCACCCCACTCCTCATGGACCCCTCTGTAGACAATCTGTTCCTCACATCCCTGCTCCCATTCACCTCCTCAGTTTCAGACAATCTGCTCCTCACATCCCTGCTCCCATTCACCTTCTCAGTTTCAGACAATCTTCTCCTCACATCCCTGCTCCCATTCACCTCCTCAGTTTCAGACTTTATCACCATCACCATCTGGCAGAAGTCTCACCTACACTCTCCCCATCTGTCTCATTGCAGCACATTCTCGGGTACAACTGATGTGAGTAGGAACAGCCTGCCAGATTCATGCCCAATCTGAGAACCAAAATGCCCTTTGAAGGGGGGAGACCTTTTTAGCTGACTGGCAAGGAGCAGGACCAAACCTGTGCAGAAGGTGAAGTGGGGGCACCAGACAAAAGTGAGAACCGTTATGACATGCAGCCAGGATGCAAGCCTCACGTGAGTTAACTGTCGTCCATTGGTCTGCCACTGTGATGCAGTAATGCCATCTCGCTTCGCTTGCAGGTCAATCAATCGACCAGCCCTGACCACCCTCGCGTCCTCTGGAGACCACAGGCCTGAGCACTTCTGAGGCAGACCTCAGAGACCAGCGTCGAGGAGAGGTCACAGCTTTCACCCACACCCTCCACCAGAGCAGATACTCACACCGGTGGGATTAACTAGTCGACAGGCATCTGGGTCACTCACTGGTGAGCACCTAACAGCTGGAGGTCCAGGGCAGATGAGGAAGGAATGTCCCATGGTTCCGGCACTCAAAGGGATGCCAGACCCTAGGACTCAGCTGAGCCCCTGGCCAATGTTATGTCCTTGGGTGCAGTTATTCCAGAGCTGTTGGAGCTACAAAAGGCAGAGTTACGCACTTCAGAAAAGGATTACATCATCCCTCCTCAGACGGCAAGGTTGATTGGAGGAGTCCCATTACCTTCTGTGTGAGGGGATGGTGCTATCACTCTACATAATGAGGCCAATGCTGTGAGGATGGTGTCCGCATTGGAGACCATTGCAGGGGATGTCCGCTTGTCCGCTCCATAGTCGGGCACCCGAAGGGAAGAGGATCGGGAGGCCTGCAGCCCAGGGCACCCCCACCCAAGAGATGCTAAGGGTGTCCAGCCCATTTGACACCTCATTACCTGTGAGAACACACCTTCGGCCATGCACACCGAAGAGGACAGCCATGCAGCCCAAAGGTAGACTCGGATCCTCAAGTTTCCGGCCCCACAATGGATGTCTGCCAAGGTCCTCTCAGGCAACAGAGCGTGGAAGTCAGAAAGATGCCTCAACCTCATTGCAGATACACCTGGAAGGAACCAGAGGATGAGGAAGAGGAAGAAATGATAGGCACCTGATGGGCATGGGACAACCAAGGCACTATTAGAGATAAGTCACCATTGTAATAAAAATCACTTTTTTCACATTTACAGACCCTCCAGGATGTCACGTCATGGTGCCACGCAAACTTGCCGCGTCTTCCCTCTGGAGTGTGGGAATGGCACGCTATGTATCTCCCACTTCCCACACTGACAACTCAGTAAAGCTGCAACACTGATGTCATGGACACCTCAGCCCCCACCCAATGCCCCATCCTGGGAAGGGTCAACTAAACTACCCCCCTCCATCCAACGTCAGTGCTCAGAACTCTCATGTCTGCCAGTATTCTCTAGTTATGAAGATGTCAAGGGTCGAAAATGTGTAGAGAGTCTGCCCACCGCGTCATTAGGTGAAGAAAAACACTGGGAACTCTGATCTCAAGGAGGCAATAGCAGATAAGATCTGCCATTCAGCCTCTCTGGGCCCCGATATAAGCCCAGATATCAGCAGGTCGCTTTCAGCTCTCTGTCAGGCAGGAGTCACACATTTTGCAGAGGTTAAGAGACACAATTGCTCTGTCCTCATTGCAAGTCATCTTCATTCCACCATCAAAAGAATTGCCAGCCCGACTGGCTCCAACATTGTCCAGAATCAAAAACTGAAAGGAAGAGAATATCAAAGTAAGTAATGCGGATTCCTGACAGTGCCCTGGCCACAGCCCTCTCCAGATCTGGGACAACCGCCCATGTGATTCCCCTTTTAAGTGCCTTTTCAATGAGCCTCACTCCCTCCTCTGCCACACAATAACCTCTTTACCACAGTTGCCCCTCTCAACTCCACGTGAATGATGCACCTCAACCCTTGAGAAACTCAATGGCTGAGTGACTCCCTCAAGGGTGTGAGTGCAGGTGAGTGCATTTGACACCTCAATGGATCTGCATTCTAGCCTCATGAGGTACAAGATGCTGAGTCTTGATACAAGTGTCATCTCCCGAATGGGATGCCTGGTGAGTGACTTCCCCATAACGCCTTGCACTAGGGGCCACGTCTGTGTCCCCTCTCTGTTACAGAAATGTGAGTATTAGACTTGGAGTTTAATGCTTGGGGACTGGACTTCCAAAGGGTTAAAAATTGTGGGTCAAGCAATTGCACACTCGTGCATTACAATGCTGGTTAAATTAGCACAATTGACTCATCAAGGAAGTGTCAGTAAGCTGATTCGGCAACTAGCTGCCTCTTGTGGCAGATGAGGCACACCTGGGGCGTCATTCTCCGACCCCCCAGCGGGTCGGAGAATGGCCGTTGGCCGCCGTGAATCCCGCCCCCGCCGGTTGCCGAAGTCTCCGAAGGGAGAAAAGTCGGCGGGCCGTTAATGGCGCCGCTGACTTCGGAGAATGTCACGGGTCTGCGCAAGGCAGCCAATTTTCGGCCTGCCGATATTCTCCCTTCCGGATGGGCCGAAGTCCCGTCGACGTGATGACCGTTCACGTCGACGTAAATCAAACCTCCTTTTCATCGGCGTGACCCTGTGCTCCAGGTTCACGCCGACCAGCGTGGAGGTGAGTGACGGCCTGGGGGGTTGGCTCTGGGCAGGCGATGGCGTGGCCGCAGTCTGAATGTGTGGGGAGAGGTGTGTCTCGGGTTGTGTGTGTGTGTGTGCGGCGGGGGGGGGGGGTGGTTAGAGTGTGCTGGGCTCTGGGGGAGTGCCGGGAGGAGGGTCCGTGCCGGGGAGGAGGATGGGGGGGTCCGTGCCGGGGAGGAGGTTGGGGGGGGTCCGTGCCGGGGGTCCGTGCCGGGGAGGGGAATGGGGGGTCCGTGCCGGGGAGGAGGTTGGGGTCCGTGCCGGGGAGGAGGTTGGGGTCCGTGCCGGGGAGGAGGATGGGGGGGGTCCGTGCCGGGGAGGAGGTTGGGGTCCGTGCCGGGGAGGAGGTTGGGGGGGTCCGTGCCGGGGAGGGGGATGGGGGGGTCCGTGCCGGGGAGGAGGATGGGGGTGTCCGTGCCAGGGAGGAGGTTGGGGCCCGTGCCGGGGAGGAAGATGGGGGGATCCGTGCCGGGGAGGAGGTTGGGGTCCGTGCCGGGGAGGAGGATGGGGGGGTCCGTGCCGGGGAGGAGGTTGGGGTCCGTGCCGGGGAGGAGGTTGAGGGGGTCCGTGCCGGGGAGGGGGATGGGGGGGGGTCCGTGCCGGGGAGGAGGATGGGGGGATCCGTGCCGGGGAGGAGGTTGGGGTCCGTGCCGGGGAGGAGGATGGGGGGGTCCGTGCCGGGGAGGAGGATGGGGGGGTCCGTGCCGGGGAGGAGGTTGGGGGGGGTCCGTGCCGGGGAGGGGGAGGGGGATGGGGGGTCCATGTCGGGGAGGAGGTTGGGGGGGTCCGTGCCGGGGAGGGGGATGGGGGGGGTCCGTGCCGGGGAGGGGGATGGGGGGTCCCTGCCGGGGAGGAGGTTGGGGGGGGTCCGTGCCGGGGAGGGGGATGGGGGGGGGGGTCCGTGCCGGGGAGGGGGGGTGCGAGGGCAAGTGAGTTGGTCCACCTGGCCAGGTGCCAGCCTCCAACAGTTGGACCCATGCTGTCCATGCCACCTGGCTAGGGGGGAGGAGGGGATATGGGCAATGATGACATGTCGCCGTTCCCCCCCCCCCCCCCAACCAGGCCGTCATGTTTTCCGATCATCCCGCGATGTTGGCCGCCGTGGCGGCAGCCGCTAATGTCCATGTTGCCCCGGATGAGGAGGAGGAGGAGGAGGAGCGTGCCAGAGAGGCGGCTCAGGCTGCCGCAGAGGGGCAGGCGGCAGCCGCACAGGCTGGAGGGACACCTGACCGACAGGACGAGGAGGGGGAGGAGGACGTCGCGGCCCCACGGCAACGGAGGCACCCGAGGGTGCCCCGTGTGTCAAGGTTACGGTGGCCCTGAACTTTTATGCAACGGGGTCATTCCAGGCACCGAGTGGGGACCTGCCCGGCATATCGCAGACATCGGTGCATCGGTGTATCCGGGCAGTGACAGATGCCCTATATGCCATGGCGCATCGCTACATCCACTTCCCTGTCGACCGGGCCAGCCAAGATGCCCGGGCCGTGGGCTTCTCTGCCGTGGCCGGGTTCCCCATGGTCCAGGGCGTGATTGATGGGATGCACGTCGCCGTGCGGCCACCTGCAGATAACAGGGCCGTGTTCACCAATAGGAAGGGGACCTATTCGATGAACGTACAGGTGGTCTGCGACCACCGCATGATGATCCTGCAGGTCTGCGCCCGGGACCCAGGCAGTGTACACGACTCATACGTGTTGTCGCGGTCATCCATCCCCAGCATGTACGAGGGACGCCATCCCCGGCTGAGGGGCTGGTTGCTGGGCGACAGGGGCTACCCATTGCGATCGTGGCTGATGACGCCTATACGGAGACCACGCAATGAGGCGGAGAACCGCTACAATGATGCCCATGTAGCGACAAGGGGAGTGATAGAGAGGTGCTTTGGCGTGCTGAAGATGCGTTTCAGGTGCCTGGACCTCTCTGGGGGCGCCCTCCAGTATCGGTCAGATAGGGTCGGCCGCATCATTGTGGTGTGCTGCGTCCTGCACAACATAGCCGCAGGCAGAGGAGGGCGGAGTGGAGGAGCAGCAGGAAGAGGCGCAGTCCTCCCCAGATGAGGGGGATGGAGGTAATGGTCAGGGCAGATGGGTAGACACAAGCGGGTCGCTGTCCACCGTTACCGGCTGGCCCAGCGGGCACGGGACAGACTGATAGCCGCCCGCTTCACTGACTAGATGGGCGTGGGAATCGGGTAGTATGGCCACAGACCGCACACCATGGCAACAGCCGACCACCCACACCCCACACCCATCCACCCACCCAGCACCCTCACCCCCACTCCCCAACCCCACCCACCCCACCTGCATGCACACCACCCCATCCCCCCCTCCCCCCCATTGCCGATCCACCTGCGGCACAACGGCCGGGCTCACACAGTTGCGGGTGGACGCGTGTCTATTGCAGGCAATGGAGGATGATGACAACCCGTCCTGCGGTGAGCTCCTGGCTCCACATCATTGGACTATGTCTGACCCATGGCCACAGTACCACCATCCACCTGGACCATCCCTGCATGCGGCTGTGACACTGCAGCGCACGGTCCCGTCCTCTGCCCGGGGGGATGTTGATGGCGGCCCAGGGGGAAGGGGGCAGACTCACCTGGGGCTGAGGTAAGACCACTCCTCACACACACACTTGCGCTCAACGTACATGACACCCCCGCACGCTTTGGACAGAGCACAAAGGCAGCTTCTGTAGGTGTAACATTGACTTTAATAACCAAACGAGTTCATGCACGTGCCCTAGCACCTAAAACTCATCTGTGCCCTGCACCCGTGCCAACTTACTCAGTGTCTAATTGTTTGGCCTTACGGGCCCTTTGACTACGTCTACGTGGTTCCCCAGATGGTACAGCAGAACTGGAGGTGGGCTCCTGTGATTCCTGCCGTCTGACACTGGATCCCTTTGCCGGTCGTTTCCTGGGGCGTCCTGGCCTAGATGGGCCAGGCTGCGGCCCGGGCGACTGGGATGGCGAGCTGCCAGCCTGTCCTGCCCGTTGCCCACCCGATGCACCTGGGACGGAAGGGGGGGGGGAGTCCGAGGTGTCGCGGTGTTCCGGGACCTCCCCTACAGGGGGAGCCGGGACGGACCACACCACCTCCTCCTCCCTCGGGGTGCCCGATGGCCCCCAGGCCTCTACATGGGTGGGGGATGCGAACGGACTGGCCATCCGACGCCCCCCCGACATCTGGCGCTGCCAGTCCTGGAGGCCCGTGCTGGTATCGACAGGGGTCTGCAGGTTTGCAGCCATGGAGCCCAGGGGGTTGGCAAACCCTGTCTGTGACAGTGCGACGCCGACTCGCACATGGCCACTGGCGCCGATGCCCTCAGCGATGGCCTGCAGAGACTGGGCCATGGCCTGCAGAGACTGGGCCATGGCCTGCAGAGACTGGGCCATGGCCTGCTGAGACTGGGCTATGGTGTTAAGCGCCTCTGCCATCTGGCGCTGGCACTGGCTTATGGCCTCCTGTGAGAGGGCAGCCATGTCCTGGGCCACAGACGCCACCTGCATGGAAAGCCCCAGGCCTCGCAAACCGTTCCCCATGTCTGACACCGTCGCACCCATTGCCTCCACCGCGGACGCCATCCATGCGGTGTCGGCCTGGGTGGCACGCATGACCGGCACCACTTCCAGCTCCTGGACGCGGGTGGACTCCTCCACCTGCGACTGCAGCCGCCGCAAGCCGGCCGTCACCCTCTTCGCTCGTCTCCGGGTCGGTGGTTGCATCGGATCTATGTGTGGGTGTGGAAACTCCAGGAACCCGGGATCCATCTGGGCGGCAGATGTTCGCTTGGGCTGGGCTGCCCTCCGACCGCCCGGCCCCTCTGCTGCTCCTACCTCCACCTGCTGTACCGGGACGGCTGTGTTGTGCGCACCAGTGAGTGTACCAGACGCCTCATCACTAAAGTGCCCAACCGTGGTGAGTGTTTCTGCGATGGTGGAGGGTGTTGGTGACAGCAGTGGCGTTGTGTCGTGCTCTTCGTCCCACTCTGAGTCCATGGCACTTTGGAGTGGGGGTTCGTCTCCACCCATCCACTCTGAGTCACTGTCCGGTATTTCGTCTTCCTGGGTAATGCTGTCCCGGGTAGGGGTGTCCTGGGCAGTGCTGTCCCAGGTAGTGGTGTCCCGGGTAGTGGTGTCCTGGGTAGTGGTGTCCTGGGTAGTGGTGTCCTGGGTAGTGGTGTCCTGGGTAGTGGTGTCCTGGCTCGGATGTGACGGGGGCCTGTGGCTGCCTCCCTCATCGCTGGGTGGTCGCTCCCGCACGTGACGGGGGTGTCGTCTCCCTGTTGCTCCAGGTCCCTCCGTCTCCCATAGTGTGCGAGGGGCATCCTGCGGGCGTCGCATGCTGGAGGGTCCGGGTCTCTCTGTCTCCCGTGGCCTCCGAGGGGCATCCTGCGGGCGTCGCATGCTGGAGGGTCCGGGTCTCTCTGTCTCCCGTGGCCTCCGAGGGGCATCCTGCGGGCGTCGCATGCTGGAGGGTCCGGGTCTCTCTGTCTCCCATGGCCTCAGAGGAGCATCCTGCGGGCGTCGCATGCTGTAGGGTCCGGGTCTCTCTGTCTCCCGTGGCCTCCGAGGGGCATCCTGTGGGCGTCCCATGCTGGAGGGTCCGGGTCTCTCTGTCTCCCATGGCCTCCGAGGGGCATCCTGCGGGTGTCGCATGCTGGAGGGTCCGGTTCTCTCTGTCTCCCGTGGCCTCCGAGGGGCATCCTGCAGGCGGTCTGCATCTGCGGGGATGGGTGCCTGGACGTTTGGTCCTGCGATACACAATGAAGCATGCATGGTTAGACACGCAGGCAGTGATCAGGTGATATGGGGACGGGCTGTCGGTGGCTCACTTGCTAGTACGCCCCCGACCTCTGCATCAGCAACCTCCCGGTCGTCAGGTCCGCCAGCCAGTTCCAGGGCCCTTTTCTCGTGTTCGGTCAGTGGCCTCTCATCAGCGGGGCCTCCTCCAGTCCTCACATGTTCCCTATTGTTGTGTGCGCGCTTCTCCTGTGGGGGGGGGGGGGGGCAGGCGGTGGCAGGGGTAAAAGGCAACACTGTTAGGCAGGTATATGAATGCATGCCATCGGTTGCGCGTGCATTGCAGAGGTTAAGGTTAGGGCTGGATTCACTTGGGGATATGGGGGAGGAGGGATATGGGGGAGGGGGGATATGGGGGAGGGGGGATATGGGGGAGGCAGGATATGGGGGAGGGGGATATGGGGAGGGGGGATATGGGGGAGGGGGGATATGGGGGAGGGGGATATGGGGAGTGGGGATATGGGGGAGGGGGGATATGGGGGAGCGGGGATATGGGGGAGGGGGATATGGGGAGGGCGGATATGGGGGAGGGGGGATATGGGGGAGGGGGGATATGGGGGAGGGGGGATATGGGGGAGGGGGGATATGGGGAGGGGGGATATGGGGAGGGGGGATATGGGGGAGGGGGATATGGGGGAGGGGGGATATGGGGGAGGGGGGATATGGGGAGGGGGATATGGGGAGGGGGGATATGGGGGATATGGGGGAGGGGGGATATGGGGGAGGGGGGATATGGGGGAGGGGGGATATGGGGGAGGGGGGATATGGGGGAGGGGGGATATGGGGGAGGCTCACCCTGCCTGCTCTGACGAGGTCGTTCACCTTCTTGTGGCACTGGGTGTCTGTCCATGGTGTCAGGGCCACAGCGGTGACAGCCTCTGCCACTTCCCTCCACAGACGCCGGCTGTGGCGTGGGGCTACTCTGCGGCCGTGCCCGGCATACAGGGCGTCCCTCCTCTGCTCCACTGTGTCCAGGAGCGCCTCCACATCCCGTGACTCGAACCTCGGGGCTGAGCGACGGCCAGCCATCCAGTCGGGTGTTCCGGTCGGGTGTTCCGGTCAGGTGGGGGGGAGCAGCGCGGCCTTATGAGCCGTCACGCCGTGCGGCACGTATGACGCTGCACGGCGTGAACCACGTGCGCAAGCGCGGATCCCGTTACGTCGCTGCTAGCCCATTTCGGGCCGGAGACTTTCGACCCATTTTTCCGATGTGACGCAAGTCGGATTTGCGCCGTTTTTTGCGCCGATTGGCGGACTTTGCGCCGATAACGGAGAATTTCGCCCCTGATGCGTGTGAAGACTGCAATTTACAGTCAACTTATTTCATCCTTAGAGGGCACCCTCATTCCTCCATCTCTCAAGAGTTGCGGATTAGACACGCCTTCCAACTTGAAAAGCCAACCACCCATAAACTAACCCCTGAGAGCCTTGCCTCCATAACCAGTGGCCTTGAACTTCTATACATCTCATGTCCTCTGGCTTTTAAGTGCAGCCTGAGTTCATTCTGACTGCACTCGTCTTCAACCCTCATAAGGCTGGAAACAACCCCTTTCCTTGGTCCCCCACTCAACCCAAACAGCCTGATATCTAATTGGGCCCCACATAGGCACCTCACAGTCACCCTCTGTGCCGACCCTATGGATTCACCTGCTCCCACCCACTTTCCAGCTGCCACTCTGGAAGGGCAAACCCTCAGCGGTGATATCTGGTGATATTTGGGCAGCACAAGTGGATAGCACTGTGGCTTCACAGCGCCAGGGTCCCAGGTTCGATTCCCCACTGGGTCACTGTCTGTGCGGAGTCTGCACGTTCTCCGCGTATCTGCGTGGATTTCCTCCGGGTGCTCCGGTTTCCTCCCACAGTCCAAAGATGTGCAGGTTAGGTGGATTGGCCATGATAAACTGCCCTTAGTGACCAAAAAGGTTAGGAGGGGTTATTGGGTTATGCAGATTCGATGGACCGAATGGCCCCCTTCTGCACTGAATGTTCTATATCGTCACAAGCCCAGCAAGGTACAATGGGATGTGATGCCAGCAAACCATGCGCCAGATGCCTTTAAACATCAAGGCTCACATCCATGAATTGCCGCTAAGATCTGCGAGCGACCCTACTTCCCCGAGATGCTGAGGCTGAACCGCCCACCCGGCTCTGAGTTGCACTTATCTGGGTCCCCCACACCCTCTCCGCTGCCGCCTCTGTAATTGACATCATGGAGGCTGATGGCGTCCTGAGCGCTCAACTGTATTCACTCCTCACCTTTGGGCAGTCACACGGTCATTGCGTCTCTTCAGAGGTGCGGAAGCCAGTTTTGGTTTTTAATGGAGTTGTTGAAAATAGCGCTGGCGAGACGTCATGTTGGCACTCGGCATCTTCAGTGAAGGGGGAAGCCCGGCGGGAAGGTTTGTTAATATGATGCTAATATATTAAATGAGGTTCTCAACTTTCCCTGGCGGGATTCTTGAGAATCTAAACAGAGGCTGTTTAGCACAGGGCTAAATCGCTGGCTTTGAAAGCAGACCAAGGCAGCCCAGCAGCATGGTTCAATTCCCATACCAGCCTCCCCGAACAGGCGCCGGAATGTGACGACTAGGGGCTTTTCACAGTAACTTCATTTGAAGCCTACTTGTGACAATAAGCGATTTTCATTTCATCCATTTCATTGTTACGCCACCGTGGAATGTCCTGGAAAATTGGAAAACGTGATCTTGCCAGCGAGAATCGTGTTTCCAGTTTCTCATCACATTTTGTACCTGAGTCGCTGTTCTCGTTGATGGCGAATACAGGCTGAAAGTCGCTCCCATTATTTTGAATCTAGTGAAAGAATGCTCATGATTTTATGTGCGTTTTCTGAATCACTTGCCTTTAAACCTCTCCTATTATCCATTTTGTAAAACTGCTCACTGGAGCTGATTGTGTTGCTTTCTGAGAATCATTTAGCCACTAACTCACTCCCAATCAGTCTTGCAAAGATCTATGCAGTTATATCACCCAGAGAGTTGTTGGAGCACAAAATGTTTTACCACAAGTAGTTTTCACGGTAGTGCATACCTGCTAATTTTGCCAGTTAAGCATTAACTGCCATCGGGATTCCAGGTGCTTACTCCCTATCGCTTTACCTAAATTTAGTTAAATAGATGTAAAATCATGATGACCATTCACCTGAATTCTTGCTACACTATGGATGAGGCTCCAAGGCAGGAGTTTGAGTTTAATCCTTATAGCATCACTTTAGGCAAAATTGAAGGGAAGAATACAAATCGATACTAAGGAAAGGCAAGGCAATAAGATTAGAGTGAAATGTATTACTTACGTAACTAGCACTGGCATAGGCACTGCGGAATGAATGATTATTTTCTGTGCTGTAACTTCTATGATCCTGTAATGGGTGTCACCAACTCAGGTACAAATTTCTATCAGTTTGCAGGCTACCCTGCTCATGTGAAATCACGTCCTGACAGAGCTATTAGAGCACTGGAGTAACCAAAGGAATCATGTCAAATACTAATTCACCATTGGAAAATGATGCGCCAAAATGATGCCTTGTGCCTGAGTGCATTCTGGTCTGAGGGCCATAAGGTAGATTCCCCAAGAAATCCAACCCAACAGCAAATGTAGCTTCCATTATGGGCAGGCAGAACGGTAAGGGTGATCTGCAGAGATAGATTCTGTAGGACGATGTAGGTGGAGCAGGGTCACAGAGCAGTGATAGATCATAAAACAAGAGAGTGGGGACATCGGAGAGAATGCTGAAAACAGGAACAATGAAAGCTTTTGCTAAATCAGAGGACATTTGGATATAGCATGGGGGTGTTGGAGATGGGGTCATTATTAGACAGATGGCTGGAGGATCGGGGAACATGAGCAAACATTCCTCTGGCTCAAAGGTAAGCAGTGCCATTGGCTATAATGCAACTACATAAGATGATTCCTAACAAGAAATGTCACCTCAGAATACAAAAGTCACATACACTGCATATTTCATTCAGATATATTTTATAAATTATTATCTCGCCAAGAAGTGGCACTTGAGCAGGTTAATGTAGTTTCCTATTTTCCCCAGCCAAAAGCCCATCCTTAAGTCATTACTGTTAAAGGCCATTGGCTGTCAGAATAACAATCTGGAAAAAGCTACCGTTACATCATGCTGAGGATGTTTTTCTGATACAAAGACAGCCATCAGGAAATTGTATCTACTTGCATAATTCTAACAAAAAACCTAGGTGAATATCCCTCAAAACTCTATCCCTCTACGTTATGTCAAAATCGCGCTGCAAATTACAAGGGTCTACTTAAATGTAACGCATTTTAATTATGCTCAACTTTCGGGTGGATTTTCTGACGGGATGACAATGGACCGTACCTAACATGATATTTGTGTTCAGTGGAGCTCTCAGAATTTCTCGAGATTAACTCTAACCACTTACTCATGGAACTTTCCAAGCTTTGCTTAAGTTGTTGAAGTGCCAGCTGGAGAAAAAAAAAGGCAATTTTGCCTTTCTAAAGACTGCAAGTAAACTAAATATATTTTTCAGCCTTACCATTAACTAAATGTAGCCGAACTAATTAATGACAGACAAGTGTCCATGGGGAAGGCGGGATGAACGAGGACATCTAATGGAGCATCTAAACCCTCTATTTAATAACGTTGAATGAACCCACCGCTCATTCTTCAATATTCAGAATAGGTTCTGCTGAAAGAGTGCTAATCTTGGCCTTCTGGAACCGTCCTGCATAAAAATGGATTCCTTAAAAAATAGATTATCGCTGTAACACGTGATTACATTCTGCTCACGGACGGGGCAATTAAGCTACCATATAATATCCTGGTATCATTTTGGTTCACCGCTGACCCAGAATGTGGCCTGGGAAAGGCACTGAATTCATTAAGATGGTTCTTAATGTGGTATTGGTTTGCTGGGAGGAATTGGGAGTATTTTCCCAGACCTCATATGGACCAACCCTCTTGTATATTTGAACTAGATTTTGCTTTGCACATAGGCTTTGCATTAAATGACCATGGTGTGCCTCCACAGAGCCTAGATGGTATGATTATAATTGCTAGCTTGGCGTAAACTCAGTTTTGTTGGTTATATGAAATATTTTCACCGCATGCTGCTCTACGCAAACTGTAGAGATTAACCCAACTTTATCCCAAGGAATACTTCCAAACTAGTGATATCCATTCTCAGATCAGTTTGGACTGAGGGCCAATAAGCAAAGAGTTGGTTTACTTTGTAAAATAAGTGAAGACACATCTGCTGCCAGTGTATAAATAAAAGTACTGCCAATACTATGGTACCTCTAGATCAAGCCGCAAGTACACATGGCTTTGATTTTTATCAATGTAAGCGGTCAACCTCTTGTAATTAATTAGCTGCTGTGTTCACATTCCACTTGAGGAAGTCACCATTCTTAAGTCATGTTCAATGACAGCAGAAACTACTGTAATTGCTTCCTTGACTTAATAATATTAGCTTGGCTCATTGTAATGCTCTTGTTTTCAGATCAGAATGCTGTGGGTTTGAGCGCCACTATCCAGACTTGGGACCATGGTCTGGGTGATGTACTGAGGGAGGAGCCTTTCAAATTAAATGATTAATGAAGACTTGTTCATCAAATGACCATGGTGTGCCTCCACAGAGCCTAGATGGTATGATTATAATTGCTAGCTTGGCTGAAACTCAGTTTTGTTGGTTAGGACTGAGGACCAAGAGGCATTTTTTTTTAGGAGAAGCAGAGCCCTGAGAAGCAGCAAAACCCATCACCTTCAGGGTCTGCGTCCTCCAGCCTTGATGCTACCCGGACCTTTTGTAAATAAAACCTGTTTTCAAGCCCGTAAATATTTGCTGTTTCCCTCACTCACATCCTCTCATTTATAGGGGTGGGGCACAAGTTCCAATAGGCAACTTGTTGTGGGTGCTATAAAAATTTGGGATTCTGTCAAAGTCAAAGTATGAAAAATAAAATGGGTGGCTTGCTGTCCTCACTCCTTTCACATGAGCTGAATACGTCCATGCTTTCCCCCCGTCTCTCCTTTCTGGAAAGCACAAGGGGGGGCAGAGGCCTCACCAGACCACCAGTCTCCAGCACCTCTTCCCTGCTTTGTCTCTCTGAAGGGTGGAAGCGTTTCATTCAGGTGGAGTTGACAAGGGCAGATGTGGGCAAGTAACAATTGTGAGACAGGGGAGGGAGTGAGGCCTAGCGGAAAGCCATTCACAAAGGAGGGATGTGCATGGGTAGATGACCCCACCACATGGATTGGGAGGTCACCCATTGCCTGTGGCCTTGAAAGTTACTGCTGCTTTAAAATTATCTGCCAGCAGCTCATTTCAGAATTGCACAGGTGACCTATGAGGTATATCCCAGTCAGCCATGTACAAGTACATAAGGGAGATTACAGATGCATTATTTGCGAAGGGCCCACATTTATATCAACTTGGACCAGGACCAGGCAAGCCAAGGCACCTGAGTCATGGACTTTGCCCCCATAACAGGCATGCCCTAAACGCAGGGTATCATCGAAGGCACACACATGTGGCATGGGGCGCTATTTTTGAAGGAATACCACACCTTCGATGTCCAGCTCATCTGTGATCATGTGATGCATATCATGCAGGAGTGTGCCCGATTCCCGGGGAGCGTTCATGACAGCTACATCTTGGGGCACTCGCCTTAGCCGTTTTCAAGCGAGAGCAGCGGCTGGAGGAAAGGCTCCTCAGAGGCAAAGGGTACCCACTCAGGAGGTGGCCAATGATGCCAGAGTGGAGGCCACAAACACCCACTGAGAGTTGCTACACTAAGGCTCATGTGTCAATGCATGCGCTGGTTGAGTAGGCCATTGGACATGTCAAGATGCAGTTCCGGTGCCTGAACCGGTCAGAGGGAACCCTTCAATACATTCCCCAGAGAATGCCCTGCATTCGAGTGGTCTGCTGCCCTCTGTACAACCTGGCACTCCAGCAGGGAGGGAAGCTGGACGAGGATGAGATGGAGGAACACCACATCTCTTCAGATGAAGAAGATGTCGAGGAAGGCGGCGAGGTGCATCCTGCGCAGGAGGAGGAGGAAGGACCTCGGGCGATGGGCTGCAGGGCTAGGGGCGCCCTCAGAGTCTTTCAATTTAGTGACAACCAGGTCTAGGGTGTGAAGACCTCTCTCAACATAGGGTCTGACTTCTTCTCACTACTGTGGGGCCTGCAGGAGGTCATCGATGGAACCCTCATAACTAGAGAATGCTGGCAAACATGGGAGACCTGAGCTCTGGTGTGGGTTGGGGGGGACCTTCCATGGATGGGGATTTGGGGGGTGAGGCTGCAGGCCTGAGCTAGGAGAGATGTGGCATTACTATGTCACCAATGTGGGAGGTGGGAGAGACATTGCGCTTCCATTCTCGCTCAGAGAGAAAGCACCAGTTTGCAAGGAGGTTTGTGGGGTATATCCCAATGACATGACGACGTTGAGGCTCTTTATGTGTGTTCAAAGTGATTGTTAATGCTAGCTAGTTATTACAATGGTGACTTTTCTCTAATGCTGCCTGGGTTCACCCGTACCCACTAGATGCCTATCATTTCATACTCTTACTCATCCTCCCGCCACATCTAGGCATATCCCCGCTGAGGTTGAGGCAGCCAGCTGCCTTACACGCTCTGTTTCTTGAGATGACCTTGGCGGGTGTCCCCTGGGGGCCGGGACCTAGTGGCTCCGGCCTGCTTTTGGGCAGCAAAATGTTGCTGTGCTGCCCTGCTTGATGTGCTGGAGGTAGATTGCTCACAGGGAGTGGGTGTCAGATTGGCTGGCCACCCCCAGAGTTCCCTGGGTGGAAGGCTCCGGGCTACGTTCCTGCTGATCCTCTTGCCTTTGTGTGCCCCTGGGCTCCTCCATGGGATAGCTGGAGTGAGATCCAGGATCCACTGTCCTCTAGCATTGAAACTCGTGGATTCCCACTAATGCCAGCACCATGCAGTTGAAGCCCTGCACCATGAAGCTCATGTCCTCAGCCATGGAGGTTATGAGCTGAACCGTGGAGCGGACATCCCCCACCATGAAGTGCACGGTCTGCATCAAGGTCTCCACTGTGGACGCCACCCTTGCAGTGTTGGCCTTGTTGCTTTGGAGTGATGGCACTATCTCCTCAGATAGAAGGCGATGGGACTCCAACAGTCGGACTTGCAGTCCGGGGAGGAATGCTGTCAGCCCTTCCTGATGCTTGCAACTTTGCCTTTGCAGTTCCAGCATCTCTGGGATGACCATACCCAATGGCACGTCATCGGACTGGGGCTCAGCTGAGTGCTGGTCTCCAACATCCCTCTTGATTGCTGATTTCCTGGGACATAACTGCTTCTGCCTGTTGTGGATCATGAGGCACACACCAGTAAGTGACCCAGAAGCCAGCCAATACTTAATCCCGCCGAGGTGTGAGCATCTGTGCTGGTGGAGGGCGCAGGGGACAGATGTGACTCCTCTTCAGTACTGGTCTCTGAGATGTCTGCCTCGGAGCTGCTCAGGTCTGTGGTGTCCAGGGGACGGGAGGGTGGTCAGGCCTGGTCTGCTGATTGACCTGCAATGGAAGGCAGATAGCTTTAGCCAGTAAGCTCAAGGGCTCATTCTTCAAATGGGGTGAGGGTTTTGAGCTCTGGCATCATGTTCTCCCAGTGAGTCAGAGAAGATACAGCCAGAGTGAGACAGAACCAAGAGTGAGTTTGGGAATTTGAATCTAGGTGGGAATTCGAAGCTGGGTGGGGAGGAAGTGCTTTTTATCCCTGGTAAGTGACTGGTAAGTAGTGTTTCTGTTTTCTTTTTCTTTTCATTGGTATATTTTTATTTTTTTTCTTCGTTGTTTATTTATTTATTTATTTGGGGGGGGGGGGGGGGAATTGTAATTGTTGAAGTTAACCGAAGGTTTAAGACATAGCAGGAGATCTCAGACCCATGTCATGCTCCTCGTGTAACTTTCACAGTAACTTCATTTGAAGCCTACTCGTGACAATAAGCGATTTTCATTTCATTTCATTTTTTCATTTCATTTTCATGTGGGAGCTCAGGGACACGTCCACTGTCCCTGCTTCCTTTACGTGCAAGAAATGTGTCCAGTTGCAGCCCCTGTTAGACCGCTTGACGGCTCTGGAGCTGCGGATGGACTCACTTTGGAGCATCCGTGATGCTGAGGACGTCGTGGATAGCACGTTTAGCGAGTTGGTCACATCACAGGTGAAAGGTACTGAGGGAGATAGAAAATGGGTGACCAAAAGACAGAAAAAGGGTAGGAAGGCAGTGCAGGTGTCCTCTGCGGTCATCTCCCTGCAAAACAGATATACCGCTTTGGATACTGTTGAGGGAGATGGCTCACGAGGGGAAGGCAGCAGCAGCCAGGTTCATGGCACCGTGGCTGGCTCTGCTGCACAGCTGGGCAGGAAGAAGAATGACAGGGCTATAGTGATAGGGGACTCAATTGTAAGGGGAATAGACAGGCGGTTCTGCGGACGCAATCGAGACTCCAGGATGGTATGTTGCCTCCCTGGTGCAAGGGTCAAGGATGTTTTGGAGCGGCTGCAGGACATTCTGGGGGGAGGGTGAACAGCCAGCTGTCGTGGTGCACATAGGCACCAACGATATAGGTAAAAACGGGATGAGGTCCTACAAGCTGAATTATGGGAGTTAGGAGTTAAACTAAAAAGTAGGACCTCAAAGGTAGTAATCTCAGGATTGCTACCAGTGCCACGAGCTAGTCAGAGTAGGAATGTCAGGATAGATAGGATGAATGCATGGCTCGAGAGATGGTGCAAGAGGGAGGGATTCAAATTCCTGGGGCATTGGAACCAGTTCTGGGGGAGGTGGGACCAGTACAAACCGGATGGTCTGCACCTGGGCAGGACTGGAACCGATGTCCTAGGGGGGGTGTTTGCTATAGCTGTTGGGGAGAGTTTAAACTAATGTGGCAGGGGGATGGGAACCGATGCAGGAAGTTGTAAGGTAGTAAAACAGGGACAGAAACAAAAGGCAGTAAGGGGGAAAGTGTAAGGCAGAGAAGCTATAGTTAAGAATCAAAAAGGGCGACAGTACAAGGTACAGTGACTGAGGGGAGCACAGTGAATTGGACCAGGAATACTAAAAGAAATAAAACGGGAAGTGAAAACATTAATGGTAAGCGACGCGGCAGATTGTTACATGAAGATATGGGTTCAACGACAAGGAAAATTAGGAGAAAGGTTAAGAGGAAATATAACTTAGGAGACGTTACTGATCAAGGTGTTAAGATTCAGAACAGAGGTAAAAAAGCCAACATATGTGTACTTTACCTGAATGCTCGTAGTATTCGGAATAAGGTAAATGAGTGGTTGTGGAAATCATCGTGAATGACTATGATTTAGTGGCCATTACTGAAACATGGTTAAAGGATGGTCACGACTGGGAGTTAAATATCCGAGGGTATCAAACTATTCGGAAGGACATAGTGGATGGTAAGGGAGGTGGTGTAGCTCTGTTATTTAAGGATGACATCCGGGCAACAGTAAGGGATGGCATCGGTGCTATGGAGGAGAAGGTTGAATCCATTTGGGTGGAAATCAGGAATAGTAAGGCGAAAATGTCACTGATAGGAATAGTCTATTGGCCACCAAATAGTAACATTATGGTGGGGCAGGCAATAAACAAAGAAATAACTGATGCATGTAGAAATGGTACAGCAGTTATCATGGGGGATTTTAATCTACATGTCGATTGGTTTAACTAGGTCGGTCAAGGCAACCTTGAGGAGGAGTTTATAAAATGTATCCGCGATAGTTTCCGAGAACAGTATGTAATGGAACCTACGAGGGAACAAGCGGTCCTAGATCTGGTCCTTTGTAATGAGACAGGATTGATTCAGGATCTCATAGTTAGGGATCCTCTCGGAAGGAGCGATCACAATATGGTGGAATTTAAAATACAGATGGAGGGCGAGAAAGTAAAATCAAGCACTAGTGTTTTGTGCTTAAACAAAGGAGATTACAATGGGATGAGAGAAGAACTAGCTAAGGTGGACTGGGAGCAAAGACTTTATGGTGAAACAGTTGAGGAACAGTGGAGAACCTTCCAAGCGATTTTTCACAGTGCTCAGCAAAGGTTTATACCAACAGAAAGGAAGGACGGTAGAAAGAGGGAAAATCGACCATGGATATCTAAGGAAATAAGGGAGAGTATCAAATTGAAGGAAAAAGCATACAAAGTAGCAAAGATTAGTGGGAGATTAGAGGACTGGGAAATCTGTATGGGGCAACAGAAAGCTACTAAAAAAGCTATAAAGAAGAGTAAGATAGATTATGAGAGTAAACTTGCTCAGAATATAAAAACAGATAGCAAAAGTTTCTACAAATACATAAAACAAAAAAGAGTGGCTAAGGTAACTATTGTTCCTTTAAAGGATGAGAAGGGAGATTTAATAATGAGAGATGAGGAAATGGCTGAGGAACTGAACAGGCTTTTTGGGTCGGTCTTCACAGTGGAAGACACAAATAACATGCCAGTGACTGATGGAAATGAGGCTATGATAGGTGAGGACCTTGAGAGAATTGTTATCACCAAGGAGGTAGTGATGGGCAAGCTAATGGGGCTAAAGGTAGACAAGTCTCCTGGCCCTGATGGAATGCATCCCAATGTTTCAAAAGAGATGGCTAGGGAAATTGCAACTGCACTAGTGATAATTTACCAAAATTCACTAGGCTCTGGGGTGGTCCCCGCAGATTGGAAATTAGCAAATGTGACACCACTGTTTAAAAAAGGAGGTAGGCAGAAAGCAGGTAATTATAGGCCAGTGAGCGTAACTTCGGTAGTAGGGAAGATGCTGGAATCTATCATCAAGGAAGAAATAGCGAGGCATCTGGATGGAAATTATCCCATTGGGCAGACGCAGCATGGGTTCATAAAGGGCAGGTTGTGCCTAACTAATTTAGTGGAATATTTTGAGGACATTACCAGTGCGGTAGATAATGGGGAGCCAATGGATGTGGTATATCTGGATTTCCAGACAGCCTTTGACAAGGTGCCACACAAAAAGTTGCTGCATCAGATAAAGATGCATGGCATTAAGGGGAAAGTAGTAGCATGGATAGAGGATTGGTTAATTAATAGAAAGCAAAGAGTGGGGATTAATGGGTGTTTCTCTGGTTGGCAATCAGTAGCTAGTGGTGTCCCTCAGGGATCAGTGTTGGGCCCACAACTGTTCACAATTTACATAGATGATTTGGAGTTGGGGACCAAGGGCAATGTGTCCAAGTTTGCAGATGACACTAAGATAAGTGGTAAAGCAAAAAGTGCAGAGGATACTGGAAGTCTGCAGAGGGATTTGGATAGGCTAAGTGAATGGACTAGGGTCTGGCAGATGGAATACAATGTTGACAAATGTGAGGTTATCCATTTTGGTAGGGATAACAGCAAAAGGGATTATTATTTAAATGATAAAATATTAAAACATGCTGCTGTGCAGAGAGACCTGGGTGTGCTAGTGCATGAGTCGCAAAAAGTTAGTTTACAGGTGCAACAGGTGATTAAGGCAAATGGAATTTTGTCCTTCATTGCTAGAGGGGTGGAGTTTAAGACTAATGAGGTTATACTCAATTGTATAAGGTGTTAATGAGGCCACACTTGGAGTATTGTGTTCAGTTTTGGTCTCCTTACTTGAGAAAGGACGTACTGGTATTGGAGGGTGTGCAGAGGAGATTCACAAGGTTAATCCCAGAGCTGAAGGGGTTGGATTACGAGGAGAGGTTGAGTAGACTGGGACTGTACTTGTTGGAATTTAGAAAGATGAGGGGGGATCTTATAGAAACATAAGATTATGAAGGGAATAGATAGGATAGATGCGGGCAGGTTGTTTCCACTGGCGGGTGAAAGCAGAACTAGGGGGCATAGCCTCAAAATAAGGGGAAGTAGATTTAGGACTGAGTTTAGGAGGAACTTCTTCACCCAAAGGGTTGTGAATCTATGGAATTCCTTGCCCAGTGAAGCAGTAGAGGCTCCTTCATTAAATGTTTTTAAGATAAAGATAGATCGTTTTTTGAAGAATAAAGGGATTAAGGGTTATGGTGTTCGGGCCGGAAAGTGGAGCTGAGTCCACAAAAGATCAGCCATGATCTCATTGAATGGTGGAGCAGGCTCGAGGGGCCAGATGGCCTACTCCTGCTCCTAGTTCTTATGTTCTTATGCCGCCCGGCTGTGCCCACTCATGCCTGTTGTACTCGAGTTTGTCTTGCAATGAGGAAGATGGGGAGAGCGTAGGTGGGAGTTGGGCCATGTCAGATGGGGATGAAGTCTGACATGCGTGGGTTGTGAGTGGGAGGCGACATTTGTAAAATGTGGTGCAGTCTTTCTGGCAGCCTGCCCCCGCCCCCCCGATTGGACATGGGACAAATGCTTAGAGGGGTTTAAATGGTGCACCCCACTGATCACAAAAGATTAATTTTTCCTAGAGTGAGTGAATTAGAGGCAAGCTAATATGAGCACAAGTGAGTTTTCCCACTGTTGGCGTCAATGGGATTCTCCCTGGTTTTCTCACCGGCACCGGCATTTTGAAACAATATGGTAAGGTTCCACCTATTGCAATTCTCCCAATGGCAGGTTAATGGCGCATCAGCCTTCCCGCTGGTGGATGGCGTGAACATGATTTACATTCATTTGCCTCTCATGAATGCTCATTAAAACAGCTGATTGCCAGAATCCCATCAGGCCTTTCAATCTTGCACCATGCCAGCGGGAAATAACATTGCTTAGAACTTGACAGATAGTGTGGCTTGTACAAAGCGGTCCTCAGTTCACAAGGAACATCGAGGAGAGTGCAGCATACAAAGTCTACCTGCCATGGTGCTGTTGCTGTTGCGCTGTTAACCGCTCTGCCAGGGTAGACTGCTTGCTGCCCTCCATCTCCATGCTGAGCTGGTCTTCATGGACAGCACTATCCTGCTGGACACATGGACCCTCCTGTGTCACCAATTTGGATGATTATTGAGTATGGAGTTGGGGAGTACAGTGGT
The DNA here is from genome assembly GCF_047496885.1 of Scyliorhinus torazame. Classification (NCBI taxonomy): domain Eukaryota; kingdom Metazoa; phylum Chordata; class Chondrichthyes; order Carcharhiniformes; family Scyliorhinidae; genus Scyliorhinus; species Scyliorhinus torazame. The sequence goes on from NC_092719.1 coordinate 64,595,902, forward strand.
CTCCTACCCCTATATCTATCTAGACAGCACTCTGTTGTGGTACTCATGCAACCACTGCCACAAAGGTCTGGAGCTCGACCGGGCCTGGACTATGAGGTGAGGTCAGAGATGGGCTGATAAAGACGAGAGGGGCAATGTGGAAGGAGCTAGTGGAAAGGGCAAACATTAGGGGACAGTGGCGAATGAGGGCTGTGCAAGGAGGGGGAGCTGGGGGGAAGGCGAAAGGGCATGGGCTTATGATGGCAGACAGAGGGGCAGGAAGGTGGATGAAGAGAACAAACAATGGAAGGCAGAGGGAAGACCAAAGGGAGGGAACCTGGACCCCGAGAAGGCTGCATGAAATGCAGACAAGCAAGGGGGTCAAATTGATTGCACATTATTTATTGGAAGGAGCTGCACACAGACTCTAGATTATGGGGTGGGTGCCCGTTAATGTGGCACATTAAGGATGGTTCGCACTAAACAAGTCGGGATGCAGTGATTTGTGAAGGTCACTGTTGCCCTTCGTCTTCTTTGGAAACAGGAACTATGTCAAGGCTCCTGTGTACGTTCAGGGGCTGGCAGACAGGAATCACACAGTGCAGGCATTCCTGCTGTGAAATGGAAAGGAGTCACGATGACAGGCAGTGCAGGGGTCATGTGTAGAGAGCAGCGGGCATACAGCAGGAGCAATCACTGGATGCACCTCAGCTACAGGGAGGGGCAAGCGCTGTGTGTTCTACAGGAAAAGTACACAGCTTGCTGTGCAGGGCTGTCCTACAGCCAATGTCCCTGGGCTTGGCGGCACTGTAATGTGCTGCAGACGGTATGGTGAGGGTCACAGAGCGCATCTGCAGCCTGTAGGTAGGAACGTAATGCAGGGTGGGAATGTGAAGCTGCCATGTAGGGGAGGACCTCTGTAAAGTGGCGGCATGATAGGACAGTCTTATCACTGTTGCTTCACAGCGCCAGAGTCCCGGGTCCGATTCCCGCTTGGGTCACTACCTGTGCGGAGACTGCATGTTCTCCCCGTGTCTGCGTGGTTTTCCTCCGGGTGCTCCGGTTTCCTCCCACAAGTCCCGAAAGACGTGTTTGTTAGGTGAATTGGACATTCTGAATTCTCCCTCTGTGTCCCCAAATAGGCGCTGGATTGTGGCGACTGGTGGATTTTCACTGTAACTTCATTGCAGTGTTAATGTAAGCCTACTTGTGACACTAATAAAGATGATAATAAAGATTATAAATTACGGTGCACAGGGCCTCCAAATTGGGGTGGGTACAGGTCCACTTGTGGCATGGGCACCTCACAGGTGATAGGTTCAGGGGAGAATGAGTCATTGTCCACCACCACAATGACAGGATCCAGTATTAGTGGGTGGGTGGCATCTCTACCTGCACATTGTGAGGCTCCAGGTAAACCAGAGGCATGCACGGACAGTGAGGGAGGAAGTGTCGACCTCCGTAATAAAGTTCGAGCACCACCATCTCGACACTCAGGTAAAATGGAGTCTTTCTAAATCAAAAGTAAGATCAGTTCTGTCTGGGAGGGTCAAAAGTTTAAAAAGCAACATAGTGGAAGGCAGCCTGGGGTAGTGAAGGCTATAGTGAAGGGAGCACAGCTGCGTCAATTCTGCCATCTCATCAGTGAAGGGGAGTCCCGAGTAACATTTAATGCCATTCATCAGTAGCCAAATACATTCCATTCATTGGCCATGAGCAAGCGAAAGCTCATAGTGATGTCAAGTCAATGAGTGGAGTTCAGAGCCACAGTAGTTCAATGATGTAATTCACAAGTTCTCACCCCCCGGTAGAATGTAGAGTGGAATGCGGTTCACACTTATGTGTGTTGTAGAGTCCCAGGGGTATGATGGCAAGAGGAACAATTCAATCGAGGCTGACAATGCTTAGCTGCCCCGTAGGCCCCTCGCTCATACCCTTCTTTTCAGCACCCTTTTAGCATTCTGATCTTCAATGTATCTTTTCAGAGAGCTGCAAAAGTGATAATGGGTCCAGTGGTCTAGGCAGCTTTTCTCAGAATCCTAGTCGATGCAGGAAGGGGAGGAGGGAAAGGTGTTTGCATGCAGTAGGTTCCAGTAGGAGGCACTGCATGTGGGACAAGGCCAGGGAGAAGCATGAGAACGTAGAACATACAGTGCAGAAGGAGGCCATTCGGCCCATCGGGTCTGCACCGACCCACTTAAACCCTCACGTCCACCCTATCCCCGTAACCCAATAACCCCATCTATCCTTTTATGGTCACTAAGGGCAATTTATCATGGCCAATCCACCTAACCTGCACGTCTTTGGAATGTGAGAGGAAACCCACACAGACACAGGGAGAACGTGCAGACTCCGCACAGACAGTGACCCAGCAGGGAATCAAACCTGGGACCCTGGCGCTGTGAAGCCACAGTGCTAATCACTTGTTCTACTGTGCTGCCCTACCGTGAGCATCAAGCAGAGGCTGAGGAGCAGAGACCCAGACTACAGAGATAACTGGCAACACCGAGGGTCCATCATCGACGAATCTCCTATATACAAATGAGTGAGAGGCAGTGCAGGCAAGGTTGAGATTGTCCAGAAATCTCGCCCACCACATATGCTACATTCTCAGTGAAGACCTGATGCCACGTGGATTTGAAGGGTTCCCCCTGCCAGTCGCCCTGAAGATGGCAGCATTCAACTTATTTGCCTCTGGGTCTTTCAGAGGAAAACTGGGGATTTATATGGCATTTCTTAGCTGGCAAAACATTCAGGAGGTGACCAATGCCCTTTGCAGGAGGGTCCATCATTATGTAAACCTTTCTTCGGATGAGGATAGCCAGGTTCAGAGATACACAGACTTCAGACGTATCTCTGGGTTCCCTAGAGTGCAGGGAGCAATAGACTGCACCCATGTCTCTATACAAGCCCCCTGGCAGCACCCTTGAATTTCCATCAACCACAAGGGCTACCGTTCCATTAACGTGCAGTTGGTGCGTGACCGTCAAAAGCAAATACTACACGTGTGTGCACAGTTGCCTGGGAGTTGCCATGACTCCTAAATCCTCAATCACTCCCAGGTGCTTGGGATCTTCGAGGGGCCAGAAAGTTTGCTAGGATGGTTGCTGCAGGATAAGGACTACCCACTTAAACACTGGATCATGACTCTGGTGAGTCGCTCCTCCAGCCGGGGAAAGGTACAACTCTGTTCACGCCATTTCATTGAGCAGACCACAGGACTGCTGAAGATGTGATTCAGATGGCTGGACCACTCAGATGACTGTCTGCAATACTCGCCGGAGAGGGTTTGCCGCACAATCGTAGTTTGATGTGCCCTTGACAATCTTGCCTTGCAGAGAGGTGAGGTCCTGCCAGAAGGTGAATTGGAGGAGGAGGAGCCCTCCTTGGAAGATGAAGATGAGGAGTTACAGGAGACCCAGGGGGCTATTGAGGGACAACATGATGGTATGATGCCATGGAGGAGAGGAGATGTGTGGGGATTGTTCTGAAAGGTTTCAAGAGAAGTAAAAGTAAGCCAGACCATTTGGAGACATCTCCTCTCAGCCTCCAAGCCATTTTCTGACTTCTGAGGAAATAGCTGAACCATCGCTGAGAGGACAGGTCCTGCATTCTCACCTTGAAAACTTAAGTGCTCACAACTCACTAAGGCAGATATTAACTGTGGTCATCAGTGCCCTGGTAATATGCTCACTCTGACAACTTAAAGTCCAGCAAGGAAGAAAAGTGATGTGAGTTGAGGCTGGATGTTTCCTATGCCATGTAAGGATGCAAACATTGCTGCAAAGGAAATAGAGACCAGAGGCTGGATTCTCCGTTTTTGAGACTATGTCCCCACGCCGTGAAAAGGCCACTTATTCATAGCCCTGGAGGGGGCTAGCAGGGGCCTGAAGGGTCAGAGGCCACGCATGCGCACGGCGGTGGCCTCCAGAGGTCGCGCCGTGCTCCATGGCAGACTCGGACCGTGGAGCTGGACCTCCTAAATAGTGCCCCCGATCGGCCGCACGCCCGACCGCCTGCCCAAAAATAGCCCGGTCCCGTATGAGGCCACCCCCTGCCCTCCGATCGGCCCGCCCCCAAACATGGCGGTCGCGGACTGAGTCTGCAGCCGCCACGCGAGGATCCCGAACGGCAGGACCACATTAGATTCCTGAGTACGCCGCTTTTCGGCGCCTGGAGAATCGGAAAACCGGCACCGGTCCCGATTCCATGCGCGGAAGTGTATTCTCCTCCCCGGCGCCGGACGCGATTTCGGTGTCAGGGTGCGGCGAATCCAGCCCCCGGGCTCTTATCCTAACATGCTTTTTTTGGTTTGGGATCCAATCAATGAGGAAACCCAGATGCGCAGAGAGTCACATATCTAATGAACCCTCCTCAGCCATTGCTCTCCCTCGAAGATTAAGGGTTGAGAACTTACCCATCATCCAGTCTAAATGAAGAATTACACACATCTCCCCGACGATACACAAGGCTCTGGTACCAAGTGGCATTGAGGTTGGCATCACATGAATGTTAATCTTAAAAGGGGACACTGAGTGTGAGAAAGTTTAAACTCAGGATAAGAGGATTGCAAAGATCTAAACCAAAGCACTTTCAGCAGTCCAGAACTTTCATATACCCATGGAATGGTTTTCAGAAAATACGATTTATTTACAGTGATATTACTCATGACCCTGAGGTGACATCAAAACTTTTGAACTTTCCTAATCCTACCCCTACACCTTGGTGCAGCCCTGACACCTACAGCAGAGGCGGAGGCAGCCTGCTGACAGCTACATCCTGATGCCTGTGATGGCCTTGCTGGAGGCCCTCTGGTGACCAGAGCCCAGGAGGGGCTCAGCCTTATTCGGATCTCCTGCTCAGGGGTGGAAGCACCCTCAGCTGCTTGTGCTGCTGGAGTTGGTGCAGACACAACTAGAGGTGTGTTCTGAATGGTGGTTCCCCAGGGTGTCTTGTTGCCAATTTGCGCCGGAGATGTCAATAAGGTTGCCCCTATTAATATTGAGTGATATTGCTTTTCAGAGTTGCCAGGTATCAGATGATACCACCACAAGGTTCAACTGGATATTAACCCAACAACCAGTCAGTTAGTTCAAGTTCAATAATGGTTTATTTACACACAAGATTAACTCACACATGCAACATAAAAACACTACAAGCTAAATTACACCTAACACTACAACAACCTGTACTTAGCTTTCAGACACCCGGCTTTGGCAGAGGATAAAGGCCTTTGTTCGGATCTGGAGTGGCTGGGTCTGGAGAAGTAACTTTGGCTCTGCTGGGCTCATCCGTCTGGTAGTGATCGTTGACCTTGAACTTGCTTCTGGTCGTGGTGCTGCAGTTGGCTTCAGGTATAGGCCGGGCCGAAGAGTGCCGGTGTGCCAGGGCCAAAAGAGATCGAACACATGGCAGTGTCTCTCTTTATCCTTTGGGGTTTCGCGCTCTTTTGGACGGTCCTTAGCTTTGGACGCAATAAGTCGGCAGGCTTCGATTACTGCCTTCGATTTGAGCCAATAAAGGGGCGGGTGCCTTGACGGCTGGGCACGTCCTGAGCGGTCATTGACCTTGGCTGTTTGGGCTTCCTGGGTGAAGGGAGTGCTGCCAATGTATCTGGAATTGTATCTGATACCTGAGTACCAGTCCTTTGTCCTGGGGAAATGGGTCATTAGAATGCAAATCGGCTAGGGGTTTCGATACAGTCTGGTTCTCTGTTAGCAAATATACATATAGGCTCTAGTTTGCCTGAATCCTGTATTGGCCATATTTTCCTTGTGTCTTTGCAAGTATCCATGTTTCCTTTGTAAGTGGCCATCCCAGGTGGCTACAGTCTGACTGTGGATGCCAGAGGGCCCTGGGCATGACTCCTGGAGGAGATGGGGCACCTGGAGGGAGGTCAAGGTGCCTCTTCTCCATGTGGCGTACATCCTGATGGTGCCCACCAGAGTGTGTAGTCATTGAGAGAATGGTCAAGTGCAAATTCTGCAGGATCTGCTGGACCAGGGTCTTCATGGTGGTCGCCAACCTTCCCGTGATGAACTCGAGGTGCACGCACGGCATCAGACAGAACACAAAGGGTCTTCTCCATCGTGTGCAGCATTCTGTGTGAGACTGTTAAAACTCTGATCAATGTTCTGCTGCTTCCCTTTGCACCTCCACGAGTGAGCATGGCAGCTTCCAGAGGTTCATCATCATCAGACTGGGACTCAGCAGGTGACTGGTCTCCAGCTGCTCTCCGAGTGCCAGAGACCCGGGGCAAAATTCTCCCCAAACGGCGCGATGTCTGCCGACTGGCGCCCAAAACGGCGCCAATCAGATGGGCATCGCGCTGCCCCAAAGGTGCGGAATGCTCCGCATCTTTGGGGGCCGAGCCCCAACATTGAGGGGCTAGGCCGGCGCCGGAGGGATTTCCGCCCCGCCAGCTGGCGGAAACGGCCTTTGTTGCCCCGCCAGCTGGAGCGGAAATGACATGTCGGGGCAGCGCATGCGCGGGAGCGTCAGCGGCCGCTGACAGTTTCCCGCGCATGCGCAGTGGGGAGAGTCTCTTCTGCCTCCGCCATGGTGGAGACCGTTGCGGAGGCGGAAGGGAAAGAGTGCCCCCACGGCACAGGCCCGCCCGCGGATCGGTGGGTCCCGATCGCGGGCCAGGCCACCGTGGGGGCACCCCCCGGGGTCAGATCGCCCCGCGCCCCCCCCAGGACCCTGGAGCCCGCCCACGCCACCTTGTCCCGCCGGTAAATAGGTACTCTAATTTACTTCGGCGGGACAGGCAATTTATCGGCGGGACTTCGGCCCATCCGGGCAGGAGAATCGAGCGGGGGGGCCCGCCAACCGGCACGGCCCGATTCCCGCCCCCGCCGAATATCCGGTACCGGAGACTTCAGCAACCGGCGGGGGTGGGATTCACGGCGGCCAACGGCCATTCTCCGACCCGCTGGGGGGTCGGAGAATGACGCCATTGGGCTCTCCCTGCTTGTAATTGTTGTAGGGATGTGTCTGTGAGGTGTTCTCCAGAAAGTGACCCCGAGTCTAACCTTGAACTACACTCTGCGCTGATGGAGGGCATGAGTGAGTGCTGTGATGGTTCTCCCTGAGCCCCCTCAGCCTCCATTGCTCCAGGGGGCTCAGTTAGTGAGCTGGTCGCAGTCTACTGGTACCTAAAAAGTACAAATGGACAGTTTTAGTGGATGATCTGAAGCTAATCCAGAGTGTGTTTCATTCAGTGTGAATTGCAGGATTGGGTGAAGTGTGGGGCTGAGATCTGTACTAGGTTTTTGGAAGAGGCCAAGCTCTGCATTTGCACAAGAGTGAACCAGCCTCCTCGAACTTTGTGAGACCGATAATCATGGCTGTCGCTTCCCCTGTCTCGGCTCGCTCGCACTTGTTGTGTGGAGGTTTGGTCTCTATGGAGACATATGAAAGAGATGTGATGAGAGGGGATGGAGAAGAAGTTGCTTAAGATGCATGCCCCCTGTGTGTGGTAAGCCTTACCTGTAAGTGACAGAGAATGGAGTGAGAGCAACAAGACAGATGGGATGGTGGTGTCATGAAAGTCTTGTTGAGAGAGTGAATGTTGATATGTGTCTCCCGTGGCTGAATGTGTGAGATCCATGAAGAGAGCAGCTGTTAGTGTGCATGATGCCACACTGAGAGTTTGATAGTGGAGGGAGCTGAGAGAAGACTTACCCCAGCAGAGCAGATGAGATCATTCATCTACTTCCTGTACTGGATGGCGCTTCATGGGCAGGTGACAGCAGCATTAACCTCCTGGGCAACACCATCCCAGGCTGGAGAGGTGAGGTTAGTGTGCTTCTTTGAGCTGTTGCTGGTGTAGAGGACGTGCCTGCGGGCCGGGGAAACCTCGAATAAGGAGGCTGTTGCATTGAAAGCAGTCGCAGCCTTCTTCACGGGTGACACGGGTGGCGAGGTCAGGTGGGCTGGAAAGAGTGTCATGGGTGGGTTGAACTCGTATTTAATTATGGCGCAGGGCCCTTTGAACCTGAAGACTGATGGCAGGCAGACAAATCAGCTGCCAGCCCGCCAGGTGATTCAGAGGGGAACTCGCCTGTGCATCATTAATCAGCTTACGAGTGCAGAATCTGGTGCGGGGTCCTGCCCTTATGGCTAGCGGGAAAGGCACAGTCGGAGCCAACTGCCATCGCACTTAGTCTCAAAAACGGAGAATTCCACCCCCGATTACTGTCCAGGGTTCTAGATGACTAAGCATTCAGTTAAATGTTAGATTTGTAATGTTTCCATTTTTAGATACACTGAAGAATTCCAAGCAGATTTGTGACGATTTATTAACACAGATCTGCCACTTTTAGTATAGAACTGCTATCGAAACATCCCTGACCCCTGAGGTGTAGCCATGGGATTGAAAAACAGTCGCCCTGTATTTCCATATCATTGGAACTCGCACACAAGTAAAGGCTTCTCTTTCTGGCTGAATCCTCACGTATTTTCCAAGCAAACATCTGTTTGAGGTAAGTTATTGTTTTCTTCTCAATCTGAAAAGTTACCAAGAAGAAAAGTACATATTTTCTGCATTTTTAGGTCAAAGCGTTAGTTAAAACATCTAGAAATATTTAATAATTAGTTGCCAACAAAAGAATACACCCCAAGTTAGAATAATGCAAAGGTCCTTAACAATGTTTGTGGTATTTTAGACTTTGATCACTCTGAACCTTTTAAAGTCAATCGAAGAATCCTTTATCAGATCCTAATTCGAATTACTGAATCTAAAGTGGTGAGAGTGTGAAAGTGTGGTCTTCACTCTCGTCATTATCTATCTTTAAAGTGATATCATTCTGGTTAGATATCTGTGACTGATTTTTAAACCAGGTTAAAGTCCAACAGGTTTGTTTCGAATCACTAGCTTTCGGAGCACTACGCCTTCCTCAGGTTTACCTGAGGAAGAAAGGGCTGGTTTTTGTATTGCATCTTTCACAATAAAAGGATGTCCCAAAACGCTTTACAGCCAATGATGTATGTTTGAAGTGTCGTTGCTCTTGCAAGGGATAATTCGCTGGTCTTGAGTGTCCAGAGGGGAGTTGCATTCACTGGGAACATGTTGAAGTAAATCGATTCATTTTAATCAGTGGAAAATCATTTGCATGCAGCCCACGTGCATTTTGTGAGGTGGGTAGGGATCAGCAATAGGAGACTGGATTTAATTCTCCTCTCCCTGATGGTGAGTGCTGACTCTGCTCTGGGTTTATTTTGATGGTGCTGGTTCTGCTGTCGATTGAGATTAGTCAAACTGTGGAGAATCAAACCTTAATAAGGCTCGGGAAATCCAAAATAAGCAAAAGTAAACAACATTTATTTTACAATAATTATATGCACGAGTACCGGTAGAACCTCACCGTGTACTCTCTTGTCAGTCTGTTCCTGACTGGCCGACCTTTTATACAAGTAAGGGTAACCTACCCCAACCCTCGTGGTGGAGCTCGTTCTCCTCAAGGAGCATGGGGAAAACAATCATCCCCACACCATGGGCTGGATTTTCCGTTGTGCAAACTAAGCCCCCACGCCATCGGGAAAATTGTGGTCTTTTAGTCCAGGAAAACTGGCGTCAAAAGGCCACAGATTCCCCGTTTTGCAGGGGGCTAGCAGGGAGCCGTTGTAGAACTCGCAGATCTAGCTGCCAATACGGCCTCCAGCGCTTCAGCGACCGCGCCGTGCTTCATGGCGGACTCAGCCTGCAGATGTGGACTGCCAAAATAGTGCCCCGCATCGGCCGCTCGTGAGGCCCGAACCGCCCGCACACATTGCCCTCAGCCCTGAAATAAAGCCCCCCCTGCCTGCTGATCGGCCCTCCCCCGACTGTGGCAGCCCTGGTCCGAGTCCATAGCCACCACGCGAGGATCCCAGATAGTGTGAGCACGCGCAAGCCAAGCAGTCGGCGGCGCTCCCGATTTCTGTGGCAAAACGGATTCTCCGCCCCGTCGCCGAATGCGATTTCAGCGTCGGGGAACGGAGAATCAAGCCTCCTATGTCCCATGCTGGTTTTTACACAAACTTCAGACTCTCTGCTTGCAAACAAAGTAATAAATCATCCCATTGCAAACGCTTGTAATTGTGAAGATTAATGTTGGCTTTAGAGTGGCAACTCTTGGCAATAGAATGCTACCTGTTGCCCTTGCAGTTCTGAAACAAGGGATTTTCCAATTTTCACAGCCAATGAATTTTATTCCCCAACAGCAGCTTGTAGTCAGGAAGCTGACTGGTGGTAGTTTAACGTGAGGATCAGCAAACCTCAGGTGAGGGGCAAGGTTGAGAAGGTGAATAAGCTCCTCATGGACGGGAATTGAACCCATGCTGCTGGCCTTGTCGTGCATCACAAACCAGCCTTCTAGCCCACTGAGCTAAACCTGCCCCCATGAATCAGGTACATCTATCATGGTCACTGTTACTGAGACAATGGGCGGGATTCTCCATCAGCTGACGCCAGAATAGGGAAACATAATTGCGCGGAGAATCGCGTGTCAGCCAAAAATCGTGGTTGGCGCCGGATGCCAAATGGAAAGCCATGCTCCGGACCCTCGACATCGGCGTGAATGCGTTCTATGCTGCACGTTGGCATGACCATGCAAATTATACAGTAAACGCCATTGGCATATTAGCAGGCCCGCCCCGGTATTCTCCGGGCCTCCAGCGATACCCGTCTCCGCCCGACGGAAGATTCACTTGTGGTATCTAAAATTGGGAAGCAGGCACCGTGGCTGCTGAGAGGGAGGAGGCTCAACCGTGGGCTGCCAGTGCTGCTGCTGGAAGGGCGGAGGTGGTGGTGGGGGGGAGCGTCTGTCAGGACTAGGTGAGATAGCGGGGGTGACCAGGGGATGGACCGTAGGGTCTGGGTGATCCCATCGCACCTCCCTGGGACCGGGGTGTCGAGGCAAGGGTTGATTTGCCGTGGCCTACAAGGCAGCAATGCTGCCGCGCATCCCACTGACCACCTACTGTGGCCTGTGGTCATGTAGAGCGATACCAGCCATATGGGTGCTCCCCCACCCACACCCAGGCACCAGCCTGCTGGTGAGGCATCATGCAACCCACCCAAGGAGGACGGCCACAGTAGATCCCACAGGAGGGTGCCGGACAGGGGCCCCGAGTGTACAGCTGGCATGTGTAGGGCCAGCCACTGGTACCTCTGCCGGCAGGAATGGGTGCCGAGATCAGAGGCCACTCTCGGTGCCAGCCACCAACAGGGGCTAGAGGTGCGGTGCAGAAGGCAGAGTGCCAGGGGAACAGCCAAGGGCAGATGTGCGGATGGGAGAGGAGGGTGGGAGGAGGACCCCTGGGACAGGGGCTACAATGCATGCCAGGGCCACTGTAGCCCATTGAGCCTGATCAGGCATGGGCTACTCACCATGCTAACATGTCCGCACTTTACCCCTGCAGACAATGGATTTTTGTATCAATTAACATAGAATTTACAGTGCAGAAGGAGGCCATTTGGCCCATCGAGACTGCACCAGCTCTTGGAAAGAGCACCCTACCCAAGGTCAACACCTCCACCCGATCCCCATAACCCAGTAACCCCACCCAACACTAAGGGCAATGTTGGACACTAAGGGCAATTTATCACGGCCAATCCACCTAACCTGCACATCTTTGGACTGTGGGAGGAAACCGGAGCAACCGGAGGAAACCCACGCACACACAGGGATGATGTGCAGACTCCGCATTGACAGCGACCCAAGCCGGAATCGAACCTGGGACCCTGGAGCTGTGAAGCAATTGTTCTATCCACAATGCTGCCATGCTGCCCACTAATTCCAACTATTGTTGCCATCATCCTAGCCACTACTGCCCTGGCGGATGCTCTGAGGTTGTAAGAGCAGGAGCTGCTTGTGGAGGGCTCTCAGAATCGGAGCTTGCCCCAGAGGAACAGGGGCCAGCCAGTGAGGGTGGAGAGGAGGCCACCCAACAGGCCAAGGAGGCGGTGGGAAGGAGGCAGCAGATCACACCTCATGGATATTGGCAGCGCCTGTCATTCGAGGGCCTGCCGGACGTAGTGTGTTGCTGAAACTCAGGCTGAACAGGCGGACAGTGCTACATCTCTGCCAGATCATGGCACACCTGGCACAGCGAGGGCATGGGGGAGGAAACCCATTTCCGGTGGCCGTCAAGGTGACAGTGGCCCTGGACCTTTACACCAAGAGGATCTTCCAGGCACCGAGTGGGGATCTGTCCAAGATCTCGCAGACCTCAGTGCACAGGTGCATCTGCCCCGTATGCCCGGTGGGCACAAATATTACCTTTGACATGGACCGAGGCCACCAGGTAGCGCGAGCAGCGGGATTCGCCACCATCGCTGGGGTGCCCCATGTCCAGGGCTAATCGATGGGGCACATGTCCTCCTACGAGCACCAGTGCATGAGGGGCTGGTCTTCACGAACCAAAACGGATCCAACCCATAAATGTGCAGCTGGTGTGTGACCATGAGATGCACGCATTGTCAGCACCGTCTCCTGCCTTTGCAGGAGGTTGGACTCCTCCAACTGCATCTGCTGGCACTGGATGGTTGCGGAGAACTCCTCATGTAGTCCCTGGCTCTGCTGCTGCAACTCCAGCATTGATGGGACCGCCGTTTCCAGAAGCTCAAGACCCATCTGTACAGCAGCTAGTTTCTGGGGTCGGGCCGCCCTCCAACCATCCGCGACCTCATGGTTTCCCATCTCCACCTTATGTACCGCAGCACGTGTATGGTGTGCACCAGAGAGTGCCCCAGGACCCTCTTCACTAACATGCCCAACTGAGGTGAGTATCGCTGGGATGGTGATGGTGAAGGGTGTTGGTGACAGTAGTGCAGTGGAGTCAGTGTTGCCCCCCCCCCCCCCCGAAGGTGTCCTCCGGGGTGTCATGGGGCTGCAGCTGGGGGCTCACAATTCCAGCAGGTTCCATCTCATTGCTGGATGAGCCTTGGGGTTGGGACATGGTGCAGGGGACTCCCGGATGGGCCCGCCTCATCGCCAGATGATCCTGCAATTCATAAAACAAGACGCATGGTTAAATCGGGAGTGGGGGGTTGCGGGGAGTGTTAGGGGTGGGGGGGGAAGGGTGAAAGGGATGGGGAGCCATTTGTTAGGAACATCACAATCCATCAGGAGCTCACTTGCGTCCCCAATGCCGATCTCCGCCTCGGCGATTGCCCGCTCTCTAGGTCCCATCGACCAGGTCCAATGCCCTCTACTCAGAAAGTAGATAAGTTGCATTTTACAATATTCTACATCTCAGTCAGAAATATTTGGTCATTATTTTTGATAATATATATTTTTACTGCAGTTTAGATGACAAATGCGAAGATGGACTACCCAAAGTTAAAGGGAGATACTCTTGGTGCACAGGTCAGTGATGTACTATTAGAACAACAGCACGTCTATCAGTTGTTTGAGATTATTTGGAAACATGATGATCATAGCTTTTGTTACGAAAGATGTATCAACTGATTGGTCACGTACCAAAGTATCAGTCTAACGTACCAAAGTATCAGTCTAAGTGGCAACGGGCACAATCCAGATGTGTGACAATCTATATTCATCAAAATAACTTATCCTGAGTAAAAACAGTTGTGGAGTTTCTGACCAATTAAATATGGTGGAATCTTGAACAAAGGTATCTAAAATAAACTATTAGAGGCATATAAGTTATAGAAGAGAAGCATGGTGCTGTATTATACACTAAGGAATGGCTACCAGCATCTATTTTGGGGGTGAGCCCGTCACCACTTTAGTTCTTTGGGTAATGGTCCTTTAATTAGTATGAGGTGAAGTTTCTATCCATTTCAGAAGCAAGTCTTGGCTCATAGAACTGCTGGCTAATCGGAGGCCAGCAACTCTGTGCCAAATCTACCTAACAGTCTCAATTGGTGTGTGGCCTACATGATGGCGGGGCATTGGTGGGCTGGCCAGCGGCGGGCATGCTGCTGATCAGATAGTGCCCTAACTTACAGGTCACCCAACATTTCTTCCAACTATAGGTAATCCATAAAATTCAGCCCATTGAATGTTAAAGCACAAAAACAAGTCACTCAACCCAGCCTGTGCTAGTGGATTCATAGAATTTACAGTGCAGAAGGAGGCTATTAGGCCCATCGAGTCTGCACCGGCTCTTGGAAAGAGCACCCTACCCAAAGTCAACACCTCCACCCTATCCCCATATCCCAGTAACCCCACCCAACACTAAGGGCAATTTCGGACACCAAGGGCAATTTATCCTGGCCAATCCACCTAACATGCACATCTTTGGACTGTGGGAGGAAACCGGAGCACCCGGAGGAAACCCACGCACACACGGGGAGGATGTGCAGACTCCGCACAGACAGTGACCCAAGCCGGAATCGAACCTGGGACCCTGGAGCTGTGAAGCAATTGTGCTATCCACAATGCTACCGTGCTACCGTGATTGAAGGGGTTGAAGTGACGACACTCACATCTGTACATCTTCATCAAAGGAGTATTGCTTTGTTGTGTAACTCTCTGTCCAGTATGAAGTTGTGCTTGAGCCAGAATTTTCCCCACTGCTCATTGGGAAGGTTGAACCATCAATTTCAGCTCTTGTCCGAAACTTTTCACCTTAACAGCTCTTCAATTCCTCTTTCCCAGTTTTTGCTGAGATTAACTCTGACAATACACAAATCCTGTTTTTGACTCTGAACCCAGCTTCAAACTTTACATTCTGTAATATTGCCCAACACCAGTTACTCAATCCTGCTGAAATCCTTCACTCTGCTCAGTGACTTCCAGCATAGACCTTTGCAACAGCTTCTTCCCTGGCCAATTGTCCCCAGGCAGGTTCCTCCAGAACTTCACTACCTGCTTCTTACCCTGCCAACTAATGAACTGCATATTTCTCCGGCTCCTGGTTCCTTGATGTGTTGATTAAAAGTCTTTATTCTTCTATTCAAATTCCTCCATAGCCTAGGCCTGGCATCTACCTGTCTGGATAACCGTTCTTCAAATTCCTCCAGCTCATAATTCAACCTACATCTGAAGGGGAGGCAGTGGCACAGTGATACTGTCATTGGACGAGTAAGCCAGAGTGATAGGATAATGTTCTGGGGGTTCATGGGTTCAAATCCCACTGTGACAGGTGTTGAAATTTGAATTCAACAAAAATCTGGAATTAAAAATCTGATGGTGACCATGAAATCATTGTTGATAGTTGTAAAAACCCATCTGCTTCACTAATGTCCTTTAAGAAAGGGAAGGAAATCTGCCATCCTTACCTGATCTGGCCTCTGTGCGACTCCAGACCCACAGCAATGTGATTGAGTCTTAAATGCCTACTCAAGTGGTCTAGCAAGCCACTCAGTTCAAGGTCAATTAGGGGATGGGCTATAAATATTGGCCCAGCCAGCAATGCCCACTTCCTCTTGCTAGGCTCCCCCAGAGCCTATGCCCACAATCATTTCCAGTTCCACATTCTAGTGTACAGCCTCTGCTCTGCTTAAGCAACAAGCTCAAATTGTACCATTCTCTGCCTGAAAGAAAATCCTGGTCCCTTTGCCGGAACTGAAATAATGAATAACGCTAAAGCACTAACACTGAAACAATTCAATGAAAGTTGGCTGAGGCAAAAAATGTAACCATAATTTAGGACAGTTTATTTCAATCAAAGGTATTCACAGGAGGTACATAAATATATAATGGGTAACTACCTTCATTTACCATTTCAGAGATAATGGATAGTTCTTTGCTTATCTTTTTTTTAAACTGCGAAGAACAACAAGAGAAACACATGTGCAGTAATTCAAGGGAGAGCTGAAATGTTGATCAAATGGTAAAAGAGGGTCCTGCCAGCCCTGTGGGATATGTGGAGAACAAACCTTTCCTTTCCTCATTGCTGGTTTGAAACATGTGGCCAACTTAATTTAAAAAAATCTTTTAACCATTACCAAGGGTGATGGTGTAAAATAAATTATGTTATTTAAATTACTCATGCCAATTGCTAGAAAAACGAAATGTCTATTAGCAATATGAGGTAATCAAATCAATAGTAAGTGGATATGTGTATTGTACATCATAGGTTGTAGTCTTATGGCTCTGATTTAATTACATGTTATACACCTATAAGCTAGCTGAGATCTAGAGGGAAGAACTTCAGTAGATTCTGAATTCAAAGGAGTTGAGCAATGCACTCACATCTCATTATTCACACTTGGAAATGGAACTATGTTTTTGAAAAGGAAGATTACAAAAGGATACATGAGAAGGCAGGAAAATGGGATTAGAGTAGACAGCTCATGTTGGAGAGTTAGCACGAGCACAGGAGTGATGGTTCAAGTGCCCGCATTTTAATATCTGTGAATTCAAGTCTTTACATTGCCGTATAACACATAGCACGTATAGCATGTAACACACACATTGCCTGTACTACATTGTAAACAGTACAACTTCATGAACGCTGCCATCCTTTATCTATCAGAGATTATCCTGTGCACAAACATAAAGGAGTAAAATGGATTCAATTGAAAAATTGTATAAAAGTCCATCACTTGCATGTAAACTTGCTATCACTTCCCTCTCTAACCGACTCCAGGGGCGAAATTCTCCGGTATCGGCGCGATGTCCGCCGACCGGCGCCAAAAATGGCGCAAATCAGTCGGGCATCGCGCCGCCCCAAAGGTGCGGAATCCTCCTCATCTTGGGGGGCCCAGTCCTAACCTTGAGGGGCTAGGCCCGCGCTGGACTGATTTCCGCCCCGTCAGCTGGCGGAAAAGGCCTTTGGTGCCCCACCAGCTGGCACGGAAATGACATTGCTGGGCGGCACATGCACGGGAGCGTTAGCAGCCGCTCACGGCATCCCCACGCATGCGCTGTGGAGGGAGTCTCTTCCGCCTCCACCATGGTGGAGACCGTGGCGAAGGCGGAAGGAAAAGAGTGCCCCCACGGCACAGGCCCGCCCGCGGATCGGTGGGCCCCGATCGCGGGCCAGGCCACCGTGGGGGCACCCCCCGTGGCCAGATCGCCCCGCGCCCCCCCCAGGAACCCGGAGCCCGCCCGTGCCGCCTTGTCCCGCCGGTAAGAGAGGTGGTTTAACCCATGCCAGCGGGACAGGCATTCTAGCAGCGGGACCTCGGCCCATCCGGGCCGGAGAATCGCGGGGGGGGGCGGGGGGGCCGCCAACCGGCGCGGCGCGATTCCCGCCCCCGCCGAATCTCCGGTGCCGGAGAATTCGGCAACCGGCGGGGGCGGGATTCACGCCAGCCCCCGGCAATTCTCCAACCCGGTGGGGGGTCGGAGAATCTCGCCCCAGAACTGCCATCTCGAAATGACTCTAACCTGTTGGTGGCAGAACTATTTCTGCCAAGCATGTAAATGTTGCACTGTAGCACTAGAGCAAAATTTCAGCTTTGTGAACAGTGACAAGATGAAAAAGAATGTTCTGTACTTAAACAACAATTACATTTTGGATTAGATGATCAAATAGAGCATGCTGCTGTCCGTTTAATTTCAGTCAATGACTGATTTAAATTATTAAAATAAATTTAACACACTACTTTATATGAAATCACAAATTTACTCCTTCATTTTAACCATGCTGCTCACTGACACCGTATGTTCTATTTTGGTCTGTGACTTCTGTTTAAATATAACTGTTCACGCCTTGCTGTGGGATTTTTAAGAAGGTGGCAGTTCGTACAAGGACAGAGAGAAGAGACCATTAATCAATGTTAAAATACTGCATGTTTGTCATAAGCTTTTTAGCAAATAGAATCTTGCTTACTATTCACTTGTGATGCAAAAATAAAATATTTTGTGGGTAAATTATCAATGAACAGTAATTCTATTATTTTGGGAAGTAAGAAATCCTGTCTGTTCTTTCGCTTATGATTTGTTTGGTTTTATAGATTAAATATCCCTGAGTTGGATGGTAGGTAGGTATTTAGCCATGAGGGACCATAGGCATCTGTCTCTATGAAAGATCGACAATTGCTTCTTTATCTTGAGTGGGGCATCATTCTGCATCAAGCATGGATAGACAAGGAGGCAGGTGCCAAGTCTACCCCAGCTGGAACAAGAATTGAACCCATTCTGTTGGTGTTATTCTGGACCACACTCTAGCCAAATACGCAAATGAGCCATTTGGGAGAGTTATGTTGGACTTGACTCTGGACTGAATCTTCCGTGGAACGGCAATCACTGTCGGATTGCCGCTCCACTTTTGCTTTCGTACCTTACACCAGAGCTGCACATTTATTTTCCCGACTTCCAAACTGGGTCTCTTCAGAAATGCGGAGCATACCTGTCTGGGAGTCTTACCCTCATGGTGTAGGGGCTTCAGGAGAAGCCATGTCATACCCCTTTTTATGGCACTAATTGCTGTATCCCAGCAAGTTTAAAGGTCCAAAAGTCACTTTGAGAGTCGATCGAAGTGTGTAAGATAAATGGCTGGGAGTGTAGGGTAGCAGGCAGGTAGGTGAGGGATTAGGTTGGCAGGTTTGTGGCTGATGGGGTTGGCTGGTCGGAGGGGATAATCAGATGGGCAGTGGTTATAATCGGGGGGTTGGGAATGTAGTTGGGTGGTTGGCATTTCGGGGTAGTCAGAGAATCGGGTGGGCAGTTGGGGGTGGGGGTGTAGTGGGTGGTTGGACAATTGAGGTGTTTTCAGAGGGGTTGGGGGTATAATCGGGTTGGCATGGGATCTATGAATCAGGAGGGTAGTCACATTGGGGACGTAGTTAGGTGGTCAGGGAAAAAAGTTAAGGGGTGTAGTCGGGGTAATCCATAGTCAGGGAGTCCAGTAGGAAGTCAGGGATTCAGTAGTATACTTTTTTTAGGATTTTTTTTTTCCCAATTAAGGAGCAATTTAGTGTGGCCAATCCACCCACCCAGCACATCTTTGGGTTGTGGGGTGAGACCCACTCAGACATGTTGAGAATGTGCAAACTCCACACGGACAGTGACCCCGGGACGGGATTGAACCCGGGTCCTCAGCACCGTGATTCAGCAGTGCTAACCACTGTGCCACCATGCTGTCCTAGGGATTCAGTAGTCTAGTTAGCCAGGTGTTAGAATTGGTTTTGTTTCTTCGAACGTTCCCTGAGCAACTATTCTGGTGCGTGAGTCTGAACCATCCAAAGCCTCGGCCTCTAACTCAGAGTTTCGGGCATTGGAATTCCAAACTTCCCAGGCTATTCCAGCGTAGTCAGTGCGTCGAGATCGCCAAATGGTTCCCTGGTGCATCTTGGGTGGTACCTCCAGGGTGCGCCAATCCAGAGATCAGAAGCTCTGGGCCTTTCCTCCACAGATGCTGCCTGAGCTGCTGTGTTTTTCCAGCACTTTCTGTTCTTATTTCAGCTTGCCAGCACCTACAGCATTTTGCTTTTATGTTCGATAAATCTGCTAACTGTCCACTCCCTTAGTCAGTATTTCTAACTAATTTTATCTTACCATTTTTTTTTCCTTTAACTTCTTCTCAAAGATTTAAGAACAACAGAGTTAGGTTCCTTTAACTTTGCTTAGTCTGTCTTTCTTCTCTTGATAGCCCATTCTTACTGTGTGAGTCTTGAAAAGTCATTCACGATTGGGGACATATCACCATCCTCAAGCAAGACGTTAGGAGTGGAGAGCATGACTGACAGTTCCCTCTGCAACCTGGAGAGGAGACACTGAGGTTAAGTGTAGCACCCCATACACCAGATGCCTATGCTCAAGAATTGAGTCTGAATACATTTAAGATATATTCACTCCTCATGATCTCTGTCTTTCATAATTATTTTCCTTTGGCAACATTGAGTTGATCTTACCACTAATTCCCATAATGATTGGTATGAATCTCACCTTATTTGTCCTTTCTCGATCAGGAGGTGAAGCATCAGCAAGTGGAGGATAATGTATCTCTAAGGACACTGGATGAAAAGAGGCTTTGGTTGATATCCGATATCCAGCAGACAGAACAACTAGACAGTCAACAGCATCTGGAAAGAGTACCCAGCATCTTTCTTCTCAATGCTAATATTCTTTTGGAGACGTCTGAATTATTTCAGAATCAAATTTGCTTTTTTTCCCCCCGATTCATTCAGATGAAAAGGAGGCAACAAAGAGAACAAGAGGAAAGGCAAAAACAGAAGGAACTTAAAGAAATGAAAATGGTACTGGAATAAAATTTGGAATGATCATGCACAATGGGTGTATGTAAGGAAGCCATTTCACACTATCAATGTAGTGAATATAGCTTAAGCTTTTCACAATGGTTTATTAGTGCACAATTACCAAACCCAAGTTACCAAGCCCTTCAAAACACCCAAGAGTTGCTGCTTTGATACAATTAGCAATCTGACCATAAGTTACTTTCAAAATTCTGCTGGGTGTGTTAGGTGAAATTTTTGTGCATGTTTCTGCTCAAACCTATTTGCGTATTGCCGAAGATGAAAACTTGCATGAACTACTTCAAGAATATGATTTTACATTAAATATTATTCCTAGTTATATTTAAGAGTGGTGAACTGGTGTAGTTTGATGAACACAACTGGAAATAGGTTTCTCAAAAACTAAGGGTGCAATTTACCGGGAGCGCCTGAATCTGTCGGTACGCGGCCGGTAGATCCTGGAAGAGGCCTCTATCGGGATTCCTGACAGCCTTACATGGTGGCATGTGGTGGGGTGTGGGGTGTTTGAGGACCTCCTAACAGAGGCATTAGGGGTTCTGGGGGTCACATCAGAGAGTCAAGAGATTGTGTCCCAATCTCTTCCTGCACTGAGGGGTTACGCTCATGTAACCCTGTGTACCCTGGCTATCCAAATAACTTCACAACATTCAGACCAAATCTAATCTGTCCATACCAAATTTCACACACCTCTCACCTCTAAATTACATGAGTGGAGGTAGCTGCTGAGTTCTATGACCAGCTGCCTCCATGAGTGAAACACAACGCGATCCCATTCCCACTGCCTGGGATAGGTGCTGTGTTTGAGGGCGGGAACTTGCAAATTTCGGGCTCGTCTGCTATTTTTGCAATGATGGAGAGGCTCTCTGTCGTTACAAAAATCAAGGCCCATGCCTGCCAAATGTTGCTAACTTGTGTACCACTCTCTTCAACTGCAGCTGATACATACTCCAAGAGGGGGGGTTAAAAAAAACATTGCTATATCCCAGTAGCATATTAAAGATTCATGAGCAACTGGATGTCATCCACTCAAAGTCCAGGCCACAGAGAACTCATGAGTTGGGCAAGGGTCAATGAGTTGACCCCGTTCCGGGATGACCTAGTACTACAACTAAATTTCCATCTGCTCTGTTAGCAATAATGGTAGTGCTGAGTAAATTCATTCCATTGTAGCTAGTTCTAAGCTAGTCTTCAGTCATTTGGGCCCTTTTTGTGACAAATCGCTTGTGACATTTTTTATTCAGTCACCCTTGGTCCCCTAGCTTGGCTTCTTATTCCCTGTATCTGGGTGTGCAAAGCCATGAAGGATATTCTGGCTGTTTCCATAGTGCCCAAACCATGGCTATTGCATTACTTGGATCTTCATGTTTAGTGTTATTTCTTGACCAAACCATCTTTCTTGATTTCTTAATATTCCCATTTCATTTCTCTTTCTGCACCAAGTGATGCACCAAGGCAAACTTTCATCTGTTTCCATAGCTACTAATTGCTGGAACAGTTTACTCGTCTGTCACCAGGGGCTAATAGCTTGAGGAGTGCCATTCCACATCAAGCATGGCTGACCAGGAGACTCTCCCACTCTTACCGGCAGCCATTGGCATGCTGGAAGGATTTATAGGTTGATAGTGAATCTGTTTGACCGCATTATGAATGCACCTTCCTTAGTCATCAAATCCTGGAGTGGGACTCGAACCCGGAGTTTCTGGGCCAGAGGCAGAGTGGGATGCTACCCACTATATCACATGACCCCCTAAAATAATCCTGATTACCCTCCAACGAACTCATTTCTGCTGGATTGATTCCAGAGATAAATATTGTAATCACATCCGAGTAGGATAAAATGTGAAAGCCATAGGGAAACCTTCATTCTGAAGTCCTGCCAATAAGGACTGCTGGTCAGAATTAATTGGATAACATGAACGACATAGCTTTGAAGTTACCATGTATTAGCAAGTACGCTCCACACTCATTATAAATCTGCTTGTAAATTTGGAGCGCATACTTCACAACCCGACTTAATATATAACATGCAAAAGCTAGCAGCAAAGATCCAATAGTCTGACAGGCCTTAATTTTTAGTAGATTCAACAAAAAAAGTGGGTATTTTTTTCACACTATTTTGGGTTTAATTCATATTTTGAGAAATAACATTAGAAGATGCCAAAGCCAGGCAGAAGCTTTCGAGATTATATTTATCAATTGGTCTGCAAGCCTTCTGGTCCCTAAATTTCTAAGTGTAGAATTATTAATGGTAACCGTTTACAAAAGAGTAAAGTTAATGATGGGATAATTTTTTCCGATCGCACCGCCTCAGGAATCATCGTGCGCGGTTGTGACCATTTAAAGGTCCATTGAGCTTGGGCGGGAATTTCTGGACCCCTGGGATGGCAGGACTGGAAAATCCCACTCAACATACTTCACTTTTGCCTTGGAGAGGATTACCCCCCCCCCCCCCATGGTGGCGGAGGTGGCTCGCCATTGGCCAGTGGTGGGATCTTCCGGTCCCGCTGCTGTCAACGGGGTTTTCCAGTGTTCCCATTCCAGCGGCGTGGAACCCGCGGTAGCGGGTCGCCGCCAGTGGGACCAGAACATCCCGCCAGCGGGAATGGCTGGAAAATCTCACCAATTTGCATTGGATTGTTGTAAATCACAGACAGAAGTTTGGATCTAAAGTAAAAGGTAACATTGCACCAAAAACTCATTATGCTGAGGTGTCAAAGGCAAATATTTATTCACGTATTTAAAAACCCATGGCATTTATAGTGTGACAGTGAAACACAATCTCAATGGCAAACCAGCTTCACGCCTGCTTGCTTCTGCAATAAATTTAGCTCCTGACTCTAATAACATTTCCTTTGATCAGAAGAAACAAGAACAATGGAGAACTGAACGAGCAAAGAAGACAGCTTTGCAAGAACAAGTCCTACGGGAGAGAGCGGATAGACTGAAACAATTCCGTGTAAGTATCTTGGAAAACATCCGACTAAAAAATCAGTAAACTTGCTGATATAACATATACTTGCTGAAGGTGAATGTGCCTAAGGTGCAGACTGGCAGGTTCAGCCGTGCAACGTGTCTGGTATCGATTTGTGCATGAAAATTAATATAAGTCTGGCATTGTGTTGTGTGGAATGATAGCATCTCTTTTATGTTCAATTATAAGTACAAAGGAGCAATGGCATAATGCTGTGAAGGAAACTGGTAGGCTTTATACCTACTGCCAGTGCTTGACTAGAATTCTCCAGCTGATGGTAAATAGAAAGAATTGTCCTGTGAGATTGAAAAGGGCAAACGGGCCAGAATTCTATGCTCCCATTCCCGGTGGGTTCTGAGGAAGATGGAGCATGAAATTGCATGGACAGGATTCCTTCTGGGATCCCACCCACCCCAACCTGGTTGTCATTTTATGCTGGGGTGGACAGGACCTCGGACAGGCAGCCTACCCTTGCCCCAATTAAGGCCTTTATGCATCCACTTAATGACCACTTACGGGCCTTTTCCCATCCTGCTTAATTTTTAAACTGGCAGGCGGATAACAGTTCAGGTGCAGAAGTTCGATCTAAGACAGGAATAGGTTATGCACGAGGTGGATGGAGGGGAGTTCCATTAGAAGACCCCTTCTCACTGGGGGTACCCTCCCCTTAAGACACAATGACCTCCAAACCTCCCAACTAACCCCTTCGGCCTATCATTCGAGACCCCAAACATTCCCCTCTGATCCCTCCAGATGTTCCCTAACCTCCCTGCCCTCTGACCCCTGCCACACATCTGTCCTCCAGGTCCCGAGACCTTACCCCAGGCAGCTTACTGCAACGCCTCTTCCGGCCCTGTGTCTGGAGAGACAACTTCAAACATTCTACAAAGTCTTCTTTCTGTGCAATCAACAGATCGTTTTTTAAGATTTAGAGTACCCAATCCATTTTTTCCAATTAAGGGGCAATTTAGCGTGGCCAATCCACCTAGCCTGCACATTTTGGGTTGTGGGGGCGAAACCCACGCAAACACGGGGAGAATGTGCAAACTCCACACAGACAGTGACCCAGAGCCGGGATCGAACCTGGGACCTTGGCTAACCACTGCGCCACCATGCTGCCCTGCAACCAACAGATCTGTTTGTTTGTGACACTAATCCCTCATTACTAGATTCCAAGTAAACTTATGAGTGGGAACTGACTAAGGTGGTCATAAATTCCAATGCTTACAGTCCTCACACAGAATCATAGAAATTAGAGAACTGAGAGATTATTAACCTTATTATATCTGCGGCAGTTCTTCAGCAAGACTTGTTTCTTCTGATGCCAGTTCTCTTCTGATTCGCCAGAACATCTTCTGTTTTCTCTTTATTAAATATTTCTTCAATTTATGTGAAATGATTTACGATCTCTGCCTCAGTTGGCATTTGTGTAAAGCATTCCACCTTCGAATTAAGTCTGTGCAGAGAAATATCTTCTAACTTCCTCCTTCATTCCCCTGGGTATACTGCTGAGCCCATCCTCAGTTACTAATTCACCAAATAATGGAATTAATCTCTCACTTTTTACCCAAACATATATCAACAAACAACAGTGCTTAATATACATCCTGTGTGGATTGACCTTCAAGTCCAGCAATCCCTGTATGGCACAGATGAAAAATATGTTTAGAGATCATGAGGGTTAGAGATTGACATCAGCTCAGCTTTTAACATGTGAGGAAATTGCAATGAATGCTGACAAATTTGTTCCAACACCGAATATTCATGACACCAAAATAAAATCACTGGTGGATCACTGGGTATAAGTGGGCTTCACCCAGGCCAAGAGGAAAGAACAGTATAGATGCCAACCTGTCGGGATGAGTGGGGATGAATACTTGGCTGCACATGAACTGAATGAACCAGCTTCCTCCTCCTCTTCCTCCTGAGGTGGTCAGTGAATCTTTGGTGGGAAGAGTTGTGCCCTCGCGATGGCCAGCTTGTGAAGGACGCAGCAGTACCACCTCGACTTGACCCACATACCCTAGTGAGTACTGGAGGATTCCTCCAGAGTGGTCCAGCCAGTTGATCCGCTTTCTGAATGTCAGCATGGCTTTCATTGTACACGTGGTGGTCACATGTGTTTGGGTTGTGGAGTGCTGCATGAATCAGGTGGAAAGCAAATAGTCTTCGTCACTCAGTAACCACTCTCTGGTTTGACGTGGTGTTTCAAAGATTGAGGGAATGGGGGGGAATAATACAAAAAAAAGCATCATGATTTTCTGCCAGGATAATGGACATTTATCAGCATGACATGCTCAGTCTGACATGAATGACGCATTCAGCAAGTAAAACATTTTGTGCGTTTTAGCTGTCTCTACATTTAGATACAGCACATGCAAAAGCACATGTGTGCAGTCAATGTACCTTGGGGAAACCGCTATCCTGGCAAAGGTATGTGCATGCTCTGTCTGCTTCTCTCTGTTCAGAGGGACACAGTGGCCTAGATTTTCACGGAATGGGCGAGACTCTGTGGTAACTACAAAATGGTGGACCGACCCTGGATGAAGATGACGTCTCTCATATCCAACTGAAACAAAGTTGCTCCTCGGGCGGCACAGTGGTTAGCACTGCTGCCTATGCCACTGAGGACCCGGTTTCGATCCCGGCCCTGGGTCACTGCCTGTGTGGAGTTTGCACATTCTCCCCATGTATGCGTGGGTTTCACCCCCCACAACCCAAAGATGTGCCGGTTAGGTGGATTGGCCACACTAAATTGCCCCTTAATTGGAAAAGAATAATTGGGTACTCTAAATTAATTTTAAAAAAGAAACGAAGTCTGTCCTCTCTGCATGCTAAAGATCTCATGACACGATTTGAAGAAGAACAAAGAAGCTGGTGTCCTAATTAATATTTATCCCTTAACAAGCAACTTTAAAATCGATAACATAGTCATTGACCTTATTGGCCTTTGTGAAACCTTGTTGTGCCCATATTGCATTGCCTACATAGACAAAGTGATTACATTTCAAAGTAATTAATTGGCTGTGAGCCACTTTGGGATGCTCTAAAGGCAGAAAAGGCATTGTCTAAATATAGCTTGTTGAAACCAGGCAATTGTGTTCCCTTGAGTGAACTGACTAAAGACAAACTAGTGCCTTTCAAATAACCAGGAGGGAGACTCGAGAAAAGAACTCATTTATATGGCAGCCCACATACAAAATCAGGATGATTCATGATTCTAGGAACGCATCTTCAGCAAGGAAAAGTCCAAGAGGGATTTTTAAAAGTTGCTTTGTATTAAAAGGTGATAACTTGAACCTTGGACATCAAATGATATGTCATTAATAAGCCTGGGAAGAAGCGTAAGCATTGATTTGAAGGGAAGTGTTAATTTTACTGTAATTTTGGTGCCATGGCATTGAGTTACAGGAAATTGAGGTGATATTTTGAAATTTAATACAGCTGGTGAAATCACCTGAGCCTTCAATCAAAAGCTCAGAGATTCATAAGATGAATCTTAAAACTCAACAAAGAAATGACTAAACTAAGGCTGGGATTTTCTTGGCCCATCACGTTGGGACCTACCGCGAGGCATGCGGCAGGCCAGCCAAAGGTCCATTGACTTTCGGTGGGAGGGAAGATTCCGACCTAAGAATCTGAGAATTATCCATTTGTAAAAACAATTTCAAAACTCAAAGTGACCAGATTCTCACAATAAACACCTTGGACTCTTTATAGCTGTCGGAGAGGAGTTAGAGGTAAAGTAAAAGTAAAGTTGACATATTCCCAGATGACCATAGGCTGCTTTCCCCTTTGAGGGGGGAGAGCTGACTGGTGGCAATTTAACCTGAGGATCATCACACCTCAGGCGAGGGGCAAAGTTGAGAAGGCAGAACATTCATGAATGAGGAGACAGCAGTGGTTCTGATCACAGGTTTTCCAATTCTTGTTAGGTGCGTGATCATCAGCATTTAGTGATAATTTAGATATGCATGGAATACTCATAAAATAATTAGCACAGATGTGTTCAAGGCAAGTGTTGTTTGATGAATATATCGCAAGTCTTCTTGAAGAAGTAATTGATTAATTAGGTAAAGACATTTTTTAAATTCATCCATGGGATGTGGGTATCGCTGGTTGAGCCAACATTTATTGCACATCCCTAATTGCCCTTGAATTGTGTGGCTTGCTCGGCCATTTCAGACAACAGTTAAGAATTCCTGATGGTTTGGAATCATGTGTAGGCCAGACCAGATAAGGACATTAGAGAACCAGAGGGGTTTTTACGATAATCAACAATGGTTTCATGGTCACCATTAGACTTTTAATTCCAGATTTATATTGTATTCAAGTCTCATCATCTGCCTTGACGGGATTTGAATCCGGGTCCCTAGAACATTAACCTGGGTCTCTGGATCATCAGTCCAGTGACAACATTACTAGGCCATTGCCTCCCCGTAATATGGTAAATGTGATGGAGAGAAATCATCAAAAGGCATTCAGTAAGGTGATTTATACACACCTAAAAAAAGACAAGGCTGAAGCATTTGCAAAAGTCTTCAGCTAAAAACGTTTAGTGAATGATCCATTTTGATTTCCTCCTGAGGTACCCAGCATCACAGATCCTAGTCTTCAGCTAATTTGATTCATTCCATAGTTTATTATCAAACAGCTGAAGGCACTGGATATTGCAAAGGCCCTGACAACATTCCAGCAATAGGATTGAAGACTTGTGCTCCAGAGCTAACTGTATTCTCGCAAAGATGTTCCAGTATAGCTATATCACTAGCATCTACATGGCAATGTGGAAAATTGCCCGAGTGTGTCCTGTCCGTAAAAGCAGGACAAATCCAACCTGGCCAATTACCACTCCATCAGGTGAGGTAAGAATGACAGCCCTTGATATCAAGACAGCGTTTGACTGAATGTGTCATCAAGGAGCCCTAGCAAATCTGGAGTCAATAAGAATTAGAGGGGAAATCCTCCGCTGGGTGAATTCATACCTGGCACAAAGGAAGATGGTTGTGGTTGTTTGAGGTCAATCAGCTCAGTCCAGGGACATCACTGCAGGGGTTCCTTGGGGTAGTGGTCCGTGGCCCAACCATCTTCAGCTGCTTTGTCAATGACGTTCTCTCCATCATAAATCATGTTCACTGATAATTGTACAATGTTTAGCATCATTCACACTCTTCAGATACTGATACACTGTGTGCCCATATGCAGTAAGGACTGGACAACATTCAGGCTTGGGCTGATAAATAGCAAGTGTCAATCGCTCCACACAAGTGCCAGGCAATGCCCATCCCCAACAAGAGAGAATCCAACCAACTCTCCTTGACATTCAGCGGTATTATCATCTCTGAATCCCCAACTAAAAACATAATGAGGGTTACCATTGACCAGAAACTGAACTGGACCTGCCATATAAATACTGTGGCCACATGAGCAGGTCAGATGCTGGGAATTCTGAGGCAAGAAACCCACCTTCTAACTCCCCAGAATCTGCCCATTACCTAAAAGGCACAAGTCAGGAGTGTGATAGAATCCATCCCACTTGCCTGGATGAATGCAGTTTCAACAATACCCTAGAACTTTAATACCATCCAGGACAAAGGAGCCATTTGACACCCTATCCAGCACCTTCAACATCCACTGCCTCCACCACTCATGAATTGTTTTAAACAATGCGTATGATGTAAAAGCAAATATAGCACAGATAGAACCTTGGTTGGAAATAATGGGGTACATTTTCCAGCCACTCCCACCGCAAGAATATTCGTGGGTGGGACAGAAAATTTGATGGACCATTTAAAGGTCCATTGACCTTGGAGGGGAATTTCCAGTCTTGGGGTGGGCCCAACTGGAAAATCCCACCCAAAGAGTGAGGTTTAATGGATGTGGCTCAGATTGGAGAAGGACTGCAAGTGGTGTACCCTGCAGTGAATTGCTAAGTTCACTTTTATTCTTATAAAAAATAGATTGTTTGGACTTCGAACTTTAGAAATCGTACTATGCAGAAAGAGGCCATTAGTTCATTGTGTCTGCACCGACCAAAAAAGGGAAGAATATTTTTCAGCACCTGGTCCCTAGCCTTGCAGGTTACAGCACTTCAGATGCAGATCAGGTACCTTTTAAATGAGTTGAGCATTTCAGCCTCAACCACCAACTTAGGCAGTGAATTCCAGATGCCCACCACCTTCTGGGTGAAAATATTTTTCCTCGTCCCCTTTAATCAGTCTACTAATCACCTTACATCAATGCCCCCTGGTAATTGACCCCCTCAGCGAAGGAAAACAGGTCTTTTCTGTCTACCCTGTCTAAGCCCCTCATAAGTCTGTACCCTTCAATTAGGTCACCCCTCAGCCTCCTCTGTTCCAAGAAAAATAACTCTACCCTATCCAATCTCTCCTCATAGCTGCAATTTTCAAGAGCTGGCAGCATTCTTGTAAATCTCCTTTGTACTCTATCCAGAGCAATTATGTCCTTCCTATAATGCGGTGACCAGAACTGTACACAGTTTCCCATTCAGAAAAACATCCATTGATCTTCATTCTTTGTTTCCTGTCACTGAACCAATTTTGAATCCAACCTGCCACTTGCCCCTGCATCCCATGAGATCTATGTTTTCCAACCAGTCTGCCATGTGTGACCTTGACAAATGCCTTACTTAAATCTATATAGACTACATTCACTACACTACCCTCATCAATACTCCTTGTTGCTTCCTCAAAATAATCTATTAAGTTAGTAAGACACAATCTTCCCCTAACAAAACCATGCTGACTATCCCTGATTAATCCATGCCTTTCTCAGTGACAGTAAGTCCTGTCGCTCAGAATTATTTCCAATAATTTTCCCACCAATGAAGTCAAACTGACTGGTCTTTGGTTTTCTGGCCTGTCCCTCGCACCCTTTTTAAATAAGGCCCTAGTGATTTATCCACCTTCAAGGATTCCAGTCCCACCAGTGCTTCCTCTCTCACTAGGCGTATTGTATCTAATATTTCACACTCATCCTCTTTAAGTAGAATGCCTGAATCATTCCTCTCCTTAGTGAAGGCAGAGACACAGTACCCACTGAGAATCCTGCCCACATCTTCTGAACCAACCCACAAGTTACCATGTACATATCTGATAGGCCCTACTTTTTCCTTAGTTATTCCCTTGCTCTTAACGTATTGGTAAAATATCATAGGATTTTCTTTGATTTCAGCTGCCAATATTTTTTCATCTCCTCTCTTTGCTTTCCTAATCTCCATTTTTACTTCACCCCTGAACTTTCTATACGCCGCCAGGCTTTCTACAGTATTAAGTCTTTTGTGACTGCCATAAGCTTTCTTTGTCTGCCATGTCTTGACCTATATGCTTCTGGATAACTAGAGGGTTCTAGATTTGGCAGTACCACCCTCTTTCTTTGTGGGGTCATGTCTACACTGTGCCTGTGAAATTTTGCATTTGAATGTCTCCCACTGCTTTGACACAGATTTTCCTTTGCATCCAGTCCACTCTCACCAGTTCATAGATCATAGATCATAGATCATAGAATTTACAGTGCAGAAGGAGGCCATTTGGCCCATCGAGTCTGCACCGTCTCTTGGAAAGAGCACCCTCCCCAAGGTCAACACCTCCACCCTATCCCCATAACCCAGTAACCCCACCCAACACTAGGGGCAATTTTGGACACTAAGGGCAATTTATCATGGCCAATCCACCTAACATGCACATCTTTGGACTGTGGGAGGAAACCGGAGCACCCGGAGGAAACCCACGCACACACGGGGAGGATGTGCAGACTCCGCACAGACAGTGACCCAAGCCGGTATCGAACCTGGGACCCTGGAGCTCTGAAGCAATTGTGCTATCCACAATGCTACCGTGCTGCCCTAATTCATCTCTCAGCTTTGTAAAATTTGTCTTCCCCCAATTTAGAACTTTTGCTCCTCTTCTATCTTTGTCCTTTTGAATGAAATGAAATGAAAATCGCTTATTGTCACAAGTAGGCTTCAAATGAAGTTACTGTGAAAAGCCCCTAGTCGCCACATTCCGGCGCCTGTTCGGGGAGGCTGATACGGGAATTGAACCGTGCTGCTGGCCTGCCTTGGTCTGCTTTCAAAGCCAGCGATTTAGCCCTGTGCTAAACAGCCCCTTTTCCATAACATTGCTAAATCTAACGATATTATGGTCATATTATGGGGGAGGCAGTGGCGTAGTGGTACTGTTGCTGGACTAATAATTCAGAGACCCAGGGTAATAATGCTCTGGGAGCCAGGGTTCGAATCCCACCATAGCATATGGTACAAAAAAACATCTGATCCTGCCCGACAGAGACCACCCCCCCATGCCCGATCCTCCTCAAGGATAACCACCAACATGGATATGTGCACCCCCACACAGGGTCCCCCTCCCACCTAAACCATCCCAATGGAAACCACAACCACAGATAACCTGCCTCCCCTTCCAGGGAACCCTCCCATCCCAAACCTCCCCAATAGAAGCACACTCTAGGAGGCAGTGCCAGGGAGTAGTGCCATGGTACTGCCCAAAGCTGTGAAAGGAAGCTTGCTGTGTTAACGGATGTTTTTTAAATAATTCATGCAGCACTAATCCAGTAATGGAAACCCTTAGGCTTATGTCAACAGAGTGAAATAGCAAGCAATTTTTTTATAACACTGCAGACAATTCTTTCCCAAGACTTAAAAGGCAGGGATTTTAAATGTCGTAACAGGTCCCTTGGACAGGTCCTCTTGATAAATTTGATAATTCCCTGCTTCTGACAATTTTGACAGTTGGCTTTGACAGGTCTGCTGACAGCACCAATAAGCTTGACAATAACTACCCCCATAACCAGTTCCAATGTCACAGTAACCTGAATCCCACCCTTATCTCTCAAGTCGAGCATTCATTAGCTCTAACTTCCTATGTCTAAGCTCACTAGTATGTGGCACTGGTAGTAATCCAGAGATTACTATCTCTGAGGTACCTAAAATCTGCTTTCACAACCTCACCCATTTTGCTACCTATATCGTGTTACCAATGTGAACCATAACCTCTAGCTGTTAACTTTCCCCCTTAATAACATCCAGAAGTCACTCTGGGCTATCCTTGACCCCTGCAGCAGAGAGACAACATACCATCCTGGAGTCATATCCACAGCTACAGAAATGCTTGTCTATTTCCCTAACTATTGAATCCCCTCTTCCGCTCTCATTCTTTCCCACCCATGAAGCTGAGCCACCTTTGGTGCCTATTTGACACTCCTCAAAGGAACCATCACTCTCACCAGTGTCCAAAATGGAAAACAGGTTTGCGAGCAAGATAGACTCAAAAGACTGCTGCACTACCTGCCAGCTTCTCCTAGACTCTCTGATGGTCACCCATTCCCTATCCGCCTGCACACTCCTATCCTGCGGTGTGACCACCTCCCTAAACATACTATCCATCTAGTCCTCCGCATTGAGAATGCGCCATAATGACTGCAGCTCAAGTTCCAAACTCAAAATTCAGGTTTCTACCACTGATGACACCTCCTGAACATGTGCCTGTCTAGGCCATGTGAAGTGTTCACGACTTCCCATATGCCACAGGATGGGCATTCTGTATGTCCAATCTGCTCCACCAAATCTTAAGCTTACTTTTCAACTGTTCATTACGACCTGGAGACGAGACAGTGAAATAGACTTGCTCACCAATCAGCTTGTTCTCTTATTCCAACTGCTGAAAACTGATACAAAATCTATCAGATGGAACACTTCTTTTGTCCTATGCACCAGGGTCCCTCATTGGCCAAATTTCCGCCTCTCACTCAAGCAGAATTTCCTGTCTCCTCCTGTCGGAAAGTCATTTGGTAATACTTATTTGAATTATGGACAGAGATGTCCTGTTTGAACTTGTAAATCTCTACAAGAAGAAAAAGTCAGAGGAATTTCAAACTTCTGAGCCAGATAGTTGCAGGGGAAATTTGCATACCTCCGTTGTGGTCACCCTAACTTGAAGGTGGTTTGTGGAGGAGCTGTTGTCAAGTGACACTTAAACCCGAAACACTTCTTCAGTGTTTCCCTCCCTACCCCTTCCTCTAACCAAAAAAAAACAACCGCTGTAAAGATCAAGAGGAAGGCTCGAGGGCAGTTAGAAGTAGAAAGAAGTTGAACCGTGATGTCACAGCCTGCAGGTAAGGGATTGGCTGGTGACTGGTAAGTAGTTATTCTTTTATTTTCCCTCGGGTGTTATCGTGCGGGGAGCAGAGATTGCTGAGTGAGTGCTTGCTGAGAAGGGGCGTGAACAACAGGTAAGCTCTTTCTTTCTTTTTCTTTTTTTATCTAGAGGGGATGGCAGGGAAGGTAGTGCAATGTTCCTCCTGCAGAATGTTTGAGGTGAGGGACGCCGTCAGTGTCCCTGCTGATTTCATCTGTGGGAAGTGCACCCATCTCCAGCTCCTCAGAAACCGCGTTAGGGAGCTGGAGCTGGATGAACTTCGGAGCATTCGGGAGGCAGAGGTGGTCATAGATAGAAGCTTCAGGGATGTAGTTACTCCGAAGAATAAAGATAGATGGGTGACGGTGAGAGGGGCTGGGAGGAAGCAGTCAGTACAGGGATCCCCTGTGGTTGTTCCCCTTAGTAACAAGTATACCGCTTTGGATACTGTTGGGGACGACGACTTACCAGGGGTAAGCCATGGGGTACAGGTCTCTGGCACAGAGTCTGTCCCTGTTGCTCAGAAGGGAAGGGGGGAGGGGAGTAGAGCATTAGTCATTGGAGACTTCATAGTTAGGGGGATAGATAGGAGATTCTGTGGGAACGAGAGAGACTCGCGGTTAGTGTGTTGCCTCCCAGGTGCCAGGGTGCGTGATGTCTCGGATCATGTTTTCGGGATCCTTAAGGGGGAGGGGGAGCAGCCCCAAGTCGTGGTCCACATAGGTACCAACAACATAGGTAGGAAAAGGGATAGGGATGTAAGGCAGGAATTCAGGGAGCTAGGGTGGGAACTTGGATCTAGGACAAACAGAGTTATTATCTCTGGGTTGTTACCCATGCCACGTGATAGCGAGACGAGGAATAGGGAGAGAGAGGAGTTGGAACATGTGGCTACAGAGATGGTGCAGGAGGGAGGGTTTCAGATTTCTGGATAATTGGGGCTCATTCTGGGGTCGGTGGGACCTCTACAAACGGGATGGTCTACACCTGGACCAAAAGCTACCAATATCCTGGGAGGGAAATTTGCTAATGCTCTTCGGGAGGGTTTAAACTAGTTCAGCAGGGGCTTGGGAGTCTGAATTGTAGCTCCAGTATACAGGAGGTTGAGAGTAGTGAGGTCATGAGAAAGGTTTCAAAGTTGCAGGAGTGTACCGGCAGGCAGGAAGGTGGTTTAAAGTGTGTCTTCTTCAATGCCAGGAGCATCCGGAATAAGGTGGGTGAACTTGTGGCATGGGTTGGTACCTGGGACTTCGATGTTGTGGCCATTTCGGAGACATGGATAGAGCAGGGGCGGGATGGTTGTTGCAGGTGCCGGGATTTAGATATTTCAGTAAGCTCAGGGAAAGTGGTAAAAGAGGGGGAGGGGTGGCATTGTTAGTCAAGGACAGTGTTACGGTGGCAGAAAGGACGTTTGATGAGGACTCGTCTACTGAGATAGTATGGGCTGAGGTTAGAAACAGGAAAGGAGAGGTCACCCTGTTAGGGGTTTTCTATAGGCCTCCAAAAAGTTCCAGAGATGTAGAGGAAAGGATTGCAAAGATGATTCTGGATAGGAGCGAAAGCAACAGGGTAGGTGTCATGGGGGACTTTAACTTTCCAAATATTGACTGGAAACGCTATAGTTCGAGTACTTTAGATGGGTCTGTTTTTGTCCAATGTGTGCAGGAGGGTTTCCTGACACAGTATGTAGATAGGCCAATGAGAGGCGAGGCCATATTGGATTTGGTACTGGGTAATGAACCAGGACAGGTGTTAGATTTGGAGGTAGGTGAGCACTTTTGTGATAGTGACCACAATTCGATTACGTTTACTTTAGTGATGGAAAGGGATAGGTATATACCGCAGGGCAAGAGTTATATCTGGGGGAAAGGCAATTATGATGCGATGAGGCAAGACTTAGGATGCATCGTATGGAGAGGAAAACTGCAGGGGATGGGCACAATGGAAATGTGGAGCTTGTTCAAGGAACAGCTACTGCATGTCCTTGATAAGTATGTACCTGTCAGGCAGGGAGGAAGTGGTCGAGCAAGGGAACCGTAGTTTACTAAGGCAGTCGAAACACTTGTCAAGAGGAAGAAGGAGGCTTATGTAAAGATAAGACATGAAGGTTCAGTTAGGGCGCTCGAGAGTTACAAGTTAACTAGGAAGGACCTAAAGAGAGAGCTAAGAAGAGCCAGGAGGGGACATGAGAAGTCTTTGGCAGGTAGGATCAAGGATAACCCTAAAGCTTTCTATGGATATGTCAGGAATAAAAGAATGACTAGGGTAAGAGTAGGGCCAGTCAAGGACAGTAGTGGGAAATTGTGTTTGGAGTCCGAGGAGATAGGAGAGGTGCTAAATGAATATTTTTTGTCAGTATTCACACAGGAAAAAGACAATGTTGTCGGGAGAATACTGAGATTCAGGCTACTAGACTAGAAGGGCTTGAGGTTCATAAGGAGGAGGTGTTATCAATTCTGGAAAGTGTAAAAATAGATAAGTGCCCTGGGCCGGATGGGATTTATCCTAGGATTCTCTGGGAAGCTAGGGAGGAGATTGCTGAGCCTTTGGCTTTGATCTTTAAGTCATCGTTGTCTATAGGAATAGTGGCAGAAGACTGGAGGATAGCAAATGTTATCCCCTTGTTCAAGAAGGGGAGTAGAGACAACCCCGGTAACTATAGACCAGTGAGCCTTACTTCTACTGTGGGCAAAATCTTGGAAAGGTTTATAAGAGATAGGGTGTATAATCATCTGGAAAGGAATAATTTGATTAGAGATAGTCAACACGGTTTAGTGAAAGGTAGGTCGTGCCTCACAAACCTTATTGAGTTCTTTGAGAAGGTGACCAAACAGATGGATGAGGGTAAAGCAGTTGATGTGGTGTATATGGATTTCAGTAAAGCGTTTGATAAGGTTCCCCACGGTAGGCTACTGCAGAAAATACGGAGGCATGGGATTCAGGGTGATTTAGCAGTTTGGATCAGAAATTGGTTAGCTGGAAGAAGACAAAGGGTGGTGGTTGATGGGAAATGTTCAGACTGGAGTCCAGTTACTAGTGGTGTACCACAAGGATCTGTTTTGGGGCCACTGCTGTTTGTCATTTTTATAAATGACCTGGAGGAGGGCGTAGAAGGATGGGTGAGTAAATTTGCAGATGACACTAAAGTCGGTGGAGTTGTGGACAGTGCGGAAGGATGTTACAAATGACAGAGGGACATAGATAAGCTGCAGAGCTGGGCTGAGAGGTGGCAAATGGAGTTTAATGCAGAAAAGTATGAGGTGATTCATTTTGGAAGGAACAACAGGAAGACAGAGTACTGGGCTAATGGTAAGATTCTTGGTAGTGTGGATGAGCAGAGAGATCTCGGTGTCCATGTACATAGATCCCTGAAAGTTGCCACCCAGGTTGAGAGAGTTGTCAAGAAGGCGTACGGTGTGTTAGCTTTTATTGGTGGAGGGATTGAGTTTCGGAGCCATGAGGTCATGTTGCAGCTGTACAAAACTCTGGTGTGGCCGCATTTGGAGTATTGTGTGCAATTTTGGTCGCCGCATTATAGGAAGGATGTGGAAGCATTGGAAAGGGTGCAGAGGAGATTTACCAGAATGTTGCCTGGTATGAGGGAAGATCTTATGAGGGAAGGCTGAGGGACTTGAGGCAGTTTTCGTTAGAGAGAAGAAGGTTAAGAGGTGACTTAATTGAGGCATACAAGATGATCAGAGGATTAGATAGGGTGGACAGTGAGAGCCTTTTTCCTCGGATGGTGATGTCCAGCACGAGGGGACATAGCTTTAAATTGAGGGGAGATAGATATAGGACAGATGTCATAGGTAGGTTCTTTACTCAGAGAGTAGTAAGGGTGTGGAATGCCCTGCCTTCAACAGTAGTGGACTCGCCAACATTAAGGGCATTCAAATGGTCATTGGATAGACATATGGGTGATAAGGGAATAGTGTAGATGGTCTTTAGAATGGTTTCACAGGTCGGCGCAACATCGAGGGCCGAATGGACTGTACTGCGCTGTAATGTTCTATGTTCTATGTGACTCCAGATGGTATATACCAATTCAAAGTTATGCCATTTGGCATGAAAAACGCCCCAGCCACATTTCAATGGTTAACTAACAAAGTTGTTTCAGGATTACCCAATTTTGCGGTATACATCGACGATCCGGTAATTTTCAGCCAACCATGGAGGGCTGAAGGGCCTGTACTGCGCTGTAATGTTCTGTGTTCTATGGTCTCCTGCAGTGTTCATCAAGCTGAACGGAAACAATGTATAATATATGGTGAATGAGTAATGCCCGGTAAACGTTACCTACTTAGAATCACATAAAGCTTTGGCTAAGGTAACACTCATGGGGCTTCTGTGCAGCATTTGATTCCAGAGGAAATACATTGAGCTGGATTAAGAACTGACTGGCAGTTCAAGATGGATTTGGGACAGTTTGAAGATTGGCCTTCAGTGGTTCTCTATAGGGATCAGTGTCATGACTGTTGCTCTTTACCATTGTTATTAAAGGTCTGGATGTCAGCATTAGGATAATGAACTGCAAATTTGCAGAAGATGCAAAGATTTGTTTTGAGTGTTAGGTCTGTAGATGATGTTTGACTATTTCAGGTGGATTCTAATGTGTTGGGAGATTGGACTCATGGTTGGAAAATTATGTTTCATTTGGATAAATGCAACATTTTATGTGAGTGGGGAGAATGCTCAACATTCATACATCCTTAGTGAAGTTGTATAAATCTCTAAATGTATGTGAACAACCCCGTGAAGGAATGGCTAAACTGAATAGAGTGTTGGGTGTTGGGGTGCATTCATGAGAAAATTGGCTATAAGACGATTCATCATATTTTGCTCATGGTTGGGCTTCATTTGGAAGACCTTACCCAATTTTGGTCTTTTCATACGGTGAGTGTTATTGAGGTTTTGGAATGGGTACACAGAAAGATTGCCAGGCCAATCCCTAATTTAAAGAATTTCATGATGGGTTTAAGAGAGTTGGGATTCTATGATTTACTGCAGTTTAGATTTAGGTGTGATCCAATTGAGGTCTAATTAAATATTTTAGGTACGACCAATTATCACAAATTGTAAGTAATTAAATAGTTGACCACATTCTCCCCTCTTTGCTGTCATCCAGCTAAATGGAGTGGCACTTAACTGTTACCATTTTTATCCATTTAATCAGTGTTGCTGGCAATGATTCCTCTTCCTGCTCCCACACCTTTATTTCTGGGGTCTTGGCCCCGTCTTTTTTCTCATCTACATGCTGCCCCTCAGTAACATCATCCTAAAGCACAACATTCTCTAATGTACACTGACGACAGCCAGTTCCACCTCATCACCACCCCACACACCTCCTACATTGTTGGTATTAGCCTGCTTAACTGACATACTGGATACTCAACAGCATACTCCAGTTTTCTCCCAAAATCCAAAGATGTGCAGGCTGGGTGGATTGGCCATGCTGAAATGTCCTCGTGTTCAAATATGTGCAGATTAAGTGGGGTTACAATTGTCATAATATCCACTCATGTATATAATGAGATGCAGACAGGCAGTGATTGACACACAGGATGACCAGTAAGCACACAACACAGTGCAGCCAATCACCAGACAGGACACTACCACTATAAAGCCAGAGGGCACTAGGTTTCCCGCTCTCTCGGGACCCAGCCACTGAGACAATCAGAGTCCACGAGCTAGCAAGTGCAAACACCATGCGGTAGCTAGTAAGTCTGGTCAGGCTACTAATAGGTCTCCAGTCAGTTCAGTATAGTGTCGACCCACAGCTGAATATGTATATCAGTCCTATCGTTGAATAAAACAGTGTTGGATCTTCTCCAGTGTTAGACATCTGTTTCTAGCTTCCCTGCATCGAGTGCAGTCCACATCGAACCTACCTGCCTAACACATTATGGTACCGGAGTGATACTGATCTTGACGGACCTACCTCAAGTGAATCAGCATTGACCAGCAAGCAGCCATCCGGTGAAATGGAAAACATTCAGCGTCCTCCGCAGCTCCACATCTCTGGCAACCTCGGCGCCAATTGGAAAATCTTCAAGCAAAAGTTCCTCTTGTACATCGAGGCCTCCGACCTCGAAGCAACATCGGATGCCAGGAAGATCGCGCTATTTCTCTCCACCGCGGGGGACCACGCCATCCACATCTACAACTCCCTTACGTTCGCTGACGGCGAAGACAAAACGAAATTCAAAACAGTCCTGCTGAAGTTTGACAACCACTGCGACATTGAGGTGAATGAGAGCTTAGAACGGTACGTTTTCCAGCAGAGGCTTCAGGGTAAGGATGAACCTTTTCAGTCCTTCGTGACCCATCTCCGCATCCTAGCGCAGTCTTGACGGCTGCTTCCATGATCCAGGATCAGATCGTTTTCGGGGCCCACTCCAACTCCCTTCGGCAGCAGCACCTGAAAGTCAAACAGTTGACCCTCTCTGTCGCTATCGAGATGTGCGTTGTCCACGCGCATGCTAAGAATCGTTACTCCCACATCAGGGCGGCAGAAACTGCAAAGCTGGCCTCCCACGAGGCGGAACGGGTTCAGGCCATTGCACAAATGCAGGGCTTGAGCATCGAGGAGAGTGGCCGTTTCGCGTGCTTTTCCCGGGTCCCTGCGCATGCGCGCCACGACCGAGTGGACGACAAGCCCGTTAACCCGACTGCGCAGGTGCATACGTCGACCGACCGCACTGCGCATGCGCGATGGCGCACGGAACACACTGACGTCGGCGTCATGACATGTCCGCATTGTGGCTCCGCCCATTTAAAGCAGCAATATCTGGCAAAAGGACGCCGGTGTCTGCAGTGTGGCAAGTTTGGCCACTACGCAGCCCTTTGCAGATCTGCTCCACCGCTCAGCAGCCAGCGATCCCAGCTGCGGCGCAGATGTGTCTGCTCAATACAACAAGGCATGCCAGATTCCGATCCCGACGACCCAACAGACCCTGATGCTGAGTGCCTCAAGTCCCCATACCAGGTGGGCATCATAACTACACATGCGCTGCCTTCCACCACAACGGCGAAACGCCTCTCGATCCTCAGAGTGGATCCCAACGATGAGTGGTGTGCTATCCTCACAGTTAACAAGACTCACATCCGATTTAAACTGGACACCGGCGCATCAGCGAACCTCATCTCAAAATCCGACCTCGACACCATCCGTGCCAGACCAAGCATTCTTCCACCGATCTACCAGTAGTCCTGCCGGCCCATGCGACCACCGCGATGGCAGCGATCCCGCCTATCCACGTGCAGGCGGCTCCTGATCCACCTCTGCGGCGATCGACAAGAATTTGTCGCCCACCACAAAGACTGAATCTGTAGACTGAACTTTTGTACATTTCGTGACTTCATCGATTTAACCTCTGTAAATATTGTTTCGTTTGCCATGTATCTGCACTATCGACACCTTCCTATGTATATACGTTCATTTAGACACTTTCTGTATATAGTCAGGCATATATATATATACGCACGCACACCTGACTATTTACTTATCTAAATAAAAAGGGGGAAGATGTCATAATATCCACTCATGTATATAATGAGATGCAGACAGGCAGTGATTGACACACAGGATGACCAGTAAGCACACAACACAGTGCAGCCAATCACCAGACAGGACACTACCACTATAAAGCCAGAGAGCACTAGGTTTCCCGCTCTCTCGGGACCCAACCACTGAGACAATCAGAGTCCACAAGCTAGCACAGTGCAAACATCATGCGGTAGCTAGTAAGTCTGGGTCAGGCTAGTACAAGGTCTCCAGTCAGTTCAGTATAGTGTCGACCCGCAGCTGAACATATATATCAGTTCTATCGTTGAATAAAACAGTGTTGGATCTTCTCCAGGTGTTAGACGTCTGTTTCTAGCTTCCCTGCATCGAGTGCAGTCCACATCGAACCTACCTGCCTAACACATCAACAATGTTGCGGGCATAGGGAGGGGGAGTGGGCTTAGGTAGAGTGCTCTTTCGGAGGGTCAATGCAGACTCGATGGGCCGAATGACCTCCTTCTGCACTATGGGGATTCTACGGCTCTACGGCCTTTTAATTTAACACACTATAGATCCATGATTTTGGTCAAACATTGGTGATCATGCCTTCCGTTGCCTTGATGCTATGTTCTGGAATTCCTTCCCTAACACTTTCTGTCTCTTTATCTCATTTTTCCCTCATACGACCTTCGTGAAAACCTACTTAATGACCAAGCTTTTGATCATCTGCCCTAATGTATTATGTGGTTGGTGTCGTACTTTGTTTTTTGGCTCTCCTGTGAACTGCCTTGGGATGCGGGGATGATTTTCTATGTGCATTCGCCGTCAGTGAGAACAGTGACACAGGCGGAAAATCGGGAGAGAATCAGGAAATGCGATTCTCTCCGGAGAGATTGTGCTTCCCAATTTTCCCCACCCCTCGCCAGTGACATCACGGGGTTGATGCCCACAAAGGGCGAGAACCTCAATTTAATGGATTTAAATATCGCTACACAATTCCGCCACATGACCTCCCGTCACTGAATATTCAAAGCTTGCCGATGTAACGTCATGTGGGCAAGGTTGACAACAGCTTTTTAAAAATGAGATTCAGTTGAGGGGTGCCTCTGGGGGATGGGCGGGGAGCGCAATTGTAAGTATAACCCCGGGAGATGGACATGCCTGGGGAGTGTCCTGGCACAGGCTGGCATTGTCAGTTGGCAAGGCAGGCCCTTGTGGGAGCCCCATGGAGGGGTTTCCAGTTTGGGGGGGGGGGGGGGGCAGTGAGGGATGGAACGTGCAAGCATAGGGCAGTGAGGAGGGGAAGTGGCTCCGATACCTTTATGATGGGGGATGGTGTTCCACTTCAGTTTTGATCGCAGCAATGTTCAAAGATGGTGCCTTGACATCTGTGGAGGTGAATCCGGCTCTATCAGGCCTCAACCCAGCAGTGACATAAACCACGGGCACTCTTTTGTTTTCTTATAGAGGCTGAAGGTCATGAGTGAAAACTGGTCTGTGCAGCTGAGTCTGTTACTTTGAAAAAACGTGGTCAGATTCCGCCCAGTGTTTTTGTATCAGGCCAGATAGTTCGATGTCAGGATGTAGTTCTTTACACAAGAAATAGCAGGCCTCTGGGCAGAGTGTGCCAATTCGCTGAATTCCTTGAGGTGAGACCTGGCCCTGTGTCTGGTTGGAGCCACATCACCTCTTAGAAAAACGTGACACTTCAAGGTGATCTCATAGTGAGACAGTTTTAATCACCTAATTTGGTGGGAAAAGAATTTTCCCTTCAAACATCCTGGCCTTTAATCAGTTTTTCACATCTCCCAGGAGATCCTTGATTTTGGGAGAAGTGGGTGGAGAGTATTTATTATGATTCACAAAGTATTGCAATTGTGCGGGGCAGATTGGATGAATCAAATATGTTTTACCTGTCTGCCATTGTTAACAAGTTCATGCTATATTTGCATAGAGCTTTGATCCTCCGGTTATGTTTCTTCTTGAGGACTTCAAGATGAAAGAATGTTGAACAGAATATTTAATTGTATTCTGCAGCTGTTGCTGATTTGATTGTTCTCCTTCTGTTTGCTTCGTGGTTTTAAACTTAAAAGCTGATTTGTTGCTGAGTTCACTCATCATAAATTAGAGAGGTCCTGAGAAGGTATTTAGGGTAAATGCGCTGAATAAAAGCAATTCACCAACATCTGTTTCGTGATCCTGGGTGTGAATGAAAGCTAACCTGGATTCAGCATGGGAGAGAGATCTTGAGCACAAGAGCTGAAATGATCTTGATTTAAAAAGGAGTAAAGATCTAAAAATGAGCTAATGACAGCTGAGGTGAAATGGCTGATCATTACTCACAGCTAGAACAGCTGTGGGTGTACTGGGAGTGGCACTTTAGTGATGATCAAAAAAAAATTGTTATTTCAGCCTTTTTGCTTGTAATTTTTTTATTCTTTGTCAGTGAATCTTATTTCAGTGACCTTTTCCCTCAAAAAAATTTTTTTGCAAGTTGTAACCAGAGGAGATGAATTCCAAAAACGTTGATCAAACAAATGCACGTTTAACATGAATGAGGAACTGAGGTAGGAAAAAGCAGACACTGCAACAACAAAAAAATGCAAAGAAAAGACTATAATCTGAGACAGAAGGCTGCATTCTTCTGCCCCGCCCGCCGCAAGATCGCCACGGGCGAGGCGCGGACAATGGGAGAAGTCCATTGACCTCGGGCGGGATTCTCTGGTTGCTGGGCGGAGAATCCTGCCCAGAGAGATAAACACGTCAAAGTTGCCAACAAGTTGGTGAACTGGCTTAGCTTTTGTGGTGGCTCGAGGCAACACGAGGGAGACTTCCACTATAACTGAACAAGGGCTTACTGGTAATAAAGGTAAACTATCCACAAGCGCACAGTCACTGAACAGCTTTTAACTCTGTGGCTCCAGGGTTCACTCTGCCTGGGACCCCGTTCCCAAGCCCCGTGCTTTTTCTCCATTGATCGGGGTTCACATGCTCCTGTGCATTAGCCTCCGAACTCTTCACGTG
Source organism: Scyliorhinus torazame (assembly GCF_047496885.1). Taxonomy (NCBI): domain Eukaryota; kingdom Metazoa; phylum Chordata; class Chondrichthyes; order Carcharhiniformes; family Scyliorhinidae; genus Scyliorhinus; species Scyliorhinus torazame. Next base: position 64,639,674 of record NC_092719.1, read on the forward strand.
AACTGCGATGGCCCCCCTCTTAAAGGGGCCGCACTACCATAACCCTCCACCCTTTCGTCACTCAATAACATATTTACAGAACAGACTGCATGAATTTACTAAATACAACAAAATGTTTGAGGAAACGCAAGGGGAGAGATTCCATAACAGTTCATCACAGCATTATTCTGTCGGAGGATTTTCTCGGTCTCGTAGACCACCTTAGTCCCCCAACCGACGCCTGCAACTCTGAGGTAGCAACGTTGTCATCCGTGGAAGATTGTCTCTGAGATTCGAGCACTATTGCAGGGGCATCCCCATCTCCAGCTCCCACCTGGGTCGTCAACACTACCTCCTCAGAACTCTTAGGTTCCCTCTGTTCTTTCTGGCTTAGCCATAGTACATTGATGCTGTCTGCTGGACCCAACTGTTCCGAAATTGGGGTTGTCCCTCCCCGCCGGTAGCGGTTTTCCATATGTAGCGAAGAATGGCTGGAAAATGGATTCGGCACCAGTTGTGCTCCGGCCCCCTGCCGACAGCAGCAGCGAGCTACACACCCCATGCAAATGCGAACACCATGCAAATATTTGCATCCATTTGCATCTGATTAACAGGCTGGAAGCCTGAATCTTCAGCTCCCATGATGCTCCAGCCCTCTCAGCCGGGAATCAGGTGGGCATGAATTGGTTGAAGTATATTCAAGCATATCCCTGATGCGGGGGACCCTGCATTGGGTGAAGGGGTGTCAGTGCATGATGGAGGTGACCCCAAAGTCCATCGGAAGGACCTCTTTCCACCCCCACACCCACCCTCCCACAACACAAATCCTTCTCCCCCTGTGAGGACTATCTCAGTTGGGGCTGTTTTTCTCACTTTAACCATGTTTAATCTGTACATTTCGGGTTCTTCAGCTGAATCCCTTTCCACTTTATTCACTGGGATCATAACTTGTTTTTGTTTTGATTTGGTGCGCCCTGGCTGGCACAGCAATCTGCCTGGTTTTGGCCCTTCTTATTGCACCGAAAACAATACACTCTCCGCAGCGGCAAGCTACTTGGAGGTGGTCTCCCCCACATCGATAGCAATCATCTTGACATCTGGGCTGGTGACCCATTTCCTCCCTGACCATTGACTACGTTCCTGTTCCTGAGCTTGTGGCTGAATTTCCTTTGTGTCTGCCGACCTGAGGGCAATCACCAATTGGTCAATTTACTTTGTGTCGGGAGCCTCTGGGGACATCAACTTCCATATGACCTTAGAGGCCTGGGCCCACAAAAACCTTTTGTTTATCCTCCCCTGTTATTTTGTTTGCTGTAAAAAAGCCTCTTAATATACTGGTCGAATGGGGCAAACTTCCCTCGCTATTTTATGATGTAGTCGATGCTTTTCGATTTCCCTGTTTGTTTTGGAGGCTTCTCCCTTTTCCCTCAAATTCTGAACTGTTGAGGATTTGCGAGCGAGCCAGGTTACACTCGTCATCAATGTGGCCGTTCGAAGCTAGTCAGGGAGACTTCTAGCAAAACAGAACAAGGGTTTACTGGTACCAAGTAAAGATAAACTTTTCACAAGCACAGAGTCACTTACCAGGTCTTCATCCTCTGGCTCCAGGGTCCATCCTGCCCAGGACTCCGCTCCCAGAGCCCCACCTATTTTCCCCTTTGGTTGGACTCCTGTGCATCCTCATTTCTATAAACACTGTTAGCAAGGGAGGATTACTGATGGAAGTTCAGAGTCAAAAGATTGCACCCTTTAATAGTCCTTTGAGTACTTTTCTCACAGAGGTCAAGTGCACGGTATAGGGGAATTCCTTGTCAGTCTGCTTATTTTTTTTCACCGATGACATTTTCATGTGCATCATGCTGGGAGGTGCATGTCCGGGGGTGGTAAAGGTGCAGGGTATCATTAAGCTGGTTCCCCTGAAACTAATTGACACTTGTAACCACGTTACCTCCACACCTGTGTCATCATTGGCATCTGTCTCCATTAGTTAAACCACAGCCTGACTCCACAGAAAGAATGACCACCCACAGGCCCCATGTGAGCCAAAAGGCCTGTGTTTTTTTCTTTTCATGGCTGCCAGCTGAGCTTCTTCCATTGCACCATATTATGTGTAATCATTGGGGGCAATCCAGGTTATATAATTAAATTTGTCAGTTTACACAAAATTGGTAGAGACAGGCGGACAGCTCCTGTGGGAATTATTGTTTTAATGAGACACCTGTAGCACTTGGCTCCATGATCCTGGACCACAACATTGGAAGGTTGAGGGAAAGATCAGTGAGCTGACCTTGATTACTGTGAGTGTTTGTTCCTGTGCCTGTAGTAATACTGAACTTCATGAATAATCAGTCAGGAACCAGGCTAACAAATATTAAAGGTGAGCGATTAGGTTAATTCATATTGAAGGTGAAAAACCAGAGATATTATTACACATGTACAGGGTCCTGAAAGCTGGCTTGTAAACTAAGAATGCCAATCAATAAGTAAACCGGGAGTATTTATTTCTTAACTTATTCGCTGAAAATCAGAATAATCAGTACACACTAATAATAATAATCACTTATTGTCACAAGTAGGCTTCAATGAAGTTACTGTGAAAAGCCCCTAGTCGCCACATTCCGGCGCCTGTTTGGGGATGCCGGTACGGGAATTGAATCCGCGCTGCTGACCTTGGGCGGGATTCTCGTCTACCAGGCGGGGCTGGCTGTACCGGCGCGGAGGAGTGGCGTGAACCATTCCGGCGTCAGGCTGCCCAGATCCTCCGCACCTTCAGGGGCTAAGCCGGCGCCAGTGCGAGTTGCCGCATACGCGGGAACGCCAGGTGTGCTGGTGTCATCCCAGCACATGCGCAGGGGGGTTCTTCTCCGCGCCGGTCATGGCGGAGGTTGACAGCAGCCGGCGCGGAGGGAAGAGTTCCCCCATGGCACAGGCCCACCCGCGGATCGGTGGGATAGGCCACCGTGGGGGCACCCCCTGGGGCCATATCCCCCCCGCACCCCCCCCCCCCCCCCCCCCCGAGGACTCTGTAGGCCGCCCGCAGAGCCAGGTCCCGCCGGTACGGACCTGGTTTGATTTACACCTGTGGCACCGGCCCAAAACGGGCGGCCGCTCGGCCCATCGCAGGGTGGAGAATCGCCGGGGGGGCTGTTGCCAGAGGCTGCCGACCGGCGCGATTCCCGTCCCCCCGCCAAAACCCCGGCGCCGGACAATTCGGCCATCGGGGCGGCGGGGCGGGATTCATGTCACCCCCCGGCAATTCTCCGACCCAACCGGGGGGGGTCGGAGAATCCCGCCCCTTGTTCTGCATTACAAGCCAGCTGTCTTAGCCCACTGTGCTAAACCAGTCCCTACTAGTTATTTCTTGTTTAAGGTCTTATGCCAGAATACAAAATTTAACTCTTTTGGTAACTTGAGCATGTAGCCTGAAGCCTTAGTTACTTGATGAGGGGTAGTAGCAGGATAGAGCAGTGTCAGTTTCATAGTCTCACACCAGGTGGAACTCTCAGCTTGCACAAAACTCAGCAAATGCTTGATCAAGGCCCCACCTCTCGCCGAGCAGTGGTGAAACTCTTTTGGGTTCACTTGCACTGAGAAAAACATCTGTTTATGACCCTGTGCCATGTATTTAAATTCAAACCTCAAAAATGACAGCTGCCTTCTATGTCCTGTTCTCTGCAGTGTGGCTGCAGGCATGGGTGGCGATGACTGTGGTAAGATGGCAATTCTTTATGCATCATGAATTTTCTTTCAATTTAACAAGCTGTCGCTCTTGATCACCTCAGTGCTTCTGACAATCCTGGAAATATATTTATCTGGAAATGGTTCTTCATAATCTGGTCCATTGGAAGATTTAGTGGTACCCCCTGCACCTTAAATTACAGTTCAGTCGGCCCCACGTTAAAACTAGCATTGGCTCAGGATTTCCATGAGACTTGCGTCATTGTGAAGGAGACATTTACATTGCTCTGCAAATTTTATGACACACAAATAATAGCACACATGACATATGGCACTTAGATTATGCTGTAATTTCCCATGTCTTTTGTCCACTCTTTATCCTTCATCAAAACCATGAACTATTAATTATAAGAGTACAAAATACAGTGAATGCTGGAAATCTGAAATAAAACAGAGAATACTGAAAATACCCAGTGCATCAAACTGCACCTGTGAAGTGAGAAACAGAGTTAAAGTTCCAGGTCGATGACCTATCCTCAGAAATTTGCAGAATGGGCTGGATGAATCAATAAGTCAGAAATAATTGCTCCCATTAAAATCAACTCTACTTGTAAATTCACTGACTAAACGCTGCCATATGGTTGGCTCAGGTACGACCAGCACATTGGGCAAAAAGACAATCGGTGGATTTATACAAACAACAATCTGTGGCCTCCAACGCTGCCATCATCTTTCAATCTGTTGCCGCCCCTTGTAGAATCTGACCATTGATGAGGCCTTGCTAATTCTATGATTAGCTTGAGATAGTCGGGATATAGTTTTTCTTGAAACTATATATGAAGAACTATTTTACAAAAACCTCAGGTTAGCACATGGTTTTCAGGAGACAGACTGTTCCATACCTTGTTCTCTTGGATCCCCCTAGTCATCTGACTCTTACTGTCATGAATACATCAACAACAAGCTCATTGTCTCATTAACATAACTATTAACCCATTACTCTACAATTTATTTCACCCATATTTCTTGATCCTCCCCAGAAACCTGCTCCTGAGCCTGCCCAGCACCAACAGGTTCAGGCAGTAGGCGATCAAGGGGGCTATGTTATTCTCTATGTCTGAATAAAGATTGTAGACTTCCAGTTAACACAAATACGTTATTCAGTGGGTTTGTTCTGTTTCCAGAGCTTAACTAGATATAATTCAGTCAAGAGGTATGACCAGGGAAGCTAAGGTAAACTGCCTATGCTGAGCTGTCTCTGTCTGCTGCTGCTCACTAGCCCTGTGCTTCTGAAAGAGGCGGAGCCTCCCTTGGGCTGGACCCTTTATACCCAACTCTGATGCTGCCCTCTAGTGAGGCTGTGGCTGTTACATCTGTCTGTAGTCCCTGGTGTATGTGCAAATGTATGTACAGATGTACAGATCACTACAGGGGCCATCTTCAAACTGTCTGACCCTTTACCGTGGCTATATTCACAGCTGAGTGTCCCTGAAGAGGGAGCACATGATGTATGTCTGCACAATCAACACCTTCCATGCACAGTGGGCACCAAGGGGACTGGAATGTTTCATCAACCACATAATCACATTTTGAATTAATGATTTAAGTTCAGATAGATGGGTGTGTGCAAGCTGTCAATCACTGCGTGATAAAATTAATTTCACATTGTTATGAATGAAAGCCTTGCAAATCAAAGATCTGAGGGAATTTAAACACAGGTGATATGGTTTTCCCCTTCTAGGAATTTACAAGTGCTGTGTCCTCTGCCTGAGCCAGTGGCTGTACTGCCCATGAAGGTCATTCATATTGTTAGGTTTGGTCACTAATGTTTGAAGGAAATACAAATTCTTTATAGCATTGTTTAAGATATAGAGCACAGAAAGAGGCTTTGCAATCCAGTCAGTCCATACTTGTGCATATGCTCCACTCAACCTCCTCTTATCTTTTCTAATCTAAATCTATCACCACAACTCTCTATTCCTTTCTCCCTTCTATGCTTGTCCAACATATACTTAAATGCATTTATATTATTTACTTCAAGCACTCCATGTAACAGCCACATTTTCATTATTCTGCAGGTAAAAGTTTCTTCTTAATTCCGTGTTGAATTTTCTTGGTGACTGTCATATATTGATGGCCACTAGTTATGCACTTCCCTACAAAAGGAAACATTCAATAAAAATTTGGAATTGAAAGTCTAATGATAACCATGAAACCATTGCCAATTGTCATTCAAAACCCATCTGGTTCACTAATGTACTTTAGGGAAGGAAATTTGCTGCCCTTACCTTGTCTGGCCCACATGTGACTCCAGATCCACAGAAATGTGATTGACTCTTTAAATGGCCTAGCAATCCATACAGTCCAGGAGCTGAGGCAATTAGGGATGTGCAATAAGCGCTTGCCCAGGCAGCAACAAACACATCCTATCATAATATCCATGCATGTATATAATGAAGTGCAGACAGGCAGTGATTGACACACAGGATGACCAGTAAGCACACAACACAGTGCAGCCAATCATCGGACACGACACCACCAAAGCCAGAGGGCACTAGGTTTCCTGCTCTCTCTGGACCCAGCCACTGAGACAGTCAGAGTCCACGAGCTAGCACAGTGCAAACACCATGCGGTCGGCAGTAAGTCTGGTCAGGCTAGCACAAGGTCTCCAGTCAGCTCAGTATCGTGTCGACCCACAGTTAAATATGTATGTTAGTTCTATCGTTCAATAAAACCGTGTTGGATCTTCTACAGTGTTAGAGGTCTGTTTCTCGCATCGCTGAATCTGTTTCTCGCATCGCTGCATCAAGTGCAGTCCACACCGAACCGACCTGCCTAACACATCACATCCCATGTTAGAATGAAACAAAACCTTTCAGAACTTTAAAAATCTCTATTAGTTCACTCCTCAGCCTTCTTTTCTCATGAGAAAAGAGACCAAGTTACTGTTGCAATCCTGTCACAATGAAATGCATTTTCTAGATGTAAGTGGGAGCAGCTGTTGCCCATTGTGGAAAGGTTAGGGCATTATTCAGAAGCATATTTAAGAAGCGGTTTCCACCTGTGCTGGGGGAGGAATGAGTCTAGTTGCTTTGGGTTTTGGGAATAAACCTTTGCTAAAGAAAGACTGACACCTCCTTCCCCCTTTGCTCATTGAATAAGCAATGAATTACAGAAACCCAATGTGTAAACCCTTTCCTGACATGTACACTCACACTTTTCTGGTGTAATTCATGTAAATCTTCTTTGCACCCTCATCAGTGCCTCTCTCTCCTTTTCTAATATGGCAGCCAGAATTGCAAACAGTATTCTTTATGTGTGGTCTAACCAAGGCTTGATAGAGGTTTATCATAACTTCCCTATTGTTCAATTGTATCCCTCTAGAAATTCAGCCTGTTCTTGGATTGTTTTTTTTCTTATATCCTTGCTAACTTGTAGCACAACCTTTCGTGATTGTCGTCTTTTTTTCATTTTAACTGTCTCATTAACATGAAGGGAATAATGAAAGGTAGCTTTTTTGCATTGAACTGTAGACACCCTTATCAATGCCATTGCTGATCCATCCAGAATTCTCCGGTTCCTCTGCAGTGAATGGGAGATTTAGCTGAACACCGCGGGCGGGATTCTCCGACCCCAGGCTGGGTCGGAGAATCGCCGGGGGGGGGGGGCGATTCACACGACGCCGCACCAATGCCGTTCCGCCGATTCTCCGGTGATCGGAGAATCGGCACCGGTCAGGGGCCGCTCTACGCAGCCCCCCTGGCAATTCTCCACGCACGTTGGGCCGAGTCCCGCCGGCGCCATTCACGTGTGGTCCTACCCGGCCGGACCTCGGCATTCAATCTGGGGGGCGGGGCGGCCTGGTGGGTGGGTGGGAAGGATGATCCGACCCCGGAGGGGGGCCTCCACCGTGGCCTGGCCCGCGATCGGGGCCTACCGATCAATGGGCCGGCTTCTCCTCGTGGGGGCCTATTTTACTCCGTGCCGGGCCCCTGTAGTTCTCCGCCATGTTGCGTCAGGGCTGGTGCGGAGAAGGCAACTAGCGCGCATGAGTGAATTCGTGCCAGCCGTAACACGTATGCGTGAATTAGTGCCAGCCGCAGCGAGCATGCGCAGACCCGCGCCGCCCGTTTGACAGCGGTATCGGCAGCTGGGGCTGCATGAGTCGCTCCAGTGCTGTGCTGGCTCTTGTGAGCCGCAGGATCGCTGATCCTGGGGGACTGTTGGCGCCGTCACAGGATCAGAGAATCCCGCCCCAAATTCTCCATCCTCGCTCGCAGCGGTAGTGAGGCAGACTTGCAACGGAGAAACCCAGCCACAATACAGCCAATCACTATTCCACTCACAAACCATGTCATCGCCCAGGAGACGCAAAAAGATAAGAATAAAAAGTCCATTGGGGCGAATAGTCCCGGAATTTATTTTCTCGGCTCCCTGACATGATCCTAACCAATCCAGGCAATTATTCTGGCCCTGTTTAATGTCAGACAGTGTCTATCCTTTGTACAATGTGCTCGCTATACCAGCCAGTAACTATCACTTGAAGGAATTCAACATAAGAGTCAATTCTGAGGTGCAATGTCCTGTGTTCAAATGTCAGACCATTTCTCAGGCATCTGAGGCAGGGCCCGGAACGAGGAATTTGGATCCTTGTTTATACTAACAAGTAGCCACATGGCTGCGTAAGGACCTTTATAAGAAATTGGGTAGCCCTGAACCAATTGCTACACTCAGGTTTTGGGACATACTGTGGTCAATAGCCACAACCAAACAGATAAGTAGAAGTTTTTTTTTTAAGCTGATGGGTAATCATTGAGTATTGGGATGTTTGTCGAACCTCTGCCTTTGAATCCTTGTTTAACTGTCCACCACCATCCACGACTGAATGTGACAGGACTGCTAAACTCTGATCTGGTCCATCGGTTCAGAGATCGCTTAGCTCCGTCTATAGCAGGATGTTTCTGCTGTGTTGTGGCATCACCAGATTCATATTCCTCATTGAACCAGGGTTGGCCCCTCGCTTAATTGTATTGTCAAAGTGAAGGAAATGCTGGACCTTGGGGCTACAGACTGTGGGAGAATACAGTTAAACTGCTGTTCATGGCCAACAGAGCATCATGGCTGCCCAGGTTTTAATTGCTAGAATGGTTCTGAATCTATCCCTTTTTAAAAATTAATTTTCACAGGATGTGGGTGCAATTGGCTAGGCCAGTGTTTGTTGCCCATCCCTAATTGCCCTTATCCCACCGTTTACCGTGCGTTCCTTGGGTGTTTCACGTGTCGCTAGTGCTAGCCCCTCATCGTTAGCGGAATCGGGGTGGGTGTGGCGCCAAATTTTCCATCGTGAAACACCACAGATCCTCTGTTGACGTCAGCACTTAGACGCAGAAACGGAGTATCCAGGTCCTTATCTCCACAAGAACCTTGTGGTGGTCCCTCCTATCAGTACTGTCATGGACAAATGCATTTGCCAGAAGTACATTGAAGAGGATGAGATCAAGTAGGTTTTGCCCCTCGTATTGGTTCCCTCATTAACCTACCAGTAACTCAGTTTAGTAGCTCTGATCCTTCTGTATTTGGACAGCTCAGTCAGTAGTGGTGTGACCAAGCCATTCTTGGAGACATTGAAGTCCCCCTCAGAGTTTCTTCCAATAGTGGGTCAACGCGGAAGAATACTGAATCATCACCAGAGCAAGGCTGTGTAGATGATCAACAGGAGGCTTGGCCTGGATATTACTGTCTAAAATTAATGTTGAGACCTCCTGGTCCATTCCCTCTCAACAGTGCCACCAACCTGGTGGGTCTGTCCTGCCGGTGGGCCAAGACGTACCTATGGATTGTCGTGGAGGAGTCTGGGACATTGGCTAATAGGTATGATGTGGTGAGTATGTCATGTCAGTTGCTTGACTGGACTGTGGGATTGCTCTCCCAATTGTGGCCCTGGTCCCCAAAGGAAAAAGACATTACTTGACAATTAGTCTTAGCCGGAAGAGGATTAAGGCATTCTTTGAGCTGCGGTTAATCCTTCACTTCTACCAGAGTTGCTCTTTCTCCCGTCTGGTGGTACGATTTACCAAAGAGGAAAATGAAAAATAGTGAACAAATTGGTTGTCAGCATCTTTAACATGGTACGCCTGTCGATGCACAATACGATGTCATGGCCTTCAGTTTAGTCCCAAATAAAGTTTCTTCCTTGTACTTTGAAGAGTACATTGCATTGGTAATGTGCTGAATAGCTTCCTTCTGTGCTGAATTGTCTACCATCCTGGGATACTTCAGCTTAACTGTTGGTTCCCTCCAACTTTACTTCACAGGAATTCCAAAGAAAAGTACTCAAACTGGAATCAGTTGTTCCCGAGACTGGCTGCAAGCCTTGAAAAAATGGAAATCATTTACAAATTATTTTTCAAAGGATGTTGGAGCATTAACTGAATAGCTGGCATATTATTCATCTATGTACCACAAACATCTTTATTACAGTATATTGTGATTTATTCTGAAAATGTGCTTATTATAAACATTGAAATATTCTCCAGCTTCAAGATGAATCTGACTCTGCAGAATTTTAATGCATTAGAATCTTAATTCTTAACCCAATTGCTTCTTGGCCGAGTGCTCACACTTATTCTCTTAAAACAGTGAAGATTGTTTCCATGTTTACACCACAGCAATACATTGTAAGGGTTTGCTGTATCCAATAAAAAACACTTTACAATCAGGTGTGTGAATGTTTCCTTCTGGTTATCTCAGTTTAGGGATCGCAGCGATTAGGAGAGTTTGAACAGCCATAGAATCCCTACAGTGCAGAAGGAGGCCATCCCACCCATTGAGTCACGGTAGCAGCACGGTAGCATTGTGGATAGCACAATTGCTTCACAGCTCCAGGGTCCCAGGTTCGAATCCGGCTTGGGTCACTGTCTGTGCAGAGTCTGCACATCCTCCCCGTGTGTGCGTGGGTTTCCTCCGGGTGCTCCGGTTTCCTCCCACAGTCCAAAGATGTGCAGGTTAGGTGGATTGGCCATGATAAATTGCCCTTAGTGTCCAAAATTGCCCTTAGTGTTGGGTGGGGTTACTGGGTTAGGGTGGAGATGTTGACCTTGGGTAGGGTGCTCTTTCCAAGAGCCGGTGCAGACTTGATGGGCCGAATGGCCTCCTTCTGCACTGTAAATTCTATGATCTATGAGTCTGCACCACCCCATTGTGGTAATCCTGTAACCTAACCTGCACATCTTTGGACACTAAGGGGTAATTTAGCATGGCTAATCCACCTAACCTGCACATCTTTGGACCGTGGGAGGAAACAGGAGCACACGAAGGAAATCCACGCTGACACGGAGAGAACGTGCAAACTCCACATAGACAGTCACCCAAGGTCAGAATTGAATCCCGCTCCCTGGCACTGTGAGGCAACAGCGATTAGCACTGCTAACCGCTTGCCGGCAGAAACCTTCTACCAAAGATTCTACTTGTTGGGCGTGATTCTCCTTTCCGGGGACTAAGTCCTCACGCCGGAGGGAAAACCTGCACGAACCACTCCGGTGTCAATAGAATTCTCCGCACTTCTGGGGGCTAGGTGGATGCCGGAGAGGTTGGCGCCGCGCCAGGCGCCAAAGGGACTGCACGAGTTCGTGCATGCGCCAAAGGGCTGGCATGATCTTGCGCATGCGCGGAACCGCCGGCGTGCTTTGGTGCATGTGCTGGGGTTCTCTTCTCCGCGCCGGCCAAGGTGGAGCCCTACAGGGGCCGGTGAGGAAGGAAGGAGTGCCCCCACGGTACAGGCCCACCCACAGATCGGTGGGCCCCGATCGCAGGCCAGGCCACTGTGGGAGCCCCCACGGGTTCGGATCCCCCTGCGTCCCCCGAGGACCGCCCCCGCTGACTTACCTGCCAAGTCCCGACGTGTGGGAACATGTCTAACCCACGCAGGTGGGACTGGCCAAAGACGGGCGGCGGTCCCCAACAGGCGTGGCATGAATCCCGCCCCGCCCAAAAACCGACGCCGGAGAATACAGCAGCGGCGGCTGGGCGCATTCGCGCCGCCCCCCCGGGGATTCTCCGACCCGGCGGGGGATCGGAGAATCCCGCTGAATGTGGGAGATCAACAACAGTAGCTTAGTTTTAAATAGGGCCTTTAATGAAATAAAATATCTCAATTAAGGTGCTCCACAGGTGCATTATAAAAGTATAACATTGCGCCACATGAATAGGGATTTGATCAGATGATCAAAAAGCTTGGTAAAAGAGGTAGGTCTTAAGGAGTGTCTTAAAGGAAGAAATGCAGTTGGGAAGCAGAGACACGTCGGGTGGGTACTATTGGGCTTGAGGCCTAAATAACTGAAGGCAGGGCCATTAATGATGGATTGCTTAATATCAGGGATTCACAAAAGGCCAGAGTTGGAGATGCGTAGATATCTCAGAGGGTTATGGGGCTGGATGAGTTTACAGAGACAAGGAGGGGTGAGGCCATGGAAAACAAGGATATGAATTCAAGGATAGGAATTGAAAACAAGGAAAGGAATTCAAAATCAAGATGCTGCTTGATCAGGTGCAACTTAGGTCAGTGAGCAGAGGGTTGGTAGGGCAAGGGGATATGCTGCAAGCGAAGGCACAGGCATCAGTTTTGGATGACGTCAAGTTTACTGAGGGTAGAATGTGGAGACCAACCAGGAATGCGTTGGAATATTCGAGCCGAGAGATAACAATGACATGAATCAGGGTTTCGGCTACAGATGAGACAAGGGTAGCTGGACGATGTTAAGAAGGTGGAAATAGGCAGTCTAAGTGATGGCACGAATGTGAGGGCAGAAGCTGATCTCGGGGTCAAATGTGATTTCACCTGAGGAAGGAGCAGTGCTCCGAAAGCTAGTGATTCAAAACAAACTGTTATAACCTGCCTGCTTACCATTGGCTGGGGACTAATGACAATCCCACAATCCTGTGAGAGTATGAGCTTCCCCAATGAGGGGGGCGGAGAAATCATTAGCAGACTCTCTGTATAAATATAGCTGGCCAGTTTAGAACCAGCAGGCAGGAGTAAGCAGCAAGCGAGGTTGCTGTGTATATATATTGTAAATAAATGTTATTTCTTTGTATCCTTGAAACTCGTGCTGGGTTCTTCGTGGCCCTCACAAAACAAACCTGTTAAAAATATTCAATGAGCTGGTTTCAAAGATTCACGACCCTCTGTGAGAAACAAATTCTTCTCATCTCTAACTTAAATGGGAGACCTCTTATTTTTAAACTGTGTCCCTAGTTCTCGCCTCTCCCACAAGAGGGGACATCCTGTCAGCATCCACTCTGTCAAACCTCTCAGGATCTTAATAAAACTACCTCTCATTCTCCTAAACTCCAATGTTTAATTCGCTGGCTTTGAAAGCAGACCAAGGCAAGCCAGCAGCACGGCTCAATTCCCGTACCAGCCTCCCCGAACAGGCACCGGAATGTGGCGACTAGGGGCTTTTCACAGTAACTTCATTTGAAGCCTACTTGTGACAATAAGCGATTTTCATTTCATTTCAATGGTTACAGGCCCAGCCTCTCCAATCTTTCCCTATAAGATAACCACAGCCCCTTCCTAGGTATTAGTCAAGTAAATTGTCTCTGAGCTGCTTCAAAATCATTAATTCTACTTCAGTTACATCCTAAATAAGGGGACCAACATTTACACAGTAGTCCAGGTGTGGTCTCATCAATGCCCTGTACAATTGTAGCAAAACAACCCTACTTTTATATTCCATTCTATTTACCTTCCTAACCACGTACTGTACCCTTATACTATTGTGATTCAGGGAGAAATGATTGCAACAGTGGTAATGTCACTCACTGGTCTAGTAATGCAGAGACCCAGACCCAGGCTAATAGCCGAGAGGCCCAGACTAATATTCTAGGGGGAGCGGGGGGGGGCTCACATTCCACCATAACAGCTGGTGGATAAAGCTGGAATATAAAGCTCATCTCATTAATCGTAACCATGACAGCCATCATTGATTGTTGCAAAAATCTATCTGGATCCCTAATGCGCTTTAGGAAATGAAATCTGTCATCGTTAACGGGACTGGCCTCAAAGTGACTCCAAACCAACAGCAAAGTCATTGATTCTGAAACGGCTTAGTGACTCAGTTTAAGGATGGACAACAAATGCTGACCTTACCGGCGAAGCCCTCATCCCATACAATCATTTTTTAAAATCTACGATGACACCCAAATCCTTCTGTACATCAGAGTTCTGCAATTTCTCTCTGTTCACATAATAAACTTATTTTCTCTCCTTCCTGCCAAAGTGGTCAAGTTCACATTTTCCCACATTATACTCCACCTGCCAATTTCTGCCCACTCACTTAACCTATTTATTGCGCTTCGCAGACTCCGTGGGCGAAATCCTCTGACCCCCCCGCCGGGTTGGAGAATCGCCAGGGGCTGGCGTGAATCCCGCCCCCGTCGGTTGCCGAAGTCGCCGGCACCGGATATTCGGCGGGGGCGGGAATCGCGCCACGCCGGTTGGCGGGCCCCCCCGCTCGACTCTCCGGCCCGGATGAGCCGAAGTCCCGCCGCTAAAATGCCTGTCCCGCCGGCGTAAATTAAATCACCTACCTTACCGGCAGGACAAGGCGGCGCGGGCGGGCTCCGGGGTCCTGGGGGGGGCGCGGGGCGATCTGGCCCTGGGGGATGCCCCCACGGTGGCCTGGCCCGCGATCGGGGCCCACCGATCCGCGGGCGGGCCTGTGCCGTGGGGCACTCTTTCCCTTCCGCCTCCGCCACGGTCTCCACCATGGCAGAGGCAGAAGAGACTCCCTCCACTGCGTATGCGCGGGAATGCCGTCAGCGGTCGCTAACGCTCCCGCGCATGCGCCGCCCGGAGATGTCATTTCCGCGCCAGCTGGCGGGGCACCAAAGGCCTTTTCCGCCAGCTGGCGGGCGGAAATTCGTCCGGCGCCGACCTAGCCCCTTAAGGTTGGGGCTCGGCCCCCACAGATGCCGCCCACCTTTGGGGCGGCGCGATGCCGGTCTGATTTGCACCGTTTTGGGCGCCAGTCGGCGGACATCGCGCCGTTTCCGGAGATTTTCGCCCCTAATGTCTTCTTCACAACTTACTTTCCTTCGTATCTTTGTGTCACCAGCACATTTATCAACCATACATTAAATTATTTCGTGAAGGGTGGCACAGTAGCACAGTGGTTAGCACTGTTGCTTCACAGCACCAGGGTCCGAGGTTCGATTCCCGGCTTGGGTCACTGTCTGTGTGGAGTCTGCACTTTCTCCCTGTGTCTACATGGGTTTCCTCCGGGTGCTCCGGTATCCTCCCACAAGTCCCGAAAGACATGCTGTTAGGTAATTTGGGCATTCTTAATTCTCCCTCTGTGTACCCGAACAGGCGCCAGAATGTGGCGACGAGGGAATTTTCACAATAACTTCATTGCAGTGTTAATGTAAGCCTACTTGTGACAATAAAGATTATTATTATTAAAAGGCAAATTGTCATAACCTCTGTTAATGTTAAAGGAGAAATTCAAGTATTTACAATCTGCAGAGAAGGCATGAATGAAAGGACTGATGAATGAATGAATTTCATTCAAATATGGCTGATATATTTGCTGACGATAAAAAGATAGGTAGGAAAGTAACTTGTGAGGAGGGCATAAACTGTCCATAAACAGATTTAGATTGGTTAAGTAAATGGGCAAAAAATTGCAGATGGAGCATTATATGGGAAAATGCGAACTCATCCATTTGGATAGGGAGACTAAAAATAGCGATATATTATTTAAATGGAAAAGGATTGCAAAACTATGGGGTACAGGAGGATCTGGGTATCCTTGTACAGGAATCACAAAAGGTTAGTCTGCAGGTACAGCAAGTGATTAAGGAAGGGAAACAGAATGTTGCTGTCTATTGCAAGGGAACAGAATATAAAAATGAGGACGTTTTCGGACAATTTTACAAGGTGTTGGTGAGGCCACATCTGGAGTATTGTGTATGGTTTTGGTCTCCTTACTTGAGAAAGTATATAATAGTTTGAGAAGCAGCCCAGAGATGGTTCACAAAAATTATTCCTGGATTGAGAGTTATCTTATGAGGAAAGGTTGGGCAAATTATATCTGTATCCACTGGAGTTTAGAAGAGTGAGAGGTGATCTCATTGAAACAGATGAGATCCTGAGGCGAATTGACAGGTTGGATGCTGGGAGGATGATTCTCCTTGTGGGAGAGACGAGAACCAGTTTAAAAATTAGAGGTCTCCCATTTGAGACGGAGATGAGAAGAATTATTTTCCTCCCAGAAGATCTTGAGTAGTTGGTATTCTCTCTCCCAGAGAGCGGTGGAGGTAAGGTCATTGAATAATTTTGGATGGGGTACACGGAAGTCAAAGGTTAATGGGTTGGTGGAATGTAAGGTTGAGGCCACAATAAGATCAGCCTTGATCCTATTGAATGGTGGAGCAGGCTTGAGGGGTGAAATGACCTACTCCTGTTCCCAATTCACATATTTGTAGGTATATTCATATGGTCAAACTCACATCGATTAACTGAAAGAACAACACAAAATTTCACATTTTTAAACAAAAACATACTTCATTGTATTTATTTTTTTAAATTATACAAAACAAGCACTACTGACTTAACACTATAGTTTGTCAGGTCTGAGAGTAGAAATCCAGTTTCCCTTTTACTTCCTAACTCCACCCAAGAGTAGGCATCAAGAGATTTGGAGGGTTCACGCACTTCTCCTTTGAGATTTAAACCAAGTTATGCCACAGCTCTTTGGAATTCATTTTGTTTTCTCCTCAGTGTCCCAGCTGTCCTCCAATGTACAAAGGTCCTCCAGTTTTCTATCAAAACCTCACAATTGTGGACTTTTCAGTTCAAGCTTGGGCCTCATTGCATCCATGCTCAGTGATTTAACAATCAGGAACACCCCTCCATCTGCACCGGCTCTCCGAATGAGCAATTTATCTTGTGCCTGTCCCCCATCTTCTCCCCATAAGGGGCCACCAGCCCCTGAAGATATGGGCTCAACCCTGAACATTAATCCTTTCCAGATAACTTTCTGCAGAACCCCTTGTCCTTTTGACAGCCTGGGGTGTTTTTTTTCATAAATTTAGAGTACCCAATTATTTATTTTCCAATTAAGGGGCAATTTAGCGTGGCCAATCCAACTAACCTGCACATCTTTGGGTTGTGGGGGTGAAACCCACGCAGGCATGGGGAGAATGTGCAAACTCCACACGGACAGTGACCCAGGGCTGGGATTCGAACCTGGGGCCTCAGAACCGTAGGCAGAAATGCTAACCACTGTGCCACGTGCCACCCCTACAACCTAGAATGTTGTGCATTCTGGAATATTAATGTACAGAACACCCAGCAAATTGAGTGTCTGCTGTACATTTCATATATCTCATAGCAATGCAGAGTTGACACCAGTTTCTTATTGTGCGACAGGTTAATTTACAAGAGTTTTTAAATATCTCTGCAGTCACAAAACTTCTGCACTCATGCCTACAGCTCAGTTCTAACTTCCAGAAGCTTCTGTGGTGTTGGTATATTTATCACTGAGTCCACATGCAGGTTTAACCAATCAAGCTCGGTGAGCACAGATCAGTTACCAGCCTCACATCATTAAACACAGTCCACTGCGGGTCAAAATTCCAGAGGCGGACCTTCCATGAGGGATTATTTTAAAAGTCCATAATTTAATAGTGAGTGATCTTCAGCTATTTCTCAGCCGTTTCTTGTTTTTACCTTTTTTCCAATCTGATGTTAATAACTCACAGTGCCAGCTGTTAATAAATATTTAATTATTAAATATTAAAGTTGTATTACATTCCCATTCCGGTTATTGGATTACCAACGGATTCTCTCCAAGTTGGCATGCTCATGGACGTTCAGCATTGGTCCTGCCAGGGTCACTCAGCTCCTGATCTCATTACAGTCTTGGTTCAAACATGGACAAAAGAGTTGGATGCCAGAAGTGAGATGAGGCTGACTGCCCTTGACATCAAGGCAGCATTTGACCGAGCATGGCATCATGGAGCCCCAGCTAAACTGGAGTCAATGGGAATCAGGGGAGAAACTCCCCGCTGTTTGGAATCATACCTGGCACGAAAGAAGATAGTTGTGGTGGTAGGAGTTCAATGATCTCAGCTCCAGGAAATAATTGCCGGAGTTTCTCAGGATAGAATCCTTGGCCCAATCATCTTCAGCTGCTTCATCAATGACCTTCATTACACCCTAAGGACAGAAGTGGAGATGTTCACTGATGAGCACAATTCGTGACTCCTCAGACACTGAAGCAGCCCATGTCCAAATGCAACAAGACTTGAACAATATCCAGGGTTGGGCTGACAAGTAGCAAGTAACATTCTTGCCAGACAAGTGGCAGGCAATGACCATCTCCAACAATAGAGGATCTAACCTTAGCCCCTTGACATTCAATGGCATTACCATTGCTGAATCTCCCACTAGCAACATCCTGGGGGTTACCATTGACCAGAAACTGAATTGGATTAACTATATAAATACTGTGGCTACAAGCGCAGGTCAAATGCTGGGAATTCTGCGGCGAGTAACTCACTTCCTGACAAACCTGTCCACCAAGTCAGGACTGTAATGGAATGTTCTCCACTTGCCTACATGAGTGCATCTCCAGCAATACTCAAGCAATTTGACACCAAGCAGGACAAAGCACCCCACTTGATTGCTACTCCTTCCAGAAGCATTCACTCCCTCCAGCACTGATGAACAGTGGTAGCCATGTGTATCAGGACCACTGCAAGAACGCATCATGTTCCTTAGGCAGCATCTTCCAAACCCAAGACCACTACCATCCAGAAGGACAAAAGCAACAGGTACCCTGGAACATCACCATCTGGAAGCTCCCCTCCAAACCACTCACCATCTGACTTGGAAATATATTGGCCGTTCCTTCATTGTCGCTGGGCCAAAATCCTAGAATGTCCTCCCTAACAGCACTATGGGTGTACCTGTACCTCAGGGACTGCAGCGGTTCAAGAAGACAACTTACCACCACCTTCTGAATGGCAACTAGGGATGGCAATACATGCTGGTCTAGCCGGCGAAGCCTACATCCCGTTAATAAATAAATAAAATGTTTGGAAGAATGGAGGAATGTGAAGCATGTCAGGGTTTGACAAGACTTTCTGAGCCCTTCCCCAACACCTGCAATCATATCTGCACGGAGCTAAGCTTATCTCACTTTGAAGTCCTTGTACATAGCTCTTCTCAAAAAGCAGTTCCTGCATGAGCACCCGACCAGTCATTCATCAGAACCATCCCAATCTGTCATGCTCTATATGATATTTAGTTGAAAGAAGGCAGTCAGGGTGATCAAAATCTTTGTTGCCAGGTTGGCCTCACACATGCCCACAAACACCTGGGTGTCATGGTGAGTGATAAGCTTTCAGGTTGACCCTGGAGGGATTTACACTCCTGGACCTCATTTACATATGCAAGACCAGACTGGACCCCAGGCCTATCGATCCCAGGGCGAAATTCTCCGAAAACGGCGTGATGTCCGCCGACTGGCGCCCAGAACGGCGCAAATCAGACGGGCATCACGCCGCCCCAAAGGTGCGGAATGCTCCGCATCTTTGGGGGCCGAGCCCCAACCTTAAGGGGCTAGGTCGGCGCCGGACGAATTTCCGCCCCGCCAGCTGGCGGAAAAGGCCTTTGGTGGCCCGCCAGCTGGCGCGGAAATGACATCTCCGGGCGGCGCATGCGCGGGAGTGTCAGCGGCCGCTGACGGCATTCCCGTGCATGCGCAGTGGAGGGAGACTCTTCTGCCTCCACCATGGTGGAGACCGTGGCGAAGGCGGAAGGGAAAGAGTGCCCCCACGGCACAGGCCCGGCCGTGGATCAGTGGGCCCCGATCGCGGGCCAGGCCCCCGTGGGGGCACCCCCCGGGGCCAGATCGCCCCACGCCCCCCCCCCCCCAGGACCCCGGAGCTGCCTTGTCCCGCCGGTAAGGTAGGTGGTTTAATTTACGCCGGCGGGACAGGCATTTTAGCGGCAGGACTTCGGCCCATCCGGGCCGGAGAATCGCGCGGGGGGGCCCGCCAACCAGCGCGGCGCGATTCCCGCCCCCGCCGAATATCCGGTGGTGGAGAATTCAGCAACCGGCGGGGGCGGGATTCACGCCAGCCCCCGGCGATTCTCCGATCCAATGGGGGGTCGGAGAATCTCGCCTCAGATCTTCCGGTCTCTGGATTGTCGGAGACCGGACGTAACTCCAAGATGTACTTTGGAACCCTCTGGAAATCCCAACGCACTGACTCCATAGGAATGGCCCAGATCTTTGAACTTCTGATGGGTAATTATCCACTCCCTGACACCTTCTGAAGAAACCTCCGTCCCTGAGTTAGAGTTGGCGACATCAAACACGTCCGAGTTTTTACCTGGATAGTTACCCAGGGAGTGGGTAGTCTGGGGGTTTGTCAGAATAGTCAAGACCAACTCCGTAGTAACTATGCAACTGTAACCCCCCACCAGCACCACCACCCCTCTCTCTCTGGCAGCCTGAAGTCACCCTCTTGACCCCCAACTACCTCCCAACTCTACTTGGCTAGGCCCACTACCCAACAGCCCCACAACCTGACCTGACAATCTCTGTCAGCCTGACCCGACTACGCCTCGACCTGCCTACCTACTCATCCACTATGCCCAAAAAGCCACCTGCCACCCAACCCAGCTGCCACCCGACCCACTTACCCACACAAACCACCCACTTACACACCAACACATACACTCATTCACGAACACAATGAAAAATTGTTTAAATGTCCCAAAGTTATTCAGTGTGTGAGTGAATACTTACCAGGGTACGGCAGCAAGCAGGGGGATGTGACTTGTCTTCCGCACTCTGATCCGGTGCTTCGATAAAGCAGTTCAACGGAAGATTGCTCCACTTTTCTGAAGAAGGCAAAATCAGGAGAAACGGTTGGAATTTCGGAGCTCCATTGTGATGCAGAGAGGTCGGAAGATTTGGGCCACTGCTGAACATGCTGGAGTTCTGGAATTTTCCTAATCCCTGTAATTAGCCCCCATCCAATATGTAACATTTAGGGAGGGATTTTCTGGCCCAAACCACCAGCGGGATCTTCCAGTCCTGCTGAGGTCCATGGATTTTTGGCTGGCACATACATTGGCTGCTGCCTGGCCAGAAAATCCTGGCCAAGAAAATCCAAGCCAGTCTTAAAGAGTATCATCTTTGTCGATTCAGTAGTGTTTGATTGAAGACATTTGGCAACGTTTCTTCCCATGTTACAGCTCTGGGCTATAGGTTTTCTGCATCTTCGGAAAAGTAAAGTGATTGATAAAACCTTTGGAGGTATTGCAGCTTTAACATTTGCCCAGTCACCCATTAGCAACAGGAATTTGGCTTGCCAATAGTCCTTCTTTTGTAAACCAAAACAGAGTTTGCGATATCACCGTGTGGCATTTTCCCACCGCCATTGATTGTTTTTCAGCCAGTCTTGTTGGGTTTGTGTTTGCTTGAAGTTGTACCAATGTGAATTGTATGAATCCTTGCTTCATTGTTATGAAATGCTGGATAACATGGCCGATACCGGCATCAAATATAAAAAGATATTGGGTGGAAATTTCAGATTGTTTTGTAGAGTGTCCCAGTGGGCATGAAAACAGGGTGGAAGTCATCGGCACCAAGGGCGGCTTCCTCCGCCATATTTTAAGGCTCTTAGTAAAAATAAAGTTAAGGGTCAGGTCCCATGACAACACACTGGCGAGGCGGCCTCGATAGGCAGCTTAGGTTTTCAAACGATTGGGGAGAATTTAAAAAACAGTACAACCCCCAACCTCGTGGATGCCCCCTCCCCCTCCACACTGAGTCCCTACCCATGGAATCCCCTCCTTTCACAGAGGCTACCTCCCCAGCACAAGGAACCCCCCCATCACCACTGAGCCCCCCTTTCACCACGGAGCCCGTCCCGACAGAACCCCACTCCTGTTGTAAACTCACCCACACAATAACACTCCCTCCACGGAACAATCCCCTAGCTCTGCCCAGGCATGACTCTCTCCCCTGGGCTATACTCATCTGCGTGCTTCCGGCAAGTCCTGCTCACAGGTCCATGACTTGGGGGACCTGCCGTGATTCAAGTTGACATGGCCTCATACCAATGTGAATGGACAAGTTAATGGGAGGGAGGCGGGGTAATCTAGTTCCAAAGTAGAATCTATACAACTGGTTCAGCTCAGTTGGCTGGACAGCTGGTTTGTGATGCAGAGTGAAGCCAACAGTGTGGGTTCAATTCCCATATTGGCTGAGGTTAATGATTATCATGAGGCCTTCTCAAACTTGCTCCTCATCTCAAGTTAAATCACCACCAGTCAACTCTCCCCCTCAAAGGGGAAAGCAGCCTATGGTCATCTGGGGCTATGATGACTTTGCAACCTATACAAACAGGTAGCAAAGTTATGTGTGGAGGAAAACAACAAAGTTAATGATTCAGGACAATTGTTGCAGTTGTGTTGCATATTGGTGGCCGGGCTCGATAACTTAACTTTCAGGTTTGAGTAGAGTTCATTATCGGGAGAACTAATTAAAATAGATAACATTTGCATGCCTGTTTTACAGCTAAGACAATAGCGGTTTTACAATGAAAAACATCGGCCTGGATCCTTTATAATTGCGCAATCGCGGAATGCGATTTGGCGGAGAATTGTGCATGAGTCGATAATCAAAGTTGGCGCCAGGTGCTCAATGGAATGCCATGCTCCGGTGCCTTGACAGCGGCATGAATGCGTTCCACAGCTCATGCCGGCATGGGCATGCAAATTGTACAGTAAAGACAGTTGGCATATCATCAATAGGCCCGCCCCGGTATTCTCCAGGTCTCCCGCGGTGCTCCGTCTCCACCAGGAGGAATTACCTGGTGATTCCAGGTGACGTTCACTTGTGGCATTTAAAATCAGACCCGGTTGTGCATGGGGGTAAACACCATGCTAACTTGTCTGCCTTTCACCCCCAGCAGACAATGAATTTCGGTATCCAACCAGGAATGTTTGGCACCTGCCTAGCCGCTGCAGCCATGGTGATGCAATGCAGCTGTATGAGCAGGAGCTACTCAGGGAAGGCCCTGCAGCAGCGAAACATGCTCCAGAGGAACAGGGGTCAGCCAGTGAGGATGGAGCGCCAGCCGCCCAACAGGCCGAGCAGGAGGTTGGATGGAGGATCACATCAGACTTCATGTGTACCAACAGCGCCTGCCATTCGAGGACCTGCCGCACCATCATCGCAGACTCCTGCTGGCCAGAGAGACCATACGGCATATTTGCCGCATCATGGCGCACCTGGGGCTATGGGGGAGGACACCCGCTCCCAGTGGCCGACAACGTGATGGTCGTGGGAATGCCCCTGGTCCAGGAGATGATCGACAGAAGGAATGCAGAAGGAGGCCATTCTGCCCATCAAGTCTACACTGGCCCTTGGAAAGAGCACCCTACTTAAGCCCACACCTCCACCCCATCCCCAATAACCACACCCAACCTTTTTGAACACGAAGGGCAATTTATCATGGCCAATCCATCTAACCTGCACATCTTTGGACTGTGGGAGGAAACCGGAGCACCCGGAGGAAACCCACGTAGACACGGGGAGAACGTGCAGACTCCACTTGGACAGTGACCCAAGCCGAGAATCGAACCCAGGTCCCTGGCGCTGTGAAGCCACTTTGCTAACCACTGTGCCACCGTGCCGCCACAGACACATGTCCCCCTACGAGCAGCACCTCATGAGGGGCTGCACTTCACGAACCACAAGGTATTCCACTCCATGAACGTGCAGTTGGTGTGTGATCACGAGCTGCACATTATGTATGTTTGCACCCGATGCCCAGGCAATGTGCACAACGCCTTCACCCTTGCACACTCAACGGTACCCAATACCTTTGAGGCCCTCCTCTGGGTGAGGAGTCGGCTCCTGGGCGACAGGGATTATCCGCTGTGGTTGTGGCTGAGGCCACAGATCAACGCGGAATCCCACTACCACAACGTCCATGCAGCGACCAGGGTCATAATTGATCGGTGCTTTGGGGTCCTGAAGATGCAGTCTGGTGCCTGAACCGCTCTGGAGAGGTCCCCCAGTATAGCCCCAGGAGGCCACCGCACATCGTGGTGGCCTACTGCGTCCTCCACAACATTGCGCAGCAGTGGGACAACATGCTGGAGGAAGAGGATGAATGCCAGGCTCCAGGCTGCGGAGAAAGGCCAACATGGGCAGGACATGGGGCCTGAGGTGCTCCAGCACCTTCACTGCGGGAGTCACCAGCACGGACTCCATCACATCCTCCTCCCACGGAGTGACTGATGGCCCCCGGGCTACTCCTTGTGATGGGGTGTGAGCTCTGGCATCTCCGTCATCACCTGGCGCTGCCAGACCTGGAAGCCTGCACTCATCCCGACCTGGGTCTCGATGCTCGCAGCCATGGAGCACAGGGATTGTATCACATCCCTCTGGGCCTGGGCCACATCACTCAAAGACCGTGTCACATCACTCAGTGACTGTGCCAGGTCAGTCAGTGCCAAGCCAATGCTCTCGACATGCCATGGCCTGTTGTGATTTGGTCATGCTCTGGAGCGCCGCAGCAATGTCCATGTGGTCTCTGTACATGGCTGCCTGTGATATGTGATATGTCACGGGGTTGCGTCTTGGACGTGGGTCACTAGTTGGTGGGTCACGGGGTTTCAGCCGGGGCAGGGGACACCCGATGGACTTGCATAGTTGCTAGGCTATCCTGCAACACAAAAAATAAGATGCATGGTTAGAACTTGGGTGGGGATGGTGATGGGGAGCCACATTTGCCATAGGGTCTTTGCTATTCATTGCCGGCACACTTGGTTCTCCAGTGCCGATCTTCGCCTCAGTGACTGTTCGATCTCTGACCCCACCAACCAGGTTCAACACCCTCTGCTCTGCGACTGTGAGGGGCCACAGGTCCGACTGGCCACCTCCGGTTTTCTCCCTCTCCCTGCGGTTGTGGGCCGCCTTCTCCTGTGGTGATGGATAATGCACTCGGATGCAGGCAGCAGAGGGGGTCCGTGGCTGGTAGCATTGTGTGTGCGGGGCATCCGATCATGGCAGATGGCATAGGTGTTGGCATGTGGCGCAGGGTTGGGTGCATGTGGACTGTTGGCAGATGGGTCTCGATTGTCCTCTAGGCAGGTGGAGAGGTGGAGAGGCGGTGGGGGGTCGGTGCTATGGATGTGTGGGATGGGTGCTGGTGCCAGGGGCACAATGGTGGTGGTGGCACACCCTGGCTGGCTGTGGAGTTGCTTCCCTCCGCTCAGTGCTGCCTTTCGGACTGCCTGGTGGGGGACGCATGCGGGGTGGGGGGTGCGTTTGGGTGTGGGATGTTGGGTTGGATGGGGTGGGACAGTAGTTGGTGCCAGGAGCACGGTGGTGATCACGCATCCTGGTTGCCATGAGGAGGTTGTGCAGCTTCTTCCTGCAGGGTGCTCATGTCCCTCTGCTACCTGTACCCAGGCCCGGTTGACATCCGCAGGTGGCAGCCTCCTTCCCGCCCCAGGGAACATGGTGTCCCGCCTCTCCTCCACGGCATGCAGTAGCGTCTCCAGCTCGACATCAGCGAACCTCGGTGCTGCTCTTCAGGGTGGCATCTTTTTGGTTGGAGTGAGAGTGTGTTGGGAGTGGAGTGCTTTAAATGCAGCTGCAGCTCGTCAGGCTCTCGAGTGCCAATCCCGACCCCGGCAAATCACACACCAGCGTCCGTTGGAATTGCACTAGTTCCTTGTGGCGCCGATGTCATGGATGCTCTGGGCCACTCTGGGAGTAGCGCCGCTTTCAGTGCTGTGGAACTCACGCGATTCAATCACAACATCAGCACTTCGTCTCTGAAACGGAGAATTCTGCCCATTGGTCCAGCACAGAGCCCCCAAAATGACAGGGGCCCAAAATGATACGCAAGTCTCTCACAGCCAATCAGCCACATAATTACTTTGAAATCCCTCCCAGAATTTACATGTCCATCACTCTGCTGAACCAATCACCGTTCGGAGCTATATTACCCATGCGGCTTCTGGTGCAGTGTGCATGCACAGTGAGGAGCAGCAATATGCAATCAGGGAGACCCAGCCCACAGTACCTGATGGTAGTTGTAGTCCTACTGTGGGCAGCAGTGGTTGGCACTTTGAGAGTTTGAATTTGTCCTCTAGGTAGGTGGAGAGGTGGAGAGGCGGTGGGGGGTCGGTGCTATGGATGTGTGGGATGGGTGCTGGTGCCAGGGGCACAATGGTGGTGGTGGCACACCCTGGCTGTTGGAGAGTTTGAATTTGAGAAAGCGGGAGCCTGAGCGGCTGTTAAGTGGACAGTGCTGGAAATGGAGTTGCGCACCTGTAAACTCCAGCCCTGAGCAATGTTATCCTGGATCGCAACTGTTTAACCCCCACTCTGCTCCATCCGCCCCTCAACTCTATCCTCCCCTCAACCCCTATCCCCCTCCTTGACCTCCCATCCACTCCTTCACCTTGCATCCCCCTCCTTCACCTCCCCACCCCTCGTCCCTCATCCATATCCCTCACCCTGCATCTCCCCATTTTCGTCACCTACCCCATCTCATCTCCTTCCAATTCACTCCATCCCCCAGTTGGAAATGTTGATTATGTGGGATAGAGTGAGTGTGTGTGTGTGTGTGTGTGTGTGTTGGGGAGGCCTGTCTGTATCCAGGCTCCTTTAAGATAAGCATACCCTGACAATGGCTTCCACCCAGGGAGGTGCCATTTGGCCTTATGATGCAATACACTACTGTAAGTGTTCAAAGAGAAGCCACCATCAAAGTAGGATGTAGCAAACTGGAATGCACCACCAGCTCACTGTAGAATTAAGCACATTCTGTGAGTAAGTCCCTCACCTTCTCACTGAGGTGAGGCTAAGTCAGTCCACTTTAAAGCTGCATTCCCTCAGACAGTACAGAGCATTCTGATTTTTGAATAATGTTCTTTCTTCCTTTGTATTATCGCATGCAGGAGCTTGACTGAAACTCAAGTAACCTGCTGTGAAACTAACCAACAATGTTTATAAACATCTAGGTGACAAGTGCTTTCACTTCCTCTTTTGCTCAGCAGAAAGCACTTAACTGCTTTTGAGGTGGTGAGGACCTGTCAATCATATCTGGATGTTTATGAACATTGTGGTTCGCTTCACAGCAGGGTCATTGAGATTCATTAAAGCTTGAATGGAAATGACAACAAACAATCGAGACACCTGGCGATCTGGAAGCTATTACCCTCAATTACAGCCAACTAATAGCTATTTTTCTTTGAAAGTAAATACATGCCTCGCAGGTCAAAGACTCGGGGGGGGGGGGCGCTGTTTAAAGGTTTGTGATGTGTTCTGGCTTTCTATAAAGTAACAGTTGCTGCTTTCAAGACATTTGTGTGAGGCAGCAGGTGTAAGGGACTGGAAAGTGAAAAAGATTGTTCACTGTTTCTGCCTGGATTGCTCTTTAGCTTCCAGGCAGGGGTTACTGATGGCAGGTCTCTGATATGAGTGTCTCTGATACGGTGGAGGGGGGGGTCTCTGATATGATGGAGGGGTCTCTGATAAGGGGTGGTCTATGATGTAGGAAGGTCTCTGATATGGGGGTCTCTGGGAGTATAAGAATTGAGCCCCAAGTTCAAATCGCTCTCTCCTTCTTCACCTCTTCGCTCTCTTCACGCTCTTCTTCCTGCCCGGGTCACCCAGCAACAACGAACCAACATTGACCGTGACCGGTGCAGTGACTCCAGTAATCATCGAACTCGTAAGTCAAAATTCAACGCTCGCTACGAGATAGGCGCTCCTAGCTACCATTCCGTACCAACTTCTAATCCCGCAGACTCAGAACCCAAACGAAAGGCCATTTGTTTCCCTGACCTGGTGGGCCAGTCCAAAGTTAAGTATAGGCCTGTTAGTTGTAGAAGTAGCTTAGACGTAGAATTTGTGCATGAGTAGCGATTACTGTGTATAATAAATGTGCTTTGATTTAAATCTTACTAATCGGTGTATTGGATTATTGATCATTACTCGGACTTGAACCTTGTGGCGGTATCATAAAGATACCTGGCGACTCGAGAGCAAAGGTAATAAAACAAAGCAATTGAACCAAGGAGAAAATTAGCAACAATGGGGAAAGAGGGAGTGTGCGCGAGGGGTGGGGAAAGAGGGAGTGTGTGCGAGGGGTGGGGAAAGAGGGAGTGTGTGCGAGGGGTGGGGAAAGGGGGAGTGTGTGTGAGGGGTGGGGAAAGAGGGAGTGTGAGCGAGGGGCAGGTTTCAGCCTTCAGATGCTGCTGTAGGGGGCGGGGTGCCACAAATGAAGCTGAGCACAGGGCCCATGAACTGTAAATCCACCTCTGAGCTAAGCTATGAGAAATAAATTGCAAACAGGAAGCAGGAGTAACCAGATGTAATGTTTGTCACAAAACTTTACCCCAGCGAAATGAATGTTTAAATAAAAACTTCTTTCATTGAGCCTTATTTTCGACAAAAACACCGAAGTATGGAGTCCCTGGGCGGGATTCTCCATTGCCCAACGGCGATATCGTAATCGGCAATCGGGCTGAGAATCCCTGTTTAAGACTGAATCGGGGGCGCTGCCTGTTTTCGGAAGCTCCACCCCTCCAAAACGGCGTCATCGAGGAGTACGCCGCATGCCATTGGGATGGACTCAGGACATTACCTGACGGTCCTCCCTGATGCTCCGCCTCCGATAGGCTGAGTTCCCGACGGCGCGGGACAAGTGTGCTCTCAGTTTCATGAACCCGGTGTGGCGGCTGCGGACTGTGTCCAGCGCCGCTACAGTCTGTGGGAGAGCCATGCTGCTGACCGGGGGTGGGGGGGGCTTCGGCGAGGGCTGGCAGGACTGGTGGGGGGTGGCCCCGGGGCGTGAGGGAAGCACTATCTGGTCGGAGGATCGGATCTGGGGCCTCGCCGAATTTCTCGTTGTAAAACGAGACACTTCCTCCGGACATAACCTCAAAATCGGAGAATCCAACCCCCTATTTATGAGCCTCTCCTGAATCGTTCAAATGCTGTAACAATGTTACACCAACCCTCCTGATGTTTTACTGTGGGGCAGTAATGTACAAACAGTTAACATGT
This sequence comes from Scyliorhinus torazame, assembly GCF_047496885.1. NCBI lineage: Eukaryota > Metazoa > Chordata > Chondrichthyes > Carcharhiniformes > Scyliorhinidae > Scyliorhinus > Scyliorhinus torazame. The sequence goes on from NC_092719.1 coordinate 64,668,455, forward strand.
TCATCTGACGGAGAGCACAATTCACCAGTGTGCTCAGCTCTAAATGATTTTGAACATTACACCTACCAATCTTGACCTTTCCAAAATAAAGCTGCAAAAAAATGTAATTTGACATAAAATGTGTTTACTTTACCCAGCATCGACTCTCTCCAGCAGGCATATAACACATACACCCAATCTTATGATTACAGTTACTGTATCGAATGCATAAAATATTAAACTGAACATTGAATATCCAAATCTCTTCTTTAAAAACAGCAGTTTTTCACATTATTTTAACAATCGACAATATATTACAGATGTAGCAAACATTTACATACATCACATGGCTGAGCTCAACTAAACCTAACAGTTCTGATTAGATCAAGCTTCCATTAGGTCCCTGTCTAGTCTCTCAGTCACAGTCAATGGATGACCCCCGCTTACATTCAGACCTTCATCTTACTCTTCAAACGGGTTTTAACCCAGAAAATGGCCTGCTCTTTACATAAGTGCAAGTTAATCCGCATTTCACTGCAATCATTTTTTTTTTGATCTGTGGTTTCGAAGTCCTACTTGTACACGGCATAGCTCATATTTTCTTTGCTTTCTGGGAAAGAACATCAGCAGTTGCTGCTTACTTCAAGCAGTGAGCTTTTTGGTTTTGTTCCTGCTGGTATCAAGGGCACATGTGGTTAGTCCTCTGCAGCTGGGGAAACTCAGACGTCTGTGTGCTGTGAGCTAAACGACGTGAAGCTGCTCCGCTGACCTCTGGCCATCTGAGTGAAGCTGGATGCCCGGGCCTTCTGTGCTTTATTCTTGGGTTTCTGCTTCGGCCTGTCCGGCACGAGAAAGCTCTCGACCAGGTTAATTTTCTCTTGCTCTTCCTTCAGGAACACATCCACCAGCAGAGTTTTCTCTTTTTTCATTCGTACGCTGATGTCCTTGGGAACATCGGATATCAGCCAAACTAGGACCTCACTTAAGACCATCACCAGATTCTGAAATGCAATGAATGGAACATGGAATGATGACAAGGTTCATTTGTGATGATAAAGGAGAGGGAAAGGTTACAAAACAAATTAGTTTTCATTTGCATAATACTGCCAAGGCAGAACGGTAGCACAGTGGGTAGCACTGTTGCTTCACAGCGCCTGGGTTCCAGGTTAGATTCCAGCTTGGGTCACTGTCTGTGCGGAGTCTGCACGTTCTCCCTGTGTCTGCTTGGTTTACTCCGGGTGCTCCGGTTTTCTCCCACAAGTCCCGAAAGACATATTGTTAGGTGAATTGGACATTCTGAATTCTCCCTCAGTGTACCCTAACAGGAGCTGGAGTGTGAAGACTCGGGGTTTTCACAGTAACTTCATTGCAATGTTAATGTAAGCCTACTTGTGACAATAATAAAGATTATTATTACTGAGGGCAGAATATTATCTCTTGAAGTACTGTGGAAAGTAATCAGGCAGTACAGTAGTTAATCATCCAACCCACCATTTCAGTGGTGGCTCTCAGAACGATCTATCTAATTAGTTTTGCTTCTGTGTTCCTTCCCCTTGGTCCTTCAGATTTTTCCTTTGAGCTAGAAAATTATTAAGGGCAAGATTTTCCAGCCCTGTCCACCAGCGGAATCTTACCATCCCGTTAAAGGTCACAGCTTGCTGTGGGTTCCCTGGCAGTGGGTAGGACGAGCCACACAAAACACCGGAAGATTCCGCCGGTGGCCAATGCCGAACTGCCTCCGCTGCTAGAAAATACATCGGGGGTGGGGCACCCGGAATGTCCCAGCTTCAATACTTGAATTGCATTTGCGAAAAGGGGTAGCAATTTATAAGTTTGTGATTCTCCCTACTCTTTTGCAATCATGCATGTGTTGCATTTCTTTGATGTAATGTAGTATTTTATTATTTTGTCATGTTCGAAATAAATAAATCAGTAACGATAGCTAATTCCTTTTTGAAATTTACCTTCGCCTTTGCTTCCACTGGCCTTTCGAGCAAACCATTTCACATCAGGATTGCTTGTTGTGTAAATAAAAATCTCATCATCGCCCCGCTGTGTTTTTTCCCCACCAGCTATATCAAATTGGTGTCCTCTGGTTATGGACCTTCCTGGCAGTGAAAACAGTTTTCCTTTGTTTACTTTTATCAAAACACTTCCTGACTCAGCACACCCAGTTGCGATCTTTAAGGGGAACAATCTGTTTCCCTAATTTCTGCTCATAACCTGAATTCCTGTTAAATTTACTTTACATTCTCACCAAGGCCTTGGCATCGTCCCTAAAGTATGTCATGCAGTAATAACCACAATAGTACAGTCTTGCCTCCTTAAAAATAATACATTAACAGTTAATATGTGCCCATCTTAAGGGGTTGTACCCTTAACTGTGCCTTATATCTGCAGCATGTTTGACCAACTGAGACAGGATTTAGAGATGGATTTTCCATTGTTCGAGGAGATACCCCAGTCCTATTATGCAAGGCACTCTCCGGACTCATGCTGACTACATTTGGCGTTCCTGGTCAGATTGATTTTTGTCTGATGACTGGAAGGTATTAATTGGCTTAACTCTGCAGCATGGTGCCTTTAACATTCTAAAATATTCCGGGAGTGTTGTAAAGCCAAACTAGATATGAAGCAACATAAGGAGATTTTATGTCAGATATTCAAAAACTTGGCCAAAGAGGTAGATTTTAAGGAATGAATTAAAGGAGGAAAGAGAATTTGAGAGGCGGAGGTATTTTCCACCGTATTGTGTGGCACGATATCAAAAGGATTTCCAGGCATGGCTTCCACAAAGTATTGCTTGGCAGGTGGCCTCTGATTCACCTGCCTCGCCATCACCTTAGCACTTCAGTGATCCAAACACCATATTTAAAGGCCATCCTGCACACAGCTAGCACAGCCCAGGTTCGAGAAAGCCACTGGGAAGTCATGGCTGCCAAATCTCAGAAGCATATTGTCCCTTGAGCATCTGATGGACACAATGGAAGCCCACCGAGGTGTACTCTACTCACTTCGCTGGGTTAATATCTGTGACCATGGTCACCATTCCAACATGGGAAGGGTTGGCAGTGGTGATCGCCACTAACTTCGTGCAGAAGAGGACAGCCATCCAGTGCAGGAAGATGAATGATCTTCTCTGTTCTGCAAGGGTAAGTCTCTCTTCTCATAACTTTTAACTCTCAAACTCACATACCCATCAAACATCTACAGGGATCTCACTCACTGCCAGCTCAAGGGACACCACCACTCGCTCTCCCACACACATCTTCACCTTCACAGTGGGTCATGCCCTCAGTACCTCCCTGGTCCCACTCACTATCCACACGTCAGTCATCCTTATTTGCCCTGAAATGCATCCTGCTTACACTCTCTCCACCTGTCTTCATGCAGGACAAGCTGGCACATAACTTGAGGTTGTTGAGAGATGCCAGAACTCAAGGCCCTCACGAACTTTGAAGAGAGAGTAATTCAGCTGGCCAGTGAGGATGTGGACCATTCTTGGATTGATGGTGAGGTCGGTGGCAGTCAACCAAGTGAGGATCCAGCACTGCAACATCTATCAGACTACCGTGCTGTGAATGGTGTCCCCCTTTCTCAGACCCTTGCCATGCACTAATGACCTTCCCTTGCTTTTTCAGGCACATCTGGGAAGCAGCTGAGCCAAGTCCTTGACTCCACCCCCAACAGCAGCACAGAAGAATCAATACCATTCACAGACCCTGACATTGAAGAACCATCACAGCATTCACCCACAACCTCCAACATCGCAGAGACTCACATCTCAGTGGGGCCTAGTTCTACAGTAGCCTCGGGGTCACAATCTGGTGAGCACATCACAATGTCTGATCCACAGCAGAACGGAGGCAGGGGCATTTAAGGATGCCAGCATTCTGTATTGAGTATTGCTGGAGGCCAGGAATTTGCTGAGTCAGAAGATGAACCTCTGGGCTCAGTTTATTTGTTTATTTATTGACTGATTGTTTTTTTAAATTTAAAATTTAGAGTACCCAATTATTTCTTCTCAATTAAGGGGCAATTTAGCGTGACCAATCCACCTACCCTGCACATCTTTGGGTTGTGGCGGTGAAACTCACGCAGACACGGGGAGAATGCGCAAACTCCACACGGACAGTGACCCGGGGCCAGGATCGAACCCAGGTCCTCGGTGCCTTAGGCAGTAGTGCTAACCACTGCACCACCATGTTCTCTCATTTGTTCTTCATAATAAATTTAGAGTACCCAATTCATTTTTTCCAATTAAGGGGCAATTTAGCGTGGCCAATCCACCTACCCTGCACATCTTTGGGTTGTGGGGGTGAAACCCACGCAAACACAGGGATAATGAGCAAACTCCACATGGACAGTGACCCAGAGCCGGGATCGAACCTGGGACCTCAGCGCCATGAGGTAGCAGTGCTTGCCACTGCGCCACCGTGCTGCTCTCCCGTGAGCCCTCATGAAGGTATGACTTCCTGGATGCACGTTTGTATGGAGGCTTGGAAAATCCTGCAGAGTTCACCTATGGAGTCCTGGAAGGAGCCACTGGCATAAAGATTGAGCGCTGCAGTCACTTTCAGTGACACTGACAGTGAATACCCTCCAAATCCCTGTGGCACCAAATCGTGTAGCAGATGGCAGGTGTGACCAACTGGTTCCTTGGACATGCATAGTCTTTGGCAACACTGATTCTAGTACATCTACAGTTATGCCAAGCGCCATCTGTAAACCGTAGGCTGAGTGAGGTGCTTATGAACAGTGGCTCACTGGGGTTCATCCTCTGCCACTGGGCACGATTTAATGAAAAAAAGTCTCCCTTTTTGGGTGCGAATAGTGGGCTGTCTGTTGGACCCTGCAGTTCCGAGAATGATCCCGCTATCAAACAAGACTTTGTGGGTTTTTGGAGGGTCTCTGTGAGAAATGCCCTGCCGAGGATAAGCTTACCTTCGTTTCCTGCGTCAGTACAGGAAGAGACCACCCCCCTCCTCTCCTCCTCCTCAAACTCTGGACCCCCCCACTCCCCAACTTACCGATTAGGGGGTCCATGAGCCCCTCTCAATTCACCCCACCTCATAAGGGCAGGGCACCACTGGGCCAGATCCCCAGTACGGGCAACCTGCCACCTGGGAACCTTGGCACTGCCAGCCTGGCACCCTAGCAGTGCCCACTAGGCTGGCAGTGCCACGGTGCCCTGTTGGCATCAGGGGTGCCAGGGTATCACCCGGACCAGAGGCCGACCACCCGGAAGCCTCCGATTGCCTGGTAGATCCCCCAAGTGCCGTTATGCCTGGTCACATTTGTATAAACCAGTGCTAAATGGCACCACTGTGAGGTCTCCCATGCACAGGCATTCGATCCTGGGCCTTGGGATACTCCAGCATAGACATATTTAAGTGAAGCTAACTGCACACTTAAATGTGCAAATCTGGATCCCGCCCAGTGAGGGCGAGATCCAGATCACAACGTCCTGAGCATCATAATTCTTGCGAGATTTAACGGCCTTGTCGCATCACTGAATCAGAGACAACGAGGCCGTTCGATCGGGCCCACTCTTTCCTCTTGACAGTTCTGCTCCTGCCTTTGGTGATTAAGGTGCAGTGCAAAACCAAAGCTGCACCCACTGCTGGTGTTTGATCTTCCTCCCTCACCACCCTTCATTTTTAAAATTTTCTCCAAATCTAGCTCAAAGGTTTCCAGTCTATGGCCACAAGCCTTTGCTTTTCCTCCCATGAATGATGCTTTCCCTTGTGCATCACCACTGTCTGCTGCTATCGTGCATTTCGCTGTCACTCTACTTGCTTATTTTTTATTGTACTGTGGTAGTATGCATTAGGGATCATGTGGGACTGTGAAGCCGTGATGTCATTGGCTGACAGATCCCGGGTCCTGGTTGGCTGTTGATCTCTAGCTCCGCCCTGAAGGCGGAGTATAAGAACCAGGAATTCTCCCCGCAGCTTCAGTCTGTTGCTGAACTGCGGGGAACGAGTCACGCTTAATAAAGCCTCATCGACTTCACCTCTATTCGTCTCTCGGGAGTCTTTGTGCGCTACATGTACACATCTGAATGAGCTGTTTTTAAAGCTGCCCTTTCACTGGCAAATATAATAATATTCTTTATTAGTGTCACAAGTAGGCTTACATTAACACTGCAATGAAGTTACTGTGAAAACACTCCGGCATACTCCGGCGCCTGTTCGGGTACACGGAGGGAGAATTCAGAATGTCCAACTCACCTAACAAGCACGTCTTTTGGGAGGAAACCGGAGCACCCGGAGGAAACCCACGCAGATGGGGAGAACGTGCAGACTCCACACAGACAGTGACCCAAGCTGGAATCGAACCAGGGTCCCTGGCGCTGTGCTAACCACTGTGCTCTATAATGTCTACTCACTAAGGAGGGTCAGGCTGTGAGTATGCATATTCCCAAGGTTGAGTACAAAAGCATAAAAATATAGATATGTATTGGTGGCACTTCACATTCTAACTTCCAATGGACAGAATTTACTTGGGCATCAACATCAACTTCACCTGCCCAGGATCTATCCTAGGGATAGAATAAAATACACCTACTTATTTTTCATTTTTCAATTTCCTGACCTCCAACTTTTACTATTCTTGGTGGGATAACTTATACCTTGCCCTGGCCTTGTTTTTCTATTCCCCACTTGGCCAAGGTTCGCGTACGCTCCTGGACATGCACTTTGTAGCAGCAACTTAGCCTGTTGCATGCTTCAAGTGTTGAGGAAGCCCAGATCAGTAACCTAAGTATATAAAACTCCTTCTCCATCACTAATCTGCCCAGGGAAGCACAGAACATTGCATTCACAAATAAAGGCTGCAGCATTTTGAATCAAATGAAATAGAAGCATTTCAAGAAATTAAAACCAGGTTTGTTATATTTTGAATAACAGATTTCTGAATAAACTCCAGATGCTGGGAGGAAGACTGCGATCCCGGGTAGTTTTCGCAAACCATCTGACATCCCCGCCCTATGTGATAAACAGTCATTAATCAGTGTTGTGCCTCCAGCTGCGTGGACAGGTGTAAACGATTGACGGTGAGGTTGAGAGAATATGTGAACAGTACAGATTGTGCAAGTGTCTGTGTCTGGCTAGAAAAATGCAAACTTTAGAAGCTCATATTGGAAGAACAACAAGGAAGTAACTTCACCAACTTGTACACTGCACTCGCAATGCTCTGAGCCAAAGTATCATCATTCACATATGATTATCTAAACTTCTGGAGTAGCACATGAAAGGACATCTTGTGAAATGTTAATACCTATTCTTCCAGGGATGAATAATCACCTTGCACATGCACTCCATCAATCTTCAAATGGTATCAGATGGTCGCCTGCAATTCTTTATAAAATCAACTGTGGCCCCAGATAACCATCAGGAGTAATCAGTAATAATGGAATGTAGAAGTAATTGTATGAAATTGTGGAGAGGCAAGCAGACTGACTGAAGGAATGAATTTGATCCTTCAGTCCAGTTATCTGGGCTCAGTTTTGATGTTCTATTGTCCCCCTGACCTATTATTAGTTTCTTACAATTGTAGAATTACAGAAATCTTAGCACAGAAGGGAACGGCTTCATCCACTGCACTCAATGCTGTTGTGACTTTTATATTGAAACTCTCTCCACAAATCCCAATTCCTTGTTCTTTTCCCACACTGTTTGATATTTTTCCTCTTCATCTTTTGAAGCACTAATTCCAGTCTGGCATTCTCGCTAGAAAGCTGCGGAAGTTTGATCAAAGAACTGAGCATTACAATCTTTCAGCTCTCTACGTGATCCATGCTTCCCTTGAGGTCAAATCCATGTTGGAAGAATGGATTTGGCGTGGAGTGACTGATCAATGGGCAGTTGTAGCAATAATAATAAAAAATCCTTTACAGTAATATAATCCAATTTCTGTCTTTTTGCTTTTTGTACTAATTCTCAGTATTTTCCCCTTTGTCAGTCATTCACTGACGAGTGAAAATAATTGTTTATAATAATCATTTACCTCTTGGGAAAACTTGGAACACCTCTATTAAATAGTGCTTTAACATTTGTTGCTCCAGTGAATACAGTCCGCAAAGTAATTCTAACCTTCACTGCAATGGCAGTAAACTCTTGCGCAGATCAGGCGGATTCTACAATGGGCGGACAATCCATTCTCACAGCTTACTGTCCAAACCGTGAAGCTAAACATCATCCCAATCTTTACAGTCCATTATCACAAATGTCTCCTCCTTGATCGCTGCCCTCAGACTGGGAACTTTATGTAGTATCCTGTCAGCCTCAAAATTGAGGCCAGGTGGGAAATGGTCATTAACTGCCAACTGGAAGGCCTCGGAGAATCCCCGGGGGGGACACAAGAATCGCACCACGCCGCCCCGACACCGGCTTCCCGATTCTCCCCCGCCGATTCTCGGACGCCCGCAGGATTCCCGACGCGCCGGTCGGGGGCCGTTGAAAGCGCCCCCCCCCCCGGCGATTCTCCGGGCCCTGACAAGCCGAGTGGCCGCCAAGTTCCGCCGGCGTGGGTTCCTCAGGTCCCAAGGTATGTCTGCGGGGGCCGTCCTGGAGGGGGCGCGGGGGGGAACCACCCCCGGGGGGGTGAGGGTGGGGGGCACGGTGGCCTGGCCCGCGATCGGGGCCTACCGATCGGCAGGTGGGCTGGTTCCGTGGGGGCCAATATTTTTCCACGCTGGGGCGCCTGTAGGGCTCTGCCATATTGCCCGGGGGCCGGCGTGGAGAAGGGAACCGCTGCACATGCGCGGAATCACGCCGCCCGTTCCACGCATGCGCGAACTCGCACCAGCTGGAGCTGCGGGGACCACTCCGCCGCTGACCTAGCCCCCTAGGAACGGGAGTATTCCCCATTATCGGGGACCATTGACGTTGGAGTGGTTGGCGCCACTTTTCACGCCGGCATGGGGACATAGCCCCATTATTGGAGAATCCTGCCCACAATGTTTTGGTCTCAACTGCTTTCTGTGGCAATGAATTCCACAGGCCAACCACTGCTTTCTGTGGCAATGAATTCCACAGGCCAACCACTCTCTGGGTGAACAAATTTCTCATCTCAGTCGTAAATGGTCTACCTCAGATGGTTGCCCCTGGTTCTGGACACCCCTGTCATTGGGAACATCCTTCTTTCATCTATCCTGTCTACTCCTTTTAGAATTTTGTAGATTTTTATGAGATCCTCCCTTATTACCAACTCAATTCTCCTCATAAGTCCATCCTGTCATCCCAGAAATCAATCTAGTAAATCTTCTCTGCACTCCCTCTACAGCTTCCCCAGATAGAGACTAAAACTGCACACAATATTCCAGGTGTGGTCTCACCAAGGCCCTGTATAGTTCCAGCGTGACATCCCTGTTCCAATGTTTGAGTCCTCTCAGCTCACCCTCCGATAGATTATTGATAAATTGATTTATTGATGTTTTTAAGTGCTAATTGAATGCATAGCTAAAGTGTGGAATTATTCAAAATGCCATGACTGTGAAAAGACAGTCATTGTTTTTGATAATGAATTAATTATTGAACTCTAGTGTCTTGTCTGTAGAAATTTAGACCTTGTTTCAATGAATGTTTCATCTAATGAATAGACTATTGTATTTCAATGCATTTAGCAATAAGATTCTATCAACTAATTAGTTACAGCAAGGTGTATGACCAGCAGTGGCGTGAGAAACCTATTCTCATGAGACTGCGAACGTAGACACTGAATTATTCCTGATGGACGCCAGTAAATCTTGAGTTATGGCCAATGTTTGATTAATAAATCATCCTCTAAGTAACAGACATCTATTGGAACAAATCAGGAGGCCTCGGCTGAGAATTAGAAACCAATGAGAGTAAATGAGGTATTAGACCATCGATAAAGATTCCCTTAATGTAAGACCTCATGGCCAAGGTTGGTCTCTTGAGTCCCTGCCTCTTGAATTCTTGAAGCATCCTATTTATTTATTTTAAAAGTAATTTTTTATACTTTTATGTTTAATGATTTTCTTTGCCATGTATTTGGCCAACTCATATATTGTTTGATATTTTGTTTCTACGTTTTGATGTGGTTTGTATGCAAGTATATTAAAGTGAATAATTAGCAATAAAGTTGTATTTTTGACACCTCCAATCAATCGGACAATTGACTCTCATTAGAAGATAAAATAAGAGATCCTATAGCCCCCCTTCCAGCTTTATGTCATCGACAAATTTGGGGATATTATATTTCATTCCCTCATCTAAATTATTAATATGTATTGTGAATAGCTGGGTTCCCAGCACCAATCCCTGCGGTACCGCAATTGTCACTGCCTGCCATTGGAAAAAAAGACCTGTTTATTCCTATTCTTTGTTCTTGTCTGCCAACCAGTTTTTGATCCACCTCAATACACTATCCCAATCCCATGCGCTTTAATGTGACATGCTAATCTCTTCTGTGGGACTTTGTCAAAATCTTTATGAAAATCCAAATAAACCTCATCCACTGGTTCCCCTTCATCAACTCTACTAATTACATCCTTGAAGAATTCCAGTCGATTTGTCAAGCACGATCCCTTTCATAAATCCATGCTGACTCTGTCTGATCCTGCCGCTGTTTTCCAAGTGCTCTGGTATTAAATCTTTTCTGATGGACTCAAGAATTTTCCCCACTACCGACATCAGGCTTACTGGTCTATAATTTCCTGTTTTCTCTCTACCTGCCTTTTTAAATAGTGGGGTTACATTAGATACCATAAAATCTGTAGTAACTGCTCCAGAGTCTATAGAATCTTGGAAGATGACCACCAATGCATCCAATATTTCTCGGGGCACTTCCTTAAGCACTCTAGGATGTAGATTTATCAGGCAATGGAGATTTACTGGCCTTCAATCCAATCAATTTCCCCAATATCATTTCTCTACGAATACTGATCTCCTTCAGTTCCTCCCTCTCACTAAATTCTGTGTTACCCAACATTTCTGGCATGTTATTTGTGTCCTCATTTGTAATGGCAGAAGCAAAGTATGCATTTAGTTGGTCAGCCATTTCTTTGTTCCCCATTATGAATTCCCATTTCTGACTGTAAGGGGCCTACATTTGTCTTCACAAATCTTTTTCTCTTCACATACTTATAGAACCTTTTACAGTCAGTTTTTATGTTCCCTGCAATCTTTCTCATGTACTCTATTTTCCCGTTTTTAATTGATCCCTTGGTCCTCCTTTCCTGAATCCCAAACTGCTCTCAATCCTCATGTCTGTTGGTTTTTTTTTGGCGAATTTGTATGCTTCTTCCTTGGATTTAATACTATGATTAATTTCCCTTGTAAGCCATGGTTTGGACACATTTCCTATTTTACTTTTGCACCAGGTAGGAATAAACAATTGTTGAAGTTCACTCATTCGCTCCTTGAATGTTTGCCTTTCAGTAACATTTCCCAATTCTTCATAGAATCATAGAATTTACAGTGTAGAAGGAGGCCATTAGGCCCAGCACGTCTTCACCGGCCCTTACAAAGAGCACCCTACTCAAGCCCACGTATCTACCCTGTCCCTGTAACCCAGTAACCCCCACTTAAACTTTTTGGACACTCAGGGCAATTTAGCATGGCCAATCCACCTAACCCGCACATCTTTGGACTGTGGGAGGAAACCGGAGCACCCGGGGGAAACCCACGCAGACACGGGGAGAATGTGCAGACTCCGCACAGACAGTGACCCAGCCTGGAATCGAACCTGGGACCCTGGAGCTGTGAAGCAACTGTGCTAACCACTATGCTACCGTGCTGCCCACTCACACCTCATATCATCATAGTTTGCTTTATTTAGATTCAGGACTCTAGTCTTAGAATGAACTACATGACTCTCCATCTTGATGAAAATTTCTATTGTATTATAGTTGCTCATCCCCAAGGGATCACGCACAACTAGATTGCCAATTATTCCTTTCTCATTACACAATATCCAATCTAGGATGGCCTGTTCTCCAGTTGGTTCCTCAACATACTGATTCAGAAAACCAGCCCTTAAACACGCCAGGACTTCCTCCTCTACAGCATCGTGACTAATTTGATTTGCCCAATGATGGGACGGTGGCTCAGTGGTTAGCACTGCTACCTCACAATGTCAGGGACCCGGGTTCAATTCCAGCCTTGGGGTGACTGTGTGGATTTTCCACATTCTCCCCTGTCTGCGTGTTTTTCCTTCAGGTGCTCTGGTTTCCTCCCACAGTACAAAGATGTGCATGTTAGGTGGATTGGCCATGCTAAATTGACCCTTATTGTTTGAAGATTTGCAGGTTAGGTGGGGTTACAGGGACAGACAGGGCAGTGGGCCTAGGTAGGGTGCTCTTTCAGAGGGTCAGTGCAGATTTGATGGGCCAAATGGCCGCCTTCTGCACTGTAGGCATTCTATGATTATTTTCTATGTATTTTATATGCAGGTTAAAATCACCCATGATGATAGATGTTCCTTAATCGTAAGTGTCGCTATTTTCCTGTTTAATGCCAATCCCAACAACATCATTACAGTTTGGGGGTCTATATATAACCCCACTCACGTTTTTGCCTCTTGGTGTTTCTTAGCACTACTCATACAGATTGCACATTATCGGAGCTAATATCCTTCCTCACTATTGCACTAATTTCCTTTTAAACAGAAATGCAACTCCACCGCCTTTTCCTTTTTGTCTGTCATCCCTAAATACTGCATACCTTGAATGTTCAATTTCTGTCCCTGGTCACCCTGCAGCCATGTCTCTGTAATCCCAACTATATCATAACCATTTGCATGTATTTGCACGATTAATTCATCCACTTTATTATGATTTACCAGAATGATACCTGGACTCCAACGGTTGAATAATAAGAAGAAAATAGACAAAATAGAGTTGTAGCCTCTGGATCTTAGAAGATTAAGGGAAGATCTGACTGAAGTTTAGTCAGAGAGATCTAGGTGTACAGGTCCACAGGTCACTGAAAGGGGCAACACAGGTGGAGAAGGTAGTCAAGAAGGCATATGGCATGCTTGCCTTCATTGGCCGGGGCATTGAGTATAAGAATTGGCAAGTCATGTTGCAGCTGTATAGAACCTTAGTTAGGCCACACTTGGACTATAGTGTTCAATTCTGGTTGCCACACTACCAGAAGGATGTGGAGGCTTTAGAGAGGGTGCAGAAGAGATTTACCAGAATGTTGCCTGGTAAAGAGGGCATTATCTATGAGGAGCGGTTGAATATACTCGGTTTGTTCTCACTGGAATGACGGAGGTTGAGGAGCGACCTGATAGAGGTCTACAAAATTATGAGGGGCATAGACAGAGTGGATAGTCAGAGGCTTTTCCCCAGGGTAGAGGAGTCAATTACTAGGGGGCATAGGTTTAAAGTGCGAGGGGCAATGTTTAGAGTAGATGTACGAAGCAAGTTTTTTTACACAGAGGGTAGTGGGTGCCTGGAACTCGCTGCCGGAGGAGGTGGTGGAAGCAGGGACGATAGTGACATTTAAGGGGCATCTTGACAAATACATGAATAGGATGGGAATAGAGGGATACAGACCCAGGAAGTGTAGAAGATTGGAGTTTAGTCGGGCAGCATGGTCGGCATGGGCTTGGTGGGCCGAAGGACCTGTGCTGTACCTTTCTTTGTATGTTCTTATATTAAGGGGAACTGACAATTTCTCAGTATCTACCCTATTTCCACGGGATGTGGAGTCTAGGACTAGAGGTATAGCCTAAAAATTAGTGCCAGGCCATTCAGGATTAAAGTTATGAAACAAAAGGGTGGCACAGTGGTTAGCACTGCTGCATCAGCACGCCGAGGACCCGGCTTCGATCCCGGCCCCGGGTTACTGTCCGTGTGGAGTTTCCACATTCTCCCCGTGTCTGCGTGGGTCTCACCCCCAGAAACCAAAAGATGTGCAGGGTAGATGGATTGGCCACGCTAACTTTCCCCTTAATTGGAATTTATTTTTAATTAACAAAAAAGTGATGAAAAGAAACACTTCAGCACACACGGCTTGCTAAAAGTTTGGAACTCACTTAGACAAATAAAAATTGATGCTCGGTCAATTGCTAATTGTATATCTGAGATTGATAGACTTTTGTGAACTGAAGGTCTTGAGGTATATGAAGCAATGGTGGGTATATACTGAGTTAGATCATAGATCGGCTGTGATCTCGTTGAATGACAGAACAGGCTTGCGGGGCTAAATAGCTGCCTTTAATTCCGAAGCTCCTAGAAGAAGGGGTATATGTAATTTGTGAAGCTGTCACTCCACAATTAGATTTTTAAAATGTAATGGAAGCATTCTGACTAAGTGCCCTTTAAGCAACTGCCTGCGACATTGCTCCTGAAATAATAGTCACTTGGGTGTGATTCTTCCCTCTACTGAAAGTGGAACATGACTTAATGAGCAACCAGAGAATGGAACAGCACTGAACCACAACAGAGCCAAGCCAAGCAGGGAAACTCATTGCTGCTATCTAGTATCGCTAGCATCTCATCACTATTCACTGACGCTGGAGTAGCGTTCCTTAAAATTCTGTAAATAGAAAGCAAATGGAATATGGTCAAGTGTTATTTTTCTCTGACATCAACTCTCAACCAAATGACAAGCTTTTCTGCCTTTCATTTGACTGTTAACTGTGGTGAAAGTCCTCATCATTTCTTGTACTGAACATCTAGGAGCAGCTTACTGGCTTAATGGTCAAACTGCTCCTAAGATTGCCAATGCCGCAGTTTAACAAAGCCACTTGAAGAAATGTGCATTGCTGAATGGTTAAAACAATACTGTGAGCAGGGCAATTCTTCACCAGGGGGAGAAGCTGAAGTATTCTCGCTTCACTGTACCAATTTCAAATGGGTTTCACTATCACTCACTCACTGAAAACAAGGCTTTCCGAGACACTGCGACATCTTCTGGGCCCGCTGTGGTTCAGTTAACAGCACTCTCACCTCTTATGTCAGAGGGTTGTGGGGGAGCCCCAGCTGATAATACAGTGTAGTACGGAGGTAGCACTGTCAGAGCTACCATCTTTCAGGTGAGACATTAAACCAAGGATGTCTATGCCCTCTTAGGAAGCAGAAAAGATACCACAGAACTAATCTGAAGAGCAAGTATCTCTTGTGTCCCCATGAAGATTCAGGCCATAGGTTGTAGATAATATTGTCCACCAAGATCCCAGCTGCCCCTTGACATCACCACTTCATTATCGGCTCTCAACATTTTTTGATCTGAAGAGGGAGAGAAAAGAATCTAATACGTGGCACAAACCAAAATCTTGCGTTCAGCAGAATTTGTGCCGATACTGTTTACAACATCGCTTAAACAGGTTGTCTGGCCATCATCACTTTACTGTTTGTGGGAGTTTGCTGTGCACAATTTAACTTCGATGATCTGAATGGTGTGCCATTGAATGAAGAATTACCCCTCTAATTATGATCTGCCACAGTATAGATTGCGCCGCTGAAAAGAGTATAAATGGAAACTCAGAGAGAGTATTGGTTTGCCCACTACATCTCCTGTGCACCCTGAAAGATGAAAAACATCGCACTTCTGCGTTGTTACATTCAGATCAAAACTAGATCATATTTATTTACAAGAAACCTGATAACATCGGGGGAAAAATGCTGCTAATAATCAGTAAAACAACTCAGCTTACACAATATTTTAAACTTTCTTGAAAACAATAAAGGCTCAAGATCCAAGCATCTTAAATCTTTTACATATATAAAGTGCGTACTTCAGTTTTATGGGCCCTTCCCTTTGCCATTTGGGAACTGGCAAAGAAACAAAAGGCTAAACCTCCGAGGATATAATCTGACTTCCTTTGAAGCAGAAGCAGGTTTCTTTGAAGAATGCCAAAGATCAAGACAGTCTTTAGCCACTAGGCATGCAAACATGTACTTAATCAGTTGTGCCAGTTGGGCATACACACTGAACAGCAGTGGTGTTTGGTGAGTCATTTACTTGGAAACAACATGTTAGAATTTCCTCTTCCCTAATGTCCCTTGTACGAAGACAGAAAGCACAGATAATTAATTCTGTTTCCCCTCATGAGTTGTAAACAGTATCGGCACAAATTCTGCTGAACGCAAGATTTTGGTTTGTGCCCAAAACCTCCTCCATCTTCCCTTGCCATCCAAAACCAGCACTCCATTTTCCCATTGGGCGGGGAAATAGGGGCGGGTTGTAGTTTGAACATGCACGGAGGCAGTGCACATGTAAAAGTGCAAATACATTCAGTCAGATGTGACTTTTGTCACCCAGGTTTTTTAGATGTTTTACACTTCTCAGGAGTAAGTCTAAACTTACCAGAGTTCATGGGAGAGGTAGGATAGGATTCAGGGACCCCTTTGAGAGAGTAATGTGCTCTTGGGATTGTCAAAAGTAGGCATGAATAAGTGGAAACAAAAGTGGATAAACTCATTGCAAAGGTCAAACTGTCAATGCATTTAAATCTCACTGGAATGTCAAGGCATTTAAATTTCCCTCAAGCAGTTAATGCTTGCTCGTTCACGCTATCTGTTGACATAACACGAGTGGCACAGTGGTTAGCACAACTGCCTCACAGCACCAGGGAGCTGGGTTTGGTTCCGGCCTTGAGTGCCTGAGTGTGTGGAATTTACATGTTCTCCCTGTGTCTGCATGGGTTTCCTCGGAGTGCTCCGGTTTCCTCTCACAGTCCAAAGATACGGAGGATATGGGGTTATGGGGATAGGACGCGGGAGTGGTCCTAGATAAAGTGCTTTTTTGGAGGGTTGGTGCAGTCTTGATGGACCGAATGGCCTCCTTCTGCACTGTAGGGATTCTATGAATAAGTCTGACGATCATCATTGAAGGATAAGTGCTGTGTGACCAATTCTACAACATATTGTCAAACAGGCTGCCTGCAGTTTGACTGACAGATCACATGGTTATCAAGTTTTTGATGTGGGGCTGCAAATACAAATGCTTGTTTTATAAACAATTAAGTACTTGAATGAAATGTTTGCTTTTAAGGGATTAAGTAGTTGAAGGAATTCTAATGCAGTGAATGGTTTTCATCATTGGGAGTGTTTTTTTTAAGTAGTCTTTTACTTTATTTCATTTTATCCTTGCATGGCTCCTGAGGTCCATCGAAGGTGGATGCTGGTTGAACTGGCATTGAGCATTTAGGGCATAGGGGGAGGTGCATAAGTTGGCATAATGGCTAAAAAGAGCCATGGGGTGGGTGGAGGGCCATGTCCTTTGAAATGTTTAGCATTCATTCAAGTTCACAGTGCAGTACCTTTAATTAGATTGACAACTTAATAGTTTAAACACAGCAGGCGGGAGGTTTATTTATCTTTCCCTTCACGCTTGAATGCATCTGAAGTGCCATCCATTGATCCTAACCACAAGGTTAGAAAAGAGGAAGTGAAAGCACCGATCAGGGACCCTTTGGAAATGGGTGCATTGAGAAAGGTGGGGACAAAAACGAGGGTCAGGAATGAGTGAATAGCAGTCACTATCAAATGGTGTACTGGTTGTAATGCAAAGGAAATATACCTGACACTATGCAAAGAAGGATCCTTTCCCATTCATTGAAAAAAATAATATTGTTCATTTTACACAATATTAATACAGTTTGCATTACTTTATTAAAAATAGCAGAACGCACAAGGAAATCATCAAAAGGCAGCATTACTGGAATTGTGTGGAATAAATGTCACCTACACCTAATAATAATTTTATTATTGTCACAAGTAGTCTTACATTAATACTGCAATGAAGTTACTGTGAAAATCCCCTAGTGACCACAGGCTGGTGCCTGTTCGGGTTCACAGAGGGAGAATCTGGAATGTCCACTTCACCTAACAGCACATCTTTCGCGACTTGAGGGAGAAAACCGGGGCACCCGGAGCTAACCCACAGAGACACAGGGGGAACACGCAGACTCCGCACAGACATTGACCCAAGCGGGAATCAAACCTGGGACTCTGGCGCTGTGAAGCAACGGTGCTAACCATAGTACTACCGTACCGCCCATCTGTTACTATCGCAGTGGCAGTCTATATTGGATGAATGTATTGGAGTTAGTCTCAGGAATGGTGCCATGAAGCTAATATTGATTGTTGTAGAAACCCACCTCATTCACTAATGGGTGGAATTTTCCCTAAAAATATGCAGAGCATCACAGGGAGAAGGAGAAGTCCCAATGGGGACTTTCTCTGCTATATCGTTTGGCTGATTGAGAATAAAAACTGCAATGGATAGGTCCCACAATGTCATGCTAGCAGAGTGGGCTCTGATTGAACCATACTGCCAAGTGCAACTTAGCATTTTAAAGATCCCCCGCCGGGTCGGAGAATCGCCATTGGCGCCGTGAATCCCGCCCCCGCCAGCTGCCGAATTCTCCGGCGCCGGGGATTTGGCTGGAGAGCCGCGCTGGTTGGCGGCTGCTGGCAGCGTCCCCCCGGCGATTATCCGGCCCGTAATGGACCGAGTGGCCGCCCGCCAGCGTAAATTACAGTAGATACTTACCGGCGGGACCTGGCTGCGTGGGCGGCCTCTGGGGTCCTCGGTGGGGCGCAGGGGGATCTAGCCCCGGGAGGTGCCCCCACAGTGGCCTGGCCCGCGATCGGGGCCCACTGGCCTGTGCCGTGGGGGCACTTTATTCTTCCGTCTCAGCCACTGTGGTCCTCCGCCATGGCCGACGCGGAGATGAACCCCCCCCCCGTGCATGCGCTGGGTTGACACCAGCACACGCCGGTGCTCCCGTGCATGTGCCAACTCGCGCCGGCCGGCGGAGGCTCTTCGGCGCCGGTTGGCATTGCGCCAAGACACTTCCCCGCCGGCCAGTGCGGCGCAAACCACCCCGGCGCCGGCCTAGCCCCTGAAGGTGCGGAGGATTCCGCACCTTTGGGGTGGCCCGCGCCGGAGTGGTTCACGCCACTCCTCGGCGCCGGAGTTGCCCACCCCACCGATTCCCGCAGAATCCCGCCCCAGGTCGCGCTGCTCCAAAGAATTAAAAATAGAATACAACCCCCTACCCCACCCCCTGTCCCGGCCTTGCAATAACCCCAACACAACACACCTCCCCCAACTTCCCAAGCACTGCTCATGGCGCTGCCCCAAGCATAGTCTTGGGACAGTTCCTGGGCAGGGGGAGGGAGCAGTGCTGGAGGCGGTGCTAGGGAGCAGTGCCCAGGCATGACCCTCGCACCCCTGAGCGATGCACTCATTTGAGTGCCTGAGAGGTTTTGCTCGTCAGATGTGCACTGGGGGAGATCAGTCGTAATTCACAGTTGTGTGCCCGCTCACTGATATGAATGGGTAATGTAACGGGGCGTATTATCAGATGCAGACACCTCATAATTCAATGCTAATTTATCTTAATGGACTTCCCGACATCGAATGTCGGGATTCCTGTTATGTCACTGGCATGAGACTGGGACAATGACTTCACGCCTTTACATTGGCAGGAAACGGGATACTCGTGGGATTTTCCACTCCCACTCTAATCCCAATGTCCTTCTTTTGACACAAGGAAAACTTAACTCGTAACACAACCCTTGCATATGTTAGAGCCGTGGCAGTTTTATACCATCTCATCCAGTTTTGCCTTAAATCCTTTCTCTTCATCTCATTCATGTCAATTCTTGCTAAACGAGTCTGAATCTTTCAGGACTGACCCATTTGGAAGGTAAAATGGTGGCAACACTTTGCAGCACTAGATGTAGAGAAGTAGTCCAATGAACCACAATAATGGTTAAAAATTCAGTGTTCTATGTGATGTTCCAGATCTTTTACAGTAGGCTATTGCTAAATACTTTTATATTGATGCTCAGTTTCCACTGGAAAGGCTTTCAAACATTGCTGAGCCCTTTTTGGATGTCCTACTGCCTCTTGAAGGGATAATAAGAAGATAAAGCTGCACCTTCATTGAGTCCTGGGCACAATGGAGAAATGCAAAGTTGGTCTCCTTCGGATTATAGCATGCTGTTAGCAGTGGAAAATTGGACTTCTGTTACAATCACACACAGTTAGTTAAGTGTTGATCGTGCTGATTGGTGCTTTCCCTAATCCATTCCATCTCTCTTTCTGTTTCCAAAATGATCTGCTCTTTAGCTACACCACTGCTGTGCTTTAACTTCACAATTGCTGAATCTTCCACCACTCACCAGAATTGTGTTTTGACCTTCTATTAAGCAGTATGTTTAATCCAAGGTCCAATTCATTAAGAACCTGATCCTGTCAAAGTACATTTTAAATTCAACTCCATTGAACTCTTCACAGATATTGCTCCACTTACCAAATTGCGCCATTAGATCCCAATGCCCAGTACTCACCTGGAAGATAATGACAAACGTCAGGCGTGCGGCCAGAATAGCCCAATACTGCTTGGAGTAATCATAGGCATGATCAGACCATGGTGGTTCCCTGTAATCCTTGTACCTTTGGTAATTTGGTGGGGAGTGGAGGTGGAATAGGGTAATTGGAGGAAAAGAAATGGCAGATCGTTCAAGTGTGCTAAATAGCAAAGAAGAAAACTTTCCAAATCATATTAGCTTTCAGAAAAATGCTTCTTAAAGTTACACCAAATATGAGGTTTTTTGATGGAGTAAGGCTCTACAGCTGTAAACAATCGAATTGCAGAGAAAACCACAAATAGTGTTCAGTAAGATCAGATGATGTACCACAAGTGCTGTTATTTCCAATTGAGCAAGCTGATGTTTCTCTGGACCCAGGTTTTGTTTCAAATCACTCTGCGTTTTAGTAAGGGAGCTGTTATTACCAACTTGGATCATGGATTGCAACAAAATAATTTGGCCAAAGAAATACTACTATAGCCCAGTTGCATCTAAAATATTGTACAGAAGCATTGCTTCTGCCAGCTCAAGTGGGGACCCTGTCTTTCTGCACCAGAAAGAAAAATAGGAATATAGTTGCTTGAAATCAACAGTCCAAATATCCTTTATCACAGATAGATGACAGTAATCATGCTGAAGCAATAGCTGAACGTATAATTACCTGCAGACTTTAATATTGTTAAAATACGATGATTGGGGATGTGTATCCTCTTGAAATTCACTGATATTGAAGTATGACAATGTATGATTCATAAACCCATGCATGCTTCCATCATCACTGTACATGTATTGGTAAACAAGGCGTGGGATGAAGTCTGACGTAATGGCGATTACAAATGCCTGGGTGGCACACAAAGATGTATTAACATTGAAAATGAAGAGGCTTGAAATAAATTCTACTGTTAAAATACATTGGGTTAATAATTTTACTAAATGATGGACAGAGGAAGGCCATGCAAACATATGAAGAGATTGTTCACTAATGTCACAAGAGGTGTGAATATCACCAGTAGCCACAGCTTTGCAATTCCTTCTGCTATTAGGCATAAAAATCTGCGCAATGCATAAATCATTTTAAGTTGACCCTTACGCTGCAGATCCAAGTCACAACAATTAGTGACAGAATCTACATTTCAACAGTACATGTTTGATATTTCACAGCTTTTGAAATTTTGTCCTGGGAATTACAAACTCTTCCTCTAATTGTTAGTGGGGCATCTGGTTTCCTGTGAAACTAGTTCAATGGTCTAGAATTATGATGTGGAAATTCTGTGGACCTTGAAAGGTCTTATACAGAGCCTGACTGCCTGAAAACCCTGGGATTCATGCCATCGCTCAGCTTCAAATAAGCTTCTTCTGTCTTGAAATATCAGTGCCACAATCTGAGGGGAAAAGGTGTATCCTCTCAATTGACTCATGTGGTTGACCTGGCAATAAAGGAAGACCTCCCAAAGTACAAGCTGCCATGGGATTTCTCAACCATCTGCCAGAGGAACCAAATGTGCTTCGCTTTTCAACAGGAAAATTTACAAGAAGCTCTGCCGAATTGTTGATATTGTGTTCTAAATTTGAAAATTTCCTTACAGCACGGCTTAAACCAACAGACAAACAAAGAATTGCCTCAACACTTCAGGTGCAAAGGCAGCTCTTGGTAACTACTTTAGATTAGTAAAGCCCACTCTACAATTTCACTGGGGGTATTTTTGGAGTGTGATAACCACAGTTATGAAAAACCATGTGTGTGAATTATCCGTCCATTGGGCATGTGCACTGGGCGGGCCCAGAAGAGGGTCTTAAACATACTTTTGACAGCGGTTGGCCAGCGCTGGCTGGTCAATTAACGGGCAGCCAGCATGAAAGACATGCTGGGAAAGGCTCAGAGCAGCCGGGGAGGGCGCCAAAAAAAGGGAGATTGCAGGCTGGTGCTTGCAATGTGCACCAGCGTGACAGCCGCTACGGAGTGAACAGTGTCCAGGCAACACATTCAAAGACAAACCTCAGTCCCCAGATATCTTTTAAAATTTTACTTAAGCCCTGACATTTCATCTTGCGCCGGATCAAGATTTCAGCTAAAACGTAAAAGCCACCTACTCGCCAGCCATAAAAGCAGATGGGCCACGTAAAATCCTTTCAATTGGCCCCCTAATGGGCTAAATAATTCTGCTTGATTGTCGCTGGGCACGTGCCCGATGACTAGAGTATTGCACGAGTGCGTGATGACGTTGGGACGTGCACAGATGTCTTCTTGTCCAATTTCACGCACTTTCGAGTGAGTCGCACGCCCACCAGAGGAACATAAAATTCTAACCATGAGGAAGTAATACCAAAGCTGTAGAACTCTCAGCAGGTTAAACATGTGTTAAATTTAATAAAACTTAACCTAAGAGAAAATTGAAGAAAACATCCCATTTTAAATATTGCTGCAATAAAAGGCTCAAACCTCTAAATGTGTTAAGTTAAAGCTGCTATGCAAGTGAATACTAAAAGCAAAAGAAAATCAGTTTCCCATCACAGAATAGAAAAAAAGCAATAAATAATCTGATTTTCTTTTCCAAATGATCAAAACATAAGTAAATATTTGGGTGGGAGTGGGCAGGCCTACCAGTGTCTGACTCCCAATGTCAGGAAAACGGACACTAATTTAGTGGGACGAGGGGAGACGGGTCCAACATGGGAATTCTGAATCCACTAGAATTTTATGATGGCACAGGGATGTGGTGTTGGGTGCTCTGGTGCACAGATGAGCCAACACAGTTGTATGTGGTACAACTCTATTTTATTTTAACTCTTATAATACAGTTCGTTCTGGATACTCTGCACGTGCTGTCTCCCTGAGTGTGTTTGGTAACAGATGTGTCCTGGTCCTCCTCTGCAGCTAATACTGACCACCGGGGGTCGTGTCTGTGCTTTTATATCTTTCTGTCATTGGTTGTGGTGTTGTGTGTTCTGATTTGTCTGTTGGTGTGTCTATCATGATGTGTGTGTTTGAATATCATGACATCCCCCCTTTTTACAAAGATATGTGCCTTCGTGAGTGCATCTAGAGTGTGTGTGTGTGTGTTGTGTACAGCGTGTGTATATGACGTAACTATTTACATGGGGCGATGTCGGGTGCGTCACACTAACAAGGTTGTACCATAACAAAACATGGATGCGAGAAAAAAACTTAAACAGTGGTCCGGTCAGACGATATCTGGAACAATAAACAACAACAGGTTATAATACAGAAGTGTTTGACTTTTTGAACGTATGAACAGCGTTATAAGTCCAGTCTAATGGGTGACCGCCTCAAGAATGGGCTGGTCCTCAAGCCGGTTCAGCTGTGGAGATTTGTGGTCACACTGGTTCACCTTGGACTGTTGGAGGTGATGCTGTTGCCGAAGTCTCTACTTTACCATTTGTTGTACTTCGTGCAGTGCTTGGTTTTTCATTCGTGCAAATATAACATTCAACATCTTTGTTATTGTTGCCTTGGCTGTGGTTTGGTTCTGGTGGCGATGGAAGGGGCATGATCCGTGGCATCTCCACGAAGTCATCCTTGGGAACCAGTGGAGGATCCGGCGTGTGCGTACGGTTCAGTTGCGAGCGTGGAAGGCGGCGCAAAGCTCGCTGATTGCGCCTACGCACCAATCCATCCGCCCTGCATGCCAGGAACAAGGTGGAGTCTGTTTTCTTTTTATGTTTGTGGTGGACGGCATCTTGTAGCCGATGGGTCGTTGCCATCGAAGTAGCACCATCACTAATATCATGCAAGGCGATGACGGTGCCAGATGTGGAAGTTGGCCGAGACCGTGCACGCTGGTTCCGGCCACCTGCTGTGCCGGAAGGGCGACTCCGCAGAGAAACGTCGAAGCATGTCGCCTTGGAGAGAGAATTGTTGCTCGCATCAACGTCTGGTGATGGCGCGAATTGGTGTGTCCATCTTGGACCGCCGGTGCTGGTTGCCACTGCCGACCCAGTGGGACTGCCACGCGATCCATTCCCTGTCGCCGTGGCATCCGCCGTCACCCTGAGCGTGCCATCACCGAGGCCGCGACACCGCCCGTCCGGAGCAAGGTCTGGCGTGCGCGAATCAGAGTTGGCGCTTGGCTGCTCCCCATCTGGAGTCCGGTCTGCCTTCCGTCGATGCCCCCCGTCCGGAGTCCCAACAGGTTCACTGGAGGCAGCCGAGATTCCCTGAAGCTGCACTTCTGGAGTCGGAACATGCAGGAATGCACCAACCAGTGGAGAGGCTCGAGCCATCGAGGGTGGAAGCGGTGCGCCGCCACCGCAGTCGTCAGTGGTCCCACCGTGATCGTCGAGTGCCTCGGTACGCACTAGGCGAGGTCTGTCACCTTGCACCTTTTGCATGGGAAGTGGGATGCTGTCGTCACTCGTCTCACATCCCGTGGATAGATCCTCATTAGCAGCTTGCTGTTCACTAGGGTTGGGTAAATTGTCAGAGTTTTCATCTGGTGGTGCACACCATGTCGGTGGACTGTCATTGTCTTGCCGTTGTCCTTCATTTGGGCTTTTCTTCTTTGGAATTTTAAATCTTCCCCCAGACATTGCAGAACCTTGGGCGTCATTCTCCGACCCCCCGCCGGGTCGGAGAATGGCCGTTGGCCGCCGTGAATCCCGCCCCCGCCCCCGCCGAAGTCTCCGAAGGGAGAAAAGTCGGCGGGGCGTTAATGGCGCCGCTGCCGCGGAGAATGTCACGGGTCTGCGCAAGGCAGCCGATTTTCGGCCTGCCGATATTCTCCCTTCCGGATGGGCCGAAGTCCCGTCGACGTGATGACCGTTCACGTCGACGTGAATCAAACCTCCTTTTCATCGGCGTGACCCGGTGCTCCAGGCTCACGCCGACCAGCGAGGAGGTGAGTGACGGCCTGGGGGGTTGGCTCTGGGCAGGAAATGGCGTGGCCGCAGACTGATTGCCTGAGGAGAGGTGTGTCTCGGCTTGTGTGTGTGTGCGGCGGGGGGGGGGGGGTGGTTAGAGTAGGCTGGGCTCCGGGGGAGTGCCGGGAGGGGGTCCGTGCCGGGGTGGAGGTTGGGGGTTGTGGAGGGGGTCCGTGCCGGGTGGAGGTTGGGGGGGGTCCGTGCTGGGGTGGAGATTGGGGGTTGGGGAGGGGGTCCGTGCCGGGGTGGAGGTTGGGGAGGGGGTCCGTGCCGGGGTGGAGGTCGGAGGGGGTCCGTGCTGGGGTGGAGGTTGGGGGGGTGTCCGTGCTGGGGTGGAGGTTGGGAGTTGGGGAGGGGGTCCGTGCCGGGGTGGAGGTTGGGGGGGGTCCGTGCTGGGGTGGAGGTTGGGGGTTGGGGAGGGGGTCCGTGCCGGGGTGGAGGTTGGGGAGGGGGTCCGTGCCGGGGTGGAGGTTGGGGAGGGGGTCCGTGCCGGGGTGGAGGTTGGGGGGGGGTCCGTGCTGGGATGGGTGTTGGGGAGGGGGTCCGTGCCGGGGTGGAGGTTGGGGGGGGGGTCCGTGCCGGGGTGGAGGTCGGGGGGGGGTCCGTGCTGGGGTGGAGGTTGGGGGGGGGTCCGTGTCGGGGTGGAGGTTGGGGGTTGGGGAGGGGGTCCGTGCCGGGGTGGAGGTTGGGGAGGGGGTCCGTGCCGGGGTGGAGGTTGGGGAGGGGGTCCGTGCCGGGGTGGAGGTTGGGGGGGGTCCGTGCTGGGATGGGTGTTGGGGAGGGGGTCCGTGCCGGGGTGGAGGTTGGGGGGGGGGGGGTCCGTGCCAGGGTGGAGGTCGGGGGGGGTCCGTGCTGGGGCGAAGGTTGGGGGGGGGTCCGTAGTGGGGTGGAGGTTGGGGGTTGGGGAGGGGGTCCGTGCCGGGGTGGAGGTTGGGGGGGGTCCGTGCTGGGGTGGAGGTTGGGGGTTGGGGAGGGGGTCCGTGCCGGGGTGGAGGTTGGGGGGGGGTCCGTGCTGGGGTGGAGGTTGGGGGTTGGGGAGGGGGTCCGTGCCGGGGTGGAGGTTGGGGAGGGGGTCCGTGCCGGGGTGGAGGTCGGGGGGGGGTCCGTGCTGGGGTGGAGGTTGGGGGTTGGGGAGGGGGTCCATGCCGGGGTGGAGTTTGGGGGGGGTCCGTGCTGGGGTGGAGGTTGGGGGTTGGGGAGGGGGTCCGTGCCGGGGTGGAGGTTGGGGGGGGTCCGTGCTGGGGTGGAGGTTGGGGGTTGGGGAGGGGGTCCGTGCCGGGGTGGAGGTTGGGGAGGGGGTCCGTGCCGGGGTGGAGGTTGGGGAGGGGTTCCGTGCCGGGGTGGAGGTTGGGGGGGGGTCCGTGCTGGGATGGGTGTTGGGGAGGGGGTCCGTGCCGGGGTGGAGGTTGGGGGGGGGGGGGTCCGTGCCGGGGTGGAGGTCGGGGGGGGGTCCGTGCTGGGGTGGAGGTTGGGGGGGGTCCGTAGTGGGGTGGAGGTTGGGGGTTGGGGAGGGGGTCCGTGCCGGGGTGGAGGTTGGGGGGGTCCGTGCTGGGGTGGAGGTTGGGGGTTGGGGAGGGGGTCCGTGCCGGGGTGGAGGTTGGGGGGGGGTCCGTGCTGGGGTGGAGGTTGGGGGTTGGGGAGGGGGTCCGTGCCGGGGTGGAGGTTGGGGAGGTGGTCCGTGCCGGGGTGGAGGTCGGGGGGGGGTCCGTGCTGGGGTGGAGGTTGGGGGTTGGGGAGGGGGTCCGTGCCGGGGTGGAGGTTGGGGGGGGTCCGTGCTGGGGTGGAGGTTGGGGGTTGGGGAGGGGGTCCGTGCCGGGGTGGAGGTTGGGGGGGGTCCGTGCTGG
Source organism: Scyliorhinus torazame (assembly GCF_047496885.1). Taxonomy (NCBI): domain Eukaryota; kingdom Metazoa; phylum Chordata; class Chondrichthyes; order Carcharhiniformes; family Scyliorhinidae; genus Scyliorhinus; species Scyliorhinus torazame. The sequence goes on from NC_092719.1 coordinate 64,695,464, forward strand.
GGTGGAGGTTGGGGGTTGGGGAGGGGGTCCGTGCCGGGGTGGAGGTTGGGGAGGGGGTCCGTGCCGGGGTGGAGGTCGGGGGGGGGGTCCGTGCTGGGGTGGAGGTTGGGGGGGGGTCCGTGCTGGGGTGGAGGTTGGGGGTTGGGGAGGGGGTCCGTGCCGGGGTGGAGGTTGGGGGGGGGGGGGGGGGTCCGTGCCGGGGTGGGTGATGGGAGGGCAAATGAGTTGGTCCACCTGGCCAGGTGCCAGCCTCCAACAGTTGGACCCATGCAGTCCATGCCACCTGGCTGGGGGGAGGAGGGGATATGGGCAATGATGACATGTCGTCGTTCCCCTCCCCCCCACCAGGCCGTCATGTTTTCAGACCATCCAGCGATGTTGGCCGCCGTGGTGGCAGTCGCTCATGTCTATGTTGCCCTGGATGAGGAGGAGGAGGAGGAGCGTGCCAGAGAGGCGGCGCAGGCTGCCGCAGAGGGGCAGGCGGCAGCCGCCCAGGCTGGAGGGACACCTGACCGACAGGACGAGGAGGGGGAGGAGGACGTCGCGGCCCCACGGCAACGGAGGCACCCGAGGGCGCCCCGTGTGTACCGGCCCCGGCAGTCATACCAGGACCTCACGGACCGGGAATGCAGGAGGAGACTCCGGATGAGCCGGGAAACCGTGGCACACATCTGCCACCTGCTGGCACACCTGTCACCGCGTGGCACTGGCGGGGGCACCCTCTCCCCGTGTCCGTCAAGGTTACGGTGGCCCTGAACTTTTATGCAACGGGGTCATTCCAGGCACCGGTGCATCGGTGCATCCGGGCAGCGACAGATGCCCTTTATGCCATGGCGCACCGCTACATCCGCTTCCCCGTGGACCGGGCCAGCCAAGATGCCCGGGCCGTGGGCTTCTCTGCCATTGCCGGGTTCCCCATGGTCCAGGGCGCGATCGATGGGATGCACGTCGCCGTGCGGCCACCTGCAGATAACAGGGCCGTGTTCACTAATAGGAAGGGGATCTATTCGATGAACGTACAGGTGGTCTGCGACCACCGCATGATGATCCTGCACGTCTGCGCCCGTCACCCAGGCAGTGTACACGACTCATTCGTGTTGTCGCGGTCATCCATCCCCGGCATGTACGAGGGACGCCATCCCCGGCTGAGGGGCTGGTTGCTGGGCGACAGGGGCTACCCATTGCGATCGTGGCTGATGACGCCTATACGGAGGCCACGCAATGAGGCGGAGAACCGCTACAATGATGCCCATGTAGCGACAAGGGGAGTGATCGAGAGGTGCTTTGGCGTGCTGAAGATGCGTTTCAGGTGCCTGGACCTCTCTGGGGGCGCCCTCCAGTATCGGTCAGATAGGGTCGGCCGCATCATTGTGGTGTGCTGCGTCCTGCACAACATAGCCCAGCAGAGGGGCGATGTGCCGCAGGCAGAGGAGGGCGGAGTGGAGGAGCAGCAGGAAGAGGCCCAGTCCTCCCAGATGAGGGGGATGGGGGCAATGGTCAGGGCAGACGGGGTAGACACAGACGGGTGGCTGTCCACCGTTACCGGCTGGCCCAGCGGGCACGGGACAGACTGATAGACGCCCGCTTCACTGACTAGATGGGCGTGGGAATCGGGTAGTATGGCCACAGACCGCACACCATGACAACAGCCGACCACCCACACCCCCCACCCATCCACCCACCCAGCACCCTCACCCCCTCCCCAACCCCACACACCCCACCCGCATGCACACCACCCCCCCACTCCCAATTGCCGATCCACCGGCGGCACAACGGGCCGGGCTCACCCAGTTGCGGGTGGACGCGTGTCTATCGCAGGCCATGGAGAATGATGACAACCCGCCTCCGATGAGCTCCTGGCTCTACATCGTTGGACTATGTCTGACCCATGGCCACAGTACCACCATCCACCCGGACCATCCCTGCATGCGGCTGTGACACTGCAGCGCACGGTCCCGTCCTCTGCCCGGGGGATGTTTATGGCGGCCCAGGGGGAAGGGGGCAGACTCACCTGGAGCTGAGGTAAGACCACCCCTCACACACACACTTGCGCTCAACGTACATGACACCCCCGCACACTTTGGACAGAGCACAAAGGCAGCTTCGGTAGGTGTAACATTGACTTTAATAACCAAAGGAGTTCATGCACGTGCCCTAGCGCCTAAAACTCATCTGTGCCCTGCACCCGTGCCAACTTACTCAGTGTCTAATTGTTTGGCCTTACGGGCCCTTTGACTACGTCTACGTGGTTCCCCAGACGGTACAGCAGAACTGGAGGTGGACTCCTGTGATTCCTGCCCTCTGACACTGGATCCCTTTGGCGGCCGTTTCCTGGGGCGTCCTGGCCTAGATGGGCCAGGCTGCGGCCCGGGCGACTGGGATGGCAAGCTGCCAGCCTGTCCTGCCCGTTGCCCACCCGATGCACCTGGGACGGAAGGGGGGGAGTCCGAGGTGTCGCGGTGTACCGGGACCTCCCCTACAGAGGGAGCCGGGACGGACCACACCACCTCCTCCTCCCTCGGGGTGCCCGATGGCCCCCAGGCCTCTACATGGGTGGGGGATGCGAACGGACTGGCCATCCGACGCGCCCCCGACATCTGGCGCTGCCAGTCCTGGAGGCCCGTGCTGGTATCGACAGGGGTCTGCAGGTTTGCAGCCATTGAGCCCAGGGGGTTGTCGAACCCTGTCTGCGACAGTGCGACGCCAGCTCGCACATGGCCACTGGCGCCGATGCCCTCAGCGATGGCCTGCTGAGACTGGGCCATGGCCTGCAGAGACTGGGCCATGGCCTGCAGAGACTGGGCTATGGCCTGCTGAGACTGGGCCATGGCCTGCTGAGACTGGGCCATGGCCTGCTGAGACTGGGCTATGGCGTGCTGAGACTGGGCTATGGCGTTGAGCGCCTCTGCCATCTGGCGCTGGCACTGGCTCATGGCCTCCTGTGAGAGGGCAGCCATTTCCTGGGCCACAGACGCCGCCTGCACGGAAGGCCCCAGGCCTCGCAAACCGTTCCCCATGTCTGACACCGTCGCACCCATTGCCTCCACCGCGGACGCCATCCGTGCAGTGTCAGCCTGGGTGGCACGCATGACCGGGACCACTCCCAGCTCCTGGACGCGGGTGGACTCCTCCACCTGCGACCGCAGCCGCCGCAAGCCACCCGTCACCCTATTCGCTCGTCTCCGTGTCGGTGGTTGCATCGGTCTATGTGTGGGTGTGGTAACTGCAGGAACCCGGGATCCATCTGGGCGGCAGATGTTCGCTTGGCCTGGGCTGCCCTCCGACCGCCCGGTCCCTCTGCTGCTCCTACCTCCACCTGCTGTACCGGGACGGCTGTGTTGTGCGCACCAGTGAGTGTACCAGACGCCTCATCACTAAAGTGCCCAACCGTGGTGAGTGTTTCTGCGATGGTGGAGGGTGTTGGTGACAGCAGTGGCGTTGTGTCGTGCTCTTCGTCCCACTCTGAGTCCATGGCACTTTGGGGTGGGGGTTCGTCTCCACCCATCCACTCTGAGTCACTGTCCGGTATTTCGTCTTCCCGGGTAGGGGTGTCCCGGGTAGTGCTGTCCCGGGTAGTGCTGTCCCGGGTAGTGGTGTCCCGGGTAGGGGTGTCCCGGGTAGGGGTGTCCTGGGTAGTACTGTCCCGGGTAGTGCTGCCCCGGGTAGGGGTGTCCTGGGTAGTGCTGTCCCGGGTAGGGCTGTCCTGGATAGTGGTGTCCTGGGTAGTGGTGTCCTGGCTCGGATGTGACGGGGGCCTGTGGCTGCCCCCCTCATCGCTGGGTGGTCGCTCCCGCACGTGACGGGGGTGTCGTCTCCCTGTTGCTCCAGGTCTCTCCGTCTCCCGTGGTCTCCGAGGGGCATCCTGCAGGCGTCGCATGCTGGAGGGTGCGGGTCTCTCCGTCTCCCGTGGTCTCCGAGGGGCATCCTGCGGGCGGTCTGCATCTGCGGGGATGGGTGCCTGGACGTTTGGTCCTGCGATACACAATGAAGCATGCCTGGTTAGACATCAGGCAGTGATCAGGTGATACGGGAGAGGGGGATATAGGGGAGGGGGGATATGGGGACGGGCTGTTGGTGGCTCACTTGCTCGTGGGGCCCCGACCTCTGCATCAGCAACCTCCCGGTCCTCAGGTCCGCCAGCCAGTTCCAGGGCCCTTTCGTCGTGTACGGTCAGTGGCCTCTCATCAGCGGGCCCTCCTCCAGTCCTCACATGCTCCCTATTGTTGTGTGCGCGCTTCTCCTGGGGGGTGGGGGTGGGGGGGTGGTGGCAGGGGTAAAAGGCAACAGTGTTAGGCAGGTATATGAATGCACGCCATCGGTTGCGCGTGCATTGCAGAGGTTGTTAGGGCTGGATTCACTTGGGGATATGGGGGAGGGGGGATATGGGGGAGGGGGGATATGGGGGATATGGGGGAGGGGGGATATGTGGGAGGGGGGATATGGGGAGGGGGGGATATGGGGAATATGGGGGAGGGGGGATATGGGGGAGGGGGGAATATGGGGGATATGGGGGAGGGGGGATATGTGGGAGGGGGGATATGGGGAGGGGGGATATGGGGAATATGGGGGAGGGGGGATATGTGGGAGGGGGGATATGGGGGATATGGGGGAGGGGGGATATGGGGGAGGGGGGGATATGGGGGAGGGGGGGATATGGGGGAGGGGGGGATATGGGGGAGGGGGGGATTTGGGGGAGAGGGGATATGGGGGATATGGGGGACGCTCACCCTGCCTGCTCTGACGAGGTCGTTCACCTTCTTGTGGCACTGGGTGCCTGTCCGTGGTGTTAGGGCCACAGCGGTGACGGCCTCTGCCACCTCCCTCCACAGACGCCGGCTGTGGCGTGGGGCAACTCTGCGGCCGTGCCCGGGATACAGGGCGTCCCTCCTCTGCTCCACCGCATCCAGGAGCGCCTCGACATCGCGTGACTCGAACCTCGGGGCTGAGCGACGGCCAGCCATCAAGTCGGGTGTTGCGGTCGGCTGTTCCGGTCGGGTGGGGGGGAGCTGCGCGGCCTTATGAGCCGTCACGCCGTGCAGCGCATATGACGCTGCACGGCGTGAACCACTGCGCAAGCGCGGATCCCGTTACGTCGCTGCTAGCCCATTTCGGGCCGCAGACTATCGGCCCATTTTTATGACGTGACGCAAGTGGGATTTGCGCCGTTTTTTGCGCCGATCGGCGGAGTTTCCGCCGATAACGGAGAATTTCGCCCCTTGTTTCTTACCCCCAAATTCTCCCATATGTATGGTCTCTGGGTCTGATTTTGCTGGGACTGGCATGGTCACAGTCTCTCTTTTACTGTTCTCAATTGCCCACATTATATTCCCCATACATAACTGCTTAATCACTGGGGTTAGTGTGGTACAATGGATAATCGGGTCGACCTTATCTGCATCTTCACCATTAGTGGAAAGCACACTTGGTTCACGTGAAACTGCTGTGGGTTTTAAATTCGTTATCTGGCTACTCGATGTCGGTGTCCTCAGGATTCTTGCTCCAATGTTCTGCTCATTTATCAGTGGAGTGTGTATAGGTTCAATGCAATTAATGTTCCCCTCAAGGTTTGAAGAGTCATTACTGACTAACTGCTGGTCTCCGAAGTTGGGATTTTGCGGCATTGTGTTGAAGGGAGACATTTGTCCCTGCTGTAGATATGATTCAGGTTGTGTTATTTCCATTACCTGAGGATCAATGTCTTGTCCATTTTCTCGATCCGTACTAAAACACTGGCAATTCTCAGTCTGCTCCTTGCAAGTTAAACATTCAATTAATTTCTTTAGCAAATCCTCAGCATCCTTCTGTGGCCGTGCAGCATTATTAATCTCTGTTCGGCTATAATGATCCTGAAGGTCAGCGCATAAACCTTTTTTCTTCGGGCTTGGACGAGGCGATTCCTTTGGCTTGTCTTCAGTTGGGCTTGAACAGTCTTCAGCGCTGTGCCCTTCATTGTAGCATGAGAGACCGTCATGGTCATGCTGCTGTGTAGTGGAGCATGGTAGGCTGTTATAGCCTTCTTGCTGTTCACGTGAGCATGGCAGACTTGCATCATCTGCCGCTGGTTGGTCAGGAGAGGTTGCTAGACCCTCATGGTCTTGTTCCTGCAAGGACTGCACATTGGAGTCTTGCGTTGCTTCTATCGTGGAGGCTGTCCACGAGCTCCCTGTGGAGGCTTGTGACTCTGGAGTCACTTCTTGTTCATGCAAGGACTGCGCGCTGGAGTCTTGCGTTGCTTCTATCGTGGAGGCTGTCCACGAGCTCTCTGTGGAGGCTTGTGACACTGGAGTCACTTCTTGTTCGTGCAAGGACTGCGCTCTGGAGTCTTGCGTTGCTTCTATCGTGGAGGCTGTCCACGAGCTCTCTGTGGAGGCTTGTGACACTGGAGTCACTTCTTGTTCGTGCAAGGACTGCGCTCTGGAGTCTTGCGTTGCTTCTATCGTGGAGGCTGTCCACGAGCTCTCTGTGGAGGCTTGTGACACTGGAGTCACTTCTTGTCCGTGCAAGGACTGCGCTCTGGAGTCTTGCATTTCTGCAATTGTGGAGTCTGTCCACGAGCTTGCTGTGGAAGCTTGTGACACTGGAGTCACTTCTGGTTCATGCGAGGACTGCACTCTGGAGTCTTGCATGTCTTCTTTCATAGAGTCGGGAACGTTGAGCGGGACGTGGACCACGCTCTGTGTGGCAGCAGGGCGCTCTCCGTGTGCTTGCACTGCTCCCTGTCTGTTAATGTCAGGCTGCAGCATCATCCGGTACTGATAAGTTGGAACGTCATATCTGCTGGATTGAAGATCCTCAAATCCGAAAAATGAATCCGCATCTGCGTCGGATTCAATGTGGGGGCCGCCAATGTGCAACACGAAAGGTTCGTCCGAGTCATAGTCGTATAGGACCACGGAGCTATCATTGGGCTCGCGAGGTCCGGAAACACTGTGAAGATCGTCATCGAAGTATTCGAGGTCGGAATCATCGGCTTGTGCGTAGGTAACTGCTTGTCGGAGGGTTCTTCGGAGGTCAAATTCATCTCCTGGGTCAATTTGCGGCAATGTGCTGTCATTCCAGGTGAGGGAAGGTTGTTTTACAGCTTTAACAGATTTTTGTTTTTTTGATTTGGGACGTTTCCCTTTTAAATTGGATTTGGGACATTTCCCCTTTAAATTGGTGCAGTCTGGGGCCTCTGACATCCTGACGCTCGGTATGTAGCACGTAGGAAGCGACTGCGCATGCTCAGATCGCTGTTCCTTTACCGATGGCCGTTTTCTTGACTGCGCATGCGCAGCATCTCGCGCATGCGCAAACGAAACTTCCGGTTCTGCGCACTGCTCGCGCAACTGTGCTAGCGTGATACCTTTAGCAAGATGGCCACCAACCTCGACCCAGCCCTCTCTCAGGCCCGGGATTTCGGCCTCTGGGAATTCGGGCTCCGGGATCCCAGCCACGAGGTGAGTACTGCAGCTTTTCTTACCTGTACTTGCCGATTGGATTGCGTTTTCTTCACAGTACTTGGAGAATTTGTCCAGGACTGCCTGGTAATCGTACCTTTGCTGCCTCCTGAAGAACCTGAACCTTGTGAATATTTCTCTTGCCCTTGCACCGGCGATGGTGAGGAGAAATTCAATTTTTTCGCTATCATCCAGGTCTTGGAGTTCAGCTGCCACCAGGAACAATTCGAACCATTGCCGGAATCGCCGCCAGTTTTCGCGGAGGTCGCCGTAGCACTGGAGCGGCTGCGGAACCGGGAGCTCTATCATTTTGCCTGGGCACTGCTGGTTGTCTCTGTACACTGAGGTATGCCGGCAGGTATCGATCCACTCCTGTACCATGTGGTGTTGGGTGCTCTGGTGCACAGATGAGCCAACACAGTTGTATGTGGTACAACTCTATTTTATTTTAACTCTTATAATACAGTTTGTTCTGGATACTCTGCACGTGCTGTCTCCCTGAGTGTGTTTGGTAACAGATGTGTCCTGGTCCTCCTCTGCAGCTAATACTGACCACCGGGGGTCGTGTCTGTGCTTTTATATCTTTCTGTCATTGGTTGTGGTGTTGTGTGTTCTGATTTGTCTGTTGGTGTGTCTATCATGATGTGTGTGTTTGAATATCATGACAAGGGATTTAACAGAACTCACACAGGCCTCCCATGGCTCCTGAAGGCCAGATTTGCTTGTGACTTTGCAGTTGGGGGGGGGGGTTCCCTCTTGACAAACACTCAGTGCCTGATCAAGGGATCTGATAACGAGAAGAGGGCACCACTGAAAACCACGCTCCTACCCTTGCATCTGACTCTGCCCCCCCCCCCCAACTCCCCCTTCTCTCAACAATGACCCCTGTCCTGTCCACACTCACCTCTTTCCATGGATTTAGCTCTAACCCCTGCCAAAGGCTTCAGTAAATGACCAGAAGCAACCACCTCTCCCATTGGCACTGCCAGCAATGGGATTTCCACTTTACAGAGGCCTTGATCACATGGGAGGACCTGTGCTGGCTGGCTAAGTGCCTGATTGGATTTAAATTGAGGCAGGGCTCCTGGTCAGAAGTTATGCGGGGCTCTCACTGATTCTCTAATCAGTGAGAGGGGGACTCCGATAACAGTAACTAAATTCTGCTCTTTGTGTCACTTCAGTTATGGCTCAACCCTGCATATTATCGAGATATTGTACATTTAGAGAAGGTAACAGAAAGCTTATGCACTTACATTGATGATTACTGAGAATTTCCCCATTCCACTGAGAATGTTGCACCAAATTCCTAATGGACAAAGAAGACACACTTAAGGTGTAAGTCATTTGATGCAAGTCAACTCCACAAGTAAGCCAGTCGGAATGAATTGCTGGTGTACGTTTTCAGGTTGCTGACATACCTATGTCTTTTGCACGTACTGCATCCGGTCTTCTGAGTTCAGCAACAAATTTTTTTGCATCCAGCCGTATCTCAATGATGTTGTTCAGAA